>NC_087375.1:27697690-28297690 GCF_031761385.1 Necator americanus
TGGAGGGTTTGCACAGAGGAATTTTACTTTCTCGTAAGATCCTCATTGTCTTGTTTGTAGTTCGAGACTGGGAGTTACATTTCGATCTCGTGTAACCGTTCGAACTAGCTATGCTTATGGCTAGTTTTAGGAATTTCTCACGTTCTCAGTCACCTGACTGCATATTACTATTGCTGTTTTGACCATATTTCGGATAACTGCCTTTTTCATGCCAATAGGATGAGCTGACTTTGCGTTTATCAGTATGTTTTTCGAACTTTCTTCGCGATACAATTTCACACTTGCAATGCCATTGTGCTGTTTTATTTGAACATTTAAATAAGGCAGCCAACCATCTTTTGGTTGTCTTCTCTTCTCGAGTGAGTTCTATCAAAAATTCTAAAACATTCATCCATTTCGGATTCCGTTGATTACAATGAAGCAGTCATCGAGATAACGGTAGTACATCTGTGGAAGACGTTCGATTATTGGTTGTTCTATTTTGCTCATGAAGCAGATGGCAAGAATTGGAGCAAGCCTTTGGCCCATAGCAAGTCCTCTTATTTGAGAGTAGTATTTTCCTGACCATTTGAAAATGTTGCACTGAAGGCATTCATTGATCAGGATCATTATGTGTTGTTTGCTTAGACCAAAGGTTCCTATACTACCATACTATCACCATGTCTATCTAGCTTTTCAGATAACGCTTGTAACGCCAGTTCGTTGTGAACATTTGTGTACAAAGACGTCACGTCAAATGACACTGTGACACAACTTCGTTCGAATTTGCCATTTTTAAGACGTTCAAGAAACTGTGAACTGCTTGATAGATGGGAGTACACTTTTGGTAGCAGTTGGCTCACAATTCTGTTTAGAAACCAAAAGATACGATCTGTTGGTCCTCCTACAGAACTTATTATTGGCCTTATTTTATAAGTCCCCGCTGACATTGATCCTAGGTCGTTCCTTCAAAGCTTACGCGTTTTAACCAGACTGTAAAAAACAGAGCAGCTCGGTGTTTCTATTTTCAACCTGCTAAGAAATCTTTCGTCAATCCCAGCAGCCTCACCGACGCTCATTCGAGCATGATTCAGACGTTTATATAGTGCAGTAAAATCTTTTTCGGTAACTATTACTATTATTCAGTAAATGCCGTTCCGTTATATCTCGATCTAGTGTTTGCAGCATTACTAGAAACTCTCCTCCGTTGTCGTTTACCGAGATACGCAGTGTCCCATAGGATATTAGTTTTCGGACTTCTCAAAGCCCTTGCCATTGATTCCTGATTAAGTTTCAAAAGTTCAAAAGTACGAGGGAACGCGACAGGTGGAAGTAACTTTCTGTTACCAAAGACCGCCCCATTGACATTCTGAGCTATTGAAAATGACGGTCCTAGGTTTAAGAAATTCATAACATTATCGGAAACATGAGTATCACCAATTACTGTGACTCTAGCCGTTCGACCAATGTTTACTTTTGATTAGAGCTTATTGGCCCTCGGTGGTGCATGACATCTGCGATGTGGAAAAAGATGGGAAAGACTAGTTCATTGTACAGCATGTTCTCTTCCTTGAGGAGTCTCGTAGCAGTGCCATGGATAGTTCTTACCCACTGCAAGTTTCCAGTCAGCTCAAAGTTACTGCTCGTAGATCACTTCACAAGTTTTTTCGGATTCGGGCTGCTTTTGAGCTGAATACCAAAGTCGATGGTACTCCAGTATGTTGGCAAGGTACTGTGAAGAACTGTTCTCCGTATGTTGGCAAGGCACTGTGAAGAACTGTTCTCCGCATCGAATGGTTGTCATTACGTTGCTGTTGTCTGCGAAACACGAAATTTTGGCCGTTACCCCTTGTGGGAAGTTGTAACATCCGTGAACCATTGCATTTCCCACTCTGCACCTCGAGCCGGTTAGTTTGATAATTGTCTTGTCGAACTTGTCCTTGACGTGAACAAGAAGTTCTGCTGTCAAAAATGAAGGTGTTGTTGCTGACACTGTCGAGGGGTCGCGACAAGTTGCTGCGAAACTTATCCATGGTCTTCTTGCTGGAAGGCGATTCTCCACTTCTGCTTGAAGATTTTCGTGATATTTATGTCATTGCAGGCGCAGTTTACTGTGCTCTCTGCTGGCTCGCAGACGCAGTTCGAATTCACTGAACAATTCAGGGCAATCGCTGCTTTGTAAAGACTTTAGGAATAAAGTATATTCATTCAGAAATTCTCCTCATCCCATTACTTGTTGTTTTGCTATATATACGGGGTCGTAGGTTATAGAGAGAAGATTCCGTCTATTTCTTCATAATTGCCTTAAAACAACGGCCCTGAAGATACGACTCCGAGCGTTCCGGCGCGCTATTTTCTACAAGGAGTTCGATCGGAGCGTGCACGCCTTGTGCATGCGCCGCATCTTCCGGGCCGTTTTTTTGCGACAAATAGGAGGAAATGGACGGAATCACCCTCCATAATAAACGATCCCGTATAGGAACTGTCCACCTGAAATCTGCACCACTCCAGATTCGTAGGGTGATGCCTTTAAGGGTACCCTGCCTTCGAATGAGTGCGACGTGCAAGCTGTTGTTCATTACAAGTTTCTATACAGCTATAGTTCGACAACCCGCGCCAACGTCTGCCCTGCATTCAAGAGGGGATATCATCCCCGATCCGATGGTTCGTCGTTATTATCAGCGGTTTTGCTCAGGAAAAAAAGCAGAAAATACACTGCTTGAAGACAAGCTTCCAGGACTTGCTTGGTATCTCGCGATGCCTTGAAAGCCACTACTCGGAAATTGTCGAATACATCAAAGTGCTCTCAGAAAACCATCGTCAACCACCACCGAGATTTACGAAGTGGGTATCACACAACATACATGACACAACATACATTATTCGGATGAAACTTTAAGAAACAGTACAACTCGACCCTAGAACTTGGTCAATTCTATTCAATAGAAACTCCCGAGTAGTAACATTTTGTCCACTTTACGACTGTGCCCGTCCTCGTATCGCGAAGTTGGTCCAGAAATCAACTGGACTGGATAAGAAGCGTTGCCTTAGGTTGATTATTTTCCCAACCTAGCTCCTCATTACCACCTGTTCTGTGCCCTGAACTGTCGCCTTTGTGAAAAGTTATTCAATCATCAGCTGTTACGAGCTCTTCTCGGATTCACAGTCGCCACAGCTCTGGAATCTGAGATCTGAAAATTTGCTTTAATCGCTACGTCTCAGTACGTATAGAAGCTAACTGAGGCTTCACTGCAGTAAAAATACGAGTTCTTGGAATAAAGTGGACTTTTTCCGGAACTTTTTCTTCAGCAACAACTACAACTGTATTTAGTATTAATCATTCCTTACTGTTGCAGACTTAGTGAAGAAAAACAGGAGCTACTCGAAGATCTCATCACAAACGCCCGTGACTATTTCGAGACGACCATAAAAGTACAACGGCTTAGTTCAATCCAACTGCAACCGTAAGTGTAATCGTAGAATAACATCTTTATGTGCAGCGACCGTTATCGGCGTTACCGACGAAAGAATTAATGATAATTACTACTAATAACTGAGCGAGTTTAATCGCGAACTAACTCAGCAATGAATAGTTCGAAGCAGAAGTACTTATTTTCTTTGGCTCTCAACCGTTAACATTGTCTTCACCGTGGGGGTTCATTTTCGCACTTCCCAGTTTATTTCTATCAGTAAAAATTATGTCAGCCACCGTCAGACCTCCCATTATGACAGAAAGTCTGATGGTTTGAGCCACGCGTATTCAAAAGCAGCATTTCACGAAACTGGCGCAGCGTAGGAACCAGATAGAAAAAATAGAGCTTATGCTGTAGATATAAGGGTGGTATCACTCAGTTTCTCAATTCTTCTGAAAAACGACGTAGAAACGGAGTTTATACCTACGAGGTATCATACACCGGTAGTCAATATGTACGCTCCGGTGTACTCAGCGGCTCGTTCATTGCTTTTACTTGGACAGGAAGGTGAGGAGACTTCATTGATTCTCGAGCGCTGGATCACGAGAAATCGGGGCGTGAACACGGAATACGGAACAGGATAAGATTATAAGGTTATCTTGTCAATTTGATAGTCCGTTCTAGTTAACCACGCAGAGACGTTGTATGCGTTTTTTTGCGACGACTAGGGGAAATTGAGCGGAGTTACGCTGTTATTCGTAATCCGCATCCTTAACTCTGTTTTCCAATAAATTTCCAATTTTGACGCTCTTTGACATAATTAACCTGCAAAATTTAAGGACCTGCAAAGGAGAAGGTTATATTGTCAATGGTCATATTGAATGTGACTATGACTGTGAAAAGCGGTGCGGAAAGGCTATAGCATCACCTCTGGCACATTATTTCACAGTACGTTCTCGTTCAAATTGGTAGCACAGTCCTTAAGAATAAATCACCGAATAGACCTCGCTTTTCAGAATTGCCGTTGTACAAAACAGGATTGTGAGACGAAACAGAAGAATTGGGGAGGTATGCCTCAGAACATGCTGAAATGGATTCGGTTACAATTAAAAATCAACAAATCAACAATGCCAAACAAACCTTCCATCAATGTATTGGCGTATAATTTTAGGAAAGTTGCGAGATGCGGATTTCGTCCTATTTGTGTTAGTCAGTAACGAAAGATGTACCAGTATGACGCTGGCCTACGCTGCTCACTGTTCGTTGGACAAACAAACAAACAGGTTCAAATTCTTATTTCGTTCTTGTTTCCCTGATGATTTCTCATTTAAAGCGTTTCACGTTGTCATTTCGCGTTTCACGAAACTGACTTGATAAGGAAAGAGTCAAGTGAAAAAAAAACAAATTTTGATTTGTAAAAACGGAAACAAGTGTGGGTCCGCTCGTTCCCTAACCGTCGCAAAAAAAAACAGCGTGGAAGACGGTATTCTTTCCTACGAAATCTGCTGCAGTGCGCCACCCTTGTGTACGCGCTGCATTCACGAGCGGGCGGTTCATGATTAATGAGGTCTCTTCGCCAGCTTATTCAAGTAAAACCAACGAAAAGGTTGCCAAGGGGACCAGGGCGCGTACTGGGGTTAGCGTTCTAATAACCTCGTGAAAAATAAAGCCGTTCTTTACGACGACCAGGAGAAATTGAGCGGACCGCGTTCGTTCCCGAAATCTACAACCCAAACTGTACGTTTTTTTGTGGTTTTTCTAGTCAAATTCGGGATACGCTTTCTTTAAGCACTAGGTGAAATAAAGGGAAGATGACACAATCATAACAAAAATCGCTTCTCTGCCTCGAAATTTAACGTTGACTGTTGAGAACAGTAGTAACCGTCTCAAACCAGTTATCATTCATGTTAGGAAAGGTTTTAGAAACAACGCAATTTTTATCTCCATTGAAAACCAAGCAAGCTTTCCCAGGAAATTTTCAACGAAAAACTTTCTGAATTCTCTATTACATTTCTGATTCAAAGAGAAAATTGGACCCATTCTTTAATCGATGCTCCTGGAAAAATTCCTAAAAGATTTCATCAGGTTACTGCAATTCCCTTCTGAGTACCATTTCATTCAAATGAGAATAAATAACACAATGTTCCACAACACATCTGTGACCATGCTTTGAGTTGGGTGGTTGACTATACTAGTGAATTCTTTTCGAATGTGAAGACAGGAGTCAAAAAATGGAGCCCAGAAAGAATAGCTGGAAGCTCTCTCCATGTCTGGAAATGAAGAATGTGGCCAGCTTATAGTTGGATCAAAACGACATGAAGCACGGACAAGTGCGTAAGCGGCTGCACTCGAAGCGGCGCGGTGTAGCGTAACGGTTGGGATCGCGGAAGGATCCCGCTACCGCCACCCATCTCTGCAGTTTGCCATGGTCCCACCTCGATCCCAACCGCTGTCTCCATCCCACCGCTTTGAGCGCAGCCGCTCACCTAGCTGTCCGTGCTTCATGTCGTCTTGGTCCGACTATATTTTCGATGAGTTGTGACCCTTTTGGGCACTCTAAGCTACGAATAACCCTTAAAGACGCGGTAGCGCTGACAACGTCTTCCAGTACCAATGAAACCTTTGTAGAAGTTGTGCGGAGGTTTTTATTTTGACTGTGATTCAGTCACCAATTGAGTTGCAAATATAGGTCAAAACTAGTAGGTAGTATAGCGGGTCAAAACTACATGTGGTTCGGTGCAGCTGCGTAAGCAACCGCGCTCGATGCAGCAGGATTTAGAGTCGTGGCTAAGTTCGGATGGGAACTCTTGCCGTTAAAGCCGTCGTCTCACGATGGTAAAATCAAGTCAGGAAAGGAAGAGGTACAGGAGCTGCAAAAAGAAAGTGTAATGTCTGTTACGTGTTGACGGCGCCATTGGTAACTTTTCGTATACAGGAAAGCATGCTTCTGAGTGCCGAGAAGTAATTGCTGACGCAAATAAGACTTCTTGCATATGCTTCAGCATTCGCACTATTAGTAAATCCTACGTCCAACGTCTTCCTAAATTCTCTTTAATAACAATATATATATACATATATATATATATATATATATATATATATATATAGATTTGAAGAAAAGCATAAGAGAAGAAAATTTCAATGAATTCAATGGACCTTCCAGCGTTGATTGATACTGATGATGTAACGTTTGGTAGTTGCAGCGCAGAGCACTTTCGTGCATAAGTGGAGCACTGAAGATTTGGTAAAAAGTAGGCTCGGCAAGGACAAAGTGAGATCCGAGGGTGGTGCTTTACTTTGAGCTGCTTAGCAAAGGAATTGCAGTCAGTTTCTTCACCAACGCCACTCATCTTCAGAAAATCACAGTACCTTCTTGTGGCACGCAATGCACCTCCCCAACAACGAAACTCGTAAGTGTAGCAGAGGAAACATATAAAATCGAAGAGTTGGATTAGGAAGTGGCACTGAATCCACCATGCCCTTCAGACTTATCCATCTTACACGCACAAATTGTCAATTGTTATTTGCGGTTAAAAAAGGCCATGTTATTTATTGATTCGTATTTCTTTTTCCCCTTGGGAACAGGATATAATCAAAGTCATTTTTGGTTAGACATTTTTGTTTTTGGGTGAAAAATGGGCATGGGAAAATTGTGAAAGAATTCCGAGAATGAGGGCTGAGCTTAATTTAGGGGTGTAAAATTTTTTGCTTCCATTCTTTTGCTGAAAGCCGTCTTATGAGAGACGAAGAAAGATCGTGTACTTTTAAAATTCTAAGAGCGATACGCTTTCAAAATTACCGCTGCTATCGAAAATATCGTTATTACATATCTGTCAATGCTAATGCCATCGACGGTGGATTGGTTATTTTGTACTTATCTTCGGTTTGAAGAGATTAACTGCAATACGGTTTCGAAAATAGCATGCGTCCCATCTTCGTTCTTTCCTTCACTTTCGATTGAAATTCGCACGAGTATTTCTGATGTATTATTCATCGGTACCACTTTATTACAAACAAATATTCTATTGGAGAAAAATTCAGACCTGTTGCCGGATTCGTGAATGTTTGTCCTAATGCGTTCAATAATATGAAATCGAACGATGTAACCCAGTGGGAGGCTACTATTAAGCATGAACTTATACACGCTTTTGTGTTTTCAACAACGCTCTATACGAAGTACCAAGGAATAACAAGAACTTCAACAAAGTGAGCATTTGTAACGTCAGCATTCAGTTCGAAAAGTTCCCTAATCTTTAAATTCAGAGAAGGATCAATGGTTTTAGTCCCAGGAGTAATTGAACGATTCAAAC
This sequence comes from Necator americanus, assembly GCF_031761385.1. Classification (NCBI taxonomy): domain Eukaryota; kingdom Metazoa; phylum Nematoda; class Chromadorea; order Rhabditida; family Ancylostomatidae; genus Necator; species Necator americanus. Next base: position 27,705,393 of record NC_087375.1, read on the forward strand.
GTGTGGACTGGGAAAGCGCTGCAGGCATAGTTAGTTTTCTCCGAAATAAGTAGCTTCTAGGAGCTGACCTTCTTTTTCAAAAAATTTCTTTTTCGGAAAACAGAAAGTTAGATACTTACTTGCTTAGACCATTCATTTAGTTCCCTCGCCATCGTCGACGTTCTCAACTTCCATGAGTGATGTTGGCCTTTGAGCCGCATCCAGCTGAGCTCTCACCCGATTCATCGTTGTAGCGAACACGATCACCATCTCCTTAGAGGCTCCAGGACGTTTAACAATTCGTGGGATCCATCCTAGCATCCTTTTAGTCCATCTATCGTCGATTCTTCTCTTAATGTGACCTGTCCAATTCTCTTCACTTAAGTTGGAGCTGCAAAGGCCGGCTAGGCGTTGTGAGTGCCGGCTAAACTTCAGAAGACATCTCTCAAGGGCTCCGTGATTTGTGGATAGCTTCCTGGACGAGATGGTAGTGTCTGTTTCCGCCGCGTGTTACAGAACCCTGGAAGAACTGTCGAGTCGGACAGGGGGACACGGATATCCCTGTCCGTCAGTTGGTAAGCTTCTGTGATGGAACACTGAATGTATGCGATGAAAAGGTTCCAACGATTTTAGAGAATTCAAATTGTACACATCCCTCCGCAGAGTAAACGTTCTTTATGAACTGCGTGTTCTTTCTGCTTATTCGCAATCTCATTCTCTTCTTTGCTTCGTTTGATCAATTGAGTCGCTGCTTAATTAGCACTTCTCGAAAAAGGAACGATGTCATCCGCAAAACGAAGTATTGAGAGGGGTCTTTCATCACTATGTATCCCCCTTCCTTCCCAAAGAAGCGATTTCACTATCAACTGTAACGCAGCAGTGAGCAATTTCGGCGTAAAAGACGCTCAGCAAGTGTATCGGACGGGTAGATCTTCTTAGTCACTTTTCTTACAAACAGCTCGCAAGGCCTTTCGTTGGTCTGGGATTCTTTCTATCTGAAAATAGGACGTCATGAAAGTCATGAAAAAGAAGAAAGTTTGCGGATATAGAATCAGGTTCGGAGGCTGTGTTAGGTTCCGGACCGCTACTCGCACTTTAAAAAAATCCGTGGTGGGGCTTCACCAACAGGATGCTCGGTCTTAACGCGGGAGTTGATGAGCGGAGAAGATTCTAGTAGAACCTATCCGTGAAGATGTCGAGTACAGATGTGTATCCCGTCTTCGCTCAGCAAGTTTGTTAGCGGAATAATATGTTCGCTGAGGTCCCTGCGGGACTTCCTTAGACTTGTTCTTTCATCTGCTCCTTCCAGTCGAATGGCCAGACGAGATGACAAGTTCTCGTGAGAGTGTACTGTGGCAGTGAGTATTTTGGAGTAGCAGATATACTTTTCCCCTTACTAAGCAGCGCTCCCATGGCCAACTTAGCCTTCACTACAGGTCGTTGCCAACCTATATGGATCAGGGAGCCATATTGTTACATTTTGTAGAGACGGTGGTAAATCTTGGCAGTGGTTTACTCTTAGCTAGGCCTTGTTTTCCGAGAAGACGGAATGTTGGAGATGTAGAACACTTTCTTACTTAGGACACCCTGTCAGAGGACGTACCTTCGTGCTCATTGCAGTTCAGCGTCCGGAGTCTTCATTTCTCCATAAAGCAGTAAACCGTATGTAGAGGAGAAACAGATTTATGGAAATAATTTCCTACCTCCAATGTATCATGACGAGTCACCCCGCGCGTTTAAAAATAGTGAAGAAGAACACATAGCATTTACAACAAATGTACAGCCATTATTGTAGTTTCGATTGCACTGAACGCCTTCCCCCCACCAAAGAAAAGTAGGGATACCTGCGCTTGTTTTTTTTTTGAAAAAAAACTGTCGCCTAGGTTTCTCATGACGTCTACATGATGGTAACACCAAAAGTAAGAGAAGAAGCACGGAAACATTTCCAGTGTCCAGATTTGGAGGGTGCCGAAATAGAAAATCAAGGTGGTCCTGCAACTGCAGGTGTTCATTGGGAGAAACGCGTCTTCGAGGTGAGTTCTCCTTTTTCTTCTATTACACTAGCTTTGGAAGTTTCTTACACTGTCTTGGATTTCCTCCTGTATATCTCTTGAAGTACGACTCGATTTTGAAAATTCTGACATCCATGTCATACGCTCAGATAGAAACAACCTGACCTCTACGTAGAACAATCAGTGGTCGCACTCGCGTTGGGACATTCGCCACTTCTAGTCAAACTGCGGAGCTGGATGAAGTTTTTGAGGTTTTACACCGGGCAGGGTTACTGCCTTGTTTGCGACAGATTTTTCTCTGCGGAGAAGAGAGTCAAATTTACGAATTCTTGAGCCCCAAGTCCACTGCTGACATCAAATGAGAGTTTTTTTTTGTGCAATCGAGATGTTACACTTTCATTGGCAGTTCACAGCTATCATTCCAAGTTCAAGCACACAAGTTCTTGTGAAAAATAAAAGAAGACCTCAGGAGGAGAAGCAACAGTGGCGGTAGTCGTCATTCCATGTCCAGTAACCTCACAGACTAATGCGGGTAACTATGCCGCTCCGACTTACGCATCCATAACTTCCATATATTGCATGACATCACGGCGATGCCCCAAGACTACGAAGACGCTTTAGACCTTCTTAAAGGTAGTGTAGAACGACTTTGACGTAGGAACTAGCAGCGGAAGCGTAGACTTTGAATACAGTACATTGCGGACTCAGCGTAGTTCCGCTCATCTTTTCCAAATCGTCTTAAAAAAAACGGTGTAGAAGACGTTGTTTCTATGTATGCCACCTATGTATTTATGCTGACATTAAACTTGCCGACACCGGCTACGATCGAATCCGTTAATAGTGCTGTTATTCGCATTATAACATCACAAAAAACTTTGTTGATCACACTGCAGAATGAAGCAATGACTGGTGTGGCTACACAAGTGTACGCGCTTAGTCGCATAACACTGGCTCTTTTCGAGGATTCTGGATGGTACCAAGTGAATTACAAGTAAGTTTAGAAATAAAGATTTTCTAGTGCAAAGGATTACTACTTTTGCTCTGCATTACAGCAAAGCGGAACCAATGTCGTGGGGTCATGAGTTAGGATGCAAATTTGCGAAGCAAAGTTGTCTAACATGGATGAGAACAAATCCGAACAACCCGTATCCATTTTGTACCGTAGTCGGAGACAAGAGGTCTACTTTGTGCGAAATAAGCAAATAATTGTGATAAAACTTTGTTTTTAGATGTAGCACGAATCGCAGAGCGAAGGTCACCTGCAATTTGATGACAGATTCTATGAACGTATCTTCAGAATATGACTACAATGTTCCCAATCTGTATCGGGATCTAGACGGACATTCAGTGCACGGTTATGGTAATCTTCCGACGGCAGACTATTGTCCTTATTACAGGGTAAGATCGTTTGTAGCCAATAAGGCTGTTCAAAACTACACTGAATTAATAAGATTTATTCATCAAAAAGGAGAAAAACACTTCACCATCTTCGAAAGGCTGACTAAGGCGAAAATGCAGCGGAAAAAAAAACAAACCTGTGTTAGTACCACGCATTGGAAAAGGGAGCACTATGGAAAAGAACCCAGTTACCATTATTTCAACAGTTCTTCCCGCGCTTTTGCTTATATGATGTGATAGGATGACTAAAGGGATTATTTAGCGTCCTTCAGGGGAAAGAGAAAGAAAACATCCGGAACTAGATAACTATTTCAGAAGTAATTTTGTTAGATTAATTTGCCACCTCCTCCATATCATCGCAACAAATTGAAACTCTGCCCTCAGCACTCACGTACAATAGTTTGAGGACTCGAACCACCTCAACCAACGACGCTTCTTTCACGAATCGTGATGAAATGCTCTCAGATTGCAACGAAAACATTTTGGTCGGTAATATGACTCAGAGAAATGTGTACTTCTGCCAAGGATTGGCTGAAATTTTGGAATTTTTCTGGTAAGCATCGGGAACCTATTGATCCAAACAGGTCATAAGTACACTCCAATAAATTGACAGTATATGCTACCAAAGCTACTACATCAACTAAATACTAGAACTTTTATAATTAAGGAATTAATTGCTAGGGAAGAAACCTTAATTGCTGATGTTGTAATTGGCAACAAACGATCTACAATCGCTTCAAAACAGTCTGACTTGCGCAAACGGTTGTGTTCGTTCCCTTACAAGTCAGGTCGTTTTGACCATTCAGTACTTGTGCATAGTTCCAAAACTTTCTGTCTGTTATAAACGCAAAGATGACTGAGATGTAAAAAATGGAAGACTTTCGAACAGAACTGTTTGAACTCTATTATAGAGAGAAGAAAAGGTAGAGCTGCTAATTTCATTGTTACCCGTAATTTCCCCGCACCGTGTTCCATTTTTTTAGAAACATTTTTGAAGAAGAGCATCATGTAGTTCTTTATGCAATCCGTTATATCTCCTTTCCTACTTAAGGTTTATGGCGACTTCTCTTCACAAGATAAAGGCAGCGACACACGTTGCACGTATCCGGACAACATGAATTACAACAATTATTCTCTTGAGGTGACACTTCCACGATATGGTGCCTAAAAACGTTTACTAGAAAAGTCGTTCTCAGATTTTCTCACCGACAGCGCAGTGTTTTCAACTTGATGGTGGTATTAAGATTAAACACGAACGTGGAGTACGAATATGGATGCATTCTGTGGGATGTTACGAGTTGAGTCCATGTTTGAGAAGTCTAGAATTGTTTGGGAACTAAGACATGCAAAGATTGCACGTCCACCTGAGAATAAGGAGATCTAATAGATTAGGATTTGACTTATTGTAAAGTGTCCCAAAAGCAATGCGGTGTTGAAGGATAAAAGGTAAAGTGGCGTTGACCGATTTTTTTTTTCTGGATGTGCCCACACGTTGAAGTTGGATTCACAATCCTTTGAGGTTCATGAACGCTTGTCTGCACTATACATTGACATATGGGGCCACCCAGTGTGAAACCAGTTGCTAATAAATGCGAAACAAGGACCAAGACTGTCACACTTTTCATTATGGTTAACGTTTCGGCGTTGTCGCCTTTGTCGGAACCTGAAAAAGTCGGAACATTTGTAGCACACCTTCTCAAATGTCTTCATCAAAAACAAGCTGCCATTCCAGAAAAGATCACATCCATAACCAGGAACCGAAATAGTCCAAATCATTTTGCTTACTTCAGTAGTCTAATCGTCCTGATATTAAGGGATCACAGTGCGATAGAATCCCTCCACTAATTTAAATTAGGATGATTTTTGGGCCTTGGACCCCTGTCGGGAATGTCTCTGAACAAAATTTCTGGTTCGTACCATAGGATCAAGAGAGCCACGCATAAAGAAGCATGTTCACGACAATATCCGTAACGAGCTCTAAGAGAAGTCGCTGCATTTGAGTGTTTTATTCGATTCAGATGTTATTCTACTCAAATACAAATTGGTTGCCCTTCTTGTCAATGCATCGTTCCCCACATGTTTGGCACGGAATCAAACAGGCTACATGCGGGAACATGCAGTTCCTTTCCTCCCCTGGTGAACGTATTTTATATTTTGGGGTCAGGCTGATAGTACATTTTGTTGCGAATTAACTGCTTCTTGGGTTTTGTGAGAGATACTTTCAGAACTCTCAGTTTGTCCAACGAAACAGCAACTATCGCTTTACTCAAGTCATCATATATGAAAGTCTACCAAGGATCGATCCTTTGTGATTAATGTACTCGGGCATGTTCTCGGTTGCATTAAGACTTGGCTTGATCATTAGGAACGTAAACGATAGAATTCGCAATTCGTCGCACCAGATTCACTGTACTGCTCCTTTCGTGGGCATCGTACGTCACACGTATGGATATTCTGTTCCCAATGGCCAGCTGTTTCGTCACTTTCTAGGAGTGCGAGAGCTTGAGTCTGCTTTAATCCTAGCATAGTGATTCTTTCTTCTGGTTTTACTGATGCAGAAAACTAGGATTGTTAACGACACTTCATTTTAGCAAACGTTTTTGCATAGTCTCCTTTTTCATAGCTTTAAAAGCTGTAGACATATATAATTCATATTTCTAGAAGTCTAATGAAAAACCAAGTTCCTTTTCATTCAAAAGTGTGGTCTAAAAATTGAACCAGAGAGTAAGCCGCTAACATTACCTTGATACTCTTGTTGTCGTGACGGTAGCAGACCACAGCGCTGTGCAATTGTTTCGCAAGTACCAATTAAGTGCTCCCCGCATCTAACCTGTCAAACCCAACGAAAACCCACCAAAGTGGTGGTGCAAAACTAGCTCGTTTTTCTTAGAGATGAACTCTTCTTCATTGTTCATATTTGTTCTTCCTGCTATCAAAAACGCTTCTAACATTCTCTGCTACGACTTTGTGCTCCTACGACAAAACATCGAGACAGCTACGCCAAATGGATGACCGTCAAGAGATCCTATGCATTTCCACGTTGAATTCAACAACTCGACTCTACCATGCTATACACTTTAAACGCATCACCCCACGAATCTGGCTTCGAGCGATCCGGCGCGCTATTTTCTACAATGAGTTCGATTGGAGCGCGCCAGCCTTATGCACATGCCGCATCTTCCGCGCCGTTTTTTACGGCAATTAGGAAGAAACAGACGGAATCACCCCCCTCTCCTTAATCTACGATCCCATTTACGAATACTCCTCCTGAAATCCGTACCACCTCAGATTCGTGGGGTGATGCCTTTTACGCGAAAAATGCATATCCGGTCTCTGCGATGTATTACTCCGCACAAATGATAAAGTGAACCGAATAGACGGGAACTGTAAAACTGACAGAAAAGACTGTACCTCCATAATGAACGAGTTAGCCTTGTACCACGATCTTTTTGGGTATTGGGGCTAGATGCGGCTTCGCAGGCTAGATGCGTGTCGGATGTGGGTGAAACCGAAGCGGAACAGTTCTACTTCACGAAAGTCCTTTAGCATTACGGCCACCACGACTATTAAACCCCGACTGTGGTTACATAACTCTCTAGTTCTGTTCTTAGTCAACTCTGTTGTTGAATATTAACTTATGTTGTGATGAGGAGCTTGGGAGGACACATTACATGTGTCTTTGCATTTCAGGCTCTTAAAAAAGGTCACAAGGTTGGAAAGTTAACTGAAATAAGGTATCGTTAACATTGTAGACTTTGTGTTTCAATGAAGACTAAAGGAAAGATTTTTTTGGTTTACTAAAGATAAGGGAGGGGATGGGCTCTACAAGGTGAGCGGGAAGGTGATAGGCAAGAATTTAGTGTACTGGGTCTCGAACCCATGTTGCCTTCACCGTCGGACAAATGTATCATTGCGTTAAGGAAAGCCAGTTTTCTTAGGGTTTCTTCCTTGTGAACACATATTCAAGAGGATTGCTAGTTTAGAATGTTGCAACAAGTGTCTATCTCGTCCTGGGTGGAACATATAGTGCAACAGTCTTCAGCGTAACGGCAGTACAGGAGAGGTTTTCGCCGGCTCTCTTCACATTTCGTATCTACAAGTTGCAAGAGACAAAGAAGATGCAAGATCTACACAATCGCATCAGTTCTCTCAGACAATTCTGGTGCTAATTTATCGACCTCAGAAGATGAAAAGTCTGGTTGTCTTTGCGGTAGTTCCGAACCATCTATGGTGCAATTGCAGCCGAACATTTCAACGACTGCGCTCTACCCGCTGAAATGAGAAATGCAGCGTTATCCAGCTCTAACTCATATGTATACAGAGAAACCTATCACAATGCTCCACGATGTACAGGAATAGAAATTAAATTAGAAAGTTTGACGTCGGACATAAGAATGTGTTACACCTTATGTGCACCGGAAGAAAACTTTTTTTTTTGGAGAATTAATGCATTTCGTGCCTTACGTCACAAGTTTTAGACCATTTGCAAACGAAATCTGCTCTTCATTAAAACGCAAAACTCAAAATTCTATCCATGTTATCATGGAGGACAATTAATACACGTGGAAAAGGTCGGTTATGTTTTTGGAAATTTATGAGATCTGCCAGCAGGTGTCTATATTGAATTACTTCTGGGGATCACCGTCTTAACGTCAGCGTACAACAACAATATTGTAGACGGCAGTGATACCCAGAAGTAAGTGTACAATACATGTGTATATCGCTAAGCAACACCACACTCCATACAATCAATGGATAAAAAAGTCAATTTTCTACGGAGCGACTAGCATGACTATGTGATTCAACGCATAGCGTCGGACCTGAGAAAAAAACGATCCGATCTGTTTTGTAATTCCGTAAGCTGCTGCGCTTCCGGTGGTGATAGGGTCCTCGCTCAGCTCCGCTTGCGGATTGGAGCTGAGCGAGAGCCTCACTACAAAAATTACAAACTCAGAAATTTCCTTCTCAAAAGGATACGATAATCTAAACTGTTCTCTTTAGCCTTTTTTTAAGGTAGCTTTACTATGGTAATGAGAGTTCTGAGATCTCTTCGCGAACAGACAGAGTTAGCGGTGTTGGTTTGATCGCCAGAAGATCGCAACGTCCTCAATTCCTTGCTTTGCTGCCTTTAACAGTTAAAACATTCACCATAGTCTTTCAGAGAGTCTATGGTGTTGGCACGGTAACAACGCGAATCATCTGTCCTTCATGCACTGAAATGTGCGGAAAGAAGTTCTGTGCACCAGAAAGAATCGTCGCTGAACGAATTGGTGATCCAACAAGAGGATCAAACGTCAAGTTCTGCCTGATTACATCCATCTCTGTTTTTACCTCTGTTTGCATACTACTTTTAGATACTTAGTTAATATTTAGTTGAGCACTATTTCGCTTTATTATTTGATATGGATTCAAACAATAATTTCTGCACGTTACAAATGTTCATCAAACGAACATATACATTTCATACATAAAATAAATTTATAATTGTTCTGTATTCTTCCATCGAACTCATCGCAAACAGCTGCAGTTCGCACCGCACCTACGAAACATCAACAGCGCTGTGGTAACCCCTTAATACCTTTTGCAGGCTGCCTCGGATTCATACTTTAAGATGAAGCAGTCTTTATCCTTCATTTTACTGTACCTAACATTACAAAGACGTAATTTTCCATTCAGTGCATTAGAGCATTTCTACTTCAATAAGGGAAGATAGTTCAAGCCTCCGAAACATCATGTTTACTGCTTACACTACTCAGAAAATTACTATTTTCACTTTTCGAACGAAGAACCGGGAATAAATATCCAAATTTTCCACCTCCCTTCACTTTTCCAAGTTGAATTTCAAGTAGACGTATTATTTGCTTTTGATATGTTTTAAATTACTATTTTAAGCTATAAGAGCGTAAGCAAAGTCTCGCTTGATCCGAAAAGGTGGTCCGAATTGACGATATCGTGATGTCGCCTGCGGAACCTGCGGAAAGTCGTTTCACTGAGAATATAGATGTCGCTGGATCAGCGTTTTTAAAGAGTTTATATGCCGATTTTGAATTATATACTAACTGTCTTACTAAGATTTTGAGGGAAGAAAGTGAAAAAAGACATTCTTTGCCTTAACCGAAGACCCGTTTAGCGAACTAAGAGTATAGGCGGAGTTATAACCCACTTCGATTCTCTTTCCAATATCAGTTGTCCACCAGATCATGGCATGAATCAAGGTATTCGGAAAATTCTGGGAAGTCTAGGAAAACTGGAAAGACGTGACCACTTTAATCGCCAATCGGAGCCAGATTCAAACATTTCGGAGTGAAGTGACAATCCTACTAAGAACAATGAATTTCTACTTGAAATAGAACACAAGTTGCCAACTCTTCACGTGAAACCTGCCCAAATAACTAAAGGGTAAAGGGATCTGAAGTCCCACACAATTATGTTAATGGTTGCGCTCGAAGTGCCGTGGTGAAGCTGGCGATCGAAGAGCGATGCTCGCTATGATCGCTAGCTCCATCGCGGCACTTCGAGCCATTTGTCGAACTGTAGAGATGAGTAAGGGTACCGCCTCGGCCGTTAGATCTACTGCACCACTTCGAACGCAGCCGCTTACGCAACGTGATTCAGATCGTTTTGTCCTATGTACAGAACTCTGTCAACATGGCCTATGCAATGATTTGCAGCGGCTAACCGATGTATCAAGTGTTTTTATCCTTCCAGAGAAGTTTGGCACCGAGTTATCGACCCCGGAGAAGTGCAAGTCTTAGTTGGCCCCGGGCGATTTCGAACCATCTATCGATCCTGCAGACATGGTACAATCTCTTACTGCCTACACCCACCCCTTATTTATTTCACATTTGGAAAAATTAAACGAAGCGGAGAAATTATTGAGAGTACGAGGTGGAGAAAGGACTAGTGGTAATGGTTTAAAGACATTTCAATGGACATGAATGGTGCCCAGCAAAAAAGCTAACTGAACATGCAGCGGTTTTGGTGAAGTCGATCATGCCTATGTGGCCAACCCCCAACTGATCAACTATGGTCGAAAAGTTATTTAACCAAGCGTTAATGAACATTTATATCAACCTCACTGGTATCACGAGGAATTGAATTTGAAAAGGTGTACTTCAATTTTTCCTAGTCATTCATAGTGAATGGTCAAAAGTTTCCTCGTCGCTCTACATCTTCTGTCACCAATCTTTGCATGCGACCATAGGGTACTGTGTATTTTGTAGCGCCAAACAGCCCTTTCCAAATATCTAGTGATCGGAAACGTTTTTTTATACTTAACGCAACGTAGCTGCAGCACCCAGACCCATGGAAAAACGATCCAAGACAACTACAAACTAACGTTACATCACTAGAAATATTTACTTGTGCTCCACACAGCAATAAATTTGCTTACTTATGAAGTTGAACGGTAAGACAAAAGCTGACATAAAAGAGCGTTATTAGTTTTCCACTCTTAAAATAAGGAAAAAGCGCAGCATTAGGAAAAGGTTGTTTTATTGCTAAATAGAAGCAGCAACATGTAAAAACCTAGGTTTGAATCTTTTCAGGAGCCTTCAGAAGAGAATGTGAGCATCGCATTCACCGAATATCCGCCGGAACCTCGTCCAAAACGTAGCACACCGCTATGGGAATCGATACGGATAGAAACTGAATATGATCCGTCGATTTATCTGTACGTAGCTTTATCGTTCGGAAAAGTGATGTAGTGTTTCTAAGTCGACTTTTAAAAGCAGCAAACTATATAAATTGACGATTTTCCCACGAGAAAATGTTGTTAGAGGTGTAAATTAAGAGTGTGAGTGCGCTCACCTTCTTGAAAAACGGCTCTCCTGTTTGAATTTTTCCACGAGGCATCCTATAACGCCACATTGGTACACGTGCGGTGCGGTTTCGCTTAGTTTATCCATTGCTTTTTCTTGAATAATTCCCTGCTAAAATCTCATCGTCCACTCGCTCAGACACCCAGCGAGTGTACGAAAATGGCGCGTTGTAATGAACCCCGTAGGTAAATTCGTACAGAGAGACTGTTTTCCACACCATTTCTCGGGACGGTTAGATGAAATTCAGTGTTGACGCACTCATATTCATAATCAATACCACTAACCTTATGTTTTCCTGGAAACATCCCAACATTTCATTCACTTCTCATTAATATTGATTTGTCGCACAACCAACATCAACGATCAACATCACCAAAATTAGCTATGTTCATTCCCATCGTTGACGTGGTACTGTAGCGGGTGGTCTTCATTGCTGTATGGGTGCCTTTAGAGATGTTAGAAAGGCAGGATCTTTTTTCACGAAAGTTGATAAGAGCCGGGAAGAAGCGGTAGCTTCATTTCAAAACTTTGTTGATATCTTATATATTTCTTACTTAAAGGCAGAGTTCAGGGGGAATTTCTGAGGCTCAAATCTTCTCAGCAATGAGTAAATGACTCGAACATTCTTGTACAGAAGTATCATTGTGAAATCATGCAAGCTCTTCTCACAATCCTAAGAATTTGAGTGCTCAGGGAAACTCAGTTCGCACGGAGACTGCGGAAATTCGTCCAAATTGCGATTTGCCACAAAACAAGGGAAATTGGCTTGAACACTGTTGAGCATGGGTCTCTATGCATTTACTGTAGCAACAATACTCCGTCATTTCTTCGGAGATAGATTGCTGTCTGATGAAAACTAGTGGTTGAAGATGGGATGAAATTGTACCATAATCTTACATTGTGAGCATAGTCGCTATGATTACAGGTTTTTGGCCCTAGTAATAGGGCAAGGGATAGTAGAGGACGAAGCTGACTGAACAGAAAAAATCCCATCGACAAACTCTTGGTGTATCCCTCTCAACCAAAAATGAGGGGGGAACGGCTCGTTTGTCTTTGAAATCCACTAAAACCTACCAAGATCTCATATCTTTCTCCAATCAAACATTAGAATGTATTTCTACGTATTTGCATATATGTATTTAGGTTCTCGACTGAAACTTCTTTTTGTTATAACTCAAATATTTGCAGATTAAGTAAAAGTAAACAAGAAACGCTCAAGGATCTTATCACAGCCGCACGTGATTACTTCGAAAGCACATTGAAAGTCCAACGTCTTTTTTCGTTACAGCTGAGATCGTGAGTTTACAACATTGACGTGATGTATGTAGAGGAGTGAGTGAACATCATTGAATACTGTGCCCTTATCGTGCTTTTACAAACCTCTAAGACCATTAACATGAGACAATAATTATTGGAGCACCTGTGGAACCTTTTTCCACGTACGCGTCACATCAGTGCAGTTGAAGAAAGACGGCGCCGAATTTACTTCGAAGTCACAGCGTACTGTTTTTGAAAAATGAGAAAAGAAAGATAAAATGAAGAACATCCGTTAGCCCCATTCAGGTTTTTTCGACATTACCCTGTACATCAACACTAACGTCTTCCTTCCATTCGTCCTTGGAATGATCCAACTATAATTCTCTCGGGTGGGAACAAGTTGACTTTTGGTGGAACCCTTGCCCTGGTCCCAACAGGGCAGCAGAGTTGAGAGAGAGAGTCCAGGCGACCCTACATAGTTCGAAAGCAACCGTTTACGCAGTTCTCCGGCAGTCAGGTCATATTGGATCACATATGGATATAGCTTCTCACTAATTTCTCTCTCTTCGTTTGTCCACTGTTTCCCGTAGTCTTCCACATTTCCTTGTGCCTGCTTTTTTATCGCGAAGATTGCGTTGGCTCCTAGGCATTCTATATTATCTTCTGGGTGGTGTCCTTCGCTGCTATATGTAAATGATACAAAAGTCCCATGTGCTTTTGGATAAACGATGTCCCCATGAAATTATACCTTTCAATACTTGGGAACTTTTCTCCCTTCAATCTTCCACCCATTCTGAGGCGAATACGTTTATTCAGTGCTCACGCCCAACTAAGGATTCAATTTCAATGGCTCTTTGGAGTCTTACTAGGAGTCTGATTGGTCTTCCTTTTGAGAAAGTATCGTTACTTCTGCTACCTCTAGCGAACCATACAGTTGGATGCATCCCGCAGTTCAGTTTGATGAATATGAAATCGTATCTTGTCAATTTTTTTTCAGCAAATGTAAAAATTCCGAAGGGTTGAACCTTGGCGGTGTGACCTATTGCCAGGACGATTGCGCGAAACGATGTGGAGATGCACGTGCATCAAAAGAAGCACAATATTTCTCGGTTAGTTCATGTTCTCATGTTAGATTTTAATTTGAAGATTATAACTTATAATTTGAAAACAAGTCAACTCTGCTGTGTTCATCTGGGTGAGTTTTCCAAGGTAATTTCGATATTTGGTAACCAAAAAAGTGGATAGAAGTACGAGAACGTTTTGAGAATAATATTCATTTATGTTTAAATACCTATTTCCAACGCTGCCTCAGGCGGTCTCATGCCTACTCGCGCAGAGCAGGCCCTGGAATTAAATAGAAAATAAATTCTCTAAGGTTTGTGACTTAAAAGAGCTATGGAAACGTTTTGACTAGACATTCTTGCTACAAATTGTAAAAGGATGCCATTTACGAGAACATGTTTTAAAATTTCTATTTTTCTTCTCCACAATTTTGTAGAGAGATTGTAGATTGTTCTATAGAGATTCGGCTAGATCTACCGTTATTAACTATTAAAAACGATTCCTGAAGCGGTACAACTTGCAACTACAACTTTAAAATAATCGAGAACTTCTTCCATGTTCTCGATCATTTCAATCCCAAATACACAATTGCACAAGCTTCGTTGGTCGTATCCGTGTTAATGTTGATAGCTGTACATCATCACAGGATTCTAAGCTAAGCTTTATGGAACCTGAATAGCTTTAGTTCAAAATTGATTATTTAAACCGAAAAATTCCTAGCGGCTAAGATATTGATGAAAAATGAAGCTATTGACGGTAAAAATACGCTTGTCCCGCTAAGTACTAGAGTACGTACTGTGTACCTAACCTATTAACGATGAAGAGGTTAATATTGACCTCTTCGGTATTTTGCAGCCTATATTCGCTGATCCAACTCCCAGTGCCACACTGTCAACTGTGCTTCTGGCTGCCACTCGTGTTCCACAGTAGATTTTCTTCGAAAAATTATATTTTGTTTTCAAAAAACACAATGTAATGCAATACAACACTATGCGAAATGAAATTTTTTAGAAGGAAATACCCAGTGAGAAATTTGTGATACCGAGAGGTACTGTTTATTGGCTCACACTGGGATTTGATCCGCAGATGCATAGATTTATAGAGTGAAAGTGTCGACATTAACCTCAATTTCATTAAAATTAGATGGGGTTTTGAGGTTAGAAACACAATGTCCATTCACTATCCAACGGAACAACAATATTTTTCCGTCAATAGCTTTACTTCTCCAGCAATATCCTTGTTTTCGAGGCATTTTTTTATTTAAACAATCAATTTTGAACTCAAGTTGTGAAGCTATCCGATAGAATGAAGATTCAAAAAGCTGCTTCAGTTTTACAACTGTATCTATTTGAAAATCCACCAAAAAAGCATCGAATAAAAACTCTTCCAAGAAGATCTTAATCTCCCAAATCCCATATTCACAATAATTTTTTCTCCAATTACATTCTACAAGGGCACAGGCTTGTCATTGGTTTTGAGCTTCTTAGTGAACGTTGCTCCACTTCAATTCCTTGTAAGACAGAATATTTCGTTGCTAGACCCGCTATTGCTCGGAATGTCGCTACATTTACTTGCAGCCAGAAAAAAACAAAATTCTCAGAATTTTGGAAAGATCAAAATAGGCGTACTGCGATCCTCTGTGAATATAGAAGAGTGTGTAGTCGATTTTTTTCAATGTTTTCTTCAAATGGAGGATTCTTCAATTTTCTTAGACCACTTGTTTTCTATTTTATCCTGAGTCTTGTATTGGGTGCGTGAAGCGGCGTGATACAATTAACATTCGGCAAGCGATACGTCTGGAAATCTATACTAGTAGTTCCACGTCAGTGAAGGACATGATTTTAGGGCTGTTATTAAAGGCATATCACGAATATGACTTAATGAGGAAATCCGAGAAAAACAAGGGATCTGGTTTTAGGTTGCGGGATAAGAGGTGGCTCCACTCATTTCTCCCTAATCGTCGTAAAAAAAAACGGCGTGGGTCCTATGAGGTACATTAGGACGCTACACCATCTACACGCTACAGTCCCATTCTCTGGTTCCACCCGAATAGGTTGGTGAGGAGATCACTGATCTTCGACTGCTCGCACTTAGATGTGGCGCATAGCAACAGAAATCGTTGTGAAAAACGAGGTTTTTCACGCCGTTTTTTATGACAACGGATCGATGAGCGGAACCATCCCGGATCCTACAATCTACAACCCCATCTCTTCTGCTTCTCCTGCGAATTCCCTCCTAACTTCAGATTCGTGCTATGCTGATTTTTACATCAAAATTTGCTGCGAATAAGACCGACGCTGCGACATATGTGGCGTGAAGATGTCGCTTGAGCGTGCGGTTGGCCCTTGTCAGCTGAAACTTGTGTGGTTTTATCGTCACGATTCAGGAGTGCGTCTGCAACGGTCCCTGTGAAACGGAGCAAGGAAACTGGGGAGGTATGAACGATACTAGTTGTATAGTAATGCTGCTGTCATGAACTGGTTCACAAAGAGTTCTAAGAAGAAAACAAATCTCCAAGTTTAGGAGTTTTACGCAACGCAGACTTTGTCTTTTTTGTCTCCGTAGACGGACGCAAATGTGACCAAAGAACTATGGCTTTCGCTTCTCATTGTGCATATGATGAGTATTCGCGTCGGTTTGTTACTTCACTTTCTTTCCGTATGTTGTTATTTTCTTATATGTATGCTACTGATTGATCACTTGAGGCAAAATGAGAAGAGAGAAATTCACGGCCCTGTACACTTTCGTGATGCGCGTGAATTCGATCATCACTTCTGTCATGGGGGTTTTCAATTCGTTCTGAAACTCAAGGTATTGCCGTAGAAGTGACACCCAACAACGTTATTATAAGGGCATCCCATGAGTTTAGTTCGACCGCCCTGAGTGGGGTGTTTGAAGTCCTTCTTCTAGACGCACGGATATCCAAAACGAAGCCTCATATCCGTAACGAGATGCTCTTCGTTGTCTTTGGACTCTTCTTTTGGTACCGCCTTTACCGTCAGGTTTTTTTTTGGTGAGGTGGGGGGAGGGGGTGGGTTACGTTGAAGTTTCTTCAAATGTGTAAGTCTTTCTAACAGCATGGCAATCCAGCTAAAACTGATTTTCTAAGAGCTGCATTCAGACCAGTTGCCGGATTTGTGAATATCTGTCCTCTTGCATTCAACCACATGAAGGCTAAGGACCTCTCCAAATGGGAAGCGGTAATCAAACACGAGCTTATACATGCTCTTGTGTTCTCCAGAGTGCTCTTTTCAACCTTCCAAGGGATTCTGCGTTACACAGAAAGGTGAATTCCACTAATTACATCTTTACATGTCGCGTCTGAAGCATAAAATTTAAGTTTCAGGGTAGGTCACATGGTTTTGGTGTCAGGGGTGACTGAACGATTCAGACGATTGGATTGGGAAACCGCTACAGGCATAGTCAGTTCTACCGCTTGGAAACAAATTGTTGCATGAAATTACTTTTCAGCTTGCTGCCGCACTCAGCTCGTTGAGAAACAAAGTCAAGCGTGCGCTGGTATTTCACCAAAAGAGTATTGTAAAAAGAAGAGAGTTGGGCGAAAGAAGGAGGACAAGAGAGAGGAGCAAAAAAGAGGAGAGGAGGACGGAGGATGAGAGGGATGGAGAAAGGGGATAGTAGGGGGTACAGGAAAATAGTAGAAGGAGAGTGGAAAAGAAAAACAATTCGTCGTTGAGTTTTGACATTTTAGAATGCAAGGTTGTAAGACCTTTGGTATACAATAAACAATGTGTAGCAGTGTGACCAGGGAAGGATCTTTTCTTTTCTGTGAGGGAACAAGAAAGACCCTATCTATTATAAATACTTAGTATGAGAGACGAATTATAAACGAGCGAGTATCAGGATATGAAAAACTAATCGGCGGGCTGATGTCATTCCCTGACGCGATTACCCGCAACTCTGCCGAGGCGTGTCGCCCTTAAACATAGCTCTGCCCATCCTTTCGATCTTCTGCGAAAGCTTGCACGAAATCAAACCCATTCGTTGCTATTCCATATCCTGCGAATCCTTATGTCTCGCCTGAAGTGTCTATCCACGCCGAGTACTCTCACATCCTCTTTCACCACCTCAGTTCAGATCTTTCTCATATCTCACAGAACTTCTGCTTTCAGCCAGGTAGCCTCTTCCAGCTTGAATCCGACAAACTCCTCAAAACTCCTTGAGCAAAGAGATCTGCTGGTTTTCCTATCGTATGATCAGAGAAGCGAAGACGATATTCTTCAGTTATTAACTCATGGGTTCATGGCGGTGCAAGAGGTTGATATCTTCCACGTGACATCTGTCCATCTGTCATCATCTGTCATACACCATATCGAGTTCCGCTTAAAGCTCTTCATTGTGGCATACTCTAGGCCAAAAGCAGCCAAGCAGCCATCTAAGCACAGCTTCCTTTCGGCGCAATCAACCCTCTCCATCACCGTAGATGGTGCTGCCCAAGTCTCCGATCCGTACATCATGATGGGGCGAATTGCGGATAGGTAGACTTGCAGTTTGACTTCTTTGGTTGATGGTGGTCGATCACAGGCATTTCCTTAAGGAGTTGAATGCGAAAACGGCCTTAACGCATCTACGCTTAATATCTTTCTCATATCTTACAGAACTGATCGACGAGTTCAATTAGTTGTTCCACCCTGATTCCCGTTCGAAGCCTCGAAGAGATACACATTTGCTTGCATTTATTAGGGCGTAGACGTAATCCATAGACTGCACCCAGCTTCGATACAGGGTTGACAACATGTTGAGGTTTGGCAGTGCTTTCCGCCAATATAACAACATCGTCGGCGTACTCGAGAACAGTCAAGGGCACCCTGATGGTGCTAAGACGATGCCGGCAGGACACTGATCGACTGTTCTTCGCATAATGTCGTCGGTGGCGGAATTGAACAGAAAGAGTCCTGTGCCCCTTGTTTTACTCCAGTTACCACCTCAAATGGTGTAGTATATCCGGCTGGTGTTCGAACTGCA
The DNA here is from genome assembly GCF_031761385.1 of Necator americanus. Taxonomy (NCBI): domain Eukaryota; kingdom Metazoa; phylum Nematoda; class Chromadorea; order Rhabditida; family Ancylostomatidae; genus Necator; species Necator americanus. Next base: position 27,723,907 of record NC_087375.1, read on the forward strand.
GCAGTTGTCCGTTGACTCATGTTATCAAGCACGCGAACGAACTTTTCTGGCACTCCATCGGCGCGGAGCACGTATTGCCCGATGAATGAAAGGAGGTAATGTTGGGAGATCATTTTGGGGAGGAAAAAGTATGGTTAAAGGCATCATTTCACGAATCTGACGTGATATGGATTACCGATAGTCAAAGACTATACGGGATCGTAGATTGCAGAGACGGGTGGGATCCCGCTCAATTCGACTCATTGCCGTAAAAAAAGGCCCGAAAGATACGGCTTCGAGCGTTCCGGCGCGCTACTTTCTACAACGAGTTCGATTGCCAGCCTTGTGCACGCGCCGCATATTCCGGCCGTTTTTTACGGCAATTAGGAAGAAATGGATGGACTCACCCCCTCTCCATAATCTACTTGCCGTATACGAATACTCCACCTGAAATCTGTACCACCTCAAATTAGTGAATTGATGCCTTTGAGCCATTAAAAGAAGCAAAAACTGCATTTTACCTCAATCTCCACCTAAAACCAAAGAACAAAGGAGATATTTCTTCGCTCTTTTCAATCCTATTACTTAGTCGTTACTACTGCAGAAAATCCTCAGAGACTTATCACCAATAATTTCTGTATTGGTGTTGGAAGTTTCATCATCTGCAAGTGTTTTTTTGCTTTCTCTAACTCTAAAAAGGGTGCTTTTATCTAGGTCTCACATGATGTATTCATGGTCGTGACACCTAAAGTACGAGAGGAAGCCCGAAAATATTTCAACTGTCCTGACCTTGAAGGAGCCGAGCTCGAAGATCAAGGAGGTGCAGGAACAGCTGGTGTGCACTGGGAAAAGCGTGTACTCGAAGTGAGTTTCTGCTTTTTTGTTTGTTTGTTTGCTTCAGAATGTAAATTTTCGACTGGCAATTCTGTTCGAGCTGAGTTTTTTTGCAAACTTTTGCGATGCCTCGAAGAATTCTTCGCAACTATGTTGCTCTTCAGAATCCTTGAAAAGAGACGGTTGTAACGTAGTCGGTAAGAGGTTTTGTTGTAACTAGAGATAGTTCAAACACTCTCTTACGTAGCCTTATGAACTCCTAAATGAATTCACAAACTACCTCCTTGCTACTTCACCTCCTTGCTTCCTTAAGTAAATGTGTAACTTTATGATTGCTGTGCACTATGACCTGGTGACCTTTGAGCAGATTCACATCATATCTGCCAACAGAGTGTATCGCCTCCCGTTGGTGTTCGATTTGATCGAACAGAATGTTGCTGTTGCGACTTCAGAGATCGTGTTCGCTTGAACAGCATCACCTTTTCCTTCGTAAAAAAATAGGTGATACTCCTCCTAAAAGATAATAAAAGCATACATTGTCTGGTGTTAATCAGTAAGTTTGGGATGCACCAACGCCTTTTTGTTCAACTCAGAATCGCTTGAAGTTTACGAACAAGTGTCTACCCTACGCAATGACACCCGGAGCAAGCTGATGCATTGAGGCAGTCTTTTTATCCTCCTAGACAAGTCTGGTACTAATTTGTCAAAGTCGGAAGAATGAAAGACTTGGTTTGCTTTAGGGCGGCTTCAAACCACCTATCAATCGTGCAGTCACGGCGGAACCTTTCAACGACTGCACAGCTGGGCTACGGCTCCCTGTACTTCTCTTAAGCGTTTTTTTTTTATCTCATGACCGACTTTCTTGACTTGAGGTAGAATTCAGAATCCGCTCTTTCATGCCTCCAAAGTAGCCGTATGCAGTCGACATCACCCTTTCGATAACACATCCTCCGCCGTTTGACAAAGAGTCAAAAAGCATGGGAGTAAAAGTCATGACACCGCGCTCACCCATCTTGTTCGATCATCACTTAAAACTCTGAAATAATAATCAATCATATCAATAATCAAATCAAGCATAGAATCTTTTTCGTCAAAATCTAGTTTTGCCCCTGCCATAGTTTATTATATGACGATTTCTCTCCTTGCAGTGCAAAAACTAATATTAAATACGTAGTCATTATTCGTCCGGATGATGATGTCTACCACGAAAGACTTGCGTAATTAAACCTTTAATGAAGATCAAAAATTACAAGACGATGATCAAAAAGATCAAGCAGAATTTATTACTGATAAGAAAACATTCGCAAGAAATATGTAAAATTGCAACAACTGAAACAAAAAAGTGGCAGCTGCAAAGGAAAATAAAATAAAATAGAAAATAAAGGATGTCTCAATTTCGAATTTCGCCTTCCCCATTTCGACCTCTTTTATACTATCGTGTGTTCGATGTGTGCGCCGCTATTCCCTTATGATAAGCTTTATCTCTTTAGCAAAAGGAAATAATCTGGGAACGAAAAAAGGTGTGATTCGAGTCTTAGGCGAGATTCCCCCAAAAAAGGGTTTATTTCGCAACTTTGCAGCCCACACCTTCTTCCTAAACCGTTGCATTATCCGATTTTCGAAGCGGTCTTAGCCGTCTGAAGATGTCATCGACTGCCTACACGCAACGTTTCCACTTCCACTTGTACGGAGGCTCCGGAAGTTCGCAGTCGCGAAATGGTGTACTCTTTTTTGCAGGGAGAACAAGAGACCTACTGGTAGTCTCCTACGCGGTGCAGTTCGAGGCAGTTAAAACAACGACTGGAAACAACGATCTGAAACAACTTTTAAAGGCATCACTCCACGAATCTGAGGTGGTACGGATTCTAGGTGGAATATTCGTATACGGCATAGTAGATTATGGGGAGGAGAGTGATTCCGTCCATTTCTTTCTAATTGCCGTAGAAAATGGCCCGGAAGACACGGCTTCGGGAGTTCTGGCGCACTTTTTTCTACAAGGACTTCTACTGGAGCGCGCCAGCCTTTTGCGGCGCTGCATCTTCCGGGCCATTTTTTACGGCAAATAGGAAGAAATGGACAGAATCACCCTCCTCTCCATAATCAGCTAACCCTTATAAGAATACTCCACCTGGAATCTGCTCCACCTCAGATTCGTCGGGTGATGCCTTTAAGAAGCTACGTCTCTACGCTCCAGTTCGCATCGTACTGCAGGAATCGGAGTAATGTAACTCTTGTTCGCCGCAGAAAACACATCTCATTTTCCTTCACTTAGTACGGTAAACATGGGCTTCATACTCGTGTCGTCAACAAGTTCGCTTTTTCACAATTTTCCTCAGACGCTTCTGGACCTTATAGAACTCATCTTCTAGCGACTTGATCTCTCCTGGGATCGCTGCTTTTTTCGGATACGCTTTCTCGCTCCCCACCTCCCTCGCAGTCGTCTGTTGTGGACGGGCAATCTTTCGCCGCCTGTGAAAAATGGTCAGCTGATGTTGAAGGTTGAAAGGTGACCATTTGCGTTTCCATAAGGAGTTGCTTAGATTCGATCCTCTCTATTGTCTTCTTCATGCTCGCTACAGTCTCAAAAATGAACAGCGCGCTCTCCAGAATCCGCACGTTATACTTTACTTCTGACCTAGCTCCAAATTCGAACAATTTGACAGGATTTACCGCAATGTCAAAGAGAAGTTTTCCATTCCTCTGCGGTGATCGTCCAAAATCCAAGCTCGATATCCTTCTGGCTTGTTAGCAGTATCTCCTTTTCGCCATTTCGCGTAGTGTAGTGCATCAGAAAATAGCAATTACAAGTGCTGGTGCAAAGACCGGAGTTTTGCAGTTTTTTGCCTCGAGCTCCAGTGTTCGCGCCTCGCGTTTCAGTTCGTCATATAGCAGATCACTATTTTGAGAACTTCGATATCGTTAAAAAGCTCTCCAGGCAATCCAGTCGTCGTCATGACACTGCGGCAATTATCCAGAACAATCTTGTAATGCGCGTCAAATGTGGGTAGTGGGGGAAGTGCAACTTTCAGGCGCTTTAGTTCTCTCTTGACTTTTTTGCAGTTTAAGTGTACTGCTGCTGTGAGAATGAGGAGCAACGAATTTCAGAATGCTCGAGGAAATGAAATAGGAATCGGTGGTTCATTGGTAGAATGCTGGCCTACGAGGCGGCCTTGGCGGGTTTGATTCCCGGGCGATGCCCTACAAAGAGCAGACGGTTGTTGGTATTCCTGCTCAATCAAGTTTCGGGCAACGGGGGCTTACCACCAAACTAAAATTTGCGTAATTAAACTTTTAGTAAAGATCAAAGATTACAGGGACAACGACCAAAAAGTTCAAACAAAATTTATTACTGGTAGGAGAGCGTTCACAAGAAGTATATAAAACCGCAAGAGATGAAACAACAAAGATGGGAAAAATAGAAAAACAGAAAAGAAACAAACGAAAATAATGAGTAAAATAATAAAGAACTTGTCAACCTGGCATTTTGCCTTTCGCACTTGAAACCTCTTCTATAGTGCCCGCACTGAAAGTTCCCAAAACAGATGCTCCGCTATTCTCTTGAGATAGGCCTTATCTCCTTAGTAAAAGGAGATGTTTTGGGGATGAGAGAAAAATATGTGAATCGCGTTTTCCGCGATATGTTGATCCCTTTGAAATTGACGATTTCGTTATTTTGCAGAATGAAGCAATGTCAGGAGTTACTACGCAAGTGTATGCGCTAAGTCGTATAACATTAGCACTTTTCGAAGATTCTGGATGGTATGAAGTAAATTACGAGTAAGTGCACTCAGATAATATGGTTAGTGAAACTTTTATTAACTTGGGAGTGGTAACTGGTTTACAGCAAGGCTGAACCAATGTCATTTGGACGTGGATTGGGTTGTGGGTTTGCCAAACAAAGTTGCTTAACCTGGATCAGAAGAAATGCACATAATCCATACCCATTTTGTAACGTGTTAGATGACTCAAGGTATTCTTCACCAAAGTGGGTAGAATATATCGTAGATTCTGGCTCAACTTTTAGATGTAGCGGAAATCGAAAGGCGAAAGTTCGTTGCAACTTGATGACTGGTTTAAAGAATGTTTTTAGTCATTATGATTATAACATTCGAAATGTGTACCGTGATAAAAAAGGACGTCCTATTCATGGTCATGGCGATCTCTCCATATCGGATTACTGCCCATATTACAAGGTAAGTGATCTGTGGTTGCATACGTGTTTACTAACCGTGAGCTGTTCTGAATCAAAGTCGAAGGCACGCATAGGCTCTGAACTGCAAGACTTTATTAGTTTTATGAAAAAATTGTAGATATATATATATATATATATATATATATATATCAAAAGGGCCTTTGTACACCAACCATCTACATAACACTGTGATAACATTTTCCTCCTCCAAAATTCATTCATGCTAACCCCACTACTAGTTTAACTTGAGGAATACGGCGAATATTCAAGCGAAGGCAAGCACGCCGACACGAGGTGTACAATTCCAGAAAACATGATGTACAACAATTACTCATTGGAGGTGTAGCTTTTTTGTCGGATTTCCTTGGAAAGTTCCTTAAATATCTTTCAAGATTTTCTCTCCATCGGCTCGCTGTTTTGATTTGGATGATGGCATTACAATTGAGAATGAAATTGAGAAAACAACATGGTTGCACTCTGTCGGATGTTATGAAGTGAGTGTCTGCATTAACTTGGCAGAAAGTGTGTCTTGGCAATTTGTTTAAAGTTAATTTTTTTGCAAACTGAATTGATTGCAAAAGATGAATTGATGTGGGCAGTACATGCCATACATACCATCACAGCACTCATTCTCGAGGAAAGAGCATTGTCTGGGAGTGGGTTCACAGTGGGTTCAGTGGGTTTCGCCGCGGAGAAGACCTCAAACTTGGCTAATTGAACTGTATTGAGATAAAATCATCGTATATAATAATCATACTACATAATAACGCAGTTAGTCTATGTATGTGGGTGCTAGTCTGTGGGTAAAAAAAAACATCCCGTAAAGATGCAAAACTCTTCACCGGTAAGCAGCGAGGTAGCGCCACCCACCTGAGAGACGAGCATTCTGCCACTGAGCCACTGTCGTGCACTGCGTAACTGTATATGAAACACGTGACAGGTTAGATTCAATTATGTGTTCAGGAGAGCACATAAACGGCCATGTGGCGGGTGCATGTGCATGCCCATCTCTAATTTTACAAAGCAGCAAGACTGATTAGTTCTCTAATTATACAGATAAATTGAAGTTTCTGTTTACTGCATCCACAAATCACAAAATTATCGTATTCTCCTTCGGAACATTTTTTCCGGACTCTCTAAGTTTCTCAAAAATAAACTGCCTCTCTCTTGCAGAACTCAAAAAGTAGTAAATTGTCATTCATGACTCTTTTCTAGCTAACATCTTCTATGACGACTTTTTTCCAACGTTTTACTGATGAAACATATTTAAGGATAACAATTACATCCCTAAATTTTCGTTCCAGAGAAAATATGTTATGATGTTCGAGAGCTTGACTTAAATATCCCAGAAAAAAAAAGAATTGAATATTTTTTATACTCCAAATTCTCGCGTTAGATTAAATCTTTGCCTCCTCTTGTTTTTTGAATGTTTTCTTTCTTTTCAGTATTCTTATCTTATACTATACTTATCTTAATGAATTCTTCTGTTTCTTTGGTAATTTTTTCTACGCGGATTATGTTTCCTATTTCGTTCTGTTTGTTTGCGTTTTTTTTTGTTACGAATTACAAAGTTTTCACTGTTGTGAAAAGAAAACTTCGTCGTCCAAGGGTACAACAAACTTTGTCTCTACTTCTTTTTTTTTGTTGTGTTTAGGGTCAGATTCTGAAAAAGGTTCTTGACTCGAAACGTGAGGTGGAGGAAAAACGGATCCAACGACGACAAATGAGCGGATTGGCGTCAAAAGCCCTTTTACGATGCTGAAGTTATGCGCCAGTGCTGAAAGACAGAAAGATATAGCCAAACGAGTGGCACAGCGTGAGATCGTTCGCCCGGAAAGTACTAGGATGGGTGACAGATTCTTCAGTAACAGATAAATCTGTCTGTCCCAGAGGGCAGAGAAATGCGATGCGAGGGGTTCACTCTATCCTTCTTCTTTCCCGGGTCTCAGATTTTTGCGCCGTATCCAGAGATAGGATTGGGTCCCACGAGTCTCACAAAAGCAGATTCTGCGCATTCGTTAAAAAGTGCTAAGATTGGTAGGACAGATTCTTCAGCGTCAAATAAATACGGTAGTGCTAGAGTGTGGTGTGGTGGGACCTATTTTACTACATCTTTCTGCTTTCTTGGGTTAAGGCTAGTGACCGTCAGAAGGGAGAACGATTGGATGGTACGTTGGAGTGGCTCCTCCAGTCAGGCACGGTGGCGCCAAAAGGCAGCAGAACCTATCATACGGCGTCATTTAGAAGAGACGGTACCACAGATTAAAGAGAAAAGGGAGGGAAAAGGGAGTAAGATGGGTCCAACTTCTGATGAGCGCGCTAGAGCTAGAATGCGGTGAGACGGGTTCCACGACGCCAAAGCGCGCCGATGCCAGAAAGCGTTACAATAAAGTGAAGCGGGTTGCCTGCGAGGCGAAATACCGAGATGTATGTTCATTCCCTTATACGTTACACCCATCATGGTTGCCAGACGACTTTTCAGAAGATATACACGCATGCAGACGTGTTCGCACACACGCACGATGCTTTAATAGGAGCTGTATGTTTATATGCTCTGACGTAGGATCTTTGTCTTCATCGGTATGATGATTACGTTCGTGTTATTTAGCACTATCACACTTTTCTGTGTTAGTTGTTGGGGAAGAAGGCGAGAAGAGCTGTGTTGTTATAGCGGTATAAAAACCAGGAGTATCACGCTATACAATAACGTGTGTATTTGTCTGTCACGTGTGTATCTACATGTGTGCAAAACGGTTAACCCTTATGTATTTCTCCAATCAATCTCCAATTCGATCATTGAAGGCGAACGAATCGAAAATCACAAGAAGTCTGAAGTTCGGAGTTAGCTGGACGTTCAGAGTGGTAGAAATATGTATAAACGAACAGAAACATGCCACTTATATAAGTCAATAAACATTAGAATAAAGAGCAGCACTACAACTGATACCAAAGAATAAACCCGCAAAGTCAAGTGAATAAAACGATATGCCATGATTTATTGAGACAGTGTGATGAACAGTGAAGGATCACTATTAACCTACCGATATCAATAACTAAACGAGCTTAGTCCATGTGTTTGTGTTACAAAATTCGAAAGAGGGGGTGCGACGGGTCCACCCGGCGTCGGATGGGTGCGCCGGCGCCAGATAGCTTTAAAATGGGATGCGACGAGTCCCGTGGGGTCGGATTGGTGCGCAATAACTTCGTGTGCATGTCACTAAAGGTGAATAGGACATTGCTGCCTTTCCATAGCCGTGGCAGCTAGGCGTCTTGCTTTTCATCATTATGACTCTTCGGCGTGTTTATTTCCTTCTTCGTTTGCCTCAAGTTGGTAGCATGCCTTCCTCAGGAAGTGGAAACATGCATGCAGACGCTTCTTTATGTAGTAGCAACAGTTTACATGATCTGACGTAGAACTATCTTATCTTTATCATTAGCATGATGTATTTCACGTCATTTTATGCCAAAACATCATTCCTTGAAAACTGTTGGGGAGAACCAGGAGGAAGACTCACATTTTGAGTAAGGCTTTTAAATTTTGTTTGTAATATATTGGTAAGGAGTGTTTGAAGCTGAAGTTTGAATGTTCTCTAAATATAGAATTGACGCGCTTAGTAAGAAGACTATGAAATCTTTCGCCTTTAGTTATAATAGAAAAAGATGAAGAAAAATCTTTAGAGAAACAGAAGTCTAATTTCACAGAAAACGGCATTAATATTAATTTTCGTTGATCAATGGAGGCGAGCGAAGCAAACACCACAGAAAGTCTGAAGTCCGGCTTTAGCCGGATGTTCAGAGTGTTATAATAACTAATTTTTCCAGAGCAATTTAAAACTATTATGTAATAAAAATTTCTACCCAAACGTCTTGAAATTTAGGCGATTTGCGAGAACAATCTAGTGTTCATTAAAACACAGAAATCAAAATTCTATCCTTGTTACAAGAAAGGACAGCTTATACATGTGAAAAAAGTAAGTACTCCTATCTTTATCAACCTTTATCAAACGAACACTGCTCTCACCGGTGTAGAAGCATAAATTTCGAGCAAGTAAACGAACTTTGCCTCATAACAGCCCTCCCTAAAACTCTCATTTCTTTTAGATTTTTTTACTGTTTTGTTTGTATACACAAAAATGTTCCCAGACACTTCAATTTTGAGAGGGAAATCAATCATGACTGTTGGCTCTAAGTATTCAATATCATTGTTAATTTTGAAGGTCCCGTTCTAATACAAAAACACATATTTCATTCAAAAATATTTATATGTCGTATTGTCAGAGGTTAATTGGGATCGGCACGGTTTCGACTCGAATCGTCTGCCCATCTTGTACCGAACTCTGCGGAAGAGAGAACTGTTCGCCAGAGCGAGCCGTTCTTCAACGAATCGGTGACGCAGCTAGAGAGTGTAATAATAGGATCTTAGCGTTTCTGTTTACTTTACTTTTAACTCTATTCCATTGTTTTCAATGAATACTTAATGTGTCCTGCATGCTTTTGCTGCTCGTTAACTAATGCAATATTACTCTTCCACACGTTACAAATGTTCATCAAAATTTTAATGTTTATTATCGTAACCGTTTAATAAAACTACTTCTTATTGCTTCGTTTATCGTTGCTTCCTTCTCTGCTGTAAATAATCAGTTCTGTTCAAGTAGAGCAAGATATTTATGAGCGGCAACATTGTCGGGGATGTGGATGGACATGTTCGTACACACACACTAGTTACACATGTACGTATTAATCACAAGAATGTGGTTAGTAACATCTTGATCTGACTTGACATCAACATTTGTTTCTGATTAGCATAACGGCCCAGCACTTTGTGCCCCGAAGAGTCAGATATTTTGGTTCCTCGCATAGCAGAATTTCACGAAATATTAGAGCTCTCAATATTTTATCTTCCATCGTAACAAAACGGGAAGAGTTTTGTGCAGTTAAAAGAAAACATGAAGTTGATAATATCACTGCGAGATGTCTCCGATTGCTGTTCATTTGACAGGAGATAATACTAAAGTTCCAGAATAATTGCGTACAGTAAGATGGGAACGAGAGCTTTTTCTCAAACTTTAATTCATTCTGATGCAATTCTCATAACACTTTTCTGCCAAATAATTCTGCTTCTGGCCGGGTGTAGCGTAATCGGAAAGAGCCGGCTGACCCCACACGATCATTCTATAGTTCAAATCGCATCTAATGCAAACCTAGCTCTTAATTCCAACTGGGCCGGTAACTGGGAACCAGACTCGCTTGGGAGGGTAAATACAATGATTTGACACATCGGCTAACCCTGGCAAGTCGTTGTACTCAATTTAATTGGCCAACAAAGCATCTTCCAAACTTCTGTCTTTCTATGTAAACAACAAACTCAAGTCTAAAAATCCATGTTCCATTATCACTAATCCATCTGGCAACAAACTTCTTCATGATTTTGACAAGGCTAATGCCGTAGGTGAGTACTTGGCGAGTGTCTTTTCCCATGAATATGTCTCTAGTCTCGGCGTTAATGTTTTGGATGATTCTCCTGAGCCCAGTTTTCCTTGTGACAACATTTATTTTCATCCTAATGATACTCTTGGCATACCTAAACGTCTGAAAGCATCGACTGCATTACCCTATGATGGTATACAACAAACAGTCTACAAAAAGTGCGCTAAAATTTTATATTTTATTGGAAAGTATTAGAATCTGTGGTACTATTTTAGCTTGGGTCAGATCTTACTTCACTAGTAGATACATGATTGTGAAAATTGGACATGCATATTCTGAAGCATTCTATTGTAAAAGCAGTGTACCTCAAGACGGAGTACTTTCCCCACCCTACTATTTCTTTTCTATGCATCTTATTTACCACCTTGTCTTAAAGCTCATCTTAATATCACACTAAAATAGTACGCTGATGATAACAAATTGTGTCTACAGCTCAGAAAACTGGTATACAATGTGCTCCCAGTTGCAATCTACCGTGAATAATGTTCTCATTGCATACAAATGGGGTCTCGCATTCAATCCTACCAAATGTTGCGTATTGCATCTTGGCGACGGCGACTCAGTGATCTATATGATGAACGAGACACTGTTGAGAAAACTCGATGCCACTAAAGATCTAGGATCTATATTTTTCAGTTCTTTGATGAAGTTTTCCACTCACATTGACAATATAATAAAGAGGGCTTTCACGGTTCTATTCGCAATCCTTCGCAATATTCGTTCCGATGATCCTAAAATCCTTATCTTGTTGTATAAAACTTTTGTTTTACCTCATTTGGATTACTGCTCTCAGATCTGGAGTCCTTATGCCAAAAAAATACATTGCTAAGATTGAGAAAGTCCAAAAAAACCTTCACGAGGCTAGTTTTCATTACAATTGGTTGTATGTATCAGAACATATCCAATTACGCTGATTGATTGAATGCATTAGCATTAAAACCCTTGTTTTATGGAAGAGTAGTCTCAGATTTAGTATTTTCCTTCCGAATACATCGAAACGAAACTAAACAGTTACTGGGTGTTTAGACCTAGCAGCACCAGAATAGGGGGCTTGGAGTATACAACAGAGACCTTTGCAGATAATATGCTCACCTCTCCTTCTCGTTCTTCGTTCGTACCGCCAATTAGCTCCATCTCCTTCCCTTACGCGTGCTTAAGCCAAAAGCAGCAGAATTTTTAAATGGGCAGAAATTTTAATTTTTAAACCTATTTTGTTTTGCTATTTATGTAACTAGTAGCTTGATTGATTCTTCTTTTTAACTTTATATTTTTTCCTACCTGATTCTACTTTTTTTTAGCCGGGATCAGTCTAATGCGTAGTTCCTTTCACCTTTTGTTTGGACTTTTGCTGTGCACTGTTGGTATTTCCCTCTTCTTCTTTATCTAGCCTATAGTGTTAGTGCTTTCTTTTCTGCTCACCGGTTGAGCGGGGTGAGACAGTATACCTGCTTGCCGAACTGTCGGTGCTGTACCTACTAATTCTGTTAAGAGGGTATCTTGCTGGCTGATGTGAATGGAAGCCACTAATTTTTGTAGCCTACCTACACTTTTACATTTTCCGAGAACCTTAATTCCCACTCTGTCGAGTTTATGTTTTCTTTAATTACTAAATCGTCCTTTGCCTTTACCGCTCGCGTGACTTATCCCTGTTCATTCTCATTCTACTTTTTCTTGTTGCTGGATTTCCTATTGTTTATTTGTATTCATTCCTTGTCGCTTACTCTTGGCACGCCTTTGAGCGTAATAAATAAATAAATAAATCTAAAAAACCTATTTAGGTGTGAGTAGTTCTGGTCACGAGCTATTTTGACGATTTCCTGAGCATTGTTAACTGTCCCACATTCATGACTGCCAGGAGCTGAAGTGAGGTTTCTTTTTGAAATTCTACGTGAAAGAGTTCTTTGAAAGTAACGGTAGTAAACAATAGTTTCCGTTCAATTACCAACGCTGTAGGAATTGCACACGCTCATAATATTACACTCCTCATGCACTCAGATCATTGCTAAACGCGAATATGTGGTCTTGGAATTACGGTGAACGCAAAGTCCTTGTTATAATTCCTAAAAACTGAGAGAATGAAAAGACAAAGACCTTGTTAGATTTCCCCTAAGCGCAAAAAAAAAAGTTAGACTTGTTTACATCCAAGTCAGGATGACCGCAGTGCATGGAAGGTTCATTTTATGTCTTCGCATTCCCTAGGTGTGGATGCTCACTTTCTTCCTTCTCGCTAACCTCTTCTCACCACTCCACGCATGTGACTATCGGGTTCGAAAAATTCCACTAAAATGTTATCACTGGCGATAGTACACGTTTTCAACTTAGCAGTTCAATTCTTGATAATTCCAGCCGCCCACTGACGACGAAATATCCACTGCAATAACGGAATACCCAGATGGTCGTCGTCCAAAACGTGACATACCTTTGTGGGACTGGATACGTATCGAAACCGTCTATGATCAAACATTTTATTTGTGAGTCGATCTATTAGCGCTCTAACCTGAACACGGTTGAATGCATCGCTTCTTACAATGTAAAACTTGAAAATTATCAGAACGTTCTAACTCTTGACACATGTCTATATTCTTCACAGCTTCATAATGCTTTGTAACTTGTTCAGTAGACATAACTCTTCCGAAACTTTTTCTTTTCTTTTTCTTCGAATATGGCGAAAAACTATTGCAAACTGTTACGTGAAGTAAGGTCAGAACGATATGAAACATAGCAGTTATGTAAGCGACTCCGCTTGGAGCGACGCGGTGGAGGGTAACGGTTAGGATCGCAGGAGAACCCTTGCTAGCACCATCCATCCCCGCAGCTCGCGATGATCCATCTCAATCCCAATCGGTATCTTCACCACACGATCGATAGTTCGGATCCGCCTTAGAGCCAACCAACCCTTTGAACCCTCTGTGGTCGATAAATTGGTGCCAGATTTGTCTGGGACAATAAAAACACTGACTCGATACGTTGACTGCTTCCTGCAAGTCATAGAAGGGGGTAATACGCTTTCAGGAACCTCAACGGTCACGGATTACAATAAATAATACACATACAATAACATACAATAGATACAGTAAGCGAGTTGATACTCCAGAGACTTTGCATTAACGAGTTCAGGCGAAGGCTCACATTAGGATTCCATCTTCACAATACAGCTGAGCTCAACCTGTTCTATCTTCGGCAAATCATCTGCCCTCAGATTTTTCTTCAACACCGCTGTTTGGATCTTCAGTTTTTAACCAGGCCGAATCGTTCAGCTCTGAGCGCACTCTCAAAGCAGTCTTGACAAGCGACCTGTTAAGAAAAGGCTCTTTTCCGTAACTATTTTAGAATGCTCGAAAACGCCGTTCATTTTTTCATGACGCCAACTAGGCCATCAAGTATCCCTGATTTTTGCGTTGCGCGAAACACGTTGAGTTCACTGTTTCGACGGTCGCAAACAAAATAGGGAAAAGCAATCATAGAAGCTAGCTGTGTACGATTCGAGTACAGGTGCCACGCTTCGATTATTTTCTTGACAATAAATAGTACATATGTGGTCAATTGTAGATCGACTAGGACGAATTTCAGCTACTTTACTGCAGGTGGTGTCCTTGTGATGTTTCATGGTATGACATTTGCGATGTTAAGATGATTTACTTGAAAACTTTGTACATATACCTGTGAATGTGCCTGAACTCCACCGACAACAATATGACTCTATGATTTTTTTTTTCTAACGGATAACTTCTTGTTCAGGTGAACAAGAACAGTCTATCTTCACCAAATGGATTCTTCAGTCGAATATCTACTACTCCTTCTTTTATGGTTGCAGACTAGAATCGCCGCGTTTTACGTACTCAAAATGGTGGAGCTCATTAGTCCACCAAAATCTCGTTCGCCTGCTTTCTTAAAGGCCGAGTATCACGAAATTCTTTGTGCCGAGATCTTGTGTAGAATTACAAACGAGACCTCCTATGAAGAATGTAAGACTTTCAATTACAAATATGGGCGTGCTTACGCTCACTTCCCCTTAGTTGTCTTGAAGGGGCGTGGGAAATTGCTTTCGGACATGACGCCTGTGGCACATTACAAGTATTCCCGTACCGTGCTTCAGGACGATCAAGGAGAATTTATCATGATCACGTTCATACTCGTAACCTAAACCCTTAACCTTATACAGGGTAGCCCACATGAAGTGTGAAGCAAATAACTACCCATAACTTTGTACCAAATAATCCAAATGAGAAGATTTTTTTCCTGTATTATAGTTCCAAAATTTTACATAAGATCTCACACATCGTATCACGTGCGGGTTGTACGGTGACGATCATATTCACTACAACCGTCCAATCTCCAGAAATTTTTCAGGATAGAGGATATCAATTCTCATGCCCCATACCTTCTCCAGGACACTTTTCAGTGAATCCAATGTACTGCACTTAAAAGGGCAGACTTCCTGCTCTAGGTCCTACCACACAGATCAATACAAAGGATTGATTTGATCCAAGTTTGACGGCCAAATACACCCGTCCAGAAATCCGGAAGATTGGTCTCACACCATTCCAGTGCCATCTTTGCAGCCATTGCTGGCGGCCAATCTTGCTGGAAGTTCCAGAAGTGAGGAAGTAAATGTCCTCGGCGTTTTTTTTTTTGCCTAAGGAATCAACGCATTCCTGGTTTTCCGTAGCCCGTCATATTTCCTGTGGACTACTTCATTGTCTGTAAAAGATCCCAACATCGTCAATTTTGTGCTCAGCTCGCTCAGCTTGATATTTTACTTTCGATTCTCATTAGAACAGCAGTCGTTTCGTAAATCTGATCCTAAATCTGTCAAATTTTCAAACTGAATGTTCTCGTCTTACACTACTTTCGAAATTAAATATTACTATCTTCCATCAACACAACCACAGGCACATAGCAGACAAACCGAATTTTTACTTCAAATTTAAGTCATGAGAAAGAGTAGAATTTTTAGTTCTGTTGTTATCGAACAAAATCTGACTTTTTCTAAATCTTCCTCTTTCAGACTTACCGAAGAAAGGCAAAAGACTCTTGTGGAACTTATCGTGAATGCTCGTGATTATTTTGAAAGCACAATAATGGTACAACGGTTGAGTTCCATTCAGTTACCCCCGTAGGTTTCCAACTTTCGGTACTAAAATGGTGTAGACGAATAGAGAAGTGAGTAGACGAATGAACAGCCTAAGAAGGTGTATTAACAGAGTGATATTCGCAGCATATCGTGGCACACCAATGTCCTTACGTGAAAATCTTATGTTAGGAAAAGAATGTGGTCTTCAATCAAGAGATGTGGCGCCAAAAAAGTCGGAACGATCCATACCACAATGGAAAATATTATCCATGATAACCAAAAATCTATAAACTCTATAAAAGAATGACACAAAATATCCTCAACGTTAATGTTAGCTATAGGACTAAAAGTCTAACACACAGGAAGGCAAATTCTGCAAAACTCAAGGGAATTTTTTCGTGAACTGATTTACACGACGATCGATCTCGCGATTCTTCACTCAAAGTTACTATCCTGATCTCTGTTAATGTGAAACCGCGATGCAAAGGCGATAAGATTCGAAAAAAAATCTAAAATAAGAACTTGCAACCCTTAAAAAGCTCTTGGATTGAAGCGTCAGCTCAAAGTTAAGTACAGCTTCGAAAATGAAACGAAAAAGTCTTGACGGAGCAAACACCTCGGAAACAACGCTAAGTAGTAGTTTTTAGATCATGTAAAATGAAAAAACATCGCACCGTGAACAACACTGTCACTCAATGCAAGTATGACTGCGAAAAAAGGTGCGGAAGAGCGCTGGCACCGACCACAGCGAAATTCTTCTCGGTAGATTCTTATTACCGCTGAAAAGCACTTACTTTTGTAACCTGAACTGCTCAACTTTTAAAATTTTCTACTTCCTTAGGAATGTAAGTGTGTTGAAGGACCGTGCGAAACCAACCAAACAGATTGGGGAGGTGGGTTATGTTTTGGGATGTTTAAATATTGAGTAGTACAGTGAGTGGGTTTAGGTAAACTAACGAATGCAGATTTTATCCTGTTCGTATCACTGAACGAAGATGGTTGTGCAAGAACTGTTCTCGCATTTGGCTCTCATTGTTCGATCGACCCATATACTCAGAGGTTGGTCACTTTTCAAGATTTTATAAGTGCTGTGAAAAGTACACAATCTTTTCGCCGAACTCTTCAATGGAATTGTTTGACCCACTAATTGATTTATTTGCAATGCACGGAAGTTGAGAGTTAAAGGCAGCATACTACAAAAATAACGGTGTTTATATCTCTCCAGGAAACCATAGGATTATGGTGTAGACCACAGGTTGAGGGAAATGAGCACTCTCATTTCCCTTAATGATCCGGAAAAGCGAAAAGCGACGTGGCCTTCCGCTACGACTTTTCCGCGTCCACGAGCGTGGAACAAAAATAATTGAGTTCTCCTCAATAGTCCATCCAAGTAATGAATAGGCTCTTGGGGAACCGGTGCGTGAAGGAGTTTGGCGCTGTATGAGTTGCCTCGCAGGGAAAATCGTAACGGTTCCTACGGCGTTTCCGGAACGATTAGGGCGAATTGGGCATCACCACACTCATACTCGCAATCCACACCCTCAACCCTATCTTCTCTTGGAAGAATCTGAACATCCTCTATTTTGTTGTAGCTTCTTTCAAAATGATAACATCAAAGTAAGGTCTGTCAAAAGTTTGCCACCTTTGTCCTTCACCTTACTTTGTTCTATTCATCCAGTCCTTTGTCCTGTTAAACAGAAACAGAAACAGAAAATTGCTTTTACAGAAAATTGTTGCACTTGACTTAGAAGAAACAGTACTGTGGTAACTTTTAAAAACGATTTTTCGTACATCTCAAAATAAAAAAAAATAGAATCGCCTGCGAGTAATGCTTTATTCTAATTTTTGACAGCGCTGATGTACTTATGTGTTCGAACAGCCTACTCTTAATTGTAATGTTTTCAGACCAGTTGCTGGTTTTGTGAATATCTGCCCATATTCCTTCACTAACATGAAAAATTATGAGATTAACCAGTGGGAGGCCACTCTAAAACACGAACTTATTCATGCTTTTGTTTTCTCAGGATCTCTCTATCCAAAATTCAAGGGAGCAAAAGGAGGTCCAAAAAGGTAAGCGACAACATAATACCCTATAACCTTATCTCTATTAAAAACATGCTGGTTTAGACAGGGAAGAATGGTTCTAGTGCCAGGTGTGCTCGAACGTTTTGAGCGAAAAAATTGGGAAACTGCCAAAGGAATGGTCAGTTTCCAAATTTTCCAGCGCAATTTCTCAGCTATAGTATAGTAGAGTCAAAACGACAGGAAGCACAGTGCAGTTGCGTAAGCGGTTGCGCTCGAAGATGCGGTGCGGTGGAGCGCAGCGGTTAGGATCGAGTGAGGACAACTGCTAACACCGTTCATTGCTGCGGTCCGCGATGGTCTCATCTCAATTCCAACCGCTATCGTTGTCGTTTTGACCCGACTATAAGTGAGTATAAGTAAATCTTACATTCTTGTGAAGTATGAAATGCTAGCCGCTTGCGACTTCGGTTATTCTTGACTCATTTGATTACCGCATGGTATGAAATACAATAGCAAATTTGCTTGTTCATTTGAAGCGGACGATGTTTTCGTCGCTGTATCCCATCGACAGTAACAGGGGACCCAGGTTAGAGGCTGCGTATCAAAAAAAAACAGACGATCTTGGGGGCAAATATAGAGTTCGGAGTGTAAATTACGGGGACGAGTGTAATCTTACTCAATTCTCCCTGACTGTTCCGAAAAAAAAAACATGGAAAACGGCATACTCCTGCAAAGTACGTCAGAACTCATCACTCCTGTGTACGGGCCGCATCTGCTAGCGAGCGCTGGAAACTCAGGGAGGTCTCTCTACAAGAGTCGAACGGAGTTGAGTGGGGTCATCTTCATACTCATAATCTCCACCTCGAACTCCGTATTTGCTCACAGAGACCCCAACATCGTCAGTTTCGTGATACGATGCCTTTAAAAGTAAGCAGACACTGCACAACGACGCAGCGATTCCACCATTGACAATTCTCCTGTTGCCGAACTGCGCTCCCCTATAACGCTATCGGTACATTGTGTAGATCAGCTGTTGTGGATTTCGATTGATTGGAATTATTGGGTTAGAACGTGATAGTTTAAACACAACTGTAGCATTTTCACGCGCAACAAATCGGCCACAAGCGAATGATCGGATTTTTGTGTCTCATAAAGATATTTTACTTTCACCTATACCTTCGTAACGGAAAGGCACAAAAATTTAGCAAAAAAAATTACTAAAGCTGAGAGAGACACTTCCATAGGACTTTGTCTAGGACAGAGACCACTTCTGTACCGGGTAGTTTTCAGCCTCCCCGGACATTAAGGAAGCGATCTGAGATTAAACACAGAAAAGAGGCTTTTCTGCGATAGAGACTTGTTTCAAGACTTTTCGGATGATTTTGCGAACGAAGATTTGCTTTAAGATTTTTCTCATTCATTTCATTCAATGCTCAAACAAATTCTGAGCTTATCATTTCGGTTCATGGTTCTTCATGGTTGTATATCTCATACGCAATACCTTCAGTTTCTTTTAGCATGCAGAGTTGACAACATTAATGTAGGTTAGTCATGAGGTCTTCATGATGGTCACACCGAAGGTGAGAGAAGAAGCGCGAAAGTTCTTTGGGTGCCCGGATTTGGAAGGTGCCGAGATTGAAAGTCAGGGAGGCGCTGGAACAGCTGGTGTTCATTGGGAAAAACGTGTGTTTGAAGTAAGTTTCTGCCACTCTACTTCCGACCAATTTCCCTTTGTCTCTCCTCATTTATTGATGACTGTTTTTCCTTTCTTAACTTCTTGGCATGAAGTATATAGGATGTGTTGTGTCGATCAACCCCTCTGGACATCGCCCACGCGTTCGACGTCAATTCGATATCGTTTGAAGATTCTGAGTGCAGCTTGTAAATGACTACCTGGGGCTAATCGATGTATCAAATCAGCGTTTTCATCCTCCCAGATAAGCATAGTATCTCCTTTGAAATGAAGAAGCGCTTTGTTGCCTCTAACGCTTTTTTGCCTTTTTCTTCCGCATCTGAAAGGTGAAAAATGTGGTGGGATAGTCTGAAAATGCCCGTTGGCAAACTTTCATTGGACTAGCATTTATCTACGCTTGCCGAAAATTCCTTTTTGCACTCTTTTTAGAACGAAGCGATGAGTGGCATCAGTACACAAGTGCATGCATTAAGCCGTCTCACACTTGCACTTTTTGAAGATTCTGGATGGTATCGGGCAAATTACGAGTATGACTTCCTCACATCTAAGCGTTTTCAGGGTTTAGAACACATAGTAAAAAATTTTTGGTCAATTCACTTTATAGCAAAGCCGAAGAAATGTCATGGGGTCGTAACTTAGGATGTCGTTTTGCGAAACAAAGTTGTCTAACTTGGATGAGGACACATCTTCGCGATACGTACCCTTACTGTAATGTCCTTGATGATACAAGGTATGATGTGACTGCGATAGTGAATGTTGCTCTTTAGTATAGCATTGAGTTTCAGATGTAGTCATGGCCGAAAAGCGAAGGTTCGCTGTAATTTGTTTGCTGGAACAAACCAGATACCGCCTGAATTCGACTATAATATTAAAAATTTGTACCGAAATAGCACTGGTCATTCTATATGGGGCTACGGACATGTTGCTGCTGCAGATTTCTGCCCTTATTACAGAGTAAGTATGCCTATTTCAAAGAAAACAGACTCCAAAGCATGTATATCCCAGAACTTGTTGCAGCATGTCTCTGTTGAAGGTAATGCATTTTTCTACCTGAAACGCCCTACTGTTTTCCCTGAGCACAAGAACACCTAAGCTTCCTCAGAGCTACCCCACCACAACCATTTCCGTCTACTAATTAATTAGTATCTCAGAGACAGTAATTGCGAATTGAGAAATATTTTTCTGATTACTATATCGTTTTTGCCCCATTATTCCTGTTTAGATATTGTTATGATTGCTGGAATGGACCTCTCAAAACATTTCATTCTCATCTATTTTTCCAAATCTTATGTTAAAGAAGTTTCGTTTAAAAAAGAATGAAAACAAGCTGCTTCGAAACCAGTTCCATAATTATTAGATTGTTAAAATACAAACTCTGGACGCAGAAAGAATATTGGTAAATAGCAAAATTGTTCTTGTATACCGTTTTATTTAACTAGCTTTTCTTCTCGAGCAAGTTATATTTTGCTGCAACTACTGATTTTTTTCAAAGGAATATAACATTTATACAAAATACGGTATATATCAGCCACCAGATGCTCCTTGAAGCACAATCCGAAAGAAATAATTTTCTTAATTTCTACTTTAAAGAAATACGAACGGGAATTTGAAGGATGTGTGCCCTTCTACATTTCCCTAAGACTAAGGTGGGACTTTTACTCCAATTTGACAAATATCTCTTTTGTTGCTAGTTGACATAGAATATATTCAAGACCGCCCCAGTGCCAACCAACCCTTTCATCCTTGCGAGTTCAGTAAATTTCCTCCACCTTTTCTTATGTGATGACCGGCTCATAGTTTTACAACCTTTGATTGTAAAACTATGAGCCGGTCATATGAAACCTTTGATTGTCAGAAGTACATCTGAAACTTGTACTTTATCAGGCACTCACTTCAGGTTTTTGGCGATATTTCAAAAGAAGATTCTGATACTCGTTGTACTCTCCCGGATAACATGAACTACAACAATTATTCGTTAGAGGTAGTACTTGTACTTGTAGTTAAAATAGTTAAAAGTAAAAAAACAAAACAAATTTTCAAAAGAAAACTCTTCTATAGATCTTCTCCCCATTATCTCGTTGTTTTGAATTGGACGATGGTATAAGGATCGAAAATGAACGGGGTGCTACCAAATGGTTGCATACGGTTGGATGTTATGAGGTAAACAATTACTTCATTCATTGTACTATCAAGCCACAATATTAAAAGTATTAAACTCCTATTAAAAGTAGCGATACTTGATTATGTATAGCAAGTGTTGTGTTGAAGTCGATTCGTTGTCTCGAATTTCAAAGGTTTAGTTGCCTCGAACTGTATTTATATTAAATTATGCTGTTCTACAGGAATCTCTCTCAGTAGAGGGATCACAGCCGGTTAGGCCGTGATCCCTCTACTGAGAGAGATTCCTGCAGAACAGCATGATTTCGCGAGGCTACGTGGCGCGTCCCCGGGTGGCGGATAGGGGTCTAATCGCGGGACAAAACCGACCTTGTGCCTGCCCAGAGACTCGGGTGGATTCAGGAGATGGACTCCCTGTTTCTGCTAAGCCAGGACTGACTCATGACATCGTTGTATCCCGCACGTCGGTCCGGCCAAAAGCCTGCAATCAAATGACTGGGAGGTGCAAGGGAGGCGGTTTGGAGTCGCCTCCAACAAATAGGCTCCACATGCCCACTCCGGGAGAACGGTAGTTCTCTCAAAACCTCATGTAACCTGCCCATGGTTTCAAATTTTTATGCAAAACACAGTAATAGAAAAGAGCCTCCTGATTCCGGAGGAAAGCCTGGTACGGTAGCGCCAGGAAGGACGGGGTTGCAGAAGTCATATAGGCTACCGAAATGGAAAAGGACTAGGATGACGATCTGTACCTATAACGCACGTACGCTTGCATCGGAAGCGGCCATCGAACATCTGATGATGCTCAAGATCAAATACGACGTCATCGGACTGACCGAGACGAGACGACGTCACCCTCTACACGCCGTATATGAAACTGGAGAAGAACTGTTTTTGGGAACATGCGACAGTAGAGGTGTTGGTGGAGTTGGCGTCCTCGTCAATACGAGAACGGCAAAGAACGACATTTCAACGTCAAAGTTGGCCCAAGAAGAACGGCTGAGGAACTTCACATCAGGACCCACGGCCTACAATGGAATGACCAGGAGGAGAGGCTCTCCGAGTTCATCATGACGACTAGGACCATCCATGGGAACTCGCTACTCCAGAAGCCCTCCTCTGTACGGGGGACGTGGGAGTCACCCTGTGGAGGGTACCTAATGAAATAGACCACATCATCGTCAATAAAAGGCTCTGCATGACGGACGTCGCTGTCGTACCAAAGTTGTATACGGGATCGGACCATCGCCTCATCCAAGGAAGATTTTCCTTCACAAGGAGAGCAGAGAAAGCCGCCAAGTTCAGAGAGCGAAATCCCAGAACTATCATCAACTGGGATCTCTTCGCTACGCTAGCCGGCTTTTGGGGAGATTCCGCAATGGACAACATCGACGAGGAATATGACCGGCTCGTTGAACACCTTCACGACTGCGCGAAGAAGGCTGAGAGTTTTAAAACCATCAACAGACGCCTGTATTTTAAAGCTCTTGAGCTGATACGCCAGCAGCACGAGCCGCAGGGAACCAAGAACTCACGTCCGAGCTCGCAAAGCTTTGCAGAGAGGCCATAAAGGAAGACCTTAAAGAGAGAAGGGCAGAAGTGCTGGCTGAAGCTGCAGAGGCGGGAAAAAGCATATGATATGCACGTCGAGACTTCACCAGTCGCAAGACGAAGATGACTGCTCTCCGGAACCCGAAAGGAACAACCATTGCATCGAGAAGGGGAATGGAGAAAATCATCTACGACTTCTACTCCGATCTCTTCGACAGCCATGTCCACTTGCCTCCTCACCATCTGAGGGAAGACGGATATGTCACTCCAGAGCTTCTCCCGTCCGAAATACGACATGCCATCATGTCGGTAAAAAGTCGAACGGCACCCGGTCCCGACAGAATAAGACCAGAACAACTGAAGGACCTTCCGCCAGTACTCATCAACACCCTGGCGAGGCTCTTTACACGTTACCTGTCGGAATGCAAGGTTCCTAAACAGTACCGAAGACCGGCAAGACCGTGTTGGGGGGGGGGGGGGTCCATCAGGGTGATACAATCTCACCAAAAATATTCACAGTCACCCTCGAGAACGCAATGCGAAAGATGGAATGGGACGACATGGGAGTGAAGGTTGATGGTCGGCAACTACACCATTTGCGCCATGCGCTGATAACACCTAACATCAGCCAAAAGGAACGACTGCTGACCAAATTCGACGAAACATGTGGATGCATCGGTCTTCAGCTGAATCTACAATAGACGATGTTTATGCGGAACAGATGGGTCTCGGATGCCCCATTCACGCTCCACAGAACAAACATATCCGAATGCACCAGCTACGTTTATCTGGATCGGGAATTGAACATGATGAACGATCTGACCCCCGAGCTGGGCATGAGAAGACGAGCGGCTTGGAGAGCGTACAAGAGCATCGAGGATGTAGTGAAAAAGACCAGGAACACCCGGCTCCGTGCTCACCTCTTCAACACCACCGTACTTCCTGCTTTGACTTATGCTTCGGAAACCTGGGCATTTCGCAAGCAGGAAGAAAACGCGATGAGCGTCATTGAACGTACAGTTGTGAAAGTGATGCTAGGAGTATCCCGTTTCACGCAAGTGAGGGACGGGATTCGAAGTTTTCTCCTACGTCAGCGATCGAAGATTATAGATGCAGTCGCGTTTATCAAGGAAAGTAAAATAAGGTGGGCCGGACACGTGGTGCGCTTTACCGACAACCGTTGGACCAGAGCCTTGAGCGACTATGTTCCCCGCGATATTAAGCGCACTACAGGAAGACCGCCGACCCGATGGTCAGATTTCTTCACGAAGTCCTTCAAAGAAAAGTATGATGCTCTTCGTGTTCCACGCGAAAGGAGGAACCATTGGGCTACTCTGGCACGCGATCGAGACAAATGGAAGAATTACTGGCGTCCGCTCGACCAGTTCGAAGATCAACGGGAGTCAAGGTGATAAAGGTGATCAAGGTGATGCTGTTCTGGGCCCGCCTATACAACCTGCACGTGGTGGGCCCACCTTTGCTGTTTGCTTGTCCTTTCCGCTCGATAAAATGCAATCAGACACCTTAGCGTAAACCCTAGGAGCTGGAAGAGAAGAGATGAGTTTACATCCCAATTCATCGACGCCATCAGCTTGCGTGGCAAGGGTCAACTCTTCCACCGCTTAAGAATGGCACTTCAACCTTTAACTCGATTACGTCCTCACAATGAACGTCTATTTGTTAGACAAAATCTAGAACTGTCGCACCGTTTTTATCCCCAACCAAGTTCGTGCGATTAATTAATGAGATGGTTTGAAGAACCACTTCAACACCAGTCCGACATAACTAACTGCCTAGAGTGAAAACTTGAGCAAAATAATGAGCTGTGGTAGGACCCTTTCTGTTCAACCTTGCCGTCGATGACATCATGCGAAGACCAGTTGGCCAGAGTCCCGTCGTTGCAGGACAACCCTTGGTCGGACTCAAGTACTCCAACGGTGCAGTAATATTTGTTTCAAGAAGCGCGAAATTGCGGCATTTTGTCAACCTTGTGTTTAGCAACCTCTAGATTATGAGTTTGACATGATGCACACAAGCAAATGATGATCTCGCTCCCAAGAAGAATCAAGATGGAAGAAAAGGTTGAACTCGCAGATGTGGTTTATTTTCTGTGCTGCATGATGAGAAATAGAGAAAACAGCTACGAGGGAGGTATTCAACAAGGATGAATGAAGGCCTCTTTGTCATTCAAGTTCCAGAAGAAGTGCATGTGAGGGACGCCACTGCGGACGAGGTCAAGCTGTGACTCTACCTGTGACCTACCTCTACCCCTGGGATGACATAGTAGTGAAGGGTGATGGTCGACACGTACACCGATGAAATTGTTTTGATAACATCTACTAGCATCAGCCAAGCGGAACGAATGCTGACCGACGAACCATGTGGTTGCATCAGTCTTCTGGCGAATCTGAAAAAGACTTTGTTTATGCGGAACCGACTGGTCTCGGATGTCCCATGTCTCAATGAAACGAACATATCCGAATGCAGCAGGTCTGGGTCCAGAAATGAATATGAAGAACGACCTGACCCCTGAGGTGGGCAGGAGGAAACGACCGGCTTAGGGAGCTTATAAGAGCATCGAGGGTGCTGTGCACCTCATCCTTTATCCTTTAATCATGCCTTGAAGAAAACTTCAAATAAATTTTCCAAAAAGTGAAATGCAATAGAAATCATTCTTATTGAAGTGCATCACATAAAGTTTAGGCTATCTGCAACCAAAGCTTGTTATTCATTAAAACACAGTACTCTAAATTTTATCCATGCTACCGAAAAGGGCAGTTCATACATGTGGAAAAGGTATGAGTTTTTTTAATTTTCTTTAACAAATCAATGTCTAGCTCCTGGACTCCTAATTGGAGTGTCAACATTGGCTGAGGAGAATGGCCTACATCCAGTTCATTGTTCCAGTTCAAGAAATAAATAGTAAAGCCAACTAAGCCGTGCGCGCATATCCCATGTTGTCGTTGTCATTGTCATTAAGTGGGTTACATTAAGTTATACCCCACACCCATACTCTTCAAAACTTGTTAGTTTTTCAATCAGAAGTGATGATTGTCAGTCGATGTTTTAACCAGAAGCGTCTGATACTGTGACTGTAATACTTTCTGTGACGAAGCCCTGGGACAGAAGCTCGGTGGTTGAGACTCTAAGGACTGATACTCAAAAACGGAATTGGAACCAAAATTGATTTGAAACTCGGTAAACCCTTTCCAAATTCAGGGCCTCAAGTTGGCTGCAAGTTGCTTGTTTGTCAAAGCGACATGCGCTCATGCGGTTCGACGCACCACGCGCCGCGATCCACCCCAGACCTCCCATTGGACTGCCTTCGACCATGATCATAGGCTTTAAACGTCCTCCGAAACAAAAACTGCTCAATTCCTTCACTGATTTCAGATCCGCTGTTGAATTGTCTTTTGGGTATCAGCCTCCAGCTTCGGATCTCGGAGAATTATAAGGCTCCCAGGAAGATGGAATCTTGTGATAGATACTTACGGCGTCCCGTTGTCTTTCCATTTGTTTGAATAGGAGTCAGTTATGATTCTATCTGTCAGAATCACGCAGAAGAGTTGCACAATGACTTTTACTTCCACGAGTAACACAAACAACACCAATTTTGTTTTGCTTGACTTCCTGAAGAAGTTTCGCGCTTGGGTGGACGGTTTTCCTGCGATACGTCTCCTGTCTCTTGGTTCTGAGTCTATTCTGATCTCCACTCGCAGCCAGGGAATTATTTCGGGCACCTAGGGAGCCTTTATAAAGTTTTAGATATAGACAAGTATCATAAATGTGTCACTCGCTTCGTAGCTTTACAT
The DNA here is from genome assembly GCF_031761385.1 of Necator americanus. Lineage (NCBI taxonomy): Eukaryota > Metazoa > Nematoda > Chromadorea > Rhabditida > Ancylostomatidae > Necator > Necator americanus. The sequence continues at coordinate 27,750,669 of NC_087375.1, forward strand.
CCCTCTTGTCGTTGCACTTTCGTTTCAATGGTAATTCAAGAAATAGTGGGCTAACGAGATGAAGCAAATACACAAGAGAAGGCCTCGAATTCCAACAAAACGGATGAAACAAGAGTCCAGAATGTTTTTTAAGTCCCAACAGACATCTGGCGTCACTACGCATTCACAGTTACATTTTCTTTGACTGCGCTTTAGCGGGATGATCAGAAAATTGCTGTTGCTGCCCAACATTAACGAGAACAGGGCATAGGCTATGATATAACTTGTTATGATATAACTTTTGTTTTGCTATGATTATGCTGTGAACTTCTTTTTTTGAGTAGTAGCGCATACTCTTCGTAGAACTGATGCCCTTGAGAAAGCTCCCAACAATTGCACCAAAAACCCTCACCTATAGAGAGTAATTTGGCAAAATTACACTGTCTGCTCAGGTTTTAGGTACTAGATGCTTGGGGTAGACTGTGAACTATTTCAAAATGGAGGGAAACTGTCTCCACATGATTTTTCTGTCTATCTAAGGTCTTAATGAAACTGAAACCTTGGCTTGTCCAGAACCAAATGAATGCTCTTGTTGGCCCTACTCAAGGATTTGGGTCTCATCGAACGAGATCTTAATGGTTCAGAATAGTTACATTGAATAAAAAAATTTCTTAAATTTGTACATAACATTCCTATTTCTCAGAAGTTATATTCAGCGACTACACAGTATCGGCACAATCACAACTCGTATCATCTGTCCTTCTTGTGCTGAACTCTGCGGACAGCTGAACTGTGCACCTGAAAAAGTCGTTGATGAACGAATTGGTGATCCAGAAAGAGGAGGCACAGTTTTACCTGTGCCTTTTCCGTTCGCTTTTGTTTTAGTTTTATTCCGTTACTCAATTTAAAGAGTGTGCGTTCATCACACTTTGGCCCATTAATGTACTGTTTGTGTCATAAATTGTACTAAAACAAATTTCTTGTTCTTAAGTCATAGTTTGTATTACGACCGACAATACTTCTTCTTGTACGTTTCAAGTGTTCATCAACTTTATGCGCAGCTTCTTTACAAATAATAAACTTACAAATGTTTTTTTTTAATTCGACAGAAGCATAAATGGAGAAATTGAATTATTCAGGACCCATAATAAACAACTCCCAGAACATACACAACTGGCTAGAAAGATGGTAGTATGATCTTGTGAAACCGACTTAATTCGGAATTAGTGATAGATGCTAAGTTGCCAGCGTAGCCGAGTGTTTAGCGAGTGATTTTGCGCGAAAATCAGCTCTTCTAGCGCCGTCCACAATGACCTGGCTAAGTTCATGACGAGATAGTGTGTGGAGGTGCGGAGAAGCAAATAAGTTGCTCAACTGTGGCTTATTTTGCTTCCTTCGCATCGGATACTCTCTCGTCGAAGTGGTGTAATGTTCAAAAACGAAACCAGTGCAGTAACCAAAGTAGTTTAGCTGTGAGACCACACAAGACATAAAACGATAGAAAGATCTTATCCATATTTTTGATAGTGAAACAATCCGTCATCAAGATCGCCCCAAAGGATCACACTTGATGATGATTTTCTTGCTATTCTGAACTATGCATGGTGACGTCTGATTCGTTTCTCCGAACCAAACCGTGCAAAATCGTATTCAGTATTTGAAGTAAGCTGCCAATGTGACGACGAAGCATTAAATCGTTACATATAATAATAGTACGTGTACGTATGTGTGCGTTTGTGTGTCTGTGTGTCACAAAATATGAAAAAGAGAGGGAGACGGGTCTCACGGCGTCGGATTGGCGCGCTGACGCCAGAAAGCTGCATAATGATGTGGGACGGGTCTCACTGCGTCAGATTGGTGCGTCGGCAGACCGGTGAAATGAGTTGGAACGGATCCCAATTGCTTCGGATTTGTGAAACGGATACAATGGCGTCGAGTTTAAGTGAATAGAAAAGTGAAAGTTTCCTTCTTCTATTTTTCCCAACTGGCTGTAGAGAAAGTAAGACACCGCAGAGACAAAAATTTGCAGTTGAAGGTTTCCCTTGATGTTCTACCGAAAGATGGTAATGAATTTCCAGTTGTACCACCGTAGTCGCGCAAAGAGAAAAAAAGCGAAGATTCAGATTTTCGACTGTGCGCCAAAATGTGTGACTTCGAACAAAGCCCAATAACTTAGTTCATGCAAGAACTTACTCAGTTTGAATTGTTTTATAGGGGAGAAGTTTTTCTACTAGAGCTTTATTTTACTTTTCTCGTATCTCTTCTCGTTCTCTCAAAAATTGGTTGAGGAAAAGTTGGTAATTTGCTAAAACTCACAATCTTTTCTCAAGCAACTCTCAAGAAAAAAAAAGCCAGATTTTTCCTGGAAACGTTGATGCAACTCTTTTACAATGCAAACCATCTCCAATAAAATGCACACTACATCTCTAATTTGCGACAAATTATAAACGATTGTTCCAATCTACTCAACACCAGCACAGTCTTGCATTCATCCCCAACCAGGATCAGTGTTAATTGCTGAAATCACCTTCAAATCGCGCGTAAATGATGCTGTTTTTATTCATCTACATTTATTTAACTTATTGTCTAATATTACATTATTCTTATTTTTGTGGAAAGAAGAGTAGTTTTTCAAGACCATGTTACTACTACAAGCTTGACTTTGAAAATGAGTTGCACGTGGACGATCGTTTACCACCGTTCATAGATTTAAAATTACGAAGATTGGCCGAAGCAAGACGTGTAGTCATTCATTAACATGAAGATGACAACACCGCTGCGAGACGTAATTCTCACGCTTCATGCCGTAAAAGGACTGAACTGACTGTGTTCAATTGACAGGAAGGAGTGCTAATCTCCCAGAATAATTACATACAGTTATGTTGGAAAGAGGACTTTTTTCAAATTCTGGTTCATCCTATTTCATCATTATCCTTTCATTTTGACACAAATAATTTGTATAATATTTCCTCTGTCAAATACTTCTGTTTAAGGGTGGGTGTAGTGCAATCAGTAAAAGGTTACAGTGTGTCTGCACGATCGGCTCGAAACCGTACCAGTGCCAACCAAGTTTTTCATCCCTCCAGGACCGATGAAGTAGTACCAGACTTATTTAGGAGGGTAACAACACTGACTTGTTCTCCGGCTCATTGGCTAGCCCTTCAGGTCATCGTATAAGCTAGACATGCGTTGCTAAACCTCAAACGATTCTGAGTTGAAATGAACGCGGTGCCAGATTCCGACCAAATTGGTTAACGCCAGACACTTCATCTTTTACTTTACCTAATTGTGTTTTTCTGCAATCTTGTTCGTAATTGTTTGTACTCACGTTGGTTGCATAATAAGATAAATTTAATTTCAAAGCAGTTTCGAGTAAATAATTTTATAACACTATTAAGTACTCCAATCTCAAGGAGGGGTTGTTCCCCATCATCAAAGTTGCTATATTGTTCTACAATGCTTACTTTTATTAATTAGTTATTTCTGAAATAATCCCCAGATGATAAACATCATTAACTAATTTTGTTTTTCTTCATTTAGCTTATATCTGAACTGGTTTTCAAACTTGTGATCTTTAAATCGTTAAATTGACAATCAATACAACCTCAACTCGAAATAATAATGCCTTTCTTTGGTCCATATAACATCTATCGTTGTTAGATATTTGTATGAGCTGAACTGATAAGATAACTACATCGGATTTTTTTATTCTATCATAAAACATCTATTTCCAAACTTTTACTTCAATCGTGTTGTTTTGCAGAATAAAGTTTTTGAAACCAATTGCTACCCCCGAAATGTAAATGGAAGTCCTGTTTCAAACTTCAGCTGGAGATTTTCTTTTATTTTCGCTAGATCTTCGAGTGTGGGGCGGGTGTAGTGTAGCGGTTAGAGGTTCCGCTTCCTGCACAATCGATCGGAGGTTCGAATCCGCCCTAGTGCTCACCAAGCCTTTCATCCCTCCGGGGTCGATAAATTGGTACCAGACTTGTCTGGGAGGATAAAAGCACTGACTTGACACATCGGCTAGCCACCGCAAGTCATTGTATAGGCCAGATACACGTTCGTAAACCTCAAACGATTCTGAATTGAAGTGAACGTGGGGGCGCATCCCAAGCGGATTGATTAACGCCAGACACTTTATCCTTTATCCTTTATCCTTCGAGTGTACTTTGTGGAAGGAGGATAAAGTCTTTTTAACGTCTTCGACAACACTGACAACTTCGCTAATAAATGGAGCAGTTCGACCGCTCAAGAACTGTTGAGTAAACTTACAATCGCATCTAAAGCACATTTATTCACGTTAAGCATTACAAAAATAAAATGAGAATTGGGTTGTTAACATAAATATCAAATTATTTGATCAAGCGCTGAGCTCAGAAGTCGTTATTGTGAATAATCTTTTGGTCAACATCTAAGAACAACACTTCATCGCTATGAATAAAACAATAACAAAACAATCAAGCATGAGAGCACTCCTAAACTGCACGAAATCCCCTTGTAATCGCCAATTTTATTCTTGTGCTTTTTCTCAGCCGAACAATTTGTTCCACAAATTTCATGACAAGGTGGACATATTATTCGGATTTTTACTTTGCCAACGCCGAGAACATGCTGGAAACTTAGAAAAAAAAGCCATAACTCCAAAAACTAATTATGTTGTTTCATGCTTTTATTCGATCTTTTTGAAAAGTATGTATATGAAGTCCTTAACTCCCAAAATTCTCTGTACGGCGATAAGCTCCACACCTTTATGCCGAGGTAGTGGGGGGGGGGGCATCAGTACCTTCCACAAATCCCGTCCTCACAGTGTGCGACGTCGTTGCGGAAGGCTGCCGAAACGGAAATGCGCTAGCATGATGATCTGTGCATACAACGTACATAGCAGGTCCTTGCATTGAAAGCGGTTATTAATGATTTAAAAGCATCACCCCACGAATCTGACCGCTCCAGTCGAACTCCCTGTAGAAAATAGTGCGCCAGAACGACTGAAGCGGTATCTTCCGGGCCGTTTTTTACGGCAATTAGGAAGAAATGGACGGAATCATGCCCCCCCCCCCCTCCCTCTCCATAGTCTCCCATCCCGTATACGAATACTTAACCCGTACCACCTCAGATTCGTGGAGTGATGCCTTTAATGATGCAAGCCAAGAAGATTAAGCACGACGTCTCTGGACTGACTGGAATAGAACATCGCCAGCCGCTAAAAGTAGAGAATAGCATTCGCAATGCCCAGCAGAACTTCACTAAATGTAAAACAGGGCCGAACTCCGAAACCCAGGTGGAAATGCAGCATCGAAAAGTGAAACGGAAAAGATAAGAGAGGTTATCCATGGATTCTACTCCGATCTCCTTGACATCTACTTGTCTCTTCACCATGTGGGTGAAGATGGAAATGTCATCGCAGATGTCCCCACTTTCGAAGTGCAAGAGACATTCATTCCTATAAAGATTCGCCCTTCACTCGATCTCAGCGGAACCAAATCCCAACTTCTGAAAAATTTATCGCTGGTTTTTATCAACACACTAGAGAGACTCTTTACTGTCGGAATGAAAAGTTCTTAAGAACGAGAAGACCGCGTAGTTGTACAAGTAGAGAGAGTCACTTGATCACCATCAGTCGCCAACTATCGATCAATCTGCTAGTTGTCCGTCATCTTCAAACTTTTTATAATAAGTACGTTCCTCAACAAGGCTGAACATCATATGAAGGACGGCTATGCGCAAGCAGAGCTCGAAGAGGACGCAGCACTATGGAATATTCACAGTTATTGAAACTTACCGGTGTATCGCGAAAGTACCGGATGTCGTTCTGTTTCACTTTCACTGACCCAAGAATAGCTTGATTGAGATGAAAGTGTTCATGAAAGCACTGAAGAACCAAGGTGCTTACTCGATATAAGAAGATTGTTCCAGATTTGTACTGTAGCTTCACAACCGGAATCTCACCATTCTACGCGAATATTATCATCGATGCCCAGTGGGCGGACCGTCAGTGTGATACAACTCCGCAACAAAATACATATTCACTATCAAGAACGCAACGGGAAAGTTGGAATTAGCTAAAGTGGGAGCCACTGTTAGTGGTCAGCAGCTACACCATCTACGCTTCGTTGATGAAAAGGTTCTAATAACATCTAGAATCAATCAAACAGAACGAATGATATCCAGATTTGATGAAACGTGTGGGAACATCGGTTCTCAACTGAATCTGCAGAATATGGCTGAGTATGTTAATGAAAAAGATTGTTTTCGGAAGCCCCACTCACGCTTAGCGATGTGTCCGAATCCATCAATTTTGTATACTGTGGTCGGAAAACATGGGAGAGTTTGCCATTGGGCTTGATAAAAGGAAACGAGCGACTTGAGAAGCGTATAAGAGCATCGAGGATGTAGTGAAGGAAACCTGGAACGCTGAGCTTTGTTAACACCTCCTTAAAATCACAGCACCTGCTGCTTTGACCCACGCTTGAGAAACCTGGGTACTTCGCAAGCAACAAGCGAAATAGTAAGGCTAGCAGTATCCCGGTTCACAAGGGCGAGAGGAGTGTTCGAAGATTCATCCATCGCGAGCGATCGAAAACTAGAGACGTCATGGCATTTGCCACGGAAACTGAAATAAAGTGGGCACGTGATGCGTCTCAACGATAACCGTTTGACTGGAGACCAAAACAACTGAGTTCCACGCTATATTAAAAGTGCAACGGGTAGACTGTCGACCAAATCTTTTTACGAAGTCCTATGAAGAAAGATTTGATGCTCTTTGTGTCTCTCGTAAAAGCACAAATCGTCTGTGATTGCGTGCGATGGAGAGAAATGGAGGAAATTACTAGAGTCTGCTCTACCATTATGAAAAAACCATTGAAGGTGATCAATGGTGTCGAATGTGAACAACACTGACGGCGGAATTTTATAGTCATCAGAGAATATTGTATGTATATCTCTACAGGTGTAAGCACATGTGTATAAAAATACCATTTCCTGGTGAATTTCTTTGTTCCTAGAGATAACCAAAAATGACACTATTCTGGATTTTGAGGACATTTAGCAGGCTGTTTCATGTATTCTAATAATTGGAAAGTTCTGGTCGTGATCATAATCTACATGCCATGTTTTGAAAAACGTTACAAAATCACTGAAAACTTAAAATTGTAAACATTAAGTGATTTTCCTTCAAAATAAATGAATCCACCCTTACCTTTTCCACGTGCACAAACTGCCCAGTGTAGTAACATGGATAAAATTTAGAGCTTTGAACTTTCACGTGTAAAAGATTCTCCTTGCAGGACGTCTAGAATGTTTTTCAATGAACTTGAGTCCTTAATACTCGTGTACTTTGCCAAAAAAGAGAAACGAACTGAAAACTACAGCATCCCCTAATTTAAGAGTTATCAGATGCTCAATTTGTTCTCGACTAACGGCTAAATTAATTTCAAGGACCATGAGGACTAATGAGTTATTAAAGGTATCACTCCACGAATCTGAGGTGGTACGAATTTCAGGTGGAGTATTTGTATACAGGATGGGAGACTATGGAGAGGAGGGTGACTCCGTCCATTTCTTCCTAAACGCTGTAAAAAATGGCCCGAAAGATACGGCTTCGGGCGTTCTGGCGCACTATTTTCTACAAGGAGTTGGACTGGAGCGCGCCAGCCTTGTGCACGCGCCGCATCTTCTGGGCCGTTTTTTTACGGCGATTAGGAAGAAGTGGACAGAATCACCACCCTCTCCGTAGTCTCCCATCCCGTATACGAATACTCCACCTGAAATCCGTACCACCTCAGATTCGTGGGGTGATGCCTTTGAGCAACAAGAAAACGGTACAGCTCCATCCAGGTCATCTTAGGTAAATATGTTTCGCACGAATAGAGAAAAGATAAAAGGGTCTCATTTGTTTCTACAGCAAATTTGTCAAATGAAATTAGTAGTTGTCATTCATCAAAAAAAGTGTAGATCGTTTAATGACACAAGGCAGTTTTCAATTTCGAATTTGGACCAGTTTTAAAATTAAGCCTTCAAAAAGTGGGGTTATCCACAGTAAGGATGAATGCAGCAAGGAACAGAAAGAATTTGGAAGATGTCTGCAATTGAGAGGACGAAACTTCCGATCCAGGTATTTACAGTTGCATTACGCGGAGACAACTGTTCAGGTTGTCTTCTCACGGTGAGAAACGGTAGAACAAAAGCAATGGCTATTAGAATGCCAGCATCAATTTTCAATTTGCTCTTTTCAAGTGTAAAATTAAGGTGAAAAGGGAGCAGTTGAAACATTCTCGTGACATGGAACTTCGGCGAATTTCTGTCTATGTTTTCTATTAGTATCCCAAGGTTTTTGGATGGGACCTTTATTAGCCTGACGTTACGGCATTTAACTGTCCTCAGAGGCCTAAATAGGGTTTGTTTGGTGTAGTCTCATGTTTATTCCGTCAAGTGCCGCACTGCAATGGGTAAGTGCCTCGATAATCGTTCGAGGTAATGAAGAAAGAAAGCATCTTTGACCTATCCATCACTGCACGAGATCTTGCCCGGCTATGAAAACTGATATAAATCAAAGAACAGAGAAAACTTTACCTCATAGCAACCTACGTTGAGATGATATGTGGTTGTACGTATCTTCTTTCTGACTTTAACTCCTTTATGCAAGGAAAAACAGCGAGCACTTCGAGAAAAGATCTGAACATTTTCAGTCATCAATATCCGTTCTACTTCGATTTGGATTTTAATTAGAGCAGCTCAAACTGCAGATAATTATGGAAACAAAGAAGATATAAGATAAAAGAGTTTTCTGGTTTGAGAAAAGCTACGAGCCTCTAGTGAGTAATTGTTGTAGTACATGTTCCCTGAGTACGTGCAGCGCGTGTCAGTAGCTTCTTTTGATATTTGACCGAACACCTGTAGAAAGGCAATTGTGGAATGGACTTCCAATGCAAGAATATTATACATTAAACTAAACATCAAGAAATTAAAGATTGTACCATAAGGGAAACGAGAACACGCTCAAGTGTCAGATTGACGTCTACATCCGTCGCAGTGCACAAGAAATATTGGGGTGTCGGGGAAGTTATGGCGTATTTCTTCTGTATTTTTCAAAGGTCGTTTATTTATGTGAAGAATGAAGATCGATAGATGTTGTGTTAGGCGGTACAGATTAATAGGTAATACATTTCTTGTTTTGTTCCATAACCTACTGTCATCTTTCAGTGAGCTTCATAATTCTTCGTTCATAGAAAGATCTGTCTTTATCAGCAAGAAACTGGATAAGGTGCTCATTTATAGCCTCATCTGAGTTGAATGATATGCCACGCAAGGAGTTTTGAAGAAAACAAACAAAAAAAACAGGTGCAACTCTGATACTGCAAGATTCGTCGTGTATGGTAGAGGTGGCAGCAAATCCCATCCAAGCTCCGATAATTTTTGACGGGTGATCAAACGTATGTGTTGGGGTCGGGTTATCGCGATGGAACACAACTCCTCAACCTCAGAAACTATTGGGGTCGCGCACGCCCACCGTATTCCCTTGATCTCCCGCCAGCAGATTTCCACTTGTTTCGACCTCTTCAAAACTCCCTACATGGCACAACATTGAGTTCAGATGAGACTGTAAATCAACAGCTTATTCAGTTTTTCACCGACGAAGGCGCGTCATTTCATGAACGAGAAATTCTGAAGGTCATTGAAAAATAGAAAAGGTTGTCGAAGGAAAGGGGGAAATATATAGCTGGTTGATATTTGTTCTGTTTTTTAAGGGCACTTCTACTAGAAAAATCAGTCTTTAGTGGAACTCTGCTCATCGCAGCTTCCACCTCTTGACTCTTCCAAATAATAGTGAAATCTCTTCAAGTTACTGAAATTAGTTCTACTTTACTTTTATAATTCTCATTTTCTGAAATTCATTCTAAAAGTTGGACATGGCTTGGTTCTCGAGGACTCTGACGGTTGATGACGGATTGATCCGGAACTGATTTTTTTCGAATTCCCATTCACGGCAGCTTCTAGGAATCGAGATCTCCTCAAAAAGTCATGTAAAGCTGTCTTACTCTGTAATAAGGGCAATAATCGGCAACCATCTCTCCTCCTTGAGCAATAACTTTTCGATTTTTGTGGTCTTTGTAGAGTTTTGGAATATTATAGTCGTATTCTTTTGGCAAATCTTCATTTCTTCTTATCATGTTGCAACTGACTTTAGACTTTCGGTCTGCGTTACACCTTAACGACTTTGATAAGCGTCAGATTATTAGTAATAATAGAACAAATGAATTAACAAATTATAATTGTAATCATTACTTGAAACTTGTTTTCAAAGAGTGGAGTCGTTATCAGTCCCCCACATCATTAAATTAAGGTCATTTTTCTTTGGGAAAAATACAGTTTATGTAAAAATTCGTTTCAGCGGGAACAGAGCTTCACTGAAGAGCACCACGAAACGAAAAGTACACGGTTGTTCGCATTACTTTTTATTCAGCTCGGAATGTTCCCATTTTCTACAACATTTTATTTTATTTTGAACGCATACTGTAATGATCTTTTCCAATGATCCAAAGTATCATGAGTATCATAACAACGAGCTTATCCTGTTACATGTGTGCGTTTCAGTCACGAAATTCCAAGAAGGGGGTGCGAAGGCTCCACCGGCGTCGAATTGGTGCGCCGGCGTCGTAGATCGGTAAAACGGGCACTACAGCGTTGACCGTTGAAGCATTAACCACTCCCTGTGGGGACGCGCCTACGCGTTCGACTTCAACTCAGACTTTGTTTGAAGTTTATGAATGTGCATGCGCCCTTACAACGACTTGCAGGGCTAGCCGATGAACCAATTCAGTGTCTTTATCTTCCTAGACAAATATAGTGTTAATTTATCGCCGCCAAAGGGATGGAAAGGTTTGGTTGTCGCGAGGGTGGATTCAAACCTGCGATCGATCGTGCAACCCCTTACCCACCGCGAACCCTTCATTTTAGTAAGGGTAGAATTATTGGAGTTGTAAAGACTAAAGGCGGTCGATAATTCCTTTCCAGCAAAACTCTTCGGCGTTCTTATCTTTGTCAAAACGAGGAACGAAGTGGGCAAAGATTCAAGGAAAGCCGAATTTTAGCATTCAATCTCTGCCGTACCCTTTTGCTGCAGTAAATACACGCAAAAACATCGATTCTAGTTTACAAGAGCATTTTTTGCTGTACCATGTAGCTTGTCTCACAAAATACTTTTATTCGTAAGTCAATAGTGCTTGATTTCATGAAAATACAACTGAGGCATCAAAAAAGCCCTAGCGCATTAATCAAATGAGCGCATAGTTCGTTGATTGAGTAAAGTAGTGTGCTTACTTGAACCATGGTTAGGGAATACATAGGATATAGAGAATAAAAGGGAATAAAAGAAAAACCAAAAAGAAAAAAAACCGCTTGACTGATCCCATTAAGATAATGCGTTGGGAATTAATTAAGAACCGTAGAGAATTAAGAACGTATCCAGCTTATGTAACCTGCGTTCGCCAAGCGATGTATTCGGGTACACAAAAACAAACTGTGGCGCCTGCGATCTTCTCCATTCAGGCAATTCATGTCTTTTGTCATGCACTCTTTTTTGTCTTTTCTGGACACTCACATGGCTTTGCGACAGCGGTTTTGCGAATGAGGGTCCCTAAGAAAGGCGGTGCATGCGCTGCAGAATGGAATGCGGCACCTAGATCGGGTAATCTTGACAGGTTGCGTAAGCGTTCGTTGAGAACAACTTGAGAGGTTACTCCAAATGTTAACCATTACTCACCTCATATCAAGGGCTCGCGTGCAGAAGGGATATGGGTCTTTCGAACCTTTCATCCATGACAAACAGCTTTTCTTCGCAAAATCGCAGCCAAGCCCTTTACCCCATGTCATATTTTCTGCTTTACTAAAAAAAACTACATAAAATAACGGCCATCTTCTGGAATCTTAAAAATGGTCACAATCTATTATAATTCACATCCTCATCCATTCCAAACATCCATTCCGTACAAATGACGGAGAGCTATTAATATGAAAATGTGAAGTAGTTTTATCCCTTTAATCCTACAAAAGTCAATATGTTCAGAAAAGTACAGAAATAGTTTTGATCTTGGAGCTGTTAGCGAGCAAAAAACGCAACAGGACTACCGGGAAATTTCCAAATTTGATCATATACTTTGACAAACTGGATTTTTAAGAGTTATTTTTATGGATAAAAGAATTCTCCGATAAATAGTGTCATCGCATAATACTCGAAAGATTAAATAAGTATTCAAATATTCAAGTAAATATTTTCAAATTTTCGCTAGCAACACAACACAACAACAGTATGAGGAAAGGAAGGACAGTTTCGGAAGGGTGAAGAAACCTACTCGTAATTCACTTGATACCATCCAGAATCTTCGAAAAGAGCCAGAGTGAGACGCGAGAGGGCGTACACTTGAGTAGCAACCCCAGTCAACGCTTCGTTCTGCAAGAAAGGTGTTTACGACTGAAAATCTGCCTACACCATCTTCGCCAACCCCACCTCAAAGACACGTTTTTCCCAATGAGATCCGGCCGTGCCAGTACCGCCTTGATTCTCCACTTCAGCACCTTCTAGAGTGGGACATCCGAAGTGTTTTCGCGCTTCTTCTCGAACTTTTGGCGTAACAATCATATATACGTCATGAGATATCTGAACAAAAGAAATTTCAACATTGGGAATAATGTTTCTATTGCAATGTTCAGGCGAGTAGCGTCGGGCTGATTTATAGTTGGGTCAAAACGACATGAAGCACGGACAGTTGCGTAAGCGGCTGCGCTCGAAGCGGTGCGGTGGAGTGAAAGGGTTGAGATCATGTAAAGATCCTCGCTATCGCCACCCATTTCTGCAGTTTGCCATGGTCCCACCTCGATTTCAACCGCTGTCTCCACCCCACCGCTTCGAGCGTAGCCGCTTATGCAACTGTTTTGCTTCATGTCATTTTGATCCGACTATATATGATCGTACAAAGCATTGCTGATCAGTTTCAACCTATTTCACGCATTGATATTCGCGATGGGAGACTGAATCCCTGGAAATTTTGACTGCTGAAGTTCAATCGGGATAAGATTTGATTAGAATGCGTACAGAATAGTGATCATTTCTCTTTATCTTTTTTTTTGCTAATGGTGTGAGGTTTGCAAAGGATTTGATGTTATGGAGGCGTTGGGAGCGAGCGAGAACAAGTCTTGTAAAAGCGTCCAAGACCGCTGGAGACAACGGAGTTGAAACCACAAGAAGTCCCAATCCTCATCCTCAACTGCAGAACTCACCCCGTCTACCTTCAATCACACTTTCAACCACCTCTTATCCGTATACCCATTCCGTATATTGAGCGCTAATCACGCCGATTTGTCACGCTTCACCATATTGCCATTGTCTTGAATAACCTCCTCTCCTACACCTTTGTGGAGAGATCTCAATATTTCGTGACATGCTACCTTTAAATGCAGCGTATCACGACGTCGTTTGACGTCATGCGCAAAGCACAGCAAAAGCCTGGAGTCCGAGTTGTAGATTGCGGAAACTAGCTTGGCTCCGCTCATATCTCCCTAGTTGTCGTTAAAAAAAAAACGGCGTGGGAACGACGTCTGGTTCTTCGAGGTACGTTAGGACTTAACTTGTGCACGTTCCGATTCTCTCAGCTGCCTGTCGAATGGTTTTACTTGAACAGGGTGACGAGGAGCCGCCATTGGTTTTCGACCGCTCGCACGTGGATGCAGCGCGTATACAAAGGTAACAAGTTGCAACTGATTATGTGGGAAAGAAAACCGAATCTCACACTGTTTTTCATGATGATTAGAGGAAGAGCGGATCCATGCTGGTTTTCGCAATCTACAATCCGAGCTCTAGCCTTTGGCTTAATTTCAGCACAACGTCAAAATCGTGAAAGGCTGAAGGAGAGAAGACCGAGAAGGTGATATTTTGAGAAGAGTAAATTTTGAAGAATTATGAACTGGCTGATTTTACCTTTCCTCCAGAGACTTCCCAATCGTCACGTGTGAACTTCTCGATGACACCAGGTACAATAGGTAGAGGTTTATGTCTGGAAATGATTCTGAAGCATACTCACTCATGTGAGTTAAAAATTTTCTGAGACAAATTTAAAATTATGCAATATAGAATTTACAACAAAAAAAAACTGCACTGCAATTCTATCATTGGAAACTGCTTACTGTGTTGCTGGCTTTGCACCAATAAAATTCGTGAAATGTGACACCGAAAACACAAAAGCATGAACCAATTCGTGCTTAATCATGGACAACCAGCGCGTCATCTCGTTTCTTTGCATTTTACCGAATGAATACGGGCAAATGTTCACGTAACCGGATATTGGCCTAAATTTTGTGTATAGAGAGAAATGCACAAATTTCTCCTCCCTTACCTTTTAGTGACAGGATGTAAACTACAGCGTGAAGCGTAGGCGAGCGTGTGTTCGTCACAAATTCCTTCCCTTATGGCCACGAATAGAATGAAATCAGCATAATTGAGTGTTCCTGTAAATTTGCTACTTCCGTGTCTTTCAATTCTTCTATTCACAACTGCAAACGCTCAGGAAAGGTCAAAGGGTGAAACTAATCTGCACCAGCTCATTAGCTGACATTAGGTGTTTATACTTAGAAATGCTTGAAACTGCGAAATGGGTTGCACATGTGGGATTGCGTGAAGCCATTCTCTTCTCTCTTTCAGTTAAAACCGTAGATCGCCTTGCTGTAGTATTTAAAATTCATATGGATGTGTGCCCAAAAAACCAAGTACTCAAATGTCCAAGTACGTGTATCGGCTTATGTGTCGGTCGTATCATATGCACTGCTCAGACTCTCCGAGACGCCAGCCCTTTTTTAAAACGAACATATAGGGTGTAAGTATAGTCATAGTGCACATTTGATCTGTCACAGAAAAGCAACGGAACTGGACAGAAATGTGAAATTTTCACCAAAAAAAAGAAAAATCTTCAAAATTTTCACTTATTCTGTGCACTTCAATGTGGTCTCGATTTGTAGCCGTACACACACCTAAACGATGCTCAAAGTCTTCCCACACACGGTTAAGGACATCTGGAGAATAAGAGAAGAGTGAATAGCGTTTGTGATCTTCTGTTTTGAAGGCAGCATACCACGAATCTGAGGTGGTGCGGATTTCAGGTGGAGTATCCGTACACGAGGTCGTAGATTATGGAGATGGGGCTAGTTCCGCCCATCTCTCCCTGCATCGCTGCAAACAGCCGCCTCCAGAATGTTGTTTTGTACAACGCCATCTATCGCAATGCTCCACCCCTTGCGCCGCCTCCGCCCTGCGATTCGTCGAAAATCAATTCGGACTGCCCCGATAGACAGTAAGGAACGCTTCGCGTGCAAGGGTGGCACGCTGCAATAGAACGTATCGTACAAAACAGCATCCAGGAACTGGCTGTTTGCAGTGATGAAGGAAGACATGAGCGGAACCACCTATCCATAATCTACGGCCCCGTATACGGATACTGCACTTGAAGTCCGTACCGCCCCAGATTCGTGGTATGCTGTCTTTAAGCGATTAGTGTCGTTGATACGTTCACTGTACACGTGTTGGTCCACAAGTGAAAGCCTGAGAGCAACAGATCCGGGGATCGTGGCGGCCGGGGCTTGACAGAACTCCCGCCTGTTCACCGCTACGAGAATGTTGAATCCAATAACTCACGAACAGTGTTGCCGTAGTGTGAATATTCACGTTGCACTTTCCTCGCGGATTCGATTTTATTGTAGCAAGCTACAGAACACGCTGGACTTTCCCCTGTACGCTCGACTTGCATACGCGAGGGCTGATGCACTGCTGCGCAGTTCATGGTGTCCCGGCCTTTTGCGCACGCGCTTGCGTATCATACTACGAAAACTTGGAGAGTTCTCCTTTTATTTGATAGAAGTTTCACGTTTCCATCTTGTTTTGTTGCTTTTCTGTAACCGGTCAAAGTGCGCCGTGACCTGCGGACATCCTGTATTCACCCACCTGAGTGGTTCAACTTTCTCAGAGCCGCATCATGAAGAAGAGCATTTTAAGAGTTCAAATTTGTTGACTTAAAGTAGCTGTCTCAATAAGAAATGTATGTGAAAAAAAACTTTCCTAACAGTTGAAATAGAAAAACCATGTAACGGGCACGGTGCGAATAATTTTGTTGTTAATAATGAACTGATTTGAACGCCTTTACACATTAGAAAAAAGAGGTAAAGAGTTCCTCACTGGAGCCACTGATCTCGCTACTATTAGTATAACACGTGGCATTCAAAATCACTACATTTTACGTTATCCTTCTTCGTAGAACCACTGAAGGGAGATTACTAATGATAGGATTGCCTCTGCGTGCAGGTGAGGTCAGTCATGATAAAAGGGATTCCAACCCAACAGAAATACAGCAACAGGTGGTTCAATGGTTAAACATTACCAAATAAATCGGAAAAAATGGGTATAAATGAAGCAACGGCAAGCACACAAGGGGAGAGGGGAGGGGGGCCTTCTACCTTATGATCCGAAGAACCGAAATGTAAGGACATAAACATAGCGAACCGTTATGCTCTGCATGTTAGGAACATGTACAACCCCAGCAAGGCACTTTCTTCTGGACACTCAAGTATTATATACTCTCTTGCGTTCACTAAGAATATCGAGCTATGTTCATAGCTGTTCTCAATCACGGGGCAGCGGTAGAAGGAGAAATCAACTTTTACACGTCTGACCTCCTGTCTGACTCGCTGCCCTGTGCTGCCGTCGCACTGGCTTTCACCAAAATAAGAGAATAAAAAGTAGTTCTTTTTTGGAAAATTCAATTAACGAGTGGTAAGGTGTCGTTTTGAAAGGTCTTATAGGTAAATTTCCATTCCATCACATTCAACACGTGTTATTACCTAAATTTTTACCTAGACCATTTATGTTTTATCATGAATACTAAGTTCTTAATTTTGATTTGAAAAAATAGGCAAAGCCTTCAATTTTCAAGTGAATGTTGACGTGCAGAGATCAAAATTACTCAAAACTCTCGTCGAAATTATCTATTATCTCGACTTAGCAGCTGTAGTACGAGTTCCATGTACAATTACTTGGTTCTTGGTGTAGTGATATGTCAGAGCCCCTCAATCATTTCATCAGTGGTGTAGAAATCTTGAACTCGCGAAACTTTGAGAGAGGACTGGATGAGCTGAAAGTGTTTGTGAAACCATTATTGTCAAGCTTATCCATAGCATTCGAACAGTAACGAGTGGAACTGGCTACGTTTTTTTTCAAAAGTCCTTTAACGCCCTTATCTTCTCATAAATCCAATATCATAATCCTCTTATCTTATACCTCAACCTTTTAGAACCAAAAAGTTAAGGTCTTCCTGTCCGCATTGTGCTAAAAATCAAGAAGAGATCAAGAACATTGGGTCCCAGTCCGTTTTCTTTTAAACATTTTGAGCTAAACTTTGTTCGCGTACAGTATTCTAGGTCATTTCTCTCTTGGAAATATTGATCCATGCATCGATTCTATCCTCTTATTTGTTTGGTCTCACTTTAGGTGCAGTATTAACATTTAAATGGAATTTTGCGTACACTTCAAGTTGGTATTTGTCATTGCAGAGTTCTAAAATGTTGCCTCGATAGATGGAGTAAGAGTGGGTTCGGGGGCTGGCTGGTCCACGATATGTCTTGTTTCGATGGTAAAAAGCTCGAAAATTGACATTAGTAAGAAAATGCTGGCAGAAAATGCATACCTACGTATTCCTCGAAGTTTGTCAAACATTGTCGATTCTCGCATTTACATTTCTAAAAGTCGGTACCCTAGAGGCGACGTAACTTTTCAAGTTAAAATGTAGCAAAAGTGCACCACAAAGATCTTCGTGTTTACTGGAGCCACTGCGGTCCCACAACCAGGAATACAGTCAGTGCCACACTTCACAAAGTCTTTATTTCGGACATACGTGCCACCAGAACATTCTCTACAAAGACCAATTAGTGACCTAGGCAATGAAAAATACAGAAGAAAATCCTATTCATTTCGAGTATTGCCCATGTTCGACTCTCTTTGAATCTCGGTATGTTGAAACGTAGTTACAATTGATTTTCTTGAGATGTAGCCAAGATTGATATTGATCGTCTTTATTAAACAACAGCTCAGGTTTCGGCGTTATCGCCTTCTTCAGAGAATGGAAAATTCAAAGCCATTAGTGATTTATCCTCTCAAGCACCTCATCATCCTACAGAAAGCATGCAAACGGTAGGCAAACTCAAACAGCAACATATTGGCTAGTATTTACCTCATTAGCTGGACTGGTAACGCAACACACCACCACGTACCACAACTACGAGTCACAAGGGTTTTATATAGGGACCTTACGGCCCGCCCCGTAGATCAAAACTCCCAGCTGCGTGGTTTGCCCAATGGCAGAGAGAGTGATTGCATGGTATCAGGAGCAGTGTATCATATTACGTGTAGCTTGTGCGGTGACGATTATATAGGGGAAACGGGACGTTCACTGTGTATTAGGGTCAAGGAGCGTCTAGATGGACTCGCAAAATCTATAACCTTGACCCCACTTGGAGCACACCGTAGAATATGTCATCCAGACTCCGAAGTAGAGGTAGAAGTATATATTATATTATCATACGAGTCCGAGATCACAGCACGCAGAACACTAGAGGACTTTTGGATAACCGCCAAAAGTCCAAAAATGAACAAGAAGGATGAGTGCATTGCTATCACAAACGAGTTATCCCCGTATCAAGACCTATGCGGATTTTGATCTACGGGGCGGGCCGTGAGGTCCCTATATAAAACCCTTGTGACTCGTAGTTGTGGTACGTGGTGGTCTGTTGCATTACCAGTCTAGCTAATGAGGTAAGTACTAGATAATGTGTTGCTGTTTGAGTTTGCTTACTGTTTTCATGCTTTCTGTAGGGTGATGAGGCGCTTGAGAAGATAAATCACTAATGGCTTTGAATTTTCCAGGCTCTGACGAAGGCGATAACGCCGAAACGTTAGCCGTTGTTTAACAAAGACAATCAATACCAATCTTGGCTACAGCTCAAGAAAATCCATTAAGCCTTTCATTTCATTTCGTATATTTGTTTTATGACAAGCTAAAGTATTCGGAGATGGTAAAACATACGGCTGAAGTTGTAGCGTCCGCACCCTCTCGACTTTAATGGTATCTTCGAAATAATCTCGTGCTTGGGATATTAATCGCTTCAGAATCATTAGTTTTTCGGAGGCTAATCTTAAGGAACAATGTCGTAACGTTCAAAATTTATTTCAGCCTAAACTATTCCGAATAAAAATACTGAAGATTGCCCCACGCCTCAACAGATTCGTCGTAATACAACTCGATTCTTATCCAGTCCCATGATGTGCTTCTCTTTGACCTGCCATCATCAATAACGCCGTAAGTGACGTTTGTGGTGTTTAGAGACTGTAATCCGCTAGTACCCAGAGATCCCAAAATGCCTCAAAGAGCTGACAAACAAAACAACACTTACAGCTTTATCGCAGGCCAAAGTAATTGGAAGCGCAAGTAGAAACTGTATCCTTGTATACATATGAATCGACCGGGAAGTACAATTTTAGTGAAATAAAAAACGCATACCCTACCTGGGATTTAAATCCTAGTGCTTATCACATACTCACCACTTGATAAGCAACATTATTCCCTTCGTATACTCAACCCATTCTACTGCTCCTTTTTCCGTAGAACGACCACAAAATTCATCTTTTCTCACATTACCGAGTTGTGGCACGTTTCACTTTACGCCAATTTTTCTTTCGTATCAACTGTGATTACATGAAAATCTCTCCATCTTGTTTTGTTTTGTAAATGAAATGCGAAGAAATTATACTCAGGCCAGATATCTCTAACTGAATATGCCGACCTAACCGTAGGACGTCTTGAATGTGTTGATGATCTGATTGTTTTAAACTGCGCGTACTTCTAAACAGAACAGGTTCACATAATAGTATAATTTCAAAGTCCGGAGTACTGTAAAATCCACAGATCCCCTATCATTTTCATTAGTTTGGGAAAAAAAAGTTGAATTGTTACCTGTCTCGTCGTGTGGGATTTTTTTTAGCCGTCTACTCGCTATTCTTACTCCGTTCCGTATTCACTTCGTTTAATTTCAGGAATCGCTGGAGAAATTTAACATGAAGAGCAAGTTTCTTTTGTGATATTGTGGTGTCTCAATTAAACGTACTCTCTAGACCTTTACTGCACAACAACTGAAGATAATTGATGCATGAAGCATACATAACAGAAAGGCTATTAAATTTCCTGCTCAGCTCTGACACAACATACGACTACGACTGCAAATCCCTTAACGATTGGGTCAAAACGTTCTGAAGTGTGAATCAGTTGCGTAAGTCATGCTTTATGTGGCATTTTTCTGAAATATTCTTCTTAACGACCGACTTAGGCTGTCGCTTCATTACGCTGTCCTTAGCCCATTGACGGCGACAGACAACTCTGGGTACCTTACTTCTGATGAATAATGATCGTAGAACAATAGTGGTCGTAATCAGAAATTCACTCAAACCAGCAAAAGACTTAAAGATAAAGCGTCCAGAAAAGAGAGCATATAAAGAATAAAGAAATATAAAGAACACGACATACTCTGATCTGACACTATTGCATCAATTTCTGCCCTCTCGAAGGAATGAAGTGGTCGTTAAGAACACTCCTGTTCTTAACGACCACTTCATTTCCACAGGAGAAGAGACAGCGATAGGGGAAAACCTTCCCTACGGTTCTGATCTGCGAGTCATAGACACCGGAGAATGCAAAGAACTGCACCTTACAAGACGACTGTCATTGCACAGAAGCAGAAAGCAAAGTTTCTTGCCAATGCCTCTCCGTTCGAGGACATTCAAAAAGTATTCAACAGAACAGAACTGAACCTTCTTGTTAAAAATTCGCAGTGGGATATCGAAGACAACGCGACGCATCGCATCAATAGCAAAAATAGCCCACATGAATGCTGAATTCATAGTGAAGATTAAAAAAACTTAGCCTTCGATACTACGATCATCGTCACTGAAGAAGAAGAAGAACGGTCCTGCTCAATAGAAAACAGCGCATTACAAGGATGTTATGGTGTTATACTGATTTTATACTGATTTTGTGATGTTATATTTACTTCGCATTAATAGGAGTGCTCCAAAACGCAGGATACCTCCATTCACGTTCTTTGCGAAGGAAAACAGCATGCCTCACCAAACAATAAAGTTTCCCGACGTTACGCATATCGCTAACTTCATGTTCAGTTGGTACAACACATCAATACTAATGACGCTAGAAGTTACGCTACTTCTACGTTTACTGTATATGTTTACTGTGTACTGTATTTCTGAAAAAGCTGGAAATACGCACAATTAGATTAGACTTTAGCATCATGCCGCACTATTATTCTTTTTACAAATAATTCTTCTTTTTACAAGAATCATCCAAAAAAACCAAACAACGACAAAGCTCGCTCCCGACGCATGGAAAAATATCTTAATCGAAAAGCTCCAGAGGAACGCCTACAAAGAAGCGAAGGAATTAACGACTACCTTTTAGATCATACACTCGTTCGAAGAACTTCAGCAACCACGACGCATCCGCAACACTATTAACGCGCTTCCAACGTCCAGGAAGACAGACAATAAAATCATCCACTGTTAAATCCAATTACAGATCGCTTAAAGGCATCACCCCACGAATCTGAGGAGGTGCAGATTTCAGGTGGAGTATTCGTATACAGGGTGGGAGACTACGGAGAGGGGGGTGATTCCGTCCATTTCTTCCTAATTGCCGTACAAAACGGCCCGGAAGATACGGCTTCATTCGTTTTGGCGCACCATTTTGTACAAGAGGTT
This sequence comes from Necator americanus, assembly GCF_031761385.1. Classification (NCBI taxonomy): domain Eukaryota; kingdom Metazoa; phylum Nematoda; class Chromadorea; order Rhabditida; family Ancylostomatidae; genus Necator; species Necator americanus. Next base: position 27,772,501 of record NC_087375.1, read on the forward strand.
CGATTGGAGCGCGCCAGTCTTGTGCGGCGCCGCATCTTCCGGGCCGTTTTGTACGACAACTAGCAAGAAATGGACGGAATCACCCCCCTCTCCGTAGTCTCCCATCCTGTATACGAATACTTCACCTGAAATCTGCACCACCTCAGATTCGTGGGGTGATGAATTTAATGGTACGCGGTGCTTCAGTGAAAGAGTGCCAAGAACGCATGACGGAATTGTTAGTGGACGAAGCCTTAAAGGCAGCATTCCACGAATCTGACTTGGTGAGGGAATCCGCGGGGAAAGCTAGAGATGGGGTTGTAGATTGCAGATGGTTGGGATCAGGTATGGTTCCGTTCATCTGTCCCTGATCATTGTATAAAAAAAACGACGTGAAAGACTCCATTTTTTACAACGATTTCCGTTGCAACGCGCCACCCTCGTACACGCGCCGGATCCAGCTGCGCACTGGTCGAAAGCCATTGAGTTCTCCTCGACTGACGGAACCAATGAATAGGTTGCTGAGGGGACCGGTACGTATACATAGAGGAGCCTTCTAGCGCTCCTCGTAGGAACTGAAGCAGTTCCCACGCCGTCTTCGAGACGATTAGGGAGGGGTGAGTGGAACCATCCGTGATCCCGCAATCTACAACCCCATGTCTAGCTTTCCCCGCGAATTCCCTCACCAGGTCAGATTCGTGGTATGCTGCCTTTGAGAGAAAAGATATGCATTGGATTTACGCCCATACGATCGGCACTTCGAACGCTTTATGCACCCTTACTTATCACGATGAACGCTGTTTCAAAACATGAATGGAAACTACACATAAAAAAATCGCAATACTATCAAAATCGCAATATCGAAAGGATAAAGTTTCTGGCGTTAATCAATCCGCTTGGGATGCGCCACCACGTTCACATCAATTCAAAATCGTATGAGGTTTACGGACGTGTAACTGGCCTATACAATAACTTGCGGTGGATAGCCGCGGGCAGCCTAAAGGACAAAAGGAAAAAGTCACTGACGTATGACGTACCACTTGGGATGTGTCAACGCGCTTTTACTGCAATTCGTAATCGTTGAGGTTTTAGAACGTGTTGTCCTATACAATGACTTGCGGTGGCTAGCCGATGTGTCAAGTCAGTGCTTTTAACCTCCCAGACAAGTCTGGTACCAACCTATCGACCCCGGAGGGATGAAAGGCTTGGTGAGCACTTGCGTGGATTCGAACCTCCGATCGATCGTGCAGACAGCGGAACCTCTTGCCGATTGCACAACACCCCCCGCAATACATTGACACCGAAAAAAAAAACCATTTTTTGGACCAAAACAAGATCGAGACGCCCATCAGTGACTAAACCGAAATTTTGAGAAAGCACTATGCATCTATCCTTGACCTTCCAGAGAAGCTAATTAACGAGGAAAGAAAAGACACACGCAGCGTTTTCAAAGTTCTGTCTTCACATCATCGAAGAACCTCAACGAGACGATTGAACAGAGGTTCAAAGACAACGTCGTTAACAATGAACGGCAACCTTCTGTAGTTGGGTCACGACGACTTACGCAACTGTACTGAGCTTCATGTTGTTTTGACCCTCCTATACTTTTCAAATTATTCATAAGAAAGCAGCTAGAACAGTGACAAATGAGTAAAAAGTGATAACAACACCTTTGCTCAAGGCAACGATACCCCAACACAGCAGGAAATTACAAAGAACATGCATTTGAAATAGAGATGTTTAAAAATTCAGATAGAAATGCAGAAAAGGTCAAGAGGTTTTTCATGGATGCAAAGACATTCATTCCAGGCTACAATTCTGGCGATGAAAAAATAAATATATGGAAAAATACATGAACCAGAAGGAGGACTGCTGAAGAGACAAAATAGGCCTAGTCGGCGAATGCACATGCAGAAATGCAGAAAAGATCAAGAGAATCAGGGCCGCAAAATAAAAAAATAAAATAATAAAATAATAATAAAAATGAGTTTTAAACCGTTTCTATGCACAAAAACCGAAGATTGATTCCCGGATAGTCAGTATCGAATGTATTTGACTGGGTAAACGCGCTCTTTCGATCAGAACTTGGAGCTGGGAAAAAGGTGTACAAGAGATGAAAAGAAAGAGCGCGAGTCGCCGCAGATCTGTCTTTCACCAGATAGGTGTGTCTTACACATTCGACACCAACCATGGATGATGTATGCTTATTGGAACATCAATCCAAAATAATCAAACTGACGAAACTTGTCCAAAGACGAAACTAAGATAGGATCAGTTCTCCGTAGAAAGGAGAGATACCTAAGCTACACTCCTCTCACCATTTCCATCAAGGAGGAATAAATGTCAGGATGTGTCTGCTTTATAACAGCTCTGACTTTGACCGATTTAAGAGCCTTAGCCATATAACCAAGTAGTTCCAACTGAAAAAGTTTGGTGTAATTATTTAAAGATAGTCCTTCAAGGAAGGTGAGTGCTGCAAAAAGCACAAATCAGAAATATGTACATCCCGAGAGAAGCACTACCTCAAGACGTTCATCATTCATTGGCAACGTTTGCTGCTTACGGAGATCCTGGTCTTCACACCCACACAAAGAAATCCTTTGCAGTGAGCAGCCACACCTTCCGACCTCGCCTTCAAAGTCCGATCCTGTGCATGTTCCAGAATCAAAATACGGATCTTTGTAGCCGCTGATGTTGACGGCATCTTTAAAAGTGTACAATGATGAAAACCGAAGTGAAGCGAGAAATTGAAAAACTTCTGAGTCAGAATGGATTTGAAACAACTGATGAATTTCCTACACGAATTGCAATTGTATTTTTCTACATACAATAGTCTTTTTTAAGTCTGTTGCACACAGTAAATGGTTATTCAAAATTATTGCTATTACTCGGACGCTTCGCTGAAACATTGAAAAATTCTTTAAGCATTTTAATAGGCAAAGGTTTAGTTGGATTTAACTAGATAAACACCACGTCCTAGTTATTTCAATGAATCTCAAGCATTAAATCATCAACTGCCCCATACATAGAGAAGCAGGAATCTCCCGTAGACGCAGCGCGGCGGAATTTGGTATAGGAGCGTTCTTACGCTTTTTGTGTTGCATCGAAACTTGACTTGAACATGAGTTTGAATCCTGTGAGTTCCGACTCTCCTTCGCGACCGCCTCCATTGATCTAATTACGGAATACTTCTACTACTTCTTCGCAATTTTCTTTTCTTCTATTGCTATATTTCCTGTCAATTCAATAGATTTGCAAGCTAGTGAACTTGAAAAAACTACCCTTCAATAGAGAAGCGTTACCATACAATTCCATTGCACTGATTATAATACCAGTAATTTGTGCGTAGAAATGCGTTGGTGAGTATAACTTGTTCTCCCTTCTCCTATGGGAACAGTTGAACTTTGGGCGAGTCTACCCGAATAATAAAAATAACACTTTTCCTAAGGAAAATGTGCAAGAAATGTTGTCTGGAGATCAACAGTTTCAGGAAGACTTAAAGGATAGGAAAATCAAATTTTTGTCCTTCCAAATAAATCTGTTCAATGCTCTGGAAAACTGGCAAAAAAAAGCATGACTTTGAATCGATCTCAGTGAATGCGAGATATCACTGCGATACCACTGCGAGATGTACGAAGTTGCGTATTATTCTCCATTTTTAGTGACTGACTTCATCTTTGATTGCAATATGTTAGATGGCAGTCAAATGATTTGTAGTGTTTGTCGAATCTGTGACACAGTTGTGTCATTCCACAACTGTCAGTAGCTTGTCCTGATATATGTAGAAAGTCATAAACCCGTATATATTAAGAGCTTGCTCACTGTCATGGAGAGTCTGTCGATTATTCTTGTCCAGTGTTACACCTGCTGGCGTACAGCCGAGGTTCGACTGTGAGTAATTGCATATCTCGTTCGATCTGAGGGCAAAACTGGAGCCACTGGTGCAGTGCGATTCAGGCAGTACCTCCCCAGAGGGGTTTCTCCGGAAGTGAGACGGTCGTGGCGAAAGCGCATGCTAAGCCATGAGACGTTGACAAGTCTCAGAGCTCACTCGTGGTCTCAGGAGGAGGACCTACGCAGTAGCACTGTATTAGACATGGTGCACGGGGGGAACACCCAAGTAGGAGAGGTTCCGCGTGACCCCCTCTTATAGTTTACCTCTCAAGTGAATGAAGGGACAAATCATTCCACTATCGTTACCTTGAGGATAAAGTCGGGTGAGGATAAAACTCCCTATCTCAACACAACAGCTTTAAAGGTAAACAGATGCTCGCTCTGCGTATAGAAAATCATCAGAAATTTCCAACAAGACTAAAATAACAGGGTGAGCCAAGGGCGATTGCAATAAAACTGTGCTATGACGAATAAACCCACGCTTCTCAGGAGAACGACGTAAACGTGTAGGCGATCCAGACATTCTCTTTGAAGAGTCCAAATAATGCTAAAATATTGTCATGAAGATATTTGATATTGACATACGTATGAATTCCACAACAGTAAGGATGTATTAAATTGCCAAAAATTTCTGAATATGACATAGTATGCATCTTCCACAGAAAGTGTGTACTCCAGAGTCTGGAGTACTCTCGTGGACGACGTTACTCCTTACTGCGGGAGGAAGGGGAAGTTCACTGCCAAATTTTCTTTTGTGTTGATGAGGTGCATTGGCACGTGTTAACGTCTAAAAATTTTGAGAAGAACTGTTTCGTCTTCGGATATTTATCCCAAAAACGGAAATTACTTCTGAACTTCATGCTAGAACATTTGTGCAGTTCCTCAGCTTTTTGACTCTTATTACTGGAAAAGGAAACATCTGAATCTTTCTCACCTTTAAATGATTATTTTGTTTTAGTTGTTTCTATTTTACTGCTCAATCTCTGTCATTTTTTTTTCAAAACCAGTTAACCAATGAAGTAACTGCTAGTTACTTCATTGGTTAAAACCGGTGCAAACGAAGTAAGGAGGATTCCATATCTTTAGATTGTTCAGCAACGACTTTCAGTTACAGGCTATGAAAGCAGCCAGCTTCGGAGAAAAGTCCCAACCACTCTCTAATTTTCAATCATCAAAATTACAATGTTCTCTTTCTGAAAACCAATTTTTTTTTATTATAGCAAGAGAAGAGGATATTTTAAGAAGAAATAGTAGATAAAAATCGAATTCGAGTACATCCTAAAAGAATGTTCAGGGCACATATTTCCATGCTCGTTAGCTTTTTTTCAGCGCACTACTGGGTGATACTATTGCTTTTATGGAAACTCTTTCGCAAACATGAAAAAGAATTAACTCTTAGCTTCAAACAAAAGAAACATCAACACAATATCAACTAAGTCTGTTGAGCCAAGAGAGTCGGCGTTGAACGTGTTGTGTAGGCGTGATGTGGTACATATATGATGGAGGTGGGCATTTACTCCTCATTACTATTACGATAACGTTCACTATTATTACGCTTACAAATACGTCAGTTGTCGCGAAACGACATTAACAAATTCGTTAAAAATTCATTAAATTAAAAAAAAACTGAAGTCTCACAGGGCCTTAGCAGCAAAAAAACTGCTAGACTAATGGAACAAGGATTTTGCTAAGACCACATGCTCTTAATAAAACAAATAACCAAAAACCAAAAACTATTTTAAGATTACGTGGAAAAATAAGCACATAAGTGCTGATTGAAGTCATCCTGCTTTCCCATGATGGTTAACATGCCCGTCTGAGACGAACGGAGAGAGACGTTTCGCAAGATCCTCCTCGAACGATCTCCACGAAACAAATATAAATTGTTGGAACTACTTTGAGTGTTCAAAAGCATATTTCTTGAATTCCAAACGCGTTTCCTTTTCTGAAGAATCTAACAGAACACGATCGACGCCGGCAGACTTTCGTTAGAGGATGGAAGCTTATGGAAGCAGTTTCCGGAGAACCACTGGGCAGAACAAACTTTACCGTGGGTAGTTTGATTTGATTTATTTTAATTTTAATTTAACTTTCATTTCTTTTAAATGTATTTTTTGTCGGTTTTGATTCTTAAGGTCAAAAGTGTCCGCATTTTCTTCAGCTCTCATAGAAAATCTTTTGCTTTCTTGATTTACTGTGCTCGTCTAGGCTGTACTCGATAAAGGTGCGTGAACTAGCAGGTGCAGAACGTTGCACGATGACTTTCGCCTTCATGCTGAAATTTAAGGTGTATATCTACTCGTAAATCTCCTATGTGGATGGTACTCCCTTATTCTTCAGCCCGATTCCGTGGCTGATCCATACCAACCTATGTGCAAATTTGTGTTAGGGATAAAAAAAAAGATCTGACATTACACAAGTACATTTCAGCTTTTTCCGGAACCTTGCTAAGGGCCGATCTTAACACCTCTGTCGTTGTCTCATACATTTCTGCGACTTGTGCAAAACTGACAAGATTTTTTCTAAGCAGTAAGAATTTTTTTTTTTTTTGAAACGACAGTGTTGGCACTTACGTTGCTCTTGGACTTCACACACACGTTACGAAATAACTGCACTGCCTTTTTGATCCCGGTCACTTTCCAGCGAGGAAATTCACTGGCTCGAAAATGTCTTATGGCGGTGATCAGATAGAGTCCAAATGCTTTAAGCAGGTAGAAGTAATATATATACATGTTCCATAAAATCTTAATTTCATAAACTTACCTTGATTTTTAAAAAGGTTGAAATGATCCACTACAAATTCAATCTGATCACTCCACACAATAGTATTTCCGCAATCATCAGTGCAACCAATAAACTCGACCATAACATGGACCTACAATTAGTTTTTGCATGAGTAAAGAGTTTTTTTCCCTCCAGTTAATGAAAAAAAGAAACTCTTTCATTCAATCTCGTCAACTCCTTCATTTTCTTTGAATATGTCATGATGTTTGCAATTTTCCACCAACCCTACTCCATAAGAGAACTCCGCTGTTCTTTTAGAGTACAAACTTATGTACTGAGAACTGAGTTCTAGAAAAGATATTTCGGTTCTAGATACTTTGGGGTGAATTTATATATTAGATTGTTAAAATATCATATTAATAATTGAAACTTTATTGTTTTCTATTTTTCATCACTGAAATTATACTTTATTTCTTAATAACCCGGTGAATTATTCTGTTTACTAGTAATAAGGAATGGTAACGGGACCATGTAAAAGCATTTACAAACATCAGTTAATGCATAGTGAGACACAAATTATTTTAAAAAACAAAAATACGCTGCGCTTTTGAAACGTTTTACATTATCTGTTGTGCGTCCTTAAATCTAAAATCACAATATTTTGTACAGCTAAATGTAGACATTTCCAAATAAGTTAAATGGATTGTGTCAATATTTTAAAATCATCCAATACATTCTAATATTCTAATATATAATTTGAAATGGGAAGAGCATGAGTAAATAAATAAGAGTAGTACTTAAAATTCAAGAACAAAAACAGTCTGCTCTTGTGTGTCTCCGTCTCGGTGCTTTCACAATTAATAGTTTCCTTCTTTTCTTGCTTTTCTTTCTTCTTTTTCTTAGTTCTTAGAGTTTGGTTTCTATCCATTATTTTGTTTCCCAAAAACACCTCTTTACCCTTTTTCCAATAAAAAAATGTCATTTTATGAGTTCCTGCGATTCGTAGAAAACCCATTCGGACGCCCCAATGGGCAATTCATTTCATTTCACAGGTGGAGGCGGGGCGCAAGGGTGACCTGTTGCAACAGAGGACGTCGTAAGAAACCGCATCCCGAAGCCGTTTGTTTACAGTGATGCAGAGAGAGAGAGAGAGAGAGAGAGAGATGAGTGGAACCACCTTTGCATTCATAACTTACGACCCCATATAGTTATACCTACCTACCTACCTAGATACTTAGATGGCCCGTCTTCACTGGACATGCGGGCCCCAGCATCTCTTCCACTCGTTTCGTTCCCTCGCCATTGTCATTAAAGGTGTTCTTAGGTTTCGTGAATGACGTCGACGAGATCCTTGAGCTGTATCCAGCTGATCTCTCAGCTGGTCTCTCCGTGTAGCGAACACGTTACCCCATCTCGTTGGCAGACTCCCTCGAGGGCGTTTAGCATCTCTTGGGAACCACTGCAACGCTCTTTTAGTCCATCTATCGTCGGTCTTCTCATAGTATGACCAGCACATCTATGCTTCGCTTTCGATATATATTCCGCTGGGTCGCGAAGACGGGACATTCCTCTTAAGTCGGAGCTGCGAAGACCGTCTAGGTGTTGTTTGCGCCAGTTAAACTTCAGAAGACATCTCTCAAAGGCTATGTGGGCAGTGAGTAGCTTCCTAGACATGGTAGGGTGTCTGCCCACGTCTCTGCTACGTAACAGAGCGTTGGAAGAACTGTTAAGTCGCATAGATGGGCACAAAGATCTTGGTCCGTCACTTGATCCCTAGCTTCCTTCACGGGTGTGAATGCTGCCCATGCTCACGCTGCTCCTCATGTCATGTCGTTTTCCATATTCATAGAACGTCCGAGGTATACGTATGACGAAGTTTCCACGATCTGGCGGCCTTCAAGTTGTCCTCCGTCCTCGCAGTAGGCGCAGTTCTTCATGAACTGTGTCCTCTTTCTGTTTATTTATATTCCTATATTCTTCCCTGCTTCGTTCAATTCGTTTAGCATCGTTTCCGCTTCACTGATACTGCTCGAAAAGAGAACGATGTCGTCCGCAAAACGAAGGTTCGAAAGAAATCTTCCATCAACACGTATGCCCCTTTCTTTCCAGGAAAATAATTTCGTTATCCATTGCAATGCAGCCGTGAACAGCTCCGGCGATATAGTAACGCCTTGTCGTACCTTCTTTCCAATGAGTATGATGAGGGGGCGGTGGAAAAGCTGTATGTTAGCGGTTCATCGATCGTAGCAGTTGGTTAATGTCCTCACATACGACGCGTCCACACCTTGATCGGCTAACGCTGACAATACTGCATTCGTTTCCACGCTGTCCAAGGTTTTCTCAGAATCGACGAAGGTTAGAAAAAGGGGCAGTATTCCCGGCAAACCTCTATGACTCTCGACACGGTCTGGATGTGGTCCTCTGAATCCAGCTTGTTCTTGAGGCTGGGCTTTATCCAGCGTCCTAGAGATGTTAGTGAAGATGATCTTAGAGAATACTTATGCTTATATAACACGCTCAGCAAGCATATCAGACAGTAATTTCGACGATCCTCTCGGTCACTTTCCTTATGGATAAGAACGGTTCGCGAAGTCTTCCACTGGTCTGGGATCCTTTCTTTCTGAGGGCATGACGTTATGTGCGCAGCTAAGATTACATGAAGTGAATGAAGTGGATGGTCACCAACCCGAAAAAAGTCTGCTGATATAAAATCAGGTCCAGGGGCTGTGCCAGGTTTCATGCTCTTGATAGCGACTCGTACCTCCGAAGGGAGAATCTGTGGTGGAGCTTCACCAGTGGGGATGATCGGGATTGACACAGGGGTTGATGAACCGAAAAGGATTGATTAGAACCTTTCCGTAATGATTTCCATCTCAAGACGAGAAGATGTGCGAGTCCCGTCTTCGATCAGCAAGGCTGCATTTGATTGAGGCTCAAAGTCCTTCTTTTTTCCAAGAAATCCTTCTTGGTCTTCGAAATTCGATTCAAGTTTGTCGGGCTTCGAGACACGCTCGGCACAGATTCGTAACCCTCTGAGCAACATCTCGTGGCCACGTCTGGGTCGTCCTCGATGTGCCAATCACCTTGGGACGAGAAGTCTTCGAGTACGCAATCGACGTAGACGACTTCTTTTCTCCTTCGTTGCCGTTTTTTTTTTCTCATTTTGTGGCTAAGTAGCATTTTTACATAAAGGAGACGGTGATCAGAACCACTACAAAAGGATGGTACTACTGAAACGTCGAGCGGACACTACCTCCGCTTGGTGAGTATGTGATCGATCTCCGCACAAGTCGAGCCATTGGGCGATTCCCATGTCCACCGGCGATGATCTTTCTTCATGAAAGGAGAGTTCCCATAAAAGAGGCGAGCGGCGGACAACAGCCCGGAGAGACGATTGCCATTTTGTCCAACAATCTCCAAGTCCTCTCTCCTTGAAACCTCGGCATTTGATAGTATATTTATGTTTTCTTGTTATGCCAACGAGGTTTAGGTGAAAATTTTTTATTGGCCTGACGTTTCGACAAACTCGTCTTTTTCAAAGGCCTAAAAATGGCTCGAGGTCTTTGATACTATGCATATCCCATCAAACTCCTCCTCTCTCCACGCCAACCTTCCATATTGTTCCAAGTACACCACGCAAAACCTTAAAAGGAAAACAACTGACCAGTTTCACCGACTAGCGGGGTTGGTAAACCACCGCGTTCTCAAAGACTGTCACCAAGGCGAATGAGATCTACGCACTGTGCAGTATCCTTAAGTACTGGTGTGTGGATAACGTTAAGAAACTGCATGTGGGACAATCTTATACCTCACAGAGTGTTACGAACGGCAAGACGTAATTGGTAATTGATAAGCACTCATTTTTGTTATTCATGGACGGATTCCTGACGGAAATCCAGAATGATTCCAATGCCTTCCTAGCAGATATTTCTTTCTCGTGCGCTAATATCGTACACTTTATTTCAAACTCATTTCCATCATTCTCATTTTTGTGGCTAAGTAGTTCGATGACACCGCCTTAACGGTGTCATCGAACTCCCTCGCCTTTTACCAGCCAAATGTTCCTTGATACGCAGGTTCAGCATCTTTCCAGTTTCTCCAATATAAATGGCGTTGCACGTTAAGCATTCTATTTGGTAAATAACTCCGATGTTCGCGCAATCACCGGCCTTACCGAATGGAAAAACCACGCAAAATTCTGACACGCATTGCCTATCGTAGAATCTATTGCGAACTAACTGTCGCTTGATGCTGTCGTTTGGGATGTTCACCAACACAACATGATCTTGCAGCTGTGCTCGCAAAAGAGTCCGATGTATAGCAGCAGTTAAGGAGTCAGAGACGAAGGGGATACACAAAAGAATTCCACCTTCACGTGGGATCCTCATTGTGTTGTTCTTAGTTCGAGATTAGGTGTTAGATTTCAATCTCGAGTAACCGTTTGAACTAGCTATGCTTGTGGCTAGTTTTAGTGATTCCTCCCGTTCTCTATCTCCTGTGCACATTGCTGTTGCTGTTTTGACCACGTTTCGGATAATTGCCTTTTTCATGCCATTAGGATGGGCTGACTTTGCGTTTATCAGTATGTTTTTCGAGCTTTCCTTGCGATACCATTTCACACTTGCAACGAAATTGTGTAGTTTTATTTGAGCATTCAAATAAAGCAGCCAACCATCTTTTGGTTCTTCTCGGGTGAGTTTTATGTACTGCGATCGTTCATTCAGAATTCTAAATTTCTCGGATTGCGTTGATGTTATAATGAAGCAATCATCGATATAACGGCAGTACATCTGTGGAAGACGTTCTATCACTGGTTGTTCTATTCTGCTCATAAAGCAAACGGCAAGAACTGGAGCAAGCCTTTGGCGCATAGCAAGTCCTCTTATTTGAGAGAAATATTTTCCTGACCATTTAAAAATATTGCACTAAAGACATTCGTTGATCAGGATCATCATGCGTTGCTTGCTTAGACCAATGGTTTCTATACTACGGCCGTGTCCATCTAGCATTTCAGATAACGCTTGTAACGCTTGTTTGTTTTGAACGTTTGTGTACAAAGAGGTCACGTCAAATGACTCCATGACACAATTTTGTTCGAATCTGGCATTTTTGAGACGTTCAAGGAATTGTGAACTGCTTGATAGATGAGAAGACACTTTTGGTAGTAGTTGACTCACAATTCTATTTAGAAACCAAGAGATACGGTCTGTTGGTTCTCCTACACAACTTATTATTGGCCTTATTTTATATGTCTCCGCTGACATTGAGCGTATGTCGTTACTTGGAAGCTTATGCGTTTTAATCAGGCTGTAAAAAACGAGGCAGTTCGGTGTTTCTACTTTTAACTTGCTCAGGAATCTTTCGTCAATCCCAGCAGCCTCACCGACGCTCATCCAAACATGGTTCGGACGTTTATATTGTGCAGTAAATTCTTTTTCTGTAGCTCGGTGATAAATACTTTGATCCATTAAATGTCGTTCCGTTATTTCCCGATCTAGTGTTTGTGGCATAGCCACAAACTCTCCTCCCTTGTCGCTCACCGAGATACGCAGTGTCCCGTTAGATATTAGTTCTCGAACTTCTCGGAACCCTCGCCATTGATGCATTGTTAAGTACCTTGCCTTGAACGGGACAGGTGGAAATAGCTTCCTGCTTACAAACGTGGATTGTGGTGTGTTTTCATGTTGGGCCTTGATCCTAAGTTAATCTCTAAGTCTTTAAAGGCCTTCTACAATTTTACGAAAGACCGCCCCATTGATATTCTGAGCTATCGAAAATGAGGGTCCTAGGCTTATAGAAAGAAATATCTGCCAGGAAGGCATTGGAAGCATTCTGGATTTCCGTCAGGAATCCGTCCATGAATAACAAAAATGAGTGCTTATCAATTACCAATGACGTCTTGCCGTTCGTAACACTCTGTGAGGTATAAGATTGTCCCACATGCAGTTTCTTAACGTTATCCACACACCAGTACTTAAAGATACTGCACAGTGCGTAGATCTCATTCGCCTTGGTGACAGTCTTTGAGAACGCGGTGGTTTACCAACCCCGCTAGTCGGTGAAACTGGTCAGTTGTTTTCCTTTTAAGGTCTTGCGTGGTGTACTTGGAACAATATCGGAGTTTGGCGAGGGGAGAGGAGGAGTTTGATGGGATATGCATAGTATCAAAGACCTCAAAGCATTTTCAGGCCTTTCAAAAAGACGAGTTTGTCGAAACGTCAGGCCAATAAAAAAGTTTCACCTAAACCTCGTTGGCATAACAAGAAAACATAAATACATTATCGATTGCCATTTTCATTCCGGTGCCCTAGTCCAAATCCTACGATCCTGTATTTCTTTTCTGCATTTCTTTAGCCTTTCTTAGTTTTGCGTTGAAGTCTCCGACAACGAATTTGTAGGAGGACTTCTCGTTGCGGATCACTTCCTCCAGCTCCTCGTAAAACGCATCGCAATTCGGATTCATCAGCTGCTGATGTTGGTGAGCAGCAGTTGATGATACTGATGGATTTTTGGCGCAGAGGGCGCAGACGAAGAATGGCCAGATGAGGTGACAGGATCTCGTGAGAATCGACAAGATGTACGACAGATAGGTGCACAACAAAATCAACACCGCCTACATTTCGCGACGGAATCTTCTCTCCACGAATGACAAGTCTACCTTAAAGGCATCACCCCACGAATCTGAGGTGGTACGGATTTCAGGTGTAGTATTCGTATACGGGATGGGAGACTATGGAGAGGGGGATGATTCCGTCCATTTCTTCCTAATTGCCGTAAAAAACGGCCCGGAAGATACGGCTTCAGGCGTTTTGGCGCACTATTTTGTACAGGGAGTTCGACTGGAGCGCGCCAGCCTTGTGCGGCGCCGCATCTTCCGGGCCGTTTTTTATGGCAATTAGGAAGAAATGAACCGAATCACCCCCCTCTCCACAGTCTCCCATCCCGTATACGAATACTCCACCTAAAATCTGCACCACCTCAGATTCGTGGGGTGATGCCTTTAATTCATCTGTCATACGTCGCTTTTTCTGCACTTGGTTTCCTGCAGAGCAATCACGTGAAATTTGATATGTTCTGCAGCTCCGAGAAGGGCATGCAGGTCAGCGTCTGTGGACACTGTTCTCGCGTTCTCGAAGTACACAGTCTGAAACAATCTCCATGACTAATCCGAATGTCGCCTTGGTCCAGAATCAAAGACGTCCTGAGCAACCTGAGATTTGATCCGCTCTCACCGGTCGCCACACCGTCTAAGACGGCAGGGCCAAGTGCGCAGGGTACTGAGGCAGTGAATATGCGGGAGTGGCAAAAAGACTTCCCCCCAAACTAAGCAGCCCTGTCACGGCAAGCTTAGCTTTCACCACACAGGTCGTCGCCCAACCTATACGGATCAGGGAGCCACCATGCGACATTTTGCCAAGACGGTGGTGAATATTAGTTAAGATTCCGAGAAGTCGGAATGTCGGATGTGGCGAATTCCTTCTCAGCCTGGGAGACCCTGCTGGAGGACGAACCTCCGCTGTGCATCGCAGATCGACGCCCAGAATCAACACCACGCCACTATGAGGCGGTAAACCGTTGGGAAAGCATATAACTATGCTCAAACGAAAATCCATACCACGTCAGATTCGTGAGGTGATCCTTTTAAAGAGTAGAAATCCGATTAAAGAATAGCTCATCGTTAATCAGTCCCTTTAGAATTTCAATACTTTCGATTTCAAAAGCAAGGATCTGTGAACTATGTAGCGTACGATACCTATGTATTTAATTACGGTAGCCGAACGATGAATCAATGATCTACTGTCCCATTACATATGATAACTCGACACCATCCTACCCAACCACGCATCAGATGCTCATTATCAGTACAGTCATTCTGTTGTTAAGGCCACACGAAAACCTTTTCCCTAAAAGTGTTTGTAATGCACTCGAAGCGTAAAATGAACGAATGCATCAACGGGATCGAGCGAAGAATGGGTAGGTAATGGAAATGAAAAGAATTTACACGTTTTCCTGATGTTGAAGTTTGGTGTTTAAAATCTGTGCTGATTCATAAAACAATGAAATGAAGCTTTAAAATAAAGAAAGAAACTGTGAAAAGAAGAAAACTGCACGTTAGCTTTTTTTCTCACACAAACCGATGTAATGTAAACGTACCGAAAAATAATTTCTGATCCTATAAACTGTGAGGCTATTCCTCTTCGGTTGCAGTTTTCCTTCGCAAAAGAAGAGAGGATAGCTCTTCTCACCACCTCCACCTCTATGTGCATTAAAATACACTTCAGATCCCAACAACGATTCGACGGTTTCTGTTGGGCTAAAAGACTAAGAAAATGTAACTGTCCAAAAATTATGACGACAAATGTTCCCCAAAATCAGCTGTATTTAGTGACGTCAATGACAAGATTTGGAAACGTCATAGTTTAAAGCAGATGAGCAACAAAGAAGAGGGCGAATTTTAATTTGTGAAGAATTTTTGTCTGAAGTGGACCAATTTCAAATAGCCACCGTAATGTACATTTAGTTTCCGTAAACTATAGTCATACTCTGACACTCTATTTGAGTTCTGAAGATTTAACTGCATTCTAATATTAGGCTAGTTTTGTTCTTTATTACCTTTTTAATCTAGCAAATAAAAATAACAAATCCAGATTTGTTTCTGCAGCGAGAAAACGTGACATAAATAGAAGCCTCCTATTGCCTCACCTATTGAGAATGTCTCAACATTATAGCATCGAAGTATACATATCTCAACTATAACATCCTATGCAGCCGTCGAAAGAATGTCTGAGTCGGGCGTCCAAAAGGTGCGCTAAAAATGTGGTTCCAAGTAAGGAAAGATGATCAAACCCATTAATGGCAGCCCACTAAAATACGGACATAATGGGACAAACTACATAAATTGTTATTAATCTAAAACAACATCCACGAATAAAACCGATACTCTTCCTCGGTCGATGTGTACGCATGAATTGTAAGAGTTCGTCCTTACGAGAAATAAAAGCACATATCTTCTTTTACACTCTCCAAAGAAAGCTCGGCTTCCTAAAGCGCCCATCACTGGAAGTGAAAAGAGGTCATTAGTCGAAACCCTGGTGTGAGGAAGAGGCAGTGTGTGGATAGGAATGACAGCCCCAGAACAGTCTGGGGGGGAGGGGGGGGTGCTTATCGTTAGGTACCCGCAGCCTTCGCGACAACCTATCCTCAAGGGAAACGACTGGCAACGGCTATCGTTAATTGCTCTGCGCAGCAGTTAATAGCGTCAGCGGAGCATTGCGCCGCGTTCGCCTTACGCCCCGCCCATCACATCGTCCATCTTCGGCCCTCATCGTCTAATGAGGTGCGAAACATGCCCCGCAGGAGCATCTATCTCTGGTATTGCTTCTGTACGAAGTATCGATCGCTTACGTATAGAGATACATCGAACGATTGCACACGAAACCCCAGGAATAGAAAATAATGATGCTTTGTTTATGTAAAACAAACAAATCGAGACTTTTACAAACTACTGCAGTGTCTTACATGACTTAAATAGTGTGTATAAATACAAAAATACATCTATATCTTCTACGTAGTTTTTTCAATCACAAATCTACGCCTTTCAAAAACCAGGTTCTCGTTTCTACACCTTTTAACTTTTATTTTGGAACGTCTTCAATTTTCAGCTTCATTCATGTTTTCTGATGTTTTTTTCTTGTACAAATCTTCTACGTTCTTATTATTATTTTATTTTTACTTTATATTATTTTCTTATTCTTCATTTTTAGCACCTTCATTCTCTACGTCTTTTTCCACTTGCTACGTTGGTACCTTTTCGTTCTTTGAACATTCCTAGAAGTCATTCCTAGAAGGAACTTTATCACTTAATTGCAATACAAACACGGCATATGACCCTAGTGACGTGGTGATGGGTGGGCGTGGCTCGTGGCGTGCAAGTGATCATAGGTGGACTAAGATATGCCTGCTCTGGTCTACGGACAGGCTTGTCTGCATGCACTTATTCGGCTGCAGATAATCGGCTGTGGGTACCTAACGACCGCCCCCGTCTCGAGGGTCATTTTCCACTCCAAACAGCGGTCTTTTCTTGTTTGTTGTCCGGGTATACACAGGATTCTTAAAACGTTAAAGCTAGCTAAACATTCACATCGATCCTATGCAGGGACAGCAGGCCAAAATCGCTTCCTACCACCATAACACTGGGCCACACACGACAAACTTTACACATGTCGAGCTAGAGACCTGTGGCGTGCTGATGATTCTCCAACCCTCTTGCATGTGGCATCTATCTCTTTCAGAACACTGGTTCTTCAGCCACCACTCACGTTTTATGGATTAAAGAAATTTCAAGAATGAAAAAAGTACGTGGTGACTTTCCTGGTTCGGAGCACCATACCCACTGAGAGGAAGAATTCGAAAAGTTACCCACGAACATTGGCGCCGAGCGGTCAATAGAAATGATGCATACCTCTCATGTTCAGATCTATTCGCTTTCCTTCAAATATTTACGATTTAAAAAAAAAGAAAAGTCATTCAAAAAATTGGTATTTGTTTGACAACTTAACGGCAACACTTTGACGATTTTTGACCCATCAGTGAGACAAGTTATATTATGTTGTTTTATTTACAAGTATTACATCGACCTTAAGACCAATTCGCTAAAACGTTCTGTGGTGCCAGACGTCAATAATGAAATATATTCATTGTTTTTGGTTGCTTGATTATTTCCAATCTATTATTTCCTTCGGTTAAAAACGCAATGATTCGACATGACCTGCTGCCTGAAAGTATGCATTTTCTTCAGAGGTTTAAATTTTAACCTTTGAAGAAAATGCATACTTTTTTTGTGATTCAAATCATGAGAGAACTGAGGCGTCAGTCAGCGCTATTGAGAAAAACTATTTTCGCGTTGGATGGTAAAATCATGGGAGACCACACTTCGTTGCAGCATTCAGTAAACTCATTAAAAAAAACTTACTTCTGAGAATTTGTAAGGAAGCGAACATCCTTAGAAAACTCCCGAGAAGTTATATAGTGATCATCTTTGTAAACACCTTGTTTAACCGATCCCACAATCCCACTATATGGTAGATCTGGTGGCCGTTCCTACAAAAACAATCAAGAATAATTGAAAGATTCACTCCTTATTCTATAGTTGTAGCATTTCATTCAGTTATGTCAAACCACCCTGTATATATAGCTGCTACAAATACAAAAATTTGTCTGGCCAACATCTATTTCAGAGATGAGACTATTATGTATGTTCACGGTATATGCAGAGCGCGTGAATCTTCACGAAAATGAGGATCGAATAGGGAAAAAGGCGCCGGTAATGATCCAAAGGCTAGTTAATGAAGACTGCAACTAGGAGTAGACTGAGCAGAAGTGGTAGCCTATGTGCAGCATATTAAGCTGACGTCCGGGTCCTTTTCACCCCGGTCCCTTCATGATGTTGCCTTTTGCATTTCCAATGTGTTTTTGTGTGTTATGACGTAAGATCGGGACCGGAACGATATACAAGGTCTTGATAGGTGTAACTCGCTGAAGTTCTGATTTAATCAACAATTTCGATAGATTACGTCCTGAGACTGTATCAAAGATTTTTTTACTTTGCAAGGATGAATTATTAAGGTAAAAAGAGAAATTGGGAGACAACATCACGTAGAACATCGTACTGTCCCATGTCCAAAAGTGCAAAATCAAAAGAGTTGAAATTTTTGATGTTATGGAAAGGGTAGAGGATACAGTCGATATGGATTGGGGATGAACAAGAATTAGAAGAGAGTGGTATAAAGGAGCAGGCACAGCAGCAGGAGAGAATAATCTCACTTTCGGGAACCAAAATGACATCGCAGGAGTGGTTCTGTTTTTCTTCTGTACTTTCTATAGTAGAACTGACGCTGATATGCGAAGGTACTTTAAGCTTCACATATGCGTTACTAGGGTAACTAACTCCTCAACTTCACTTCTTGTTCGTTCCAATCCATGTCGTCTGCATCTTGCACTTCATTTATGAAATCTAGACCCTTCCATGCGTCGCCTCTAGCTATTCGAGGACATGGAGATGATGTTGCCTGCCTGCTCTTCTATCTTGATGTACCCGCTGCGCATGGTGGAAGGATCCTCATACACAGTCCCGCAGTCCAATCTGTGAGCATTGCTGATTGACCCACATCTCCGTCAACTTGCATCTACCGATGCGTTGTGTACCGCCCAGGTCCGTATGTCAAAGGTACCTTATCACGACTTCGGCGTGGAGTGGAAACCACGAAAGATTAGGAATCCCGAATTTTCTAACGTAGCTCGTACGAACCAGAATGGCTCTCACGCAACTTTCCACGACCAATGGAGAAATATGAGCGGAGATCCGCTGGCTTCCGTAATCTACAAACTAGTATATGAAAAATCAAAGGACCTACTTCAACACCAACGTCTTTCTTAAAATATTCAACAACACTGCAAAGCTTCCACCGATACCCCTCTGCTGATTCTACACAGACGACGGTAGCACGGAGTTTACCTAAACATGGTTGACATGCATACATACCACATTCATAAAGAAAAGAATATAGCCAAGAAACAGTACGCAAAAAATGCATTTCTCTTCAAAGTCTTTGCCAAAATGCTTTGTACGAGTTTTAAATACTGCTTCAGCATGCTACAACTGCATTCATAACACCAAACATAAGCAGAGTATCACCTTGATCACCTTGACTCCCGTTGGTCTTCGAACCGGTCGAGCGGGCGCCAGTAATTCTTCCATTTGTCCCGGTCGCGTGCCAGAGTAGCCCAGTGGTTCCTCCTTTCGCGTGGGACACGAAGAGCATCGTAATTTTCTTTGAAGGACTTCGTGAAGAAATCTGACCATCGGGTCGGCGGTCTTCCTGTATTGCGCTTAATATCGCGGGGAATCCAGTCGCTCACGGCTCTGGTCCAACGGTTGTCGTTAAAGCGCATCACGTGTCCGGCCCACCTTATTTTACTTTCCTTGGCAAACGCGGCGGCGTCTCTGATCTTCGATCGCTGACGTAGGAGAGAACTTCGAATCCCGTCTCTCACTTGCTTGAAACGGGATACTCCTAGCATCACTCTCTCAATTGCGCGTTCAATGACGCTCACCGCGTTTTCTTCCTGCTTGCGAAGTGCCCAGGTTTCTGAGGCATAGGTCAAAGCAGGAAGTACGGTGGTGTTGAAGAGGTGAGCACGGAGCCGGGTGTTCTTGGTCTTCTTCACTACGTCCTCGATGCTCTTGTACGCTCCCCAAGCCGCTCTTCTCCTCCTGCTCAGCTCGGGGGCCAGGTCGTTCATCATGTTCAATTCCCGACCCAGATAGACGTAGCTGGTGCATTCGGATATGTTCGTTCCGTTGAGCGTGAATGGGGCATCCGAGATCCATCCGTTCCGCATGAACATCGTCTTTTGAAGATTCAGCTCAAGACCGATGCATCCACATGTTTCGGCGAATTCGGTCAGCATTCGTTCCGCTTGGCTGATGCTAGGTGTTATCAGTACGATGTCATCAGCAAAGCGCAAATGGTGTAGCTGCCGACCATCGATCTTCACTCCCATGTCGTCCCATTCCAACTTTCGCATTGCGTTCTCGAGGGTGGCTGTGAATATTTTGGGTGAGATTGTATCACCCTGTCGAACCCCCCTCTTCACGTCAATGATGATATTCTTGTAGAATGGCGAGATTCCGGTCGTGAAGTTACTGTACAACTCTCGAAGCACCTTTATGTACTGAGTGGGAACGCCTTGGTTGTCCAAGGCTTCCACGACCGCTTCCGTCTCAACTGAGTCAAAGGCCTTCTTCAAGTCGATGAAAGTGAGACAGAGCGGCATCTTGTACTCTCGTGATACCTCGATGAGTCTCGAAACAGTGTGAATATGGTCGATCGTGCTGAATCCTTTTCGAAACCCTGCTTGCTCGCATGGTTGTCCTTCATCCAAGACCTTTTCAATCCTATTAAGGATCACTCTTGTGAAGAGCTTGTAGATGACGGACAGTAAGCAGATTGGGCGATAGTTGCCGATGTCATGTGGATCTCCCTTTTTATACAGCAACACGGTCTTGCTGGTCTTCCACTGTTTAGGGACCTTGCATTCCGACAGGTAACGTGTGAAGATCCTCGCCAGGGTGTTGATGAGTACTGGCGGAAGGTTCTTCAGGTGTTCTGGTTTTATTCTGTCGGGACCGGCTGCTGTACGATTTCTCACCGACATGATAGCATGTCGTATTTCGGACGGGAGAACCGCTGGAATGACATGTCCATCTTCCCTCAGATGGTGAGGAGGCAAGTGGGCACGGCTGTCGAAGAGATCAGAGTAGAAGTCGTAGATGATTTTCTCCATTCCCCTTCTCGATGCAATGGTTGTTCCCTTCGGGTTCCGGAGAGCTGTCATCCTTGTCTTGCGACTGGCGAAGTCTCGGCGGGCATAGCGGATGCTTTTTCCCGCCTCTGCTGCTTCAGCCAGCACTTCTGCTCTTCTCTCTTTAAGGTCTTTCTTTATCGCCTCTCTGCAAAGCCTTGCGAGCTCGGACGTAAGCTCTTGGTTCCCTGCGGCTCGTGCTGCTCCACGCTGGCGTATCAGCTCAAGAGTTTCAAGAGACAGGCGTCTCTTGGTTGTTTTAATACTCTCAGCCTTCTTCGCGCAGTCATGAAGGTGTTTGACAAGCCGGTCGTATTCCTCGTCGATGTTGTCCATTGCGGAATCTTCCCAAAAGCCGGCTAACGTAGCGAAGAGATCCCAGTTGATGGTAGTTCTGGGATTTCTCTTGCTGAACTTGGCGGCTTTCTCTGCTCTCCGCGTGAAAGAAAATCTTCCTCGGAGGAGGCGATGGTCCGATCCCGTATAGAACTTTGGTACAACAGCGACATCCGTCTAACCTTTTATCCCGATTTAACCCGAACCTTTTATTGACGATGATGTGGTCTATCTCATTACGGTACCCTCCACCGGGTGACTCCCACGTCCAGCGTAGAGAGGAGGGCTTCTGGAATTGCGAGTTCCCATGGATGGTCTTAGTCGTCATGATGAACTCGGAAAGCCTCTCCCCTGGTCATTCCATTGTAGGCCGTGGGTCCCGATGTGAAGTTCCTCCGGCGTTCTTCTTGGGCCAACTTTGGCGTTGAAGTCGCCAATTATGACCTTGTAAAAGGCATGATCTTCTCGGTAGAACTTCTCCAGGTCCATATAGAAAGCTTCGACTTCTTCTTCTTCGTAGCTTGATGTTGGAGCGTAAGCGACGAAGATAGTCAAAGCCGGTGTGGGACCACATCTTCTCATCCGCAGACGTCCGATTCGGGTCGTGAGTTGTTCGAAAGAGTCGATGTTCTGTGCCATACTCGTGTTGACGAGGACGCCAACTCCACCAACACCTCTACTGTCGCATGTTCCTAAGAACAGTTCTTCTCCAGTTTCAAATACAGCGTTGAGAGAGTGACGTCGTCTCGTCTCGGTCAGTCCGATGACGTCGTACTTGATCTTCTTGGCTTGCACCATCAGATCTTCGATGGCCGCTTCCGATGCAAGAGTGCGTGCGTTATAAGTACAGATCGTCATCCTAGTCCTTTTCCGTTTCGGTAGCCTACATGACTCCTGCAACCCCGTCCTACCTGGCGCTACCGTACCAGGCTTTCTACCGGAGTCAGGAGACTCTTTTCTATTACTGTTTTTTGCATGAAATTTAAAACCCACGGGCAGGTTGCAAGCCTCTAGTCCCATGGGTTTTTGGGAGAACTTCCGTTCTCCCAGAGTGGACATGTGGAGCTTATTTGTTGGAGGCGACTCCAAACCGCCTCCCTTGCACCTCCCAGTCAATTGATTGCAGGCTTTTGGCCGGACCGACGTGCGGGATACAATGATTTTACGAGTCAGTCCTGGCACAGCAGAAGCAGGGAGTCCATCCCCTGAATCCACCTGCGTCTCTGGGCAAGCACAAGGTCGCTTTTGGTCCGCGGTTAGCCCCCTATCCGCCACCTGGGGACGCGCCACGTAGCCTCGCGACTAACCGGCTGTGATCCCTCTAGTGAGGGAGATCCGTGGGAGCAGAGTATATGGTAAATTAATGCTCCCCAAGAAACTTTGATGTCAGCAATTTGGTGAAATCTATTAGGTTGATGCAAAAATAATGCCCTTTGTCTTCAAGGTTATGGTTACAAATTTTTAACTGTTACCCTCATCTATAACAGCAGAAGCTGCACGGGGTTTTGTATCGCATTTCGTTGGGGTTATTAGCGATTAGGTGATTTTGAACGAGAATCAGGATTTGGTCGATACCAAGTCTGAGCGAGTGACAAAGAAACCGCCGTTTTGAGATCTGCTCAGCACAACGTTGTTAACAACACAACATCGCGTTGTCATGCAACAAGAACTATCCGTTTCTCAATCGTATTGTTACGCACGATCAGAAATGGATCCTTTGCGACAACAGGAAGCATTCCGTCTAATTGATGGACGAGGATGAAGCTTCCAGGCACTTTTCGAAGCCGGAAATGCACTCGAAGAAGACCATCGTAACTGTGTAGTGGTGTGTTACAGGTGTAATCCACTACAGATCATGAAACCTAACGACCCCATCACCGCAGAGAAGTACTGAAAGAACTGGACGAAAAGCACCGGAGATTTCTTCGCCCCGGGTTAGTGAATAGAAAGGGCCCTGTTCTCCTACACGACAATGCCCGGCCACAAATTTCAAATGTGACGCTACTGAATTTGGATGAGTTAGCTTAGGAGACTCTGCTTCAACTAACTTCGTCAGACCTTTTGCCAACCAACTATCATTTTTTTCGAACATCTGGGCAACTGCATAAGAGGAAAGATCATTCAACACCAACGTGATGCCGAAAACGACATCCGGAAGTTCATCGACTCGAAAAGTTTGAACTGTTATGCAGCGGGAGTAAACAAACTTGTGCCTCGTTGGCAAAAATAGTGGACTGTAGTAGTTCTTACTTTGATTGATAAGTTGATTTTGAAGCGAGTTATAGCATTCCAAAGTGGATGCTTGCAAACGCGCATTATTTTTGCACCAACCTTTTATATGCAAACTTCAGGTGTCAACTATCTAATCATAGACGTGGCAGACTCACTAAGATGTTGCAAAGTTAACAACAGTTCGATATTGTCTCACAACTCACAAATATTGGGTTGGTCCGGAAGTCTTGCACCAAATTCCAAACAAGTATAACTTTATTGTTCGCAGATGTCGATCAACAAAATGATGGCCATCATTATCCACTATGTATGTCCAATGCTTCATTAGTGTTTCTGTTCCAGAAGTCCAGAAATCTGGCGGCTGCGAATCAAAGCGCGAAGCCCCAACTTCCATTTTTCTGCTCATATATTTTTTTTCTTCTCTCGTACATGCAGCTTCAGTGCATGAAATAAATGGTAGGCAATTTTCTCACCTCTCAGAAAATTGCCGAACCTGGTCAGAAAGTTCTGCACGCACCCTGCTTATGTATTCTACTGACTTCGCCGCGCCTGACTACCTCTTGGCATTGAAGCTGCACCTACGAGAGAAAAAATTCGATGATCAGAAAAAGCGGGAAATTGGGATTTCATGATTCTTCGATACGCAGCCTCCAGTGTTCAGAACTTCTTCAATTGATGGTCTAGTGAAGCCTTAGACAAACGTAATAGATCATAAGAGTCATTTTTTTGTTGATTGATATCTGCGAACAATAAGGTTATAACTGTTTGAAAAAAAGAAACGTAAGATTTGCTGCGTCTCTCGGACAAACATAATATATTGAGCTGACGCAAAAGAAATGCAGGGTTTTCCATTATTTTCAATATTTTTGTGGCAATAAAGTAAATTTGTGTGCAAAGTACTATGCATTGTTGGCGGGTTCCAATATATATTCCTATTTATTTATTTATTTGTGTTAGAGCCGAACTGACGCTCAAAGTGCTCGGAGTGCCAACACAGTATTGAGCCAAGGAAGTGTCATCGAATGCACAGGACAAAAGTGGTCCCAAAAATTGCGTTCCGTCAACAGCTGGCTCGAAGAGGAACTAAATAGTAGACTCGGTCTGAATGGTTTGAACGGCGCTTCGGCCAAGTTTCAGCTCTTAGATTTGAACGAAAATCGTGGCTGTATATCTGGAAACAAAATTCAATTCTTCCTAAAAATATCGGCTTGAGTAAAACTTTTTAACCATTTTGGAAAAGGTATGGAATAAGCTTTCTAACATTCTGTGATATTTCGTACAAAAGCGTTACTTCACTGATATAAAATAGTGTTGAATGTGATGAAGTAAAACCTGCACTTCTCCTGGGTCATCCTAATACTTTAGAAAGGCTTGAGTTAAATTTTTTATGCAGATTTAGAAAGGGTATAAAATAAGCTTTCTGACTATCTATAACACTTCATGATAGTTCCTACCTTTTTGCTATGAAACATTGTTAAATCTGGTCGAACAAAAAACCCTGCATTTCTTCTGCATCAACCTAGTAACTGAGAGGCAGGCATGAGCGATAAATCCGTTTCATCCGTTTAGGAAGAGCTCAACTTCACTTCAGAATCGTTCGAGGCTTATGAATGCGTGTCCGGTCAGTGACATGCACAGTCTACTTCAAAATGATATGGAGCTCGATGCAGTTGCGTAAGCGCCTGCGCTCGAAGCGGTGCGGTAAAACATAGCGATTAGGATGGAGAGGAAACCCTTGCTAGCACCACTCGGTGCAGTTCGCAGCGGTCCCATCTCGATCCCATCCGCGCCGCTTCAACCGCAGCCGTTTCTGCAACTACACCGAGCTTCATGTCGTTTTGACTCGACTATGTCAAGCCATTCTTTTTGTCCTATCAGACAATTATTACGCCAATTTATTGATCTCGGAAGTATGAAAAGGTTGGTTGGGACTGGAGAGGTTTCGAACCATTGATCGTGCATTCGCAGCCGCATCTCTTAAAACTGCGTTAAATCAATTTTAGAAGTTAGACATACTACGTTCATTCCATCCATCGGCTATTTCGCAATTATAGGCAATTTACCAGCCGGTGGAACATGTAGGCCAACCAGCAGTAAAGCTTAGTCACTACCACCCATGTTATATAAATTTGTGAAAAATTATGTAAGGTTTTGAATTATGTTAACACCAGTAAGCACTTACCTATATAATGTTTAATAAGTTCATTTGAATCATCCCTAACAACTCCGATCTGATCATTGAAAATAGAGGGATTCTCATGCGGTTCTGCATTATAACAAACGCATCCTGTTGTGTAAAACATTCCCGTTAACTGAAAAATTGGTACAATTGGTCAATTTTTTTTCTCCATTTCTAAGAAATACTAACTTTACTCCCTTCTTCACAGTCTCCATCAACTTCGAATCCCAACATAGGTTGGTAGCCCCTGTAGATATCCCAATATAAAACAACTATTGTATTTCCTTTGGCAGACTTAGAATACCTGAAAGAAATCAAATTTACAAAAACGTTACAGAAATCTTACAGCTAGCAAAAGTGCGAGGGCGTCTCGAAGCGCGTTGCGCTTCCAGTCTCGCAAAACCCTCTTAAAATTCATTGTCATGGTTTCATTCTCGAATCAAATGGTTGTGTACAGTACGTTAAATTCCATCTCCTCCAAATAGGAACGCACTTTTTCACCACCACATTCCTTCCTCTCCGTACTTGTTGTGACAGCACATAGATCAATCAAATTAATCGAATCATCAGCAGGTCCAAAAAAATTGTTGATATTATAGATAAGCGATATCTCTGAGAATCTACGCCCGCTTACTTATTTACGCGAAAGAGCACTGTGATCATGGTGGAAAATCAGTGAACAAGCAATTTACCGTAGACAAACCCAACCCGTAAACAAACCACAATCTCATAAAGATCAAATCCAGCAAATATGCATGAACGGTTGATCTCGCTTACACAAACAACAAGGATGATTGTAAGATTTCAGGTGGAGTATTCGCATACGGGGTTGTAGATTAACCGGGCGGTGCAAGGGATGGAGCGTTGCAATAGATGGCGTCGTACAAAACAGCATTCTGGAGGCGGCTGTTTGCAGCAATGCAGGGAGAAGTGGACGGAATCACCTCCGTCTCCATAATCCACGACCATGTGTACGGATACTCTACCTGAAATCCGTACCACCCCAGATTCGTGGTATGCTACCTTTAATCATCAGTAGTGCGATGCATCGCTAGTTCGGTGATGTTGTAAATAAAGTTCAGTTGCAATAATACCCCAACTTAACTGGTTTAATTACTAGAAATATTTAATATAAGATATAAGTACATATTTTCGTCAATTTTGCACAATTGTGCGCATATTTGGAAGAACTCCAGTTATAGATACATATAGCAAAACAGTATGTTTACAGATTAGTTCACATCATTGCAGTTTTACGAAAAACTAAAAATGATTACTTAATTCCGAACATCCGACTTTTTTCACCTATATGAATATAAAGAATTCTGAGATTTGTGGTCCAGGGAACGCCCACAGAATAAGATCTTCGGATACTATATGTGTTAGGGAAGTTGACACAAAACTGAAAAGTACTTCTACTCATTAAAATTCCTATAAATTTGTCTAAGTGCTGATGATTTGCTGCGAGCACTAACTCTAACATGTGTTCTGCACAGTTGTACTACCCTTAGCAACTCTGCTGATTCGTCTGAACCATAGCGGTAGCTCCGCCATCGAAAACCCGGATTCCACGGGTACCTTCACCTCCTTCCAGTACTCGCCCCCGCCTCAATTCTAAATATTTTGCAAAGATGAAACGTGAATTTCTTAACTACGATCGAATTCCAGGTGACAGCTATCTTTTATGATACACGGACGGAAATTTCGAACAGGCTTCGGGAACAGTATTTCGAGCAAAATTTGACTGAGGAAAATTTCAAAGAAATCATCCGTCCTTAATAACAATGATAACAATGTCATGTACACTTTTTTCCTCGTGTTCATATAGTTTAAGGGCCCTGATAAAGGATAAAAGGATAAAATCACTGGCGTATCAATCCACTTGGGATGCGCCAACGCATTTTACTGGAATTCGTAATCGTTGAAGTTTTGGAACGCGTGTTGGCTTATACAATGACTTGCGGGGGCCGGCCGATGATCAAGTCAGTGTTTTTATCCACCCAGACAAGCGTGGTACCGATTTATCGGTCCCGGAGGGATGGAAGGCTTGGTGAGCGCTAGGGCGGATTCGAACCCTTGACTGTGTGGCTACAGAGGACCTCTAACCGACTGCGCCACACCCGCCTCCATGGTAGTGATAACCAAAATGAACAAAAATGTTGAGATTTGAGATCAGATTAGTAAAGCGTATGGTGATGTAATTGAATCAAGTACTTAAGTACCATGGTTAGTCAGAAATCCTTCTGAATATTTCCTTGGAGTTTTTACCGGAGTTTAGCAGGGTGTATTTGCAGGCTTTTGCATGGTCAAAGTGCAATCTCACGCCAATCATGGTTCTATCTTCATCTAAAAAACACCAAGCACTCACCTCCAGGCGACGACGATCGTCGCTCCAACAGTCGGCGAAGCTTGCGATCCACCAAAAACCCCCACCACCCATCTCTTGTTGGCAATTAGCACAAAATGTGTGCTTTGAGCCAACTTCTTGGCAACAAGGACGATATTCTTCTGGATATTATCCATCTAGTCATGTAATCCCAACAGAAATCAGTAATCAGCGAAGTCAGCGATGAACGGCCATAAATAGCCACCTTTCCGGAAGCTCCAGAAATACGGAACTATGACACAGGACAAGGCGCAACAGTGGGAGTGGCAGCGCGGCGGCGCAGCATTGGGTATCGATTTGAGTCCACGTGGTTATTGAAATCTTGGCTCGCCAACGTCCGCGAACTTCCTAAATTTTAACAACTAGCTAGGACTTTCTACCTTTAATCTTTCTGAAAAATATCATCGATAGCGATGATTGCAAGCCAGGGTGATCAATTAGAAGCCCACTTTGTGGTTGCTCACCATATTGTACTCATATCGCCCTATTGTGCGGCGGAAAACAACCGGCTTGCACTTTTCAGTTGCATCAATCCACTGCACTATCGTGCTACATAATAACGAACTTATCCTATCGTGTGTGCAGCGAAATTCCAGAAAGCCGTAAAACCTACGAGAGCGGTGAAATGAAGTGGGACGCGCCTCACGGCGTCAGAAGGACGCGTCACGATGCGGAAGTACCGCGCAATGAGGCCGCCCCCTGAGTTCTGAGCCGCGCGGGCGGCGCTGATCGTCGACTATGCGCTGCGATGGTTATTGACTATTCACAGCAGCGCGCTCACCAAACCGCAGAGCCGCCATGTCGCGCCGCCCGCGCTGCTCTGAACTCTGCGGGCAGTCTAAAGGACAAAAGGATAAAGTCACCGACGTATGACGTACCACTTGGGATGCGCCAACGCGTTTTTCTGGAATTCGTAATCGTTGAGGTTTTGGAATGCGTGTTGTCCTATACAATGACTTGCGGTGGATAGCCGATGTGTCAAGTCAGCGTTTTTATCCTTCCAGACAAGTCTGGTCTCTATTTATCGACCCCGGAGGGATGAAAGGCTTGGTTGCCACTAGGGCGGATTCGAACCTCCGATCGATCGTGCGGGAGGCGGAACCTCTGACCGCTACACTACGCCCGCCCTTGTAATCGGAATTATGCTTCCAAATTATTCCGGTGTCAAAGTAATATAGGCATAAAATCAAGTTTGAGTATTCTCCGAATGTAGTACTGCCGCATTTAGAAAGAGAACTATGGAATCATCATTTCATTTCATCAGCACTTAAAAGCGGTGTATAACGTATCACGATTTTGACGTGGTGCCGAGCCCACACCAAAAGCATCGAGTTTGGATAGCCTATTGTAGAACCCAGCGTTATTCAGCTCATCTTTCCCTTATGGTCGTAAAATAATGGCGTGAGAACCGCTTTAGTTCCTACGAGGTACGTTGGAACGCGCTTCTTTGTACAATTTCGCATCGTCTATTTATTAGTCTTATTTGAGTAAGTTGGTGAGGAGACATCATTGATCTGCGACCGCTCGCACTTGAATGCTGCGCGTGCACAATGGTGACGCGTTGCAACTGAAATCGTCGCGAAAAACGGCTTCTTATGCGACGTTTCTGACTACGATTAGGCAAAAATGAGCAGAACCGTACACGTTTCTGCTATTTACTGCCAAAAATCCACAGAACAGAACTCTTTCGCTCTGAGTTCCCCACCACCTCAACGTGGTGATGCACTGCTTTTAAATTTTTGAGAAAAGGAAAGGAAAGAAGAAAACGTCGTTAGAAGGGCTACGGATTTAATTTTACAGAAAATGTCTCTACTTTTAATTCGTGCTCATCAGTGAAGGCGAGCGAAGCGAGCACCACAAGAATTCTGATATCCGACATTGTAACAATCAACTGAATGACTAAGAAAATGAGGGAAACGTTTATTTTCTACAATTGCAACAAATTCCGAGCCATAACTCTACTGCACACCAAGATTCTCATACATCTGTTTCCTCTCCGGAATGAAATGCCTCCGAATCGCATGTCCAATCATAGCTGAGACCGATGTGAGCCCCAACACAACTCCGGAAAATACCGTAGCTTTGTGCTCAAACGATTCAGCCAGTGTCCGTTTACGTGTACGTTCACATAAGTAAACTGAAAACACAAACTATTTGTATGCGTGGTTCATTCATATCCGCAACAACAAACAAAGAGATCAACGGCGATAGTTTTTTCATAAGACAAATGCGTACATACTCTCACATTTAGCATTATTAGCCAATACCAACTTAATTTGTGCGATTTTTGAGTATACCTTCAAAAATGACAACAGATGAGACCAATAATAATTGATTATTGATCGCACAAATCGCACAAATTAAGTTGGTATTAGCTAATAATGCGAAATGTGAGAGTATGTACGTAATTGAAATAATAATAATTCCAGAAGAAAGAAAAAATTCTTTGAGTAGCCTACCCACAAATCTGAAAACAGTGGACCCGTGTTTTCCCCCAAAAATTCTCTTCTCACTAAGAGACAAGGTATTCAATTCTATATCATTCGAACTGCACTTACAGTTACTCTTCGGTCCGTACGGTTGCACATCGATGTCCGGTGAGAACTCCGCGATCACATCGCTGAAAAAAATTTCTGTCTGAGCTTATCTTATACCGTCAAATGATTTAGAATGTATAAATCAATTGCACAGTTCTGTTTGTTTCTCCGAACGAACGCGACGCATTCGCTTCAACTCACTTATTTTGCTAATTGTACGAAACCCTCTTTCGGACTTCACCGAATCGAACGTATACAGCAGCCTTTCCGGCAAACATAGGAAAAGACTACTGCAAATACTGGCACAGTTATTTCCTGAGATTTTACGGTTGAGGGCCCAATGTGTTAGAGATCACCGTATTTACAATAGAGAACAGGGATCTTGTCAGGTCGATGAACAAAACGTTAATTTAGATGAAAGATTTGACAGTCCAACCTGTATCCTTGGCAGTGCATAGTTATATTTATTCGATCTTTACACACGTACTTCTGTGGAAGTGGCGCTGTTATGATAATGGATGAGTTGTCTGATTCGAATGTCACTGTATCATCTGTAAAGATGGATTGTCAAAAAAAAAACCAAAGCATGCATAGCCATAAAGAACAGAAACACACAAAAACGTTCATTCCAGACTACTGTAGTTACGTAGTTACTGGTCGAGGGGTATCTTTTGGCAAAATTCTTCACGTTCCTGTTTTGGAGACAATTCCGATTATGGATTCAATTATGGATCAATTTTGAAAGTGTACAAAGCACGAATCTTTATGGTAGTTGACAGCGATCGTCACGTTAGGCACGAGGATCACAATAAACGTGAACGTAGCTAGACGTGCGAGACGAGAGCAGTGGTCGCAAAGCGCGGAATAACATCTTTCTTCTAGTTTAGGTTATGATGTTTATTATTAGATAACTTTGCGACTAACTATTAATTTTGGTACTTATTTCTTTTGCACACGCATATACCTTGCGACTTCATAGTTCTTAATTGATGATCATCCGTCGAAGTATTCACCATGAGCGTCTATCACAGCGTTTCGCCTTTCTGAGAGGGTCACAATCCTAAAGGCCAGAAGCTGAAGGGTTGAGGCTTGATGAACAACTCAACAGTGGATTGACTTCAATGAAATAATTGAACAGTTACTGCTCCAGTGAATGCCTAAGGAGCTGAAACAGGTAGTAGTCTGATGAAGCAAGGTGTGGAAAATAGATAGAATGGGTCCGGTTCCGATCCAGTGTCTCACGTTGGTGGCATATGGCCGACCTCACATCCAACAGCGCGTTGTCGTTGAAGATGTGAAGAGACGGTCGCTTTCCTCGGACTACGGCGGCCAATCTGCGGAACTCCGAAGACTCTGGCGTCGACCGTCTGATAGGACATCAACTCTCACAATAGTAGTCCCTGCCCATCCCAAAAGCAGCAGAGGAAACTCTTTTGTTGGTGTTGGTTCAGTTGTGGTTGCTGCGGCTGCCGAACGCTTTGAGGGTGTGAGTGGACACGCCGACTATGGTTACCACAGAGGATCCAGCTCTCATTCCCTGAGGCCATATCCTGCATTCCGATCATAGCGGCGAAGCAACAATGACTGATTCAGTCATGGTTCACTCGGCATGAACTTTTGGACTCGGTCAGCTCACGGGGTCATCTCCACTCAAATATCCTGTGCAAATGAACCTCGATGATGCGCCTAGCAGTGCCGAGTTGTGCAGCTATAGTCACCGTCGTGGCGTTCGATAACCGCACCAAGAGACTGTGATGATCGCTGTCGATGATGGTGCGCGGATGTCTGTGAGTAGCAAGTTGTCGAAAGAGAAGCTCCGGTCGTTAAAGAGGCGGTACCTGTTGTTGGCAGTACTGTGGTTCCTGAGGTGTTGTTGGCAGTGCAGTGGCCGCCTGTGGTTCCGTATGGCGCTGCTTCCACTCGTGGAAGGGCATCACTCGCTGAAGACTTGGAAAACTTGGGCTTAGGGCCCAAAGTTGCCGTAAGATTGACTAGAATAATTATTTCAGGGAAATCTTTTGTGCTCAATTTTGAGAAAAAAAATGTAGTTGAAATAATACAAAAAAGAGAGTGCTCTGTGAAAAACTTCAATTCGACGGAGAATTCGAATTACTCTCGTGCAAATAACCACAGCCTAAAATCGAGCGACACCTACATGCATCATTCTTAGCTGAAAGAATCGAAATTGTGTTTCGCTTAGAAAGAAATGTGAATCTGGTTGTAGTGGAACTAATAGGCTGTGCGCTATGGGGATCCTGCTCACGAAAATGCTCAGAAAAACCAGAAAGGTTGTGGAATTTTACTTGATAATCAAAAGTTCACATATTGCTTTTCCTTGATACACCGCTCTTACTTACTTACTTACTTAGATACTTAGATGGCCCGTCTTCACTCGACGTGCGGGCCCCAGCATCTCTTCCACTCGTTTCGTTCCCTCGCCATTGTCATCCAAGATGTTCTCAAGCTTCGTGAGTGACGTTGACGAGGTCCTTGAGCCGTATCCAGCTGAGCTCTCAGCTGGTCCATCCGTGCAGCGAACACGTCACTCCATCTCGTTGGCGGTCTCCCTCGGGGGCGTTTAGCGTCCCTTGGGATCCACTCTAGCGTTCTTTTAGTCCATCTATCGTCGATTCTTCTCATGATGTGACCGGCCCATCTATGTTTTGCTTTCGATACATATTCCGCTGGGTCGCGAAGACGGGACATTCCTCTTAAGTCGGAGCTACGAAGACCGGCAAGGTGTTGTGTGCGTCGGTTCAACTTCAGAAGGCATCTCTCAAGGGCTCTGTGGGTAGTAAGTAGCTTCCTAGACGTGGCCGCGGTGTCTGCCCACGTCTCCGCTGCGTAACAGAGCGCTGGAAGGACTGTCGAGTCGAACAGATGGGCACGAAGATCATGGTCCGTCAGTTGGTCCGTAGCTTCCCTGACGGCTGCGAATGCTGCCCATGCTGCTCTCATTCTTCTATTCAGTTCTTCCTTCAAGTCGTTTTCCATGTTCATAGAACGTCCGAGGTATACGTATGACGGAGTTTCCACGATTTGGAAGCCTTCAAGTTGTACTCCTCCGTCCTCGCAGTGCGCGTTCTTCATGAACTGTGTCTTCTTTCTGTTTATTCGTAGTCCTATTCTCTTCCCTGCTTCGTTCAATTCGTTGAGCATCGTTTCTGCTTCATTGGTGCTGCTCGAAAAGAGAACGATGTCGTCCGCGAAACGAAGGTTCGAAAGAAATCTTCCATCAACACGTATGCCCCTTTCTTCCCAGGACAGTGATTTCATTATCCATTGCAATGCAGCCGTGAACAGCTTCGGCGATATAGTATCGCCTTGTCGTACCCCCTTTCCAATGGGTATGGTGAGAGGGCGGTGGAAAAGCTGTATCCTAGTCGTGCATCGTTCGTAGCAATTGGCTAATGTCCTCACATACGACGCGTCCACACCTTGATCGACCAGCGCTGACAGTATTGCATTCGTTTCTACGCTGTCAAAGGCTTTCTCATAGTCGACGAAGGTTAGAACAACCTTCGTCGACTATGAGAAAGCCTTTGACCTTCTAACCTTCTAACCTTCTAACACCGCTCTTACCTTCTGGAATTTTTTAAACTTCTTAAAACTTTCTTTCGATCTCTCTTGTTGGCCTCAGTTAGGCCTTTTTAACTTTAATCGTCTCTTTTTAGCCTTTTTCTTTCATTCTACGAACTTTCCACGATATCAAGTCCTGAGGACATTGGAATAAACTCCAGACATACCTCCGTAGGTCTCCGAATAAACAACTTTTTTCAGTTGCCAACGTAATTCTTCGTATTTCTTCACAAGAACAGTCTTCTAGAATAAAAAATTATCTGTCATCCAGAGGTCGTTTAAGGAATTTTGGACATGGAAACTCTGGTCACTACCGCTTACCGTCCCAAAGTAGAACTTCATGACCTTCTCCCTGTTATCGCGTGCAATGCTTGCGGTGAGCAAAGCGTCGCCTTTCGCCTTTTTTGCGCAATGACCTGATATTTTCGTCGAGGTGAGATCAAACTGTAAATATCGTAATATCAACACGGAACTCCATCATTGTGCATTGTCGAGAAAATTTCAAGGGAACAATACTTACTGGAATTCGATTATTTGTTCCATTTATATTCAAATTTATTATGGTGACAGCAAATGTGACGCTAAGACAGATTTGGTCCTAAAATAATCTACTAGACTTCCAGTGCATTTGAATGAAGTAATTATGCTTCATGATAAAACACTGTGACTCCTATTTTTTTCTTTCCCTGAAAAATATTTTTTGTCCCGTATCGAAATCGAACGAGATGAAAGATGACTTTTTCCACAACTAAGTTAAAGGCATCACCACACGAATCTGAGGTGGTGCAGATTTCAGGTGGAGTATTCGTACACAAGATGGGAGACTACGGAGAGGGGGGTGATTCCGTCCATTTCTTCCTAATTGCCGTAAAAAACGGCCCGGAAGATACGGCTTCATTCGTTTTGGCGCACCATTTTGTACAAGAGGTTCGATTGGAGCGCGCCAGCCTTGTGCCGCATCTTCCGGGCCGTTTTTTACGGCAATTAACAAGAAATGGACGGAATCACCTCCCTCTCCGTAGTCTCCCATCCCGTATACG
Source organism: Necator americanus (assembly GCF_031761385.1). Taxonomy (NCBI): domain Eukaryota; kingdom Metazoa; phylum Nematoda; class Chromadorea; order Rhabditida; family Ancylostomatidae; genus Necator; species Necator americanus. The sequence goes on from NC_087375.1 coordinate 27,807,751, forward strand.
AATACTCCACCTGAAATCTGCACCACCTCAGATTCGTGGGGTGATGTCTTTAACTGGACCTTCGACAACGAAGATCTTTTTATAGGTATAGAAGATCTAAGATCTAAAAAAGAATACCAGTAACTTTTCCTCATCTGTGGTCCGGGAGTCGTTAATTTGGTAAATTTATATCTACTGATTTCATTTAGCATAAAATAAAAACCTTCTGTTAGAAACGTTTTCCGACCGTCGTCAAATGCAGTGTTCGTAACAGTCAAGTCATGTATTGGTTTGGGACTCTGCTATCGTTATTTCTAGTTACCAGACTGTCACGATTCCTCCTCGCTGAACAGTGGGACGGCAAAAAGTCAGCTGATGTGGCTTATTCTCAGAAAAAAATCAATATTAAATTTAATCAATTGAAAGAAAAGAGATTAAATTAAAAGAGTTATGGGTGGAAAACGAGCTGCTCGAGAAGTCATAATATCTAGTGAATAAGCGAAGACATTCTCGCCGTAATAGAATTTTCACTAAAACTTACATTTCTGGATGCTGAGAGATGGCGTACCCATCACCTCCCAGCATCCAGAAATTCGTTACCGAGAACCAACCTTGTCGTCTCGAAGACCCACAGCTGTCGTCTCGTAGTCAATAAATGAAGTGAAGTTGGCATCGACACAGTAAGCGAGAATCAAAACTACAAGAAAAAAGTTAGTTAAAATAAACATGGTGAATAACTGCAAAAGAATAACGGGACAAAATCATGCTTACCGTAGCCTATGTAGCTAATATCATCAAGATTACTTGCATTCGCATATATTTCGTTTGTTATACGGAGGTCCCGAAGAGAATACAGACACTTATGTCTCGATTGTCAATTATTTTCAACTAGCTGTAGTGGCAAAAATTTGTACAACAGCAATGAAATGACGGACTCGACCGTTTTGAGCTATAGTAGGGTCAAGACGACATGAAGCACGTACGCAATTGCGTACTCGGTTTCTCTCGAGGCGCTTCGGTGGAGCGTAGTGGCTAGGAGCGTGGTGAAACCCTTGGTGGCACCATCCATCGCTGCAGTTTGCGACGGTCCCACCTCGGTTCCAACTGCTCTCTCCACCGCGCCGTTTCGAGCGCGTATGCAAATGCACCGTAACTACATTCGTGATTCATGCCGTTTTGACTCGACTATAATTTGGTCACCCAAGCCCTGATAACCGTTACTGTATCGTAGCGTTCTGGGTTCAAGAAAAGGATCTAGCTTCAGAACTTTTCTCACCTTCTGTAGCGGGAGAAGACCCACCAGACAACGACAACGACAACGACAACAGAAAGGGCCAAATTTACTATTCATATTAAGATTTAAGCACAACTCTAGTGACCTATATTCTTTCTTGTTTTTGTTTTTGGGACACCTGTGGGTGCTTTCTGATAGAATAAACAAGTGTACGACTTTCCTCACAATTATTTTGAACAATTTTTCACTTAGCAAGTTTCACTGAACAAAATTCAGTATATAAACAATTAATTTAAGAATCAGATGGAAAAAACAAACTTCTGCTCTAAGATAAGATCCAGATATTCCAATTTTTCACCTTTTTCACTCGTTCACTTGCTTCAAATTAAATATGTAGAGGAGCAGTGAAAACAGACACAAATTAGAAAAAGTGTGAAATGTTCGGAAGGAAGAAGCGCGGATGGAATGTTCACGACTGTCTTATTTGAAAAATTTTCCCGCTTCTTAAACGGGAACTCTGTGTTTTTTCTACTTTGAATATTTTAGAAATATTTGCATAGCGATGAGTTTCCCTCCAAAACGGCACCAATTATTATTGAGGTGGAAAACAAAGGCATTTAAATGAGAATGCGATTTAGCTCAACATTTTCCCTCTGTTTTTGACACCTCTACACATTTGCTGCAGAAAATAAACAGACGAGAATATTTGCCATGCTAAGAGACCCCACTAGGGCGTGTGTGGCTGGAACCCGGTCATGACGTTGCAAGCGAGGCGAAACGTATTGTCAACTGCTGTTGTTTATTGTACTGCTGTTTATTGTTTCTGTTTTCTGTTTTGTGACACACCTATGGGCGTTTTCAAAAGAATAAATAGATTAATCATAATAATGATATAATAATAAATAAATAATAAATAAACTTCCTAGCGTAAATGCAAATTCATACTTTTTTCTCAAAAACTAGGATAAAAGATGTAGTTTAACTCTAAGAATAATATGTATGAACAGGATCTAAAATATAAAATAGTAATATATTCAAGTTTAAAATAATGATCATCAAAAAAATAATAAATGTTAAAAATCTCGAAAATTAGATCCCAACAGAAAACACAAAACTACATAAACAACATCATTATTCCCTTGTGAAGACTGGATGGGTTCCACGGGTGTCAGTCCGCGAATCATGTACTACTTCAACACGTGATGCACTGAATTCAAACGGATAAAGGATCGTATAAAAGGACAAAACTTCAGAATGAGTGACTGTTAACTATGCAGAGAAAAAAGCAGTACTGAGAAAATCTGCATGTGATTCCAGCAGAGTAATACCAAGTGAAAATTTATAGTAAAGTACGTAAAAGTGAAGTTGTATGAAGCAATTTTTTGTTCATATTCACTTTTTTTAATGTATTTTTGCATATTTGTTGGTGGCAGAAGGAGTTCCTCATAGCATGTGCAAACTTCCATGTATCCAGGGAATTATTTTAAAAAAAAGTTTATCATGGAATACAATGAATGAAACTCACCAAGAAGTGTTCCGGTGATGCGCATAGCTTATTTCCATTGATTGCTAAATAACACATTCGAGAGGACCCATTCTAAGCCTGGGGATTGGGCGTCGCCAATGAGAAATTGGACTCAGATAAGAGGTTGCGACGAGAACGATGGAAGACGTTTCTTTTCAGAAACGAATTATTATTTCACGGATTGGCGAGAGCGCAGAATATGAGAAGAAGAGAAAAGAAGAGAGATGATGGTTTGAGAAATGAAAAATCAAATAAGTACGTAGGTATAATAATAGGGAAAAGACCAATTTTCCTTTTATCAAGGGACTTTTGAAAATAAGATAATAAAATGCAATTAGCATTCATCACTCTATCCCAGTAGGAATGTCTGGCTCAAATAATATGTGATCTTGAACATAAACGCTAGCCGATCTTTTTGGCATCTATCCAGAATTAGGACTTTTTTAGGTTAATTCAGTAATTTTCATCCATTCACAGCACAGGAACAACATTTTTGCTTGTTCCTCGCATTTTTTGCTGACCTGTAACTTTCAGCCGGCATCACTTAATTTATAAAACTCAAAAAATATTTTACCTAAAACATGTACTGATATGGGGTCATTCGTTTAAGCAGCACTGACGACAACAAAGGAAAAAGCATGGATCTTTCGTAACGCCCAGAATTTTCTCTACACAAAATTCTACGCACTCTGAAGAGTAGAAGAAGATCGACGACTTATGTATGGTTAGAGCCGCATGTGTTCAGAACCAGGATGTGTCACAAAATTGATTGCGTTGGGGTCTAAACAAAATCAAAAGTGGAACAAAATAGACTCGAGGTCCCAGATGACGAGTATGAGCTTGCCCACGCTCAATTCCCCCTATCGTCCTCGAAAACGGCGTGGGAAACAGGCTTAGTTTCTACGAGGTACGTTAGAACGCTCTGCGCCCGTGAACGCGTCGCATACACGAGCTACTCGATCAATGAGGTCTCCTCAGCAGCCTGTTCAAGTAAAACCAATGAATAGGCTGCTGAGGGAACTGAAACGTGAACAAGTTTAGCGCGTTCTAACGTACGTCGTAGGAACTAAAGAGGTCTTCCGCCGTATTTCAGGATGGCAGGGGAAATTGAACGTAGTCACGCTCGTACTCGTATTCTTCAATACAGGCTCTTTATTGCTTTACAAACATCCAGTTGCGTGATATGTTGCCTTCAATTGGATCAAACCTTTTCTTGGGACCGAACAGTGGGCGTAATAGTGCTGGCCAAGCAGAAAGAGCGCGTGTTGCTGCTGTTGTGCTGCGGTCACCAGGTTGAAGTCATTCGGCATCGACTGTATGCTAAAGTATAGATGGTGTAGTCCCGTCAAAACGACATGAACCACGATTTTAGTTGCACGAGCGATCGCGCTTTAGCAATGCGGTTTCTGAGCGCTCAAACAACTTGCGAGCGGTCCGCTCGACAACTTGCCAAATTTACCCAAGCGACGTCACCCGGATCGCATTTTGTGGTCGCATTTTTTCTTCGTTTTCATTCTTTTTGCTTTTCTTTCTGATTTTTTTTAGTGATTTATGTTTCTTTTCTCGTATTTTTGTTATGTTTGCTGTATTTGCTTTTGTTATAAAGATCTATAACGTATCTATATTGTTCTTAAATTATTGCATTGCTTTTGTTCATGTTTTGCTTCTAAAATTTGGTTCAAAATTGTATTTGCTTCTATTTTAATTCTTTTTTGTTTCTTCGCCTTCTTTACAAGCAAAAAAAAATGCAATAAAGTAAGAACAATACAGACGCAGTATATATTTCTATCACATGTGCAAATACAGCAAGCATAACAAAAATACGAAAGAAGGAACACAGAAGACGGAAACGGTAGAAAGAAAATCAAAAAATGAAAAAAAAAACCAAAAAATGCGGCCAATGTCGATCCGGGTGGCGTCATTTGGCAAATTGCCAAGCAGGCCGCTCGCAGCCCGCCCGCGAGCGGTCAACTAGACCGCATTGCACCAGCGCGACCGCTCGTCTAGCTACACTCGCGCTTCACGTCGTTTTACCCGCCTATACATAGAGAATTATATGTCATCAAACGAACACATTGCAAGATCGCGAGCTCTTGCGTGAACGTTATGTGCACCATAACCCTCCGCTATTTTCGGTTTTTTGACAATCACACGTCAGGAATGCACGCGACTCAATCTTTGTTTTTTTTTCGGTTGAAAAGAATTCTAATGCGAGGATGAATACGCCCCATTATTATTCTCTAGGAGAAGTCCATGTTCATAACTCCATAAGGAGGCAAGGAAAAGTTGCACCGATTCTAAAACCTGCACTGTGTAAACCATCTCAGCCACAGCTAAAGGCATCATTCCACGAATATGGGTGCGGATTTCAGGTGGGGAGTTCCTATACGGGGTCGTATATTATGGAGAGGAGGGTGATTCCGTCCATTTCTCCCTAACTACCGAAAAAATGGCCCGGAAGATGCGGCGCGTACACAAATTTGGCGCGCTCCAATCGAACTCCTTGTGGAAAATAGCGCGCCGGAACGCTCCAAGCCGTATCTTCCGGGCCATTTTTTTACGGTAATTAGGAAGAAATGAACGGAATCACACTTCTCTCTATAATCTACGACTTCGTATAGGCATAAACCACCTGAAACCCGCACCACCCCAGATTCTTGGGGTGATGACTTTAATCCCACCCAGCGGACTTAACCCACTCGGCACTGGTGGAAAATTTTTGTGCAACCCTGACATTTCAGATCTAAGAGCACCGAATGACAAAACCCCTCAATGTTCTGGACAAAAAACATGGGAACTAGTCCGATTTCAGTTCCGGTTATGGGCATTCTTCAGCACTTCCTTGAGTCGACGCCACTCTATCCGGATGATTCCCGTGGTTTTCTTGCTACGAGAATGCAAGCAACAAAAGTCTGTCGCACGTTGCAGCGACATCCAAACCTCACTCTTGGATCCGAATTGCATAATTTTTCCTTTAGTACCCGAAGTTTTGGGATTTGTGGTCTCCTGCAGACAACGATTCTGTGTTGAGCGTTTTATTTCTGTATGAATTTGAAGTGAACCAAGGATAGTTAGGTTTCCTCTGAAGAAAATCCAATGTTTTTTTTCTCCAATGAAGTCTTTTCTCGGTGGGATCTATCTGTCCATATCCATGACTATCCCTATGTTCACCTTTCTATATTTCTCTATTTTCTTCCTTAAGTTATGGTATTGGTTCATGAAATCGATGTTTAGCCGACAATTTTGTTTTCAGTTGGGTTATACTCGTTGATGCATTTTGTTTTCGGCGTAGCACTTCGACCAGTTCGTTCGTGGTCAGGAGTTCTTAAACATTCTGCAAGATCGCTTTCCACCGCATCATCTCAGCTTCTTAGGTTAGTCATATTTTTTGGGAGTAATTCTTAGTGTTCTTTTTTCGATTTGTCACCTTTTCACGCTCTTCCTTTGTCTCTTCATGTTTCAAAGGTTCGTTGTTCGGCAGGATCGGTAACAGTTAGTTGCGCCTGGTAGTTGCAATTTTTATTGGGAGCTGCAAAGCGTTGAAAGAGTTTGAAAGCGTTTTCTCCTCTGAACTATATAGGTATCTTCAGCTTGGAACTGTTCATCCCATAATTCATCAGCTCGCTGAAGATCCTGAACAGGAAAATGCAAAAACTCGTATTTCATTTTATTATGCATATTTCTGAGAAAAAGTACAATTTCTGTGTGTTTTTTTTTTCCCTAATATGGGCCTAACTTCCTTCTTTGTCCCTACTTTTTAATTCGTTTCATTTCAAATCTGAATTCGCACGTAAGGATCAGCTAGTTGTTAGTATTCAGTTCTACCTTACCGTTCTCATCGCGATTGAACATTATCCAGTTAAGCCTGAAATTGATGGTGTTCAGACATCATCGCCTTAGCTCACACCTTTTTCTCTTAAAGGCATCACCCCACGAATCTGAGGTGGTACGGATTTCAGGTGGAGTATTCGTACTCGGGATAGCAGATTTTGGAGAGGAGGGTGATTCCGTCCATTTCTTCCTAATTGCCGTTAAAAACGGCCCGCAAGATACGGCTTCGGGCGTTCCGGCGCCCTATTTCCTACAAAGAGTTCGATTGGAGCGCGCCAGCCTTGTGCGGCGCCGCATCTTCCGGGCCGTTTTTTAACGGCAATCAGGAAGAAATGGACGGAATCACCCCCCTCTTCATAATCTACGACCCCGTATACGAATACTCCACCGGAAATCCGTACCACCCCAGATTCGTGGTATGCTGCCTTTAATAAAGCTGTATAAAATGTCGTAGTCTTCGGTTGTTTGCCTGATTTTATTTCCAAAACCGAAGCGAATGACAGTGTTCGTATTTTCCAAATAGGAGAAAAGTGTTGCAGAGTTTGAAACGAGAGTAGGCATATAGGCTGATTCACACTTCAATTCTTACGATTAAATGCCAGGATTTCATCCACTTCAGACCCTGCACTTGAACTTTTTCAATGAAGAAGATAATATGGTAGAGATCTTCCAGCGTTTCTGAGAGGATTAATCACAAAGTCCAGGGATTGCTAGCGAACGTGCGGAATTCGATGGCTCAATAAATTTTCCAAGACCAGTGAAAAGCTGAGACCATGCTCTTTCTCCTCCTCCTTCTCTCCGTTTCACTACACTTCACACCATCGTTTCAATATGCCTAATTGAATATGAGATGAACAATCAATATGTGACTTTATGTTTCGAAATATAAAGCAAATGGGCTTCAGATGGTGCATCAAATAATATCATGCTAGAATTTATTCCTATGTTTTTAACCTAAATATCAGAGTAGTTTTCGAGAGCGATGCTGAAAAGTAGGGCATAAATTGGCAAACTTTAGCAGCAAATGTATGATTAGGAAATTGTTTATGTTTCTTCTCAGTTTCTGGCAGTGTAGTTCCAATGTTTCTTCTACTGCATGTACACAATATGTCATAAACGGAACTAGTTCGGAAGGATGCAAATTTGGAAATGGTGCAAGTTTTCCATGACTCAGTTCGTGCAAATGAACGCCAGGAACCTTCAAGCAACAGTGCAAATTCCAACATCAGTCGTATTTTCTTGCTGGAATCTCTTTTTTTGTATATAATTTCGTCTTCATCACTCGAATTTCATTATGACACGTTCGCTTTGCTTCACGTAATGCTAAGCTATAATGATTTCTATTTTTGAACATCTGCTGCTCGTTATGCGAATTGTCATCGTTTTTATTATAGAATTTATACGCATGTATTGGCGCTCGACTGACTCACCAGTTTATGGATCGGGATTTTCCTTGCATACAATTTGAGAGATCATTTCATACGAGTTTTTGCACTTCACACAAAAGAAGTAATGCATGTTTCGCTTATTCTAGAATGTCCAAAATTGCGTCGCTTCCCAAAATACACACAGTTCAGGATGATTTTAGGGATTTTATCGATGTTGAGCCAGGTGTCTGCGTCATATTCCCTGCTAAATGACGCTGAAAACAGCGTGACGTATCCATTTTAAGCTAACGCAGCTTTGTGAGCAGAAGTCGAAGTAAATATAGACCTTTGACAACTGATTTTTCGATACTTCGTCAGAAGGCTCTCTGTTTAAGAAGCAGCATTATCACATTTTTGAGAATGCAACTGTGTAGGGAAATTTGTTGCAGTATGCTCGACTTCTCTAGAAAAAAAGCTTGAGAACAGGCCCTATTTTCGATCTATGCTCAAGTTCTGATAAGGACCCACTTGTTTACGGGTTGAAGCGAACTTCGTACCTGAGCGTATCGCCTTTATGCCTGCTTGTAAATATGCGTAAATGTAGTGTATCGTCATTCATGCTCGTTAACGTTAATGTATTAAGGTTGCTGGTATACTTTCCAGTCGTCTCGCTCGGATAAGTGTGGATATTCGGACTCGGAGGGGACATCGAATTTCTGCTACTAGGTTCCTTTACTGCTGTAATTAAATGAACCGCTATCTTCACCTCTCATCTTTCGCTTTTATATCTCCCAGTGAGATCAATGTACAATCGTCATGCGAGCAAAAACTGTCCGAAATTGTTGTCTAACTCTCGCCATTCCATTCTGTTCAAAGCACACTTGTTTCACCGTTAGTCTTTCCCAATTTATCAGACTTCACACCACACAAGTTTGGGTAATAATAATCACACTTCTGCAATCACCTTTGCAGCAGAGTTTTTGCATAAATGGGTAGATTGTGTCTCCTTATTAGTGAAGAATATGGTAATATAATATAAATTTCCTTCACAGTTGCATTCTCAAAAATATGATAATGCTGCTTAAACAGAGAGCATTCTAACGAAGTATAGAAATATCAGTCGTCCAAGGCCTATATTTACTTCGGCATCTGCTCACAAAGTTGCGTTAGCTTAAAATGGATACGTCACGCTGTTTTCAGCGTCACTTAGCAGGGAACATGACGCAGACACCTGGCTCAACAGCGATAAAATTCCTGAAATCATCGTGTAGGGCGTGTACTTTAGGGAGCGACACAATTTTGGACATTCTAGAATGAGCGTAACATGCATTCCTTCTTTTCTATTATGTGCAAAAACTCGTATGACAGGAATCTGAGCGTGTCATGATTGAGAGGATCACTGTCTGAAATGTTCACCACAATCTGAAGTCTGAGTTTTTCTAAAATTATTTGCTATGTGGGAGTTTTGTTAAGAATACTGACTTTTCGGCTTCCTGATATTTTCTTATTCACTGAGACTTCACTCATAGCATAATATTTTTTATGATGAAGGGTAATAATGCTCATGCAATGCAATTATGGCACTCAGCTAGAAAAACAAGGTATCCCTGTAGTTGAGGTTTTTCTTCCGTCAGCACTTGTCATTTGCTGTGTATCTGGGAGCCTTCAGATTTTTACAGTTCAATTCCGGCTTTGTAGTTTGTTTGAAACTTGTTTCCATATTGCACCGATTCATAGATTATTTTCTTGCCTCTTGTATAGATTTATGTGCATAATCAAATATATGCGTATGACATGTTTCGATTTCTCGTTCGCTTCCTCACCTAAGCTTCTGTCATGCTCTTCCCTCCTTCATCGTTACGATTAAACGTATTCGATTGAAGCATAATGCGGCTTTTTTTCGCAACATTTTTGCTCTTTTAAAATTGACGTTTTCTTTAACTTTTTGAGTAAAAATAATCTTTTCTTATTATATTGTGCAAGTGCCATCGCAAATCATATCCACATTCGCCATATTATACCTCTGCCTATTCGAGAAAGATTGGAATACGGCACAGTCATTTCGCGATCACAAGGAATATTTTGGCAAAATAACAAAAGAGCAAAATTGAATGAGTAAGTACAAAGAGTTCAAATCGCACAAATCTTGGAGATGAAGAAGAAAGAGCTCGAACATAAAATGGGGATTCGGTGAATAGATCCCATAAATTCTGTGACAACAAAAAAAGCAACGTGTCCGAATTTTCGGCGATTCCTTAGGACGAAACGAGATGACTCTCTTTCTGAAGAATCTCATCGCCGGACTTCGCCAACTTTTAAAGGAAAACATCGCGAAAACCGCAGTAATTATGCACCGACCCAATAGTATGACAATCTCTTGAAAACAGTTTGATCTTGTTGATCTACTCAAGGAAGTTGATTTTCACGTGGAATGAGTATTAGAATCAGAACGAACTGAGGACCCTGATTGGCTAATAACGCATGCAGAATGGAATGCAAGTGCAAATGTTAGTGGTAATATTGGTAATACTGGTGCGCAGTCATGCACGCTTAGCTGTAAAGTTGCAAATATGCTTCGAGCGTTCCTGCGCACTATTTTCCACATGGAGTTCGATTGGAGCGCGCCAGCCTTGTGCGGCGCTGCATCTTCCGGGCCGTTTTTTTTTACGGCAATTAGGAAGAAATGGATGGAATCACACCCCTCTCCATAATGTACTATCCCGTATACGAATACGCCACCTGAAATCCGTATCACCTCAGATTCGTGAGATGATGCCTTTAAGGTTACAGTTGCGGGACTCTCTGTGGTGTGAACCCGCTTTTTCCCATGTTGTAGACAGTGAAATTGAGTCACGTTTGTAACTGAGCCCATAATGACTCCTCAATTAGCCACAATTGGTCCTAGCCACCCAGAGTCGCGTGAAAATTGTACAAATGACCGACATCCGAACGATATTTCCTACATAACATTGTTCATTTAGAGACTGTTCCTTCTAGCTTTAACTTTATGTATGCAGTAGAATCTTATTAACATAGATTTTACAGTCTATACATAGAGTGTTATTTAATATTTGTAATATGGTTTCTAGTGGCGTATGCTTTATTACCTGTGTTTGTCGTTCTTCCAGGTTGCTTATTACATTTTCTAACTTTTTGTTTGTTTTCCATGCAGTGTTCTGTGTACTATACTCTCTACCAAAATCCTATTATTTTTTATTGCCAGTGACAGTAAATAACCCATATATCTGATAATAACAATGTCCTTTTTAATGTCACGTTAGTTCGCATTTCTGTAGTCACGTCTCTTGTTACGCGTACCTTTATTTTTCTCGCCTCCACCGGCCAAATACTTCAGCTTCACTGTTTTTTTTTTTCCTGAGTGCCTTCATTTTTTTTTTTGAGAAAGAGAGTGACTGATCTATCACTCGCTCACCTCTCTCTTCTACCTCGTGGTAAGTTCCTCTCTTACTGGAGTGAAGGCCTAAAACAGAAACCTGCAAAACCTTTGCTCTGAAATTTCCAATGTTACTCCTACTTCATCTATGAATGGGCTCAAGGTCGCCTATAAGATCTGCGCTTACGAAAGCCGTAGTTGAGCGCAAAAGATATGAAACTGCTCTCTTTATGTTCGTCTATTTACGCACTAGTTTTCGTTGTGGAATTCATTTTCTTCTTATCCGAGGTGCATACACAGCTCGATTTTTTAAAATGCTTGAGCTACGCTTCTGACGGAAAGGCTTCTTCTGTTTCGTAGATGAATGCTATTTGGTTATGTGCCTTCCCAGCATATCTTATTTTATGACCCTTTTTTCCGTAACGAGCAAGTGCGAAGGCGATATCTTTTGCTTCTTCGTCAACGTGCATCAAAATCGCGCTGATTGTAATCCTTTGAGTTAGTTGCTTTCATTGTCAAATTTCTAATTCGATGATTCCCGATGAGTGCAAATATACTAATTCGTAGATCGTTGCGAATATATTATTCTGAAATCACCAACTGTCCAAATGATCATATGTCCCGCCTCAATCAGGTCACATCCTCCCATGATGAACATGTTTGCGAAGAATTGCGACTTCTTTTTCCTCTATCCATAACATTCTGTTCCCAATCTTCCTAATGTTCCTCCTAATGTCCAATGAAAGCAATTTGTTTCCTACCATTCGGTTTGATGAAATAACGCAGCGGCATTGTTGTTTTTGTCAGGTTGCATCCAATATGACCTTATATAATTCTGAAACTAACTTTTGAACCAAATTTAGCGTCTAAATGTGCAAAGAATTGCTCATAATAGCTTGGACTTCCTTTCTTCAAGTTTTCTTCGTCAAAATCAAGTCGCTCTTTGTGGACCATTTCTTTTCCCCACTTCTTTCGCCTCCAACCGACGCAGGCAGAAGATCTTAGTGATTTCAAAATACAAACGTTTAGTCTATTATTTGTATCCTTCATAACTCTTGAAATAACACCCAACCGTGCATGTTATCGGAACAAAGCCGCTGTTAACTCACACAAGGTATTTATGTCCCAGCCTGAGCTTCAGTGAAGGTCTTAAATCGAGCTGGACCAGGAAAATGTGATAGGCGCGTTTAATATTGCTTAGCAACTTTGCCACATGAAAATAATTCCATCCGCAGGAGCGCTAACGGCTTATATAGAATGCGCTTGTGTTGTTGCCACCCTCACATTCGAGACTTTTATATATTTCCCGGCCTTCATTTGTTGTTCATTTCCTTTGCTTTCTGATTAGGCTAAAACGTGGGAGGTAAGAAAAATTATTCCTCTTGCTGTCATCATGCTTAATATCATGTATTATCTTAGTTTTACCGAGACATCCAACAGTTTAGGGCATCTGCTTTTTTCAACATCACACAGAGTTTCGTTTCTTTGTCAACATAAATAGGATGTGTTTGTAGCGTATATTGATCCATGTTTTCGCTTTCAGAGCCCACAACGCGTATAGGCATCCATTAACCGCTCGCTTCATGTCAACAGCAGAAGCGAAGATGAGCACTCAAAATTTTGTCCTTCGCCGTCATAACAACATCTACAAAAGCCCGGAAGACCAAAGAGAGGTAGGAGACCACAGAGAAGGAATAGTTGTGTGGATACAGTTCCGTAAGGTCGTTATGGTACATCAATAATCTCATTTAGTATCGAGGCCTAGAATTAACTAATGGCCTGAAAGTTCTACTTGTATCGGATCCTACTACGGACAAGTCAGCCGCCGCTCTGGACGTAAATGCAGGTGTGTGTGGAGCTGCTTTCATTAGATTCGCCTCGTCTAGTGTATCCTTTTTTTCTGATGATCATATTTATTTAAGAATGATACGTAATTAAGACAAAAACAAGCTATTAAGTATTGCTTAAGTTCAGAAAATACCACAAAAAATCTTTTCTTCGCATCATTTTTTAAGGGGAGTCCAAAAAAAACTTTAATGTTTGAAGAGTTCTTTTCAACCTCTATTGCTTTACAGTGGCTAGAGATGGTTATTCCTAGGAAACGTGATTTCATGCAAATAAAGCTTCCTAAAAAAAATCTCTTGCTCATTAATGGAAAGATACATGTAGCAGCGTCTTTGCATTGAATTTCTGGCCTCAAACAAGAATTTACTATTCTCCGAGGATACTCAGAATAGGCTATCAAGCCTAACTTATCTCAATTTTCTAATAGGTTTCGTTTATTTATTTATTTATGCCTTGGAGCGAAGCCGCTTACAGAACTGCGTAGTGTTTTTTGTTATGACGCTACAGTAGATGTGTCTTGTCACAGCCCAGCATTTTGCGATGTTCTCCCTCAGTTTGAAGATTATGTTCAGAGTTGACACTTAAAAAATCTAAGAAACTGCAAGTTTGTATTGTTTCAGCGCAAACATACAAATCATTGTTTATTTTGTTCAACATACAGAACTGCATAGTCTTGTCACAGCCCAGCACTTTGCAATCTTCTCCTTCAGTTCTTTCTCATTATAGGACACCTCATGGACCCTTGGGAGCTGCCAGGCATAGCACATTTTTGCGAACATATGCTTTTTCTAGGCACGGACAAGTATCCATCAGAAAACGAATACAGCAAGGTTGGTGAATGTTTGCAATCTTTTTTTTCATTCAACTTTTCAAACTTATAAAATTTTAAGTTCATTTCTGCACATGCCGGTAGCACCAATGCCTACACCGCCGCCGACCACACGAATTACCACTTTGACGTGAAGCCTGACCAGCTCGAGGTTGCAGACCCTCATTATTGTTGTATCATTTATTTCATTCATTTTATCATTCATTTATTATTTTTTGTTCCAGTTTTCATCCAAACCTAGAAATTTTTAGGCTGCGCTTGATCGCTTCGTTCAGTTCTTCCTAGCTCCTCAGTTCACTGAAAGTGCGACAGAAAGAGAGGTTTACTGAAACATTTTTGACTTTCTCTTTTTGGTCTCATTATGCCTTTTAAACTTTGAAATCATACTAATAGTTGCGTTTTAGGTTTGTGCTGTCGACTCGGAGCACTCAAATAACTTGAAAAATGATGGTTGGAGGAAGTTACAGGTGGAAAGGTGAATTGCCCATTCATCTTTTCTTTTACCTACTTTTCCAGCAATTTACTTCTTTAAATCAATCTGTTGCGATGGGGCCAGTATTTGTTGTAATGTAGTTGAAAGATTCAGTTAGGTGGAACATTTTAAAATCTTCTCTCCACCCTCTGCCGTTCTCGAATTGCGCGGTGTTATTGCCTTACGCGATCAAATCGCCCACTAGTGATGTGGCCGCTTTCTATTTTTGAAAGCTTTTTGCCGATTTTCATGTTAACAAATAAAATCACGATAAACCATTCCCTGGATAGAGATTTTCCCAACATTTCCCAGTGGCGATCTGCTATAGTTGTATAATGACTCACCCACGTCGCCGAAAAAAACGTTTCGACGCGAAATTTTCAGAAACGTACGTCACTACGAAGTTCGGTCAGGCCTTTTATCTTCGTTCTGATAAGAAGATCATTTTAAAACAGTAGTCAATTTCGTAGACGTTTTTCACTAAGTTGTATAAACTCTTTTATTATAAGGTTTCTCTCCAAGCCAGGCCATGATTACGGGAAATTTGGAACGGGTAACAAGGCGAGTGTTTTTATTCATCCGTCTGCTTTTTTATGTAATAGAAAAAATACCTTTATTCTAGAAAACATTGATGGATGACGCTCGGGTGAAAGGATTGGAACCTCGTGAAGCTCTGCTCAGGTTTCACAAGGAGTGGTATAGCTCGAACATGTGAGTGGAGCGCCTATTTACGTGATAAATTCCCTTGTTTTCCTTTTTTTCGTCGAAACAACGTTTTTCAGAATGTCTCTTTGTATAGTGGGGTCAGAATCATTGGATCAAATGGAGGAGTACCTCGGAACGCTTGGTTTTGATGCCATTGAAAATAAAAATGTGAAACCTAAGGAATGGTTGGATAGTCCATATGAGAAGCAGCAGCTGTGCAAGCGTGTTGAGGTTATTTTGTTTATTAATCAGATGAAATGTTAATTTCATTTTTTTTCCAGTGATTCAGATATGATATCTGTTATTCAGATTGTTCCCGTCAAGGATACGCGCAGTCTTATGATTCGTTTTCCGATTCCTGATCTGCAAGCTGAGTACAAATCAAATCCAGCTCATTACATTTGTGCGTGTTTTGGAATTCTTATCTTGAATGGAACTTTTTTGGGATCTCACGGAAGACGCGTATTATGATTATTGATTAATGTTTACGATAGTTCTTCATCGTAGCACAAAACGAACGGGAATGAAATTATTTGTGTTTTGAATCGGGAAATCATTGAATTGAATAACTATGAGGTGGCCGTTTATTATATGCCATGGAAAGAAGCGTACTTTGTCCAAGCTGTGAATCATTCCATCGACGTATGAACAAACATCAATAATTTTTACATACAAAATCCACTGTTTGCACGCACGCAAAACTTGTCGTGCTTTCATTGCCGAAAAGAGATATAACAACCGTAACTTTCACGAACTCGTCCATCACTTGTTTTTGTCATTAGAGCATATTTGTTCCTGCGTACATTCTTATCTATCGTAACTGTCGGTCACAATTAATCTATTTAAATTATCTTTGTTCTTGGTTTTTGTTTTTAGTTTCGTTTTTTTTTAATATTTTTCGGGCGAAAGCTTCGAAAGTCGTTTCTACAAACTAAATTATTCACAAAATTATTTTAGCAAGCTTTTCTTGCTTTTTAAAAGGACTCTGCATGTTCCTGTTCTGGGTTTTTCCTTTCTTCAAAAAAAAAAAGAGCAAGAATTTGTTCGAACTATGAAGTCATGGCAGAATAGTGAAGAAACAGAAAGATCATCTTAATCGAAGAGAAAGCACGTCGTGTTTTGAGGATTTTGCAAGTGGGTTTTAGCATCACATGATGCAAAGTCGTCTATAACTTTCTACAAAATGAGTGGCTTCATGCAGTTTTGACACCAAGCAAATGTCTTCCCGTTTGGGAAATTGATTATTCAAAGCAGCATTTTTTACATCTAATTTTAATAACGACAGCGTCTTTGGTTCGTAACCACCACAGGTGAAACATGTCTTTCACCCCTCCTATTTCTACAAATTGGTATCATACTTCTCTGGGAGGATAAAAACGCTGATTTGGTAATCAACTGGCCAAGTCATTCTATGCTCCGCATGCGCGTTCATAAACCTCAAACGATGCAAAATTGAGGCTGAATCCTAAAGGGATTCATCGACGTCAATCACTTTAACTCTTAATGGTACTAATCTTCGAAACTTTTTTTACCCTCCGATTTTGGATGTTCCAGCACATCTACTGGGACATGAGGGAAAAGGTTCTCTCCTCTCGGAACTGAAACGACTAGGATGGGTGAGCTCGCTATCAGCTGGTGAAACGATTTTAGCGAAGGGATTTGCGGCATTTGATATCCACGTCGATCTCAGTGTAGGTGGGTTGGTTTCTTGTACTATGTACAGGTTTTTTTTTACCATTGCTGGTTCTGTTTCTTTCTTCCATTATCTGTTCTGGATTTAGACGGTCTTAACCACACCGAAGATATCGTCGCCTTGGTGTTTTCTTACATTGGCTTGCTGAAACGTACGGGTGCTGAAGCTTGGGTGCAAGAGGAGCTCAAAGAGCTCGGAGAAATCAAATTCCGTTTCAAGGTAGTTGCGTTCTTTCGTTTCCTTCCAAGTACGTGTTTTCCCCGAATCTCAATGATTTTTTAAAATTATTTTTCAAAGTTTTTCTCCTCAATAAGTGCTTCGGTTAGCTCCTTTTTGTTACTCTATTTGTTATCACCCATCAGTTTAAAGGCATCACAACACAAATCTGACGCGGTATGGATTTCCGAAGGCCAAACACTAAACGGGGGCGTAGATTGCAAAAACCGGTGGGATCTCGCTCATCTCTCCCTACATCACTGTAAAAAGACGGCTTCGGAATGCGGTTCCCCATGACGTCCTCTAGTGCAAGGCGCCACCCTTGCGCCGCACCGCCGCCTGCGATTCGTCGAAAGACCATGCGGACGCCCCGATGGGCAATTCATTTCATTTCACGAGTCGCAAGCGGGAGATTCATACCACGTCAGATTCGTGGGGTAATGCCTTTTAACGATGTAGAAACTTGTTGGATGTGATGTCCTTTGGGATCATTTTGTGGGGTGTTTCAATTAGTCTCTTAGTTCGAATAAGTGATTGTTTCGTGGCGTAAATGCAATACCTTTCCTGAATCTCGACTCCTGCACGTTTACGCCTACTGCGTACGAGTACTTTGTCATCTAAAACTCGCTCATGAATCATCTGTGAGAGGGGGGACTGCATTTTTTCGTGATTTTCTTTGACGTAAAAGGTCGTCTAGAAACTGGATGGTTCAGATCCAGCCCTCAATTTACATAGATAGATAGTTAGATGTCGGTCTCCATACGTAAACCTTAGTAATTGCGATTTTTCAGGATAAAGAGAATCCGATGTCGTTAGCCACGAAAGTTGCGTCTGAAATGAGACATGTGGCTTTTGAAGATATCCTGTCGTGGCGTTACTTGATGTCTGAATTCGACCCTGGTACCTTTTGTTTGAATATTCTATTATACTATCTCTTTGAATCGAATCAATGTTCAGATCGAATCATGGAGATAATCAATATGCTGTCTCCAGAGAACATGTTTTATACTGTTGTAGCAAAGCAATTTAGTGGTCAAGAAGGGAATATTGAGGAACCAGTGTACGGCACGGAAATGCGCATTACAGATGTTGATGCGGTAATAGTGACATTGTTTGTAAAAACCAATGCCTCAAATGAAAGCACTTAATCCTAAGGCTACCATGGATCGTTTCAAAGCAGCTTTGGGAACATCACATCCAGCGTTGCACATGCCAGAACGGAACGAGTACATCCCTACGAAATTCGAGCAGAAACCAAGGGAGGCTGTTAAAAGGTTTCTTCTTCTACGCTATCAGTTTAGACTTTAAAAAAAGTATTTTTCCTGTCTACAATTGTTCAAAATCGTTTGTGTTTCAAAATTACCACTGATTAGAAGTGTAAGGAGTACAACAGTCTTAGGTCTTAGGAGCTCGTATCATTTGTGAATGTTTGCATCACACTTACGGCGCGTATCAGGGAAGTGTGGAGAAAGGGGCGGGGGTCCCTGATTTTGTCATCTTAAAACTGATGACAATTCCGGGTATTGCGGTCGCTTCACTTGGTTGAAAAGCCCAATTTATTGGAGATGATGCAGAATCTCCATCAACATAGCCGCGCAGGCTGTGCTGTCGCCGCGCAACGTATGGACCCGGCCTAATGCGCTGCGTCCCTGGTGGAAGCCATCCTGCTTTCCTGCGTCCGCCAGTAAATGGAATGATAGTAGACACTGAGATGGCGTCAGTGCTAAAGGAGAAAGTGCTACGAGTAGGAGTACGACTATGAATTATCCTTATCATGGACAACTACACCCATAACATCTTAAAAATCGATTAAATACTACCACAAAAAGGCTTCGTGGTCCCATGTCCTCTCGAACTTCGTAGCATCGATCGGTAGGTACAAAGGAGCAGGGTGCCAGTTTTTCTCTTTGCTGGGAAAGTATCCGGTTTGGCCAGTACAATACGTCGTATGATGACTGTAATTGGAGACTTAAACAAACCTACATTACAATCTCTTATGTAGATTTACATGATCACTAACACTTAGTTGAATGTGTAGTGTCATAGTTTTCAGTGAGCACCCACGTGTGATCTATGATGATGTTTGGTGTCGAATTTGGTTCAAACAAGATGACGAATATAAGCTTCCAAAGATGATCACAAAGGTAAAAGACCACTAGAATGTGACAACTTTGTAAGTGTTGCTACGGAATGTCATGCTGAATCACTTTAGGTAGCTGTTACTGCTCCGATTATAGCGTCTGATCCTTTGGCAACGATGCTGTCTTCTATGTTCTTGTGGTGCTTGAATGTAAGCTTTAATTGTTAACCTTTTCTTTCTATTATTATCAAATAATTAGTAGATTGTGTTTTAGGATGCTCTGGCAGAAGAAACATATAACGCCGAGTTAGCAGGCTTGAAATGCCAGCTCGAACTTGGAACATACGGCACAAATCTGAAGGTGAGCTCCTATATGTGGAAGATTCACGTTAGCTTGCGTGTTGGTTCCTGGTCTTGCATAGTTATAGATGATTATGTATTAATGTAAGTTCTATGAAGAATAACAAGTGGAATGGAGATTTCGTAAACATCAGTAAACTAAGTGTGGTTGTAGTGTAGGTGTGAATTATCGTTATCATCGTATCTTCAGTTCATCAAACAATGCATATAGCATACTTTTTTCATGTCAGGTTTAAATGACGTACATCACATTTTTTTCACACTTATGGCATCGATAATGTGAGTAACGTAGTAGTTGGGCTCTTTTATGCATGCGAACTTTTTTCAATGACTTTTCCCAATGTTCCTGCTCAGATTTTAATGTATGCAATTTGAAAAGCCGTTATCTGTGAATGACCCAGTATATTCACTTAAGAACAGTCTTCTGAACACAAATAATAATTGTGCTTACAGGTAACTGGATATGACGAGAAACAGCCGTTATTTGTGGAGCACTTGGTGAAGAGAATGACCGACTTTAAGCCTGGTTAGTGAGTTATTTCAGCTGCTCCACCCTGTAGAGGCGATGATGTGAAAACTTTGATCAGAGCGTAAAGCCTAATGGCTGGTTCTTATGTTGAATTAAGCGATCCTGAGCCTCGTATTCGGTTTTAAAAGGGAACTCCCAACATCAGTCTATCGAGTGTTTCTCAAGTTTACACGTGGTTACTGAAGATACCATCCAGATGTATTGTTTTGAGTGTCTGAGTTCGCACACCTATGGTTCTAATTCTATTTTCAGATCCCCTGCGGTTCGAGGTGCTTTTTGATGCCATAAAACGAGCGCTGGAGAATTTCGCTCATTCGCAGCCATACACTCTCTCACAGCATTACATCCAACTACTACTTAGCGATAAGTTTTGGAGTAAGGAACAACTACTTGCAGTTTGTAAAGGTGATTTTTTATTTTTCGTACAGAAAATTGACGTTCTTGTTTACATATCGATAAGCATTCAAGAAATAGTCTTTGCAATTATTGATTCACAACTTGAAATAGTGTTTAATGACTTTTTGGAGTATTTGCCCACATTTCATGCTTTACAAAAAAAAATTAACTCTTGCTTGGTCATTCCTTCAGTTTGGCAAAGTTTTGTTCTCTCCGATTCTTGTTCCTTCGACTATCTTTAACCAAGAGCGGAGAAGGTATTAGCTTCATAGACTCGAATCTTCATAGACTGGATAGCCTTTCGTTTGTTTTTGCATAAATTGCCGGCTAATAGAGTTACTTTCCCTTTCAAGTACTTGATATTTTCAATTACGATAATCAGTGATGTTACGATTATTTTCTTAGTTTCTTCTTTCCTTCTCCGAATGTGTTGAAAATATTTTCTTGCAGGCATGACTGTCCACGATGTTGAAGCATTTGGAAAGGAGATGCTGAAAGCGTTTCATGTCGAGCTGTTTGTACACGGTAACACTACTGAGGAAGTTAGTGAAAGTCGTCTAGTAAGTTTTCTTCAGCTAGTCCAGGCATATTCATTATTCTAGGAAGCGCTCAAACTCGGTCATGCTGTTACGAAGACGCTGCGCGACGCCAACAAGAGCAGGCCTTTGTTTAGAAACGAATACATGCTACTCAGGGAGCATGCACTTGAAAACGGCGACGCATACGTGTATCGGCATTTCCAAAATACCCACGAAGTATCCTGTGTGGAAGTCTTGTATCAGGCTGGAATTCAGGTACTCTTCTCTTCCGTTGATAGGTAGATAAGCAGAGGATGCACGCTAGAAATGGTCTTTGCAGGCAACTAGAGAGAATGCACTAGTTGAACTCCTAGTACAGCTGCTACGAGAACCAGCTTTCAATCAGTTGAGGACTGTGGAGCAGCTAGGTTAATTAGTTCTTGGATTCTTTGATTTTTCTTTTTTTCGAAAATGACTTTCCGACTGTTGCTACGACGTTCTACTTTCTTCTTTTTTTTCCTTCAGTAATAGTTTTCTTTTGGTTGCGCTAAGTTCTGGATCTCGGTTACGCAACATTCCTCCCACATACTTAACTACAATGGTCGTCTCAAAAAATAAAATAAGCTGAAAAGTTTGAGATGAGAAGTTTGAGGGGTATACTTCATTATCTAGTTTTCTCTTTTGTTTCCGAGTTCTCATAAGCGGTGGTGGCAAATATTCGTAATTCAGACCTACTAACGAAAGATTAGGTAGTTTCGGTTTACATTATGAGACGGAGCAGAAATTTCTGACTTGTGTTCAATAAATCCTATGGAAAGCCACTGTTACTATTACCCACCTTTCCTCCTTTTCGGTTTTCCTTTAAAACGAACTGAAGTAGCAGTTTTTCAGGTTACATTGTTTGGACAGGGTCACGACTGAACGCCGGAACTCTTGGTTTGCAATTTATTGTACAGGGACCAAAGAATCCGGATCATGTTTTAGATCGAATAGAGGAGTTTATCGGAAAGATTCGAGTATGTTCTTAGAATCGACTAATCAGATTTTATTGCCAGTAACATAGATCCTCTTATACCTCTTTCATTTGAAGGAAGACATAGTAAAAATGTCCGAGGAGGAATTCGAACAGCAAAAAACGGGACTCATAACTCGCTTGCTCGAGAAACCGAAGACATTAGGAGGGAGATCAAGAAGGTTTTGGAATGAAATTGAATGCAGACAATACGACTTCAATAGGAGTGAGTGCAATTTTTTTCATGTAAGTAGACTTTCTATCAACATAATTTTTTGACAGATGAGTCTGAGGTGGAAGTGTTGCGTCATGTCACAAAAGAAGAGCTACTGCAATATTTCGACCGGAAATTCAGCAAAACAGCACCGGAAAGGAGAAAGGTCAGAAGTGATTCAAATATTTTGTGTCAAAAAAAATGCGTTCATGTTTGTTTGCTTGCTTATGTTATAGTTTGTATTGAAAAATTGGGGAAATGAGGAACGCAAAGGTGGTTTTTTTTTCAGCGAGTTCATCATATACATTTAGGTAGCTATATTTGTGCATGGAAAAGACGAATCTAGAGATGGAATGATTGAAAAGTTCAGGAAGAAGAGAGAAATTACGTCAGATGAAAAACAACTTGTGAGTTACCTATGAGATACAGTAGAAAGTTTTTTTGAACTTCATTTTGTTTCTTTTCTTCTTCTCACTTGTTTCTTATTCATGGTTATTTATTTGAGGAAGAGATCGAGTGTATGGAACAGTTCCGTCAGACGCTGTCGCTGTACGGTCGTCCACGGCCGAAATTGAATTTGCCGCCCATAGGCGCCGAGCCACTATCGAATTTCGCTACTGGAGATGCTAAATCGAAGTATTGATCTGGATTCAGATCAGATTCTGTTTTCTTTAAACAGTAGACTTTTCCCAGTGCTGTTGATTTTTATTAGCTCAAGTGTTGCTGTTGAGTACCTCTTCACGATTCTAGGCGATAGGCTACAATTATACATGCTCTCAAAGGGCCAAATGTGATGTTTCTAGAAGGGGTTATCTTCGCTTGATGGGTATCTTTTGCGAGAAAGTGACACCATCTCGAATAGTTTTGAGCACCACATCAATTCGATCTCCACAGGGAGTAACTCTCCAGGTAAGGTACATTATTAAAAAGCTCTATGAGGGCTTAGTGTTATAGAAGTAGGTCCTTGTGTGTGTTTTGTTCTTAGTTGGGTGGGAGAATAGGAAATGTTTAAAATGTGTAAGGAATGCCTTTCTTGACATTTCTATGAATGCTTGATGAAGAAAACATCATAGCAGATTTCTTTTTATTTATTTATTGTTGTTGTTGCTTTCTGTTGAATAGAACATCAATTTTTGAAATTTGTTATTCACTAAATGACAGTGTAACCAAAGAAAAGGCAATTGAGTAAGGTGGATTCATATCACCGCAAACTTTTAATTGAAATTGTACTGCCACTAACGTTGACCTTCTGTGCTATTCCGCTGCTTCTTCTTCTAGTTTAACATTGATGCCGGTGTCATTTAGGCAATATCAGTTTTCATCTTTTAGAGAGATTTTTAGTCCGAACTGCTTTTATTCTGTTTTCTTTTCGATGTTCATGATCTTTTTTATACCCGTTTATTCCCAATTGATATTCGATGATATCGTGTGGCAATAATTTCAACTGTTTTCATCTAATAAAATTCGCTTTCTTTTGTAGAAAATATTTTTTTGAGATTCTGCCTCTTATGTAACAAGAAAGTTTCTGAAAATAAGAAGGCAGGATTTGTAGAAAATGCTAGTTGGGCTTTACTCCTTTTTTACTATCTTTCAGTACTTCCCAGTGAACTGAAGAGATTCGGTTGAGTTGAGTCAAAAGGCACGGTTGGCCTAGACCTCATTCATCCTATTTAGCGTAACACATTTGCGCATCAGCGCAGGCTCTCTGTATGAACTCTCTGTATGGCTCTCTGTATGAGCCTGCGCTGCAGCAAATGTATTACGCTAACACATTTGCTGCAGCGCAGGCTCATACAGAGAAATCGGATGAATGAGGTCTTCGCCAACCGTGACTTTTGACTCAACTCAACGGACTCTCTTCAGTTGACTGGGAAGTGCTGGAAGGTCGTAAAAAAGGAGTACAGCCCAACTAGCATTTTTTACAAATCTATCTTTGCCCGGGATATTCTCCCTTTGCCTTAACCAAGTTGAAAACTCCTTTGCAGTTCTGTTAATGACATCCGTACGTGCTGGAAACACGTAGAACAGTAGGCCATCGTTGTTTTGCGCGACCAAGCGTTAAGATCGACCTTAGCAGAATCCGTAAAAACATTTCATAAGTTTTTTTTTAAGAATGCGTACATAGAGGTAAACAATGTTGGAGTCTCTTTCTAGAAAACAAAGTGGAAACAAGTGAGGTTTCTGTTCGCTACAATGAACGCGACATAGTAAAATTTTATCAATTTTAGTCCTAGTCGTATCATATGTTTGAATGCAACATCCCAGGATAACAATTAAATTCAATATTTATCACATATAATTAATCAAATACATATCAATCAATAGATGATCGGTACACTTAGTCGTTCCGTTTTTCGGTCGGCGAGGCCTCGATGATATCCGACTTTCATCTGTGCAAGTATGAACAGTATCATCCGACTCCACGCCTGCAACAAGCATGGTATTTATAGTCGAGTCAAAACAAAATGGAGCACGGTGCAATTGCGAAAGCGGCTGCGCTCGAACCCGGCGGTTAGGAACAACGTAGGATCATTGCGAACTGCAGTGATGTGTGGTGCTAGCAAGTGGTCCCACTTCGATCTTGATAGCTACCTATGTCGCCTCAAGCGCAGACGCTTACGTCATTGTCAGATGGTATAAGATAAAAATCAAATACAGCATCTTGGGACTAGTCGAGAAAATATGGAATCGTCTATTGAACCCTGAAGAGGTATATCGCAGTCGGTAAGGGGATCCACGGTCCCTACACGATAAATCAGAGGTTCGATTCCGCCCCGGTGTCAAACAAACCCTCATCCCTCCAGGGTCGACAATCTGGTAGCAGAAATTGGTTTTCGAACAAAGTCGAAAGCGTAGGCGCATCCGTATGAGGAGTGATCAACGCCCACTTATCCACTTTATCGTGATTTCTAAGTCCATCCTCGGAAGCAACACATTTCTGAAAGCCTTTCTTCCTACGCTGGAAGTCACTAGTACTGGAATAGTATCAGAGTGAGATTGACCCAACAGTCGGCAAAAATTATTGACATAAGGATAATAGGGCGGGTATAGCGCAGTTGGAAAGAAATTCCGGTCCCATCGCACCTTGCCGATGATTCGAAATCGTTCTGTACTTACCAGGCCTTTCAATCCTGTGGGATCGAGAAAGTGTGGCTCATTTGTCCGGGGGAATAAAATCGCTGATGCGACACATCGATTAGCTCTCATTGCAAGTCATTGTTTAGGCCAACACGAGTTTAGAAGCCCTAGTCAATTCAGAATTGAAGTCGAAGGAATTCGCGCATCGCAAGCGGATTGATTATGATCGGAGGTAACGATCGGCTGATCGAACATCTTCACGACCCTATGAGGGGAACTGACAGCTTGATTGCTTCCAAAAACGTCCATTTCAGTTAATTCCGGAACTGTCACGTTAGCGAGAAACCACACGAGCCGCAGACAACCACGTGTTTAGTCTCCGTGTTTACGAAACACCACAGAGAATGAAAGAAAGGAAAAGCTCAAGTGTTGGCGAAAGTTCCAGAGGAATGAAAGGGTCAGTGTATCCGTCGAAACTCCACTTATCATAAAACTGGAATGACTGGTTTCGGAAACCTAAACGGAACAACCAGGAGGGAAGCCTAGGAATTCTCACTTAACTTCTACTGATACCAAATAAGTCAATTCTTTTTGTACATAGTGATCTAAAGGAAAATTAGCATGTCCTCCAGACCTTCCTTCCGAAACCTGAAATTTTCGAATTTCCTAACGAAGTCCCACGAAATGTGACGCTCTTCGTGTCCCTCGTGTGTGTCCCCTTCTAGTGGTCAAAACTTTTCAACGTTTTTTATGCGTGCATATGTCGTCGGGTCTATTAATGACTTGCTGGCGGTGTAAGGCATATTTTAATGATTTCATTATCCTGCCTAGGCTCGAACCAAACTCACTCAGATGTAGTTCTCGAAGTGCAAATCTTTCCGTATTTTCAAGGAGTCGTGTAGTTCCGGGTTTTTCGGGTTTTCTAATGAGCGTTCGAATGAGTAAAAATACAGCTTTTTGCTCCTTCATTAACCATTCAATGCTTGCAGCGTAAGTCGAACTCTTCCTTACCTCTTTCTCTGCTTCCTTTCGTAGTGATGGCGGTCGATTCCGCTCGAAACAATCCGTAAAAATATCCCAATATAATGTTTGGAATCCGCGATCCTTCAATGAGACGTGTTGATAACCTAGGGTCTGGAAGTATTTTCTTTCACTCGAGTGTGGACGTCGTCATTAAGCAAAGATTTCACAAAGCTTTGTGTACCTCGTCATGTAGCCAACCTTAAAGACACCATAACACAAAATTGACAGTGTTGTAATCTCCACCGGAAAAAAAAAGTTTAGGGATAGAGACGACTGCGAGCGCGATTATTACCAGTTCTTCCCAATCGCCCTGAAAAACGCTAAAAACTGCGCTACCGACCATTTGTTCCTACGAGGCACGTTGGAGCAAACCACCGTTGCAGTTGGACCAGTTCCCCCAATAATCTATTCAGCGGTTTTACTTAAATAGGCTATTGAGGGGATCTTATCGATTTTTTCCGCTTCCCCGTGCGTGCCACAGTGTGTTCAGTGGTGCTTCGTAGCAGTAAACGGTTGGTAAGACAGTTTTCCGCGCTCTTTTCTAAGGCGATTGGGGATAATCCAGCGTTGCCATGCTCATATTCTTAATCCACCTTCCTAACCATCTACTGTCCAGTGGGATGCCAACATAGTTAATCTCCTGATACGCTGCCTTCAACAGATTTTTCACTCCCTACAGACTTCTTCCTTTTCTTTTGTCTTCTAATTACTTCTCCACTAATATTTCATATAGCTATGTATCTGTCAATCGAAATGTGCTTAAATTGCTTATTTTCTTGAAAGGATCAGCGTAATAGCTCTTCTAGAATTTTTTACTATGTCATAACTAAAGGATTTAAATGGGAAGACAAACAAAGATTTAAAAAAAAAACTGACCTGCAAAGCCTCGCATGTTTGCTCAAAGTTATCATTCATATTCGTGATGACTAAGTTCAACACTATGGCAAAATTTGCAGAATGCGCTTTGAAGTGGTCGTTTTCCCGTAATCGATTTAATTGCACGGATTCCTGCAACGATTATAGAGACGGGAATTTATTGTATATTTTCGACAACTACAATCATTTCACGCATCTAATTGCAATGCTGCTGGGAGTAGAGTGATTGTGAGGTGAATTAATGTGCAGAAAATTTGAATATGAAGTAATTTGGATGAAAGGTAACTATAGTAGGATCAAAACGACATGAAGCTGGGTGCAATTGCGTACGCGGCTTCCTTCGAGGCACTGCGGTGGAGCGTAGCGGTTAGGAGCGTACTGGGACCCTTTGCTGGCACCACCTATCACTGCAGTTTGCGATGGTCCCACCTCGGTTCGAACTGCTGCTTCTACCACGCGGTTTTGGGTGCGTACGCAAATGCACCGTGCTTCATATGGTTTTGACCCGGCTGTAATTTCAAGAAATGTCTGGGGTTGAGTAGTACACATCAGCAACAGTCCTGCAGCAAGCATTGGTGGCGGAACGAAAAATGCGCTGACAGATTTCTGACAGATAACCTACAACAATAAAAGCTTAGAATCTCCGTGAGATTATTCTCGGGAACAAGTGATCAATTTTTGTGTGTTCCTTTCATACAGGGAGCCACAGTGAAACAGAAAATTTCGAATGCAGTAGTGGCAGCCCTGAGGTGTCAGTAAGCAGGTGGGAGTGACGTCCTCCAGTACATAACTACTTGTCATTTACTGGTCATAGATCAATGGATCGGTTTAGGTTCTATACTGCTGCGCGTTTCCTTCCCGACCGTTGTGGTCTCATAAGTGCAATTGAGGCCCGAACTACTTCAATTTCCTCTGGGGTTCGTTGAGTACTTTTGGAACCACGGTGGCTTCCTTTTTACAGCTAACCCCTCTCCTCCTAAATACTCAATCCATGTATTGATGTCGTGGCAAGTTGGGATGCGGTATCAGGTCCTGAATGGTGATGACGTCGGAATTTCCGTTGAGGAGCAGCGGTCGCACTGTCACCATCTTTGGAAAATGACTTTGCAGCAGGAGCGCCGATCCATTGGTATATTATTACTGAATATCAGGTAGTTTTGTACTGAACGATGCCACACCCGCCTGTTTACCGACTCCTCGGACTCCTGCAACTACTACTTTCAAAAATTCCTGTTTATCTGGGGAACCCTGTACAACACCGTCGGTACCGACGCTCGAGGCAGAGGGTGAGGATATTTAATTAAAGGCATCACCCCACGAATCTGAGGTGGTACGGATTTCAGGTGGAGTATTCGTACGCGGGATGGTAGATTATGGAGAGTTGGTGATTCCGTCTGTTTCTTCCTAATTGCCTAAAAAAAAACGGCCCGGAAGATACGGCTTTGAGCGTTCCGACGCGCTACTTTCTACAAAGAGTTCGATTGGAGCGCGCCAGCCTTGTGCACGCGCCGCATCTTCCGGGCCGTTTTTTACGGCAATTAGGAAGAAATGGACAGAATCACCCTTCTCTCCATAATCTACGTTCCCGTATGCGAATACTCCACCTGAAATCCGTACCAGCACAGAATCGTGGGGTGGTGCTTTAAGTTTTGAGAGCAAACTCAAACAGAGAATCAGATGAAATGCTTGAACTGAACTAAAAGTCCAGAGACGAGCAGGGCGAAGAAAAGAAGACAACGTATTGTTAAGGATCTTTTTTCTTCCTTCAAAACGGCATCGTTTGAACCAGGAAATGTTCTGGCCTCAGCAGTGCACTCACCAAATTGAACAACTTCAACAATGACTCGTCCGTGTGAAGAATATCCCAAAAAATATCCTCTGAGCATTTTTTCAGCTGTTTTTGCGAGCATTTGAACCAACACACTTCGATCATTCGCTTCTCATCCTGAGTCAAGCCCGATATGGAGCCGTTCACTGAAAATCAAGTTGTGATGTAATGATTAATACATAATTATAGGCGTGTATGTATTTTTAATTGCACTTCTAAATCAAAGACAAATTTTTTTGACCTGGATCATGAGAACTTCAAAATGTACGTACGAAATTGGAGGTACTGACCTTCATAATAGGTTCCCTCCTTTCAAAGGACAACATACTATAATAACTTTGACTGCGTTTGTCTTCCAATTCTACTCTTCCGTAGCCGTTCCAAAAATATTTTTACTATATTTTTTGAGTTTTCCGAGTCTTTAAGGAATGATCAAGAAGAAGGAATGACGAAGAGGTTTTTCTTACGCTATATATTCAGGCGGTTATTCGCAAGGCTCTATTTTTTACGTTTCGTTTTTTATCTTTCCATGAACCCTTAAAGGCATCATTCCACGAATCTGAAGTGGTACGGATTTCAGGTGAAGTATTCGTATACGGGATGGGAGACTATGGAGACGGGGGTGATTTCGTCCATTTCTTCTTAACTGCCGTAAAAAACGGCCCGGAAGATACAGCTTCAGGCGTTCTGGCGCAGTATTTTCTATAAGGAGTTCGACTGGAGCGCGCCAGCCTTGTGCGGCACCGCATCTTCCGGGCCGTTTTTTACGGCAATTAAGAAGAAATGGACGGAATCACCCCCCTCTTCATAGTCCCCCATCCCGTGTACGAATACTCCACCTGAAATCTGCACCACCTCAGATTCGTGGGGTGATGCCTTTAAATAAATCGCTAATTAAGTGAATTTAATTCCTTAGGAGCAGCTTCGTAGGAACTCCTAGCGCCAAGACTATATTAACACAATACTATCTTATTTCGTTACACAGTTCGACTACGATACGGTAGTTACTAGTGCGTTTATTATCGTCGTCGTGTACATAGAAAAGAGGAAATTTTCCCAAGCATTTGTGTGAATTCCTTGATTCACCAGTCGAATAATCTTGCCAGAGTGCAGCTAGGACTATTCTTGTTCTTTGCGAAATTTTGCCGTTACACACATTTCTCGTCCAGGGGGGTGATTTTGCTTGGTCCTACCTTGAAATTGAAAAAGATGGCTAGATAGGATGAATACCGTATTGTGTAGAATTCAAAGAGAACTCGCTGAGATGAGTGTATCAGCCGCTTTTCCCCTAGTTCCTGCATGGAAAAGCTTTTTATGAACTATACAAAAAAAATAAAGGGATAAAATCTGTGGCGCTAATCGGTGCGCTTGGGATGCGCCAACGTATCCGACCCCAGACAGAAAATCGTTTGAGGCGTCTGGCGTCTATCCACTGACTTGTGGGCCTACCTGATATATCTGGTCAGTGATTTTATTCGCCCAGACAAGACCATTACCATTCAATCGAGTCCACAGCGCCGAAAAACTTGGTTAGCCTATAGGCGGTCTCGAACCAACGGCAGATACCCTACCAAGTGTGCTACACCCCCACTCAACTACATGTAATTAAAATATGACTTTAAAAAGTCTATTTCCTAGAAGTTCAGCGTATTTCATTCATTGCTGATTGATCGATTAAGGTGTCAGGTGACCGCTGTCATCTAATCATTGTTGATCGTTGATTTTCCGTGTAATTAATCTCACTTCAGATAATTGGAACCTATCGTTGAGAATTAATTAAGAACTTATGTATGACCCAATTCTTTGGCGTTGCTTATCGTTTTTTTTCTACAATTTATCCTATTTTCCTGCACTTTTCTCCCTTCGAAAAATGTTCCTTAGATTTCTTATGTTAACTGATTTCTGTTATGCTGCTATTTATTACTATATTCCATTTGTTGCATTTGTGTTAATTCTTCGAATATATCATATTTTTCAGACAGAGGGTATTAGTTTGTTAAATTTGTTTGTTTGTTTGCTTGTTCACATCACTCACCTCCATCTTCAAGCAATCGACACCTCGTTTTCGGATATCGTGCACTATGACTTCCTCCTACCGGTCGGGCAGGTCGATCGTTCCGACAGTCCAGACTTCGACTTCGACTTGAGCGTACATTTTGCCGGAATAATCTCTCAACCTGCAGGATACTGTATCCTTAGTTTATAGTTTGCACGCTTGTAGCCAACCGTAGAAATAGTACCTTCTCCTTCTTTTGTTCGTTCGTGGCCGAATGGGCTACTCCCATCGCAATTACACGGAAATGAAGTCGTGTGTACACTTAACGAGGTTGCTGAAATTGCGACTGGTCAAACAACGTTGAGTGGACGTTGCCAGAGAACACGGTTCCACGAGGAGGAAAAAATACAGCGAATGTAAAGGCCAGTTTTAAAAATTTTGTCATTTTTTCTCAAAAAAAAAAAATGAAGAAGTACATATAGATCTCAGATAATATGGCACAATCGTTACTGAGTGAAATGAGAGTACTTTCCAGAGAATCCGTCCGATAGCGACTTCACATACAATCAAATCAAAGAATCACGA
Source organism: Necator americanus (assembly GCF_031761385.1). Taxonomy (NCBI): domain Eukaryota; kingdom Metazoa; phylum Nematoda; class Chromadorea; order Rhabditida; family Ancylostomatidae; genus Necator; species Necator americanus. Next base: position 27,839,336 of record NC_087375.1, read on the forward strand.
AAATTTTCTCTCTTATCTAATAAAATTCCAAAAAAAAAAAGTTCCAAGATCCAGTGTTCGAAATTTTTTGAAGAAAGAGAACATTTTTCGGGAAACAGAAGAAGATTAAGCACTCAGGAATTGAAAATAAAAAGTCGAAACGAGTGGATCTCAGGACAAAAGAAAACCCTCATTTCAGAGACGCTGCAAATGTTCTCCACGTATGGAGCGTTATATGAGAAACATTAAAATTTACCTTTCCTAATTCCATATCTCACTGAAATCCTTAGAAATGCTGCTTGAAAATTATTTAAAAAGCTAATTCACACTTCCTTCTCCGATCTTCATCTAGTCGGATCAAAACCACATGTAGCAATTGCAGTCGAGTAAGCGGCGCGCACGAAGCGGAAAGGTGGAGATAGCGGTTGAAATCGAAGTGGGACGTGCAGCGATAGGTATTGCAGGTAAAGGTCCCACCACGATCCTAACCGCTACGCTTCATCGCTGCACTTTGAACGCAGCCGCTTACGCAACTGCACCGCGCTTCTTTTCGTTTCTACCCTACCGTATGTGCTAGGTGCTGCCTCTTCCACCATTGTGTGCGTATCTCCTCTGTTCATGGTCTCTTGTTGGATTTGTGCACAAACAGGGAAATTCTCGAAATAATTAATTATGTACAGATGAATTAATTGCTCAAACCACCAAATTCTTGATAATTCACGGTCATTATTGCCCAATCCCCTATTCGAGGATCGCTGTAGTTAAGCAACGCCTATATCAACGTTTTCCAAATTTTCAAAACTCGCACTTTCTGAAAATCATCGGTTTGCTGCAGAAAATTCATGGACTTGGAGAAAATAACAGCTTAATGGACGTTCTGGGAGCTATTTCCAAGACATTTATGGAAATCTACTAGAAAAAGTTCAGGATACTGGGTAAAGCAAACGGCGTGGTGAGAACAGTTGCATTTAAGAAGTTCGTTGGCGCTAAATGATGAATAACGCTAGAATAGATTTTAGTCGATCTGGAGAAGAAAGAACCTCCCTGAAAAGGGGAAAAAAAGAAAAAGAAGAGGAAGAGAAGGAACTCTCTGGAATACTAATTACAACATCTGAGATTTTTCTTATTTCCTGAACTTATTATGTGAGAAAATTCACATTTTTTTAGAAATTAATTTCATGCTCATCGCATAGTTTTTGAGCGATCATGCAACATGCAAAAGAATAAATGAAGACGCGGACCTACTCGAAAATATCTCCTGCTCTTCAAAGCGATATTGCTGGAGCAGCTAAATATATTCAAAGTGCATAGATGGGATGTAATTATGCATGCAAAGATAGACTGACGGACTGTCTGACCTCATAGAAAATGAATTAAGTTTTCGGAGGATAAACACGCCGTGTACATCCAGTAAACAGGAAAGAAGAATTTCAGATGATTTTCTTCTCCAGAATTTCCACTTCATACCTCTTAGAGACCAAAAATATAAAAAATAAAGAATTATAACATTAAATATTATTAAAAAATTATAAATATGAAAAATATTCCAGGCGATGATATTCTATTAAGGAAATATGGGTGAATTTTCATAGCTTTTCTTGTCCCAGAATCTATCCAAGCTCTTTTATGGGAGAAAAAAAAAAGTTGTTGAGATCCGATGTTCCAAACGAATTTCATAGTACGACTTAAGTTATTATGTTGTTGTAAATCAACACTGCCCTAAATCAAAAACCAAATCGTTGTTGGTAAACATCGACTCACAATAGTAAACATGTAAACAAAGAGCATCGTGTTCAGGTGTTCAAAAATGCTTCTAACTTTTTACACGAAACATTCCCTGACCTGATTTGATTTGATAAAAGGAGGAAAAAACAAGAAATACGAAAAAAACGAGACGAATGAATTGTTGATCGTTGTCATCATCTGCTCGTCAAGTAATAGAAGCACGTCCAAGACCGAGACGAAGTTGGCAATTTTTCATCTGCTTCATCTAATATTTATGTATGATAAAACTGCTAACGGCTGATATTTCGCCATTAAATGCTTTTCTCTTCGGAACAATGAGAGGAACAGTAGATTAGATTTTTCGGATTTTTTAAAATGTGATTTGAACCAATGCTACAAGTGCGAAGATTCTAGAATGAAATTTGGTGAGATTGTTGCTTTCACCTGTAAAGCGGAGTCAGTGTTGGCATCTGAAAGCATCCGCTTCACTCATTTTTTGAAGACATACTTAACTAATTTTGCTGTATTCTTCACAAAAATCCGTTACAATATGTGTGAAATCATTGCGAATTCGCCTTTCCCAGAATTTCATCCGAAAACTGTAGAGGTGTATTTTAAATGGAGTCATTCGTAACGTTTATGGAACTAGAAACAGCTAGAAGTAAATTAGAGAGCAAATCACAGTTAGAGGTTAATCGATCCCTTATTATGAAGCCACTACATACATACGAGGAATCAGTGATTGATTCTGGAAGATCCATGAGAAGCCACATGTTCTTAAGGCCTCCTTGCTGGTGGAAAGGTTTTTTTTTTCTGATTGGCTGTACGGCAAGGAATAAATGTGCACCGCAAAATGGCTTGAGTTTTGAAATATAATAAAATTAAAGTGAAAGTGAATTTTGTCAGAAAAGCTCGTTATTTGAAAAAATGTTAGTAAAAATTATTCTTATGAAGATGAATCACGAAGGTGCAAAACTGCGATCTGTTTGCAAAATTTTTGGAAAACTTTGCAAAATTCTCGGAAAGAGGGGAAATGCTCGTCCTCATCTCAGTGTCCATCTTTGCAACCATAACGTTATATTCATAATTTCGAACTATAAATGAGTCGTTTCCCCGCATATCCTCTCTTTTCCAAATATAAAATAAACAAAGATTTTTAAAATTTAACCTATACTCTCCTCCATCCCTACGAATCCCCTTCTATCTCTCTGATGGACTTTCATAGCCCTCAACGAATGTCTCTCAGTTGAAAGCTAATCTTTTTTTTCTAAGATGACAAACTACAATGACAGAAAATCTAGTGAGTGTTATCGAAAAAGAACAAAATCTAATAGATATTCAAACAATAAAAATAAAGTGGCTAATGTTCTGTATAGCCTTACTATAGGCAGCTGTCTCCGTAGAATTCAATTCTTTCTGTTACAAATAAATATTCCAGGCCTCAGATTTTACTTTCCATATGCGAATGATATGTAATTACATCCACCAAATAATCGAATTTATATTTGCAATTATATATTATTTTTAAAGGATAAAGGATAAAGTCACTGACGTATCAGTCCACCTGGGATGTCCTCCCCCCAAACGTTCACTTCATTTCAGAATCGTTTGAGGATGAAAATTCTCGAGTTTTGTTATCAAGAACAGAAGGATAACGTTGTCACCATATGATAATAAAAAATCGAGGGGATCGTACAACCAAGTGGAAAAGAATATTTGGCGAATTCGTTTAGAATTCCCTTTAGAAACTCCTTAACGTAATGTAAAGTGCTAAGCAGAATTCCCTGTGGATACAAATAACGTATTAGTCATTTTTGGATGATTAAAGGATAAAGTCGTTGGCGTATCAATCCACTTGGGATGCGCCAACGCGTTTTTACTACAATTCGTAATCGTTGAGGTTTACGAGCGTTTAACTGGCCTATAGAGTGACTTGCGGAGGCTAGCGCATGTGCTTGTCAAGTCAGTGCTTTTGTCCTCCCAGACAAGTCTGGCACCAATTTATTGACCCCGGAGGGATGAAAGGCTTGGTGAGCACTAGGGCGGATTCCAACCCTCGACCGTGTGGCTACAATGGACCTCAAACCGACTGCGCCATACTCGCCCATATATTATTTTGCATTAATTTATTTTCTATTTACAATTTTTTCTAAAGTGAAATTATTGGAGGAGGGCTACCTTAATTATATAATTGTGCTGCATTTATGAGAAAAACTTAGAATGTGTATTTTTTATCGACACTATCGATCTATTCATTTTGAAATTTTAGAAGCTCCTTAAAGTAGCGTAAAGCGTTAAGCAGAATTCGCTGTGGACACTTGAAAAAATGCAACCTCAAAAATTTCATGCCTTAAACATGTGCCTTAAACAACAAACAAAACCGCCTTTCGTGAAAGCAATAATGAATTAGCTTGATTTATTTTTGATTTATTTTCAAATTCACTGGTTCGTCAGTAAATTTGGAAATTTGTTTGGTTGTTTTTGGAAATTTGTGACGAAACGCCATTAATAGATATTTGACTCATTTATCTTTACGTCGGAAATCCTTTTCGGATGCAATTTCCTGCGATAGCTGAATTTCCGATCAGGAAATTTATTAATAAGATTTCTTCAGAAGCTTTTCTTGACACCATGTTTTTCGTTTGAGACGTTTCTCATCAACATGTAGTCGATTTCTACGCGACGGTAAAATTTTAAATGAAACATATCGCGTTCATAGTCACCGAACGATCACATAATTTGTATAGTTTTCCATGGAAATGAGTTACTATGAGGTTAGGTGAAACTTACGCACAGTAGATTTTTAAAGGTGAACGTGGTGTAATTTGAGGAATAAATAGAAAACTGGAAAAAAAATAGAGAATTCTCGAAGAAAATATATGGTGTCATTTTAAATTTCAACTATTTGATGGAGTCGGCATAAGAATCCGCCAACTAGATGGTGATCTCTCTGTTCTATCCAATAACCATGTGCTGCACTCAAAGAATCCACGGTACATAGGCTTCTCCGAGGCAGAATACGGTCTGGGGAAAAGGATTTGACATTTGGTGCAGCTGCGTAAGCGACTGCGCGCGAAGCGGAACGGTGGAGCTGGCGGCTGCGTTCGTGATGGGACCGTATTTATCCCCTTGCAAGTGCCACTTCAAGAGCATTCGCTTACGAAATCGCCCTAGATTTAAGGTCATTTTATCCGACTACATCCTCGATGCTTCAGTTTCTAACTTAAAGGATAATTATTAAATAACGGAGATAAAACACGATCGAAAATTACTAAAGAGCAATTCATCCTGGACAATAAACGTACTCGCATACGAAAAAAAAGTCTACGAAGCGTAAGAAGTGGTTAGAAACGCCGTCACTAATAGTTACAGAGGAAAACGATCATTTACGTTCTACATGCGTAGTAAGGGAAAATTTTCTTACTCGTCCATATATTTACACAACGAGAACAATTTATTTTGGGTTGACATCGAGCATTTGTAATTTATGGTTCATTCAATTCATTTTTATTACATTCATCTACGTTGATTTATGGAATCAATAAAGGAATCTGACCGGATGAAATCTTTCCTGTGATAAATGTAGCGGGCGCCGAATGCATTCAAGCGGGTGGGGCCTTCGCACTGCTGGATTTTCAGTTGCTGGAGGGCATGGGGAAGTGGAACTATGTGATAGGTAAAGCAAAAGTTAGCGCCTAAGCGGATCGCCCTGATCCTTCCCAAAAAAAATGTAATCGTATTGAAACGTGTGTGTATTCATACCTACGTATATTGTATGTTTACTTCTTTAAGAAGCTGACATCACTTTAAACAATAAACTTAGATCTTTCGTACTCTAAAGTATAAGGTCTCATTTAGGGAAGCAACTCTTATTTGTCGTACTGATTTTTGATGAGCTGTACAGGGGGTTGTTAAATAACTGAATAACTTTACTGGCAAACGTTCCGGCAAAATCGCCTTCTTAAGAGCCTCAAATGGGCGATTCAATTCGAAATTTAAGCGACAATATCTTTCCACAACTAAACAGATGAATTTCATATCTAACAACCTTGTGTATAGCTCATTAAAAATCAGTACGGAAGTTTTTTTTCGGACTTTTCAAATCTGGTTTGCTTTTATGACGTAGGAAGAGTGCAAATAAGATGACAATTTGTTCGAACAAATAGATCGCTCTTGAAAGTCTCAAATGGTTTAATTAAATTAATTAATGCGCAGTTTTGGCAACTTAAAGTGGATAAACGATAGAATGCCGCTTGGGATGCGCCCCCATGTGTGCGACTTTTACGTCAACTTCAGGAAAGTTTGGGGAAGTTCAGGGAGCAGGTGAAATTAAAAGATCAAAAAGTTGAGGACAAATCACCTTATTAAATAGGATTGAATTAGTTAGTTAAACAAAAGAAGTAAACATTTCAACTCCATTTTAACAATAAATAAAAACAATAAACAATTACACTTTACGTCAAATGTCCTCTGATGAAGTAATAAGAGAATTTCTATAGAGCATACAAATATTGAATAGAGTACATAAATAAAAGTTAAAGGATAAAGTGTCTGGCGTTAATCAATCCGCTTGGGATGCGCCCCCACGTTCCCTTCATTTCAGAATCGTTTGAGGTTCACGAACGTGTAACTGGACTACACACTGACTTGCGGTGGCTGGCCGATGTGTCAAGTCAGTGTTTTTATCCTCCCAGACAAGTCTGGTACCAATTTATCGACCCCGGAGGGATGAAAGGCTTGGTGAGCACTAGGGCGGATTCGAACCTCCAATCGATCGTGCAGGAAGCGGAACCTCGAACCGACTGCGCTACACAGACGAGAGAATTTGGCAATTTCTATTCTATTTACCAAATTTAAAAGTAAATTACCGAAAAAGTAATGCAGAAGGAACAAAAAAGGTCAACTCAGAGCTTGAAATCAAAACAGGGTCATTCCCTTACATTTCTGCAAAATAACTTGATTGAAAGCAATTTACAAACGTGGTTTATTTGCTTCTTCACCTCGGTTAACTGTTGTTATTAATAACTGCATATTTTGCTTTCCGATTTTTTTTTCGTGAGAAAAACTCGTATCCGAGAGTTCCCCAGCATGATGAAATTTCTATGGATTTTTGGTATTTTTCGGATTCCGGGATGATTTGCTCTTTTTTGTGGTTGGTGAAAAATCGACAGTTGAATATAATTTGAGAAATTTAAGAATGCATCCAATACCAAGATTTGATCGTTATCCGCTTCTGGATTCCTCCGTTTTCTTAGCTGGGTTCTCTGCTTTGCATCGGGCCACATAAAAGCTCGCATTTAGCGCTCCACATTTTCGGAGAAAATGAAAAAAGAAAATGTAAATATAATGAACACATCGAGCAATAGGAAGGAGATCAGCGGTTATTCTTAGCATAGGGAATAGTTTAAGCCACGTAGTAGCTGTTATGCGTCAATGGAGAACCGAGAAATTCTCTCGAAACTTCTGCAAATAAATTCGTAAAAAATCGGATGTGAAACGAAAACATGAGAGATGTAATCTGGCGGAGCTATATAGGGAGAATATTCATTCATGAACTGAAATAAATGAATAATCATTAATAAATAAATTCCATTTATGAAAACTGGAATAAATAAATTAATTAGTTAACTAATTAATTAATGGTCACTAATAAATAAATTCCACTTATGAGAACTGAAATTAATAAATAATTTAATTATTCAATTCAACTTAATCAACAATCACATTAGTAAATAAATTCTATCTATAAAAACTCAACAAAAGGGCCAAAAAATCTCATATTTTTAGAAATTCGTTAATCGCGGCGTGGATAAGGGAGCTCTTCACTCGAAGAAGTGCACAACGAAGAAAGAAAATGCGTTGAGGGGGCGGAGCGAATTCGAGAAGGTTGAATCGCCGGGAGTGCGTAAATAATTAACCGAATCGCTTGCAATGCAAATTTTCTTGTTATGAGAAAAGAAAGTGGTCATTGGTTTCCACCATTTCCTTTCGAAGATCCAATTAATATTCAATGTGTACAATGGGAAGTTCTCATCAATACACTCAGTTTCGGGAAAGGAGGAAAAATTTTACGAGAGTTTTATGTCAATGTGAATCTCTTGTGTTAGTCAGAAATTCACGATAGATTGCCCTTTATAGTATTCTTTTAGTTTGCGAAATGAGAAGAACGAATATTTGATTCTATTGTCTATAGTGAATTCTATAGAAGAATTAAAAAAAAACTACGGATTAGGGATGAAATCCAAGAACTTCAGCTGTTTGTGTTTACAGCAGCGAAACATAAGGGGCTTAAGGCCATCTTAGCTGAGAAAACAAGTTTGTATAAACAGACATAAAAATAGACATAAAAGGTATCTTAAGCCAAAAGATTAGAAGGGGATTCTAGAAGAATCCAGAAAAACTTCCAAAGATCCTTAGCTAACGGTAGTTACTCATCAGAATACGTGAGGATTATGAGCTTTGCGGAAGAATAAGTGCTTCGAAGACAAATTTTGACAATCTCGATGCTTAGTATGTTTGTTGTTGTTTTTTGGAACTGAAGTGGAGTGGATAAAGTCCCGCTGCGTATTTTTTTTCGACTGGAGTAATGCTCCATCCAGACCACATTTGCTGCGGAAAGACATACAGAAAGGGAATCTTCCGTGGATTTCTCGAGAAAAAAAAACACTGTTTAATTCGAGATCAAAGACCTATGGACCTTAATGAACTTTTCCACCTGAAAAAAACAAAAAAATAGATCTAAGTGGAGTCAAAAGAAAAAAATGAGCAGAAAAAAACGATTAGAACTGGTAGCAAAAAAATTTCTAGAAAGAGTTCCTTGACTGACTTGCAAGCTCAAAAAGCGTTTGGTTTTTACGAAGTTTCGACGTAATAAAAGACGAAGCTCTCGCATTTTTAGACATCGCAAAATTTTTTTGGTAAAAACTGTTAAAAATCATCGTTAGAAAATCATTGTTAGAAAATCATCGGAAACAAATTTAGAGAATTTCCGACCCTCATAATCTTCCAGCAGACACTTTTTCGAGAGATTTGAGGGATTCGAAGGTTTTGATTTCTGCGAATCGAAACCGAATCAAAATCTACACTGCTGGGTTTCGTGAACCCGGAAGTCGGGACCGACAGGACGTAGTCCTGAACGTAGCTCGGGCAGGAGTGGTTAGCCTTAACGTTGATAATGTCAGAGCCGTAATGAGGTAAATTCGACCTCTGAGCGGATGTTTCCATTTCGACTAATTACCAGCGAGTATGCTGCTCCGGGGCCGCTAATTGGTCAAAGCTACTGGACCAAAAAGCGCTAGTGAGATGAGATAAGAACATGAACCAGAAAAAAGTTTTCATCCCACCTAGATATACTTTTTGTTTTCTCCGGCTGGGAAGGGTCAATGAGGTTAAATCCACCTCTATCTTCGCAGGGAATGCGCAGTTTTGACATAAAAGTTGAGCTTAGAGAGCTTTTTTGTGTATTTTTTCGGAGAAATCATTCGCCTAATAAATAAGAAACGTTAATTTCAACTGAAGGCTCGATATTTTGTATAATATCTCAAGCAGGTTGCAATATAATTCATCAAACTACGGAGACTAAGAATTTGATCCGGTTTTGGCTTTTTAACGGTAATTTGTTAGTAATTTGTTAGTATTTACTATTGACGAACTACCGCTTAAAAGGTATTTTTCGAATGAACCCCATCAATTTTTTTAGCGGAAAAACTATGGGGCGAGTGTATTAGAAAAAAACCAAGGACCTTGAAATTACATAGATGTCAGAGATACCGAATCTCAATCGTATTGCTTGAAGCAATCTGATATTTTGTACTTGTGACCTAATATAACTGAGCCAGAAATTTATTCTTTAATTGGATGGTGAGAAGAATAAATGAAAAAAGTATGTAATCCCTATAAAACGATTTATCGGTACATGAATTCAAGTTCTTTTGAAATTTCATAGGAAATGAGTAAAATGCCACGCTTAGTAACTGAAAATGGCTTATAAGCAAGTAATAATGTCTTTTTAAAACATACAAGTTAAACAATAGTATTAATATTATATAACTTACTCAATTCTCACCAAGGCAAAGGATATAACATTTATCATGTGCCATTCTTTTTTTTTTCTTCTTTCTTTCTTTGATCACGGTGAACACGTTCATTTAATGACAGTGTTCTCATTTACGAATGAAAAGAGAATGGAAAATTTTATGGAATCTGATATGCTCCCGAAATCGCTACCACTGTAAGAGCAACATGTTGCAATTAATGGAGCAGAAAGCAAAAAAGGACAATTATTTTTTTTTCAATCCTGTGAATCCTTGGATTTTTTCAAAGCCAAAATAACGGCACTTCCAAGATGTCCTCTTGAAGCAAAGAAGGACCTTATTAAACTCATTAAATATGTCCTTGAGAACGAAAAATTCAATATTCAACGGAAAAGCGGTGCCTTAACAAATCGAAGATTATCCAACGCTTTGGTAGATCAAAGAATATTCAGTGCTTCACGGATTATTAGGTGATAGAGCTTCTCATTTCGCCTCGTGTTGCGACTCTTACGTCAGGTTCAGGGAAGTTCAAGGAAGTTCAGGGAGCGGGTGAAATTAGAGGATCAAAAAGTAGAGGACAAATCACCTTATCAATTAGGTTTGAATAAGTTAATTAAACAAATTAAGTAAGCAGCAAAATTAATTAGGTTCGAATAAGTTAATTGAGCTCTACGTCAAAAGTCCTCAATTGTCTGATAAAGTAATAGGAGAATTTGTTTAGAGCATTTAAACATTGAACAGAGTACATAAATAAATAAATAAACACAAATAAATAGTTTAGGTAGATAGTAAAGATAAAGAAGATAGAAGAAGAAAAAAAGGGATAAGAAGAGAGAACTTCATGGAAGAACTTATTCATCTTCGAATCCCAGCAAATAAGCATGTTTTCATATCATTTTTGGTCCTCATACGCGAATGAAAACATCTCTGAATGACGGAAGTGAACAGCGAGCATGTGTGCTTCGACGACACTTCTCAGCTTCTTCGATTTCTCGAACGTCCGGTAAAATAATACTATGGATGCATAGTATTATTACGACTCATTCCCACTTCTTTAGCGAAGGGAACAAAAGTATGTGAATTTAGGAAATAAATTATATTAATATCTACTCAAAAGTCCGCTACTAGCTTCCTGCAAAATCCTTCCTGCGAATTTCTGCAAGGGACTTGGTCCTGAAAAAGAGAAGTAGATTTAGGACATGGAAATTTTTGCAGAGGTGAGCGGTATGAAAAAGTCGTCGAAATATTTATGCAGCTTCTAAACGTATCCGATTGCAAATACATAGTGCATGTAATTGACACCAACCAGTTGCTTTGTAGAGAAGAATGGAAATTTTTCCAACTCTCTCCGGAATGAAAATGTTTGCCAGCTGGTCAAAACGTAGTACAGTAATTTCAAAGTATCATTTAATAGATACACACAACACAAATATCTTTTCTTGACAGGAATCTTAAAGCTGAATAATGAAAGAAAAATTCGTTATAGACCTATATGCTTTTCCCATGTAGATTATCCGGAAATTCTCGCTCAAGGATCTCTGTCAGTTATAGTTTTATTTCTGGAAATTCGTAGAGAGAAATAAAATAAAGAACGACGTTTTTTGAGCACACGACTCTGCTATCGCGTAGGAATTTTGAGATTTTTGCAGAAATCAATTCTTTTCTACATACACAATACCGATGGAAAAGTGGAAGCTGCTAGAAAATAGAATATCGATTCTTTGACCTGTCACTTGGATTCATTCGCTTCGTTCAGCCTTCGTCTATGTGTACCCCTTGGAACAAATTTCGCTGTGTTCAGTCACAGTGAATTCTTTTTAACGTTGCTTATCTCTTAGAAGTAGATCCCTTCGAATATTTTTCCTCACAAACCATAACTTGTTTGTTACTGGGAAAATTTCCACTTCCATCAATCTTACGTTTTTGCGCTGAGAATTATGTTGCTGAGAACTTTCCCGAAAAAATCTTCTCGCCTCATCAAAATGTCGCACTATTTAATTACATTGTATTATTATATTATTATTTATAATGTTTTATCAGGCAACTCGTCAAAGTTCATAGAAAATACAACAAAAATGTTGAGGTTTTTTTTCGGAGTAAACGATGGGTATGAGAATATTTTTGTGAACAGATGAATACCACCAACTCAGGTGCATTAATGGCCAATGATCTCCAACCGATTTGGAATCATTCAAAAAGTCGAACACTCGAATCTTTTTCGAAGAAAATTTAAATGAATTGTATGGAGAGGCGAAACATCCGGTAGAAAAAATTTTATCTGTGCAGTCTTAGAGTAGAGCAAGTAATCTAATCGTTTTAGCTTTTGCAGAATAGCAGCACCGCGTGATTCTGAACACGGAGCGGTGCGCGGCTATTTCTGGATGTTTTCTCTCCGTTATCTCGATCGCACTCATCCTCAAACGTTTCTCATTCTCTTTCGTTCTCCGACGAATTGTTCGCCGTCGGCGCTAAAAATAACGGGAGGCCATGGCGAGAGTGTGGTCGTAGCGGCGGCGAACTAATGGATACGATTAGCCGCATAAGGTATGCGTGCGGTAATTGTGACGAGCTAGTCTTCTCCTTCTCCTTCGATAAGAAGCACTCGTTGACGATCTGTGAAATCCGCTAAGGTCGGGGCTGAAGTTTACTCTCACACAAAAATATGGGGGAATATGCGAAGTGAGATGAAAATACGAGAAATACCCGAATTTTTCACCCGATTCCACGTCCGCCTGGTTTCAACAAGAACTTTTTCGTAGGCTTCCGATATAAATTGAATAATCTCATTTAAATAAATAAATAAATAAATAAATGAACCTGAGAATAATTCTCATGGGTTCAATGAAATGCTTTGGTTGTTGGTTCGCTTTTGATTGCCTTTCTAGAAATGTAGGTATGCTCACGAGTGGCATGTTTACCACAAAAAAACGCGCTATTTTCGTGCGTAAGACTCCTGGTTGAATTTTGAAAAATAAAGGAAAGAAAATAATCCTTAGTAAATTTAATTCGAAGAGAACACTGAGCTTTTTTCACGATAACGAGAGGAACCGCTAAGCTGACATAGCTTCCAGGTAGGATTTACTAGTATCCTAGGAAATCCTTTCGTAGAACATAAATTTGGGAAAATGGAGATGTCTTTTGTGGATCTATAGCCACAAAATAAGGAATACAAGGCAGCAGAGCTGTATTGTCAAAGTCAGAAAAACGAGAAAGTGAAACTTCCAGATAAGACCCATGTTCTAGGACCCTTCTATTGAATGATTTGGGAATGGTAAGAAAGGAAGCAGGGTTTGTAAGTTCTTTCTCGTAGAGTTTTTTTTTCGAGATTCTGCTTCTCTTTTTCTCTCCGCTTTTCAATTTTTCATTTATATTCAAATAATTGTGTTCAAAATGTTCTTGCCTTCCAAAAAGCCATTAAAAAAATTTAAAAAGACGTGCGATCAAATCTTCGCAAGGATTTGTCTATTTTCTTCAAATGACGACTACTTTGTGCGACAAACTAGTCCTTAGAGAGTAGGAATTGAAGCGGCGAAAAACAACGGAAATGAAAGTGACGCCCGGGAATTTCTGGAATTTGGGTGCCCACCTCTAAACGAATGATGCTAGCCGGTCAGTTTAATTCTGAGGGCTGCTATTTTTTGCTTATTGTTAGGAGAATTGGTCGCTTTTCCTTTAACATTTGAGGTTCAGCATGTTATGGACATAGAGGAGAAAGCGATATTTCAATTCTACTTTAGATTTTTTTAGGATCGTATCTAGAAAATTTTCTTAAGCAATTAAGGAAAGCTTTAGTAAACAAACAAACAAACGACGCCTTAACACTTAAGTCTACAATGGAAAAGATCTGCTTGAAGGAGACAGTGTGAAAATAGAATTATGTAGATAAATCTATTTTCGTTTGAAATTCAAATGGTAATGACAAAACGGTCCTGGGACCTCGGCATTGCCTATGTTTTCTTTTGGTGAGACTACGAGGTTTTTAGACGAAACCTTGTTATACGGACGTTTCTACTCTTTCGTAGTCTAAAGGGGCTTAATTAAAGGTTGATTGGAACGATTTTTTGGAACAGATTCTAGACCAGTGAACACTACGAAAAAGCTGAAAAGTCAGGCTAATAAAGGTTCCTCGTAGACACGCTAACAGAAAAAATAGTAAGAAAAATTGTAATAAGATGTGCATACTGGAACAGAGGCAATATTTCCGTTGGCATCTAAAGAATAAGAAACCGCTTCAATCTGATCACAAAACTTCCACCGCTTCTAACTCCGAATTCCTAATCGAGCAACAAATAATCGATAATCACAGTTGTAAATGAAGCCGATGTAGCACAACAAGAAATCCTCGAAATAGCACCATCCATAGCCATCTGATGCGCATCTCATTAGATGCTAATTATATGCATCGCAACTCTTCTTCTTGCCATAGTAGCAGCAAGTAAATAAACAAACAGAGCTCGTATGCGACTATTTACTAATTGATTGCAGAAAAAGCTTTTACTAGATGAGGTGTCAATTTTAGGGCTCTCTCTAATTTGGCAGCAAACCAATGAAAAAGTTCTTGTCTTGAAAAAATTCGCTACGGAAAGATCGATGGTTTATTCTTTTGTATTCAGCCACAAATACCTTCGTAAGTACGCAGCAACAAAAAAAATCGATGACTTACGGCTACTGAAGGGGTTAAAATTAAATTTAGTTTCTAATTCTTCGGACATTTGGTTTGGTTTTTAATACAATTCAAGTATCCGTAATGTGAAAAAGAAATCGAAAGCATCTGGAGCGGTGTCATAGAAAAAATGCATTGTTCGTAAGCGGAAAAGGCGAGGCGGAACACGATCGAGCCCTCTTCGTCTCTGAAACTCAAAAGAAATTTTAGCTCCAAACGAAATATCAGTTTTTTTTTGAGGTCAGCCTCTCTTAGAGCTCTTCCTTTTGCAACCAATTCATCGTGGACTCTGCTTTCTTTGATTGCAGAAAATTTTCTTTGTAGAGATTTTGCCAAGGGATTATAGTAATGTAAATGAAAGCATGAGATATGATATTTTAAAAGCGAAGCTCGCTTTATGAACGGCTTCTGAAGATAATTCAATTCTTTCCAATTTTAAATTCTCGCTAAACTGTTTGCAGTTTTTTTTGCTTTATCTTTAGCTTTATTTCCTATTTCTCAGGGTTTATCTTCTCTTTAGGGGAACGCATCTTAGTACTGTATGATCTACGACAACAAAATGGGCTTTTATTATCTTTCATGCTACTGGGACTGGGAAATAATCCAAGAAAGGTCCCATTTCTTCAGGTTGCTCTTAATGTTGTATGTAGGCTAATTCCGCTGTTACAAGGATTATGAACTTGAAATTTTTTTTAGGAATTATCGTATCTTGGACAGGTTTCACTTGATTCACATAAGGCACGTGTATGCAGCGCAAAGGTAAAGTGTTCCGGGTGTGTTTAGACTGTCTATGTTTTGTTCGATGTCGCCAAGCGGCAACTAAACTGTTCATCTTCCTGTAGTCTTCCTTCCTCTACAAATTGCTATCAGATTTCCCTCGAAAAATAAAGAATTCGACTTGGTACAGTGGTTGGCTCCTGTAACACTTTAAAATATAAAATATATAGTTCAAAGTATGCAGTTTAAAGCAAAGGTTGATAAATCCTCGAAAGATTCTCCGTTTGCAGTCGTACACGTCGGCTCATTCCAAAGGAATTTATCTGCCACGAGCCTAACATACTATCTTATCCTTCGAATTACATTTATTCTTTTTTTTAGAAGAGGAAGAAAGTAAGGAAAAGGGTAACCATGGAGATACTGAGGAACTTCCTATTTTCTTGAGTTATCAATAACATCATCTTGGGGATAACATTGAAATTATCGTTCCCTTTGAATTTCATGTAATTTTCAAGATTCTGATAACAGTTTTGAACACACCAGCTCGGTCAACACCGTTATCAGTTGGAAGATTCCAACCAACCAATCTTCGAACAAATAATGTACGGTGACGAGGGTGGTATATTTGGAATTTTTATCGTATTTCACGCAATTTTCTAGTTTTTAATGAAATTTTCAAACTTACCTCCCCTGTCAATATTATTTGTTCAAAAATGTTGACTAACACTTTATTATTAACTTTACTGTTAGATCTATAGTTACTAATTGTTTTTGGAGAGGTTATGGTTACACTTTGCAACTGAATAGAGCATAGGGAACTTTAGAGACTGTAAAAAAATGAAAGCGGTACGGTAAAATCATTGAAGATCCAGTGTCTGGTTAGAGGACAACGAGATCATAGATCTATGCATAGATGAACATCTTTTTTCACATCAGACTACCAAGAAATTAATGTTTTCTGTGGTAATGTAAGAATGTTGGATGTGTCGCCGTCGGAGACGTACATAGAGAGCAAGTGTGGGAGAATTGTACTAGATACGCTTCAGTAGTTTCCCGCATTCAAAGGGGACCGAAAAAAGGAATGGCGAGCGAAGTAGTCGATGAGTGTGGTGAAGCAGAATGAATGTGGCAAAGTTTCTTGCATGAGGGTTTGCAGTGAGAAAAGAAAGGAATATTAAGTTCTTCAGTTGAAAGAAAGTAAGCAGCATAGTTCTCATTTCGCTTAGAAACTTTACACAAAACATATTTTTAAAAAATAATATTTTCTTTTTCTTTTTCAAGTTCAATTTTTCAATTTCCTGCATTTTGGCTCATTTGATTCACTTTAATTAATAATAAATAAATAATGACAAATATATAAATAGTTATTAAAAGTTACTAGTTTTTTATGCAGTTAATTTAGTTTTCTTTAAAGTTTAGTTTTTAAGTTTTTATTAGTTTTCTTTATTTATTTTAATTTTTTAAATTTGCTAGCTTTACTTGAAAGTACATAATGTATTGAAGAATCATTTGCTTTCCAAGAATGTAAAAAGTTGAAAGTTGAACCAGTATATTTGATAACTTTTTTCTAAGGAGATGCTCAATGAAGTGTGGGGGAAGGGCTTGGTTGGCACTTGGGCGGTTTCGAACCATCGATCGATCGTGCAGTCACAGCGGGACATCGCACTCACCTCAAGATTTAGTATATTTATAGGAATTAGGACAGGTCGAATAATAATTTTTAGTCTTCTCTTGGTCATGATCATATTTGTCATAACAATTTGTATCCATGCCATGATCGATCTAACGCACATCATACTTTTCTGAGTAGGGAACGGCTACACATTCACTGAACAAAACAGCAGAAATGGTTGGTCTGAGAAAATGGGTGAACTAGAGGATCCAAGATTCTCTTCTAATGAATACAATACAATGGAGTTCACAATGTCAGTATCCTTGAATAAGTGGCCGAATCATTTTTATTATATTTTCATGCACATTGCTGATCTAGTTAAAGGTATCACCCCACCTGGAGTCTGGAGTGGTGCGGATTTTCGGTGGAGTATTGGTAGTCGTAGATTATGGAGAGAAGGGTGATTCCGTTCATTTCTTCCTAATTGCCGTAGAAAACGGCCCGGAAGATACGGCTTCAAGAGTTTCGGCGCACTATTTCCTACAAGGAGTTCGATCGGAGGGCGCCAGCCCTGTGTGGCGCCGCATCTTCCGGGCCGTTTTTACGGGAATTAGGAAGGCATGGCAATTACACCCCTCTCCATAATCTAGTATCCCGTACACGAATACTCCACCTGAAATCCGTACCACCTCACATTCGTGGCGTGATGCTTTAAGTTTTGAGAGCAAACTCAAACAGAGAATCAGATGCAGCGCCGTACAGAACCTCAGGCGGCTGCCAACATCAACGAGGCGTTGGGCGACGGAACCACTACCCACTGTACTGCCAACAACAGGTACCACCCCTTCGACGAGTGCAACTTCTCTTTCGACCACTTGACACTCACGAGACAACCGCGCGCCATCATCGACAGCGATCATCACAGTCTCTTGGTGCGCTTATCGAACGCCACGACGGTGACTATAGCTGCACAACTCAGCACTGCTAGGCGCATCATCGAGGTTCATTTGCACAGGATATTTGGGTGGAGATGACCCCGTGAGCTGACCGAGTCCAAAAGTTCATGCCGAGTGAACCATGACTGAATCAGTCATTGCTGCTTCGCCACTATGATCGGAGTTCAGGATATGACCTGAGGGAACGAGAGGTGGATCCTCTGTGGCAATGTGTGGTAACCATAGTCGGCGTGACCTGCGGCTGCCGAACGCTTTGAGGGCGTGACTGACACCTTCAAAGCGTTCGGCAGCCGCAGCAACCACAACTGAACCAACACCAACAAAAGAGTTTCCTCTGCTGCTTTTGGGATTCGCAGGGACTACTATTGTGAGAGTTGATGTCCTATCAGACGGTCAACGCCAGAGTCTTCGCAGTTCCGCAGATTGGCCGCCGTGGTCCGAGGAAAGCGACCGTCTCTTCACATCTTCAACGGCAACGCGCTGTTGGATGTGAGGTCGGCCACATGCCACCAACGTGAGACACTGGATCGGAAGCGGACCCACTCTATCTATTTTCCACACATTGCTTCATCAGACTACTACCTGTTTCAGCTCCTTAGGCATTCACTGGAGCAGTAACTGTTCAATTCTTTCATTGAAGTCAATCTACTGTTGAGTTGTTCATCGAGCCTCAACCCTTCATCTTCCGGCCTATAGGATTGTGACCCTCTCCCTCTTTCTTTGATGCCTTTTCTGAATCTTTTCAGAAAAGGCATCAAAGAAATAAACTTCATTGAAATTCACTCGGTCGGAGGTCTTTTCTGAATACAGACCAGGACCTCCGACCGAGTCGGAGGTTCTGGTCTGTATTCAGAAAATGAAGAATGGAAAATCTGGTGGAGGCGACGGGACAGAAATGCTAAGATATCTTCCTCCGTCTGGGATTCGTGAGATGACAAAGATCATCCGTTCAATATGGATAAGCGAAAGGATACTTGATTCGTGGAGACACGCTATCATAATTCCCCTCCACAAGAAGTTATCCGTCACGGACCCAAGGAATTATCGAGGAATCTCTTTGCTGCGTGTTATGTACAAGGTACTGGAGCGCATTATCCTGGACCGACTCATTAAACATCGCGAAGAAACAACGCGCGACGAGCAAGCTGGCTTTCGTTCTGGCCGATCTACCAGGTGTTCATCGTCAGGAGAGTGATCGAAATCTGGCAGTGGTATTCGAAGCCAATGCAACTAGCGTTTCTGGACTTTGAAGCCGTGTTCGACTCTCCTCACCGAGGCCGTCTTCTGAACGCGCTTCGCGCCGATGGAGTACCAGGAAAGTTCGTTCGCTTGCTTGATGACATGAATCAACGAACAACTGCTGCAGTTCGAACACCAGCCGGATTTACAACACCGTTTGAAGTGGTAACTGGAGTAAGACAAGGGACAGTGGCAGGACCTTTCCTGTTCAATTTCGCAATCGACGACATTATGCGAAGAACAGTCGACCAGTGTCCTGCCGACATTGTCTTAGCACCATCTGGGTGCCCCTTAACTGACCTCGAGTACGCCGACGATGTTGTTATATTCGCGGAAAGCAGTACGAAACTTCAACATGTTGTCAACCTTGTATCGAAGCTGGCTGCAGCCTATGGACTACGCCTACGCCCTGATAAATGCAAGCAGATGTGGATCTCTTCGAGACCACAAACGGGAATCAGGGTGGACGGACAACCGATAGAACTCGTCGATGAGTTCTGTTACCTAGGCTGTACGCTGAAGAACGATGGCAGCTACGAGAGAGATGTTCAGCAAAGGTGCGCTAAGGCCACTTCTGCATTTAACTCCTTAACGAAATGCCTGTGGTCGACCCCCATCACCAACGAAGTCAAGCTGCGAGTCTAAATATCCGCAATTCGCCCCATCATGATGTACGGATCGGAGACTTGGGCAGCACCATCAACGGTTATGGAGAGGCTTGACTGCACGGAACGAAAGCTGCTTAAACGGTTACTTGGCTACTTTTGGCCTAGGGTATGTCACAATGAAGATCTTTACGCAGAAATTGATGTGGTATACCGGCGGATGACACGTGGAAAACACCAACATCTTGCACCGCCATCGAAAGTGGCTAAAGTAAATCGTCTTCGCTTCTTTGGTCATATATTAAGGAGACCGGCAGATCGCCTTGTTCAACGAGTTTTGAGGAGTTCGTGGGGTTCGAGCTGGAAGAAGCCACCTGGCCGAAAACGGAAGTTCTGGACTGAGGCGGTGAAAGAGGACCTGAGGACACTCGGCGTGGAGAGGCAGTTCAGGCGAGACGTAAGGTTTCGCAGAGTATGGAATAGCGACGAATGGATTGATTCTGAGCAAGCTCTCGCAGCAGGATCGAGAAGGGTGGGGAGAGCTGTGTTAAAGGACGGCACACCACGGCGAAGATGCGGGGAAACGGGTCAGGGGATGACATAAGCCCGCCGATTAAGCTCAAGGAAGGTTTCGGGGGAAAATCCCGCCAAATAAAAGGCGGGTATTTTATTGGCGGGACCCCACCAAAGAATAAACAAGAAAACGGGGGGGGGTTCAAAGGAGGAGGGCCCCCACGAGGAGGGGGCAAAAAGACTTATAAAAACGCCATAAAAAACATATTTGCTGCTCTTTCCGGGTGAACCCACATTTAAAACAAAAAGAAAATATAAAATTTTTTACAAAATTAAGGGGCGGGGGGCCACCTCCCCCGCAAAAAAATAGAAAAAAAAAAATATAAAAAAAAAAAATAATTATAAATAAAATTACGGAAGTAGAGGGATAAGGGTATAAAATATAATTGTAAAACTATATTTTTTTAAAAAATGTAAAAAAGTTTAATATAAAAAAAAAAAAGAAGAGGGGGGGGGAGGAGTGTTATAAATTTTTTTTTTTTTTTTCTTTTTTGCATCATTTGCGAGGCTACGGGCAGTAGCAGGATAGTTAGTAGAGAGTGCTCCTTTCCAAAGATACGGAACAACTGATTCTGCTGCAGTATATTTCAAGGCAAGGATGAGTTGATGTTCAGGTCTAAATCCCCATGCACCTCTACGGTAGTTCTATATTCACTGCCACAGGTAAAACTCATCACGTCGCTACAAAAAAGTGCGGAAGGCATAATGCAACTCATTTCGTTTCGACTTTATGTCTTGAAAACACAAGAACAAAAAATTATTCATTCGCTTTTTCTGTACGTCTCTCTATCCGGATATCTTTGCTCCTGGTGGAGTGGCCCCAAAAATTGGAGATGGCCTGCAATGTGAAATTCTTAGTTAACAAGTTCACTTCTTTTCCACGGTATGGTAGAAACCCAGAGCATTAAGGTGCCAATTAGAGTAAAATTATGACCTGTTCGAAGGTCCTTAGTTAACCCGATTTTTTTTACAATGAAAAAATTAGGAAATTCTCGTACTTTCCACTGACGGCGACGAGCACAAACAGCAGCAGAAATGACACAACGTTGTAGAACTTCATCTAAAACTAACAGGTAACCTTGAATTAGTTTTCTTTTATCTTCACCTCGGACAAAACAAACGTGAAAAAAGAATAGTTATCTGAGGACACCACCTTCTATTCTATTTTACCAGTACAGAAATATGCGAGGTACAACTCATAATTTCTAAAGCATCGGCAACAACTGCTAACGGCCAAGATCACAAGTCCTCGGTGCTGAGAGGTTTCAGCTCCCGGAGAGATTGCGATAGTCACAGATGATCCTTTTTGTATGAACGAATCATTAATATCTTCTATTTTTTCCCAGCGATAAAAGGATCCACTGTTGGAGTGCGAAGTAAGCAAAAATCGTTTTAATCAGTGTGGTGTGATTTGCAAAGTAACGCGGACAAGGCACAGCATCGAAAGAGATCGAAAAACTTAAAGTTTTACGGGTTTCACAGTAGTCTGTGAATTATAGAATTTCCCACCTGGTACAACTAGGAGAAACGAATGCACTGTTATCTAATGCTAGTCGCTGTTTTATACTCGCCTCTACTATGCTAAAAGGACCACTAATGCATATTCAATGAAGCTTTTATCGTGCTAAGCGCTTCTAAAGTGTGTGTTAGCGTTTTGAATCTAATGAAATACAACAGATGGTACAACGATTCTACCGCTTGTGACGATTTTGAGCGCTGTGCATTTCTAGTTTTTCACAGAAAGGATCATCTGTGACAACTGTTTTCTCTGCGAGTAGCTGAAATCTCTCTACGCCGGAAACTTGTTACCTCGCGTTCTCAACAGTTGTCAGTAAATTAAGAGTTGTACCTCATACATTATATGTAAGTACAATGTGGCGCAATATTTTTAAAGAGCCCCTTATTTTTATTGTTTATATTCATCTTCTCCGAAATAAAGATGAAGGGAAGCAAAAACTGAGACCTCGAAAGTGTTAATTTGAATGTGTTACTTTCAGATGATGTTCCATAACGATGTGTCTTTACTGCTGCTGTCTGTGCTCTTCGGATGCGTTCAAAGAGGGTCCCAACGGATTTTCTAGCGCGCCCCAATCACGCCCTAGGCAGGCAGTTAGCGATGGTGTGTATCTCAAAGAGATTCATCTTTGCTGCTACCTAAATAGCTGACTATGTTTACCTACCACTAATCATACGTCGCATCAGCCCCCAAGATATAGTCCACGAGCTGCTAAACTGTTTTGAAGGATCAGATACGTCCACTGGAATCACGATATTGATATGGTACTGAAACCTCAGGGAACCCGTACAGTTCGGATCGTAGATTACGGAACCCAGTATGCCTCCGCTCCACTTCCCTAATTCGATGTATCCTCCATAAGTGTCTGTAGCAGTGTTCCTTCTTCTTGGGAGAGTTGCAATTTCCGGGACTGGAAGGGAGGAAGGGGAAGGGAAGCAGAGACTCAAAGAAGAGCTTAACAGCGAATCTGAGGTCAGTCGAAGACTTGAAGGTGTTCCTTCACAACGGGCTGTTACACGGGATGAGGTCTGGGAATTTGGGTGGATGGGAAATCATTACCAAATCCACTTTGGGATGCAATGTTAGTTCCATGTACGATCATACAAACCCCCGATTTAATCATTACATTCACGTTTAATCAGCAGTGGACGGAGATAAAAGAATTTGTTAAATAATTTTAATGTAGTGAATGATAGTTATGCTGAGTATAAGGAAATTTCTGAAATGACAGACTACCCATCATCAAGGTTCACATCAACCGCAGATTTATAGAGTTGCAGGAGGACTACGGTATTAATTTCAACTAGTTCTGGACACATACTCAACTCATTTCGGCTTGAGTTCATATCTCCAAACACACAATCAGAAGAGAGTTAAATATTTCCTTTCATTTTGTTGTTGTTAAATTTTGAACTCAACAAAATTGCATTTCTCTAGCAGAAAATAGGTACGCAGACTAGGACTGCCACCTGTAATGTTGTGTGAGATTTCAGGATGTAGTCATTGACAGGTGTTCTCACTGATGCATGCGAATATCTTTCTGAATTGTTCAGTGTAAAAGAAACAGTAAACGTACTACGATCAAGGAAATTTTCTCCGTAACATAACAAAACCTAAGACAATCATCGAGACACTAACACCTTGCGAATAGAGTCGGGTCAAGAAGAACGGACTTTTCTTCGTTCAGATGAGGAGATTTTTCAAGAAACATTTACCTGCTGTCGTTCAGTTAAAGGCATCACCCCACGAATCTGAGGTGGGGATTTCAGGTGGAGTATTCGTATACAGGATGGGAGACTACGGAGAGGAGGGTGATTCCGTCCATTTCCTCCTAATTGCCGTAAAAAACGGCCGTTTATCGTGAAAGGATGTGTATTACAGGTATTAGTGAAAGTAAAACATATGTAGAGGGTGCCCAGAGATTTTGACCTAACCTTCAGCTCCATGGTTGCTTTGAAAATTAGAAAAATTTTGGGAAATAGGGAAAAGAATACCCTCCTCTTTTTTTACAGTGTTTATCTTTATAGTGAGGTAATGATTTCTACTTCTAGCAACAAACATAGAAACAACTGTAGAGTTGCATGGGTGTCTGACCCCAACGCCAACTCATCCTTGGTTGAAATATACTCTAACAAAGTTGATGTATCTTCCGAAAAAAAGAGTGCTCTTTGTTTCTCTGCTAATGCCTTTATCCTCGCAAATGGTTCAAACAGACACAAACAGCACTCAAAATCGTCACAGTCGGTAGAATCGTTGTACCATCTGTTGTATTTCATTAGATTCGAAACGTTGACACACACACTTCAGAAGCGTTTAGTACGATAAAAGCTTCATTGAATATGCATTAGTGGTCCTTTTAGCAGAGTAGAGGCGAGTATAAAACAGCGACTAGCATTAGATAACAGTGCATTCGTTTCTCCTAGTTGTACCAGGTGGGAAATTCTATAATTCACAGACTACTGTGAAACCCGTAAAACTTTAAGTTTTTCGATCTCTTTCGATGCTGTGCCTTGTCCGCGTTACTTTGCAAATCACACCACACTGATTAAAACGATTTTTGCTTACTTCGCACTCCAACAGTGGATCCTTTTATCGCTGGGAAAAATAGAAAATATTAATGATTCGTTCATACAAAAAGGATCATCTGTGACTATCGCAATCTCTCCGGGAGCTGAAACCTCTCAGCACCGAGGACTTGTGATCTTGGCCGTTAGCAGTTGTTGCCGATGCTTTAGAAATTATGAGTTGTACCTCGCATATTTCTGTACCGATAAAATAGAATAGAAGGTGGTGTCCTCAGATAACTATCCTTTTTCCACGTTTATTTTGTCCGAGGTGAAGACAAAAGAAAACTAATTCAAAGCTACCTGTTAGTTTTAGATGAAGTTCTACAACGTTGTGTCATTTCTGCTGCTGTTTGTGCTCGTCGCCGTCAGTGGAAAGTACGAGAATTTCCTAACTTTTTCATTGTAAAAAAAAAGACGATAGGTGTGAGGAACGATTACAAGAACCTGGTTGAGGAATTTGGCTCAACGTCGTCTAGATGCGCCTTTTTACGACTGCGGGACCGCGGAGGACGTAAACTCTGGATCGTAAGTGCTCACGCACCTACAGAAACCGCTGAGGACAACAGTAAGGACGCCTTCTATGATGAAATCAATGCGTTGATGTCTAAAATACCAAGCCAGCAGGTGGTCATTGTCGGAATCGACGCAAATGCGGAAGATGGGACTCGAACAGCAATCCGATGTAGGAAAATGGTACTAAGCAGCGGAGCGCACGTCGGACAACGGTGACCGTCTGGTCGACTTGTGCGAACAGACGGGCCTCATCATCGCTTCCACGTTTAAGAGGAATCATCGACGCCATCAGCTCACGTGGCAGGGGTCAACCCTTTTAACGCCTGAAGAGCAGCGCAAGCGGAAGATGAGGACTCTTAAACTTCAGCTCGACTACGTTTTGGCGAGGAACATTCCTCAGTCAGATATCCGAAAATCTAGAGCTGTTTGGGACGTCGCGTTCGACTCTGACCACCGTCCAGTTCTTCTCAGCTTCAAGATACGGTTCCGCAAGAGAAACCGAAGGGTTCCTCTTCAACCGAAAATTGACACAGCAGGTCTGAAAGACGATGAATGCAGAACAAAATTCCGCCAACGTGTGTCTATTCATGCTGGAGTACGGACCAGGAAGAAGCTTAGCGATGCGGATTCCTCCGCAGAGTGCATCCAGGACGCTGCAAGGGAAACGCTCCCGGTTCTATTGCCACGGAAGAAGTTTGCCTTTGCATCTGCGGAAACAAAATCCACGTACAATTCTGTATGTGTGCTGGTGACTTCAACCAGCACACATACGGAATTGTACGTGGATTTTACAAACGACACAAAAGCGTCTTAGAAGGAAGCTGCGTCGTCAACTGAAACGTATGAGTGGGGGTTTGAGAAGGGGGGGGGGGGCCCGGAAAAAAAAAAAAAAAACCTTTCATTTGATGCCTTTTCTGAATCTTTTCAGAAAAGGCATCAAGAAATAAACTTCATTGAAATTCACTCGGTCGGAGGTCTTTTCTGAATACAGACCAGGACCTCCGACCGAGTCGGAGGTCCTGGTCTGTATTCAAAAAATGAAGAATGGAAAATCTGGTGGAGGCGACGGGATTAGCGCAGAAATGCTAAGATATCTTCCTCCGTCTGGGATTCGTGAGATGACAAAGATCATCCGTTCAATATGGATAAGCGAAAGGATACTTGATTCGTGGAGACACGCTATCATAATTCCCCTCCACAAGAAGTTATCCGTCACGGACCCAAGGAATTATCGAGGAATCTCTTTGCTGCGTGTTATGTACAAGGTACTGGAGCGCATTATCCTGGACCGACTCATTAAACATCGCGAAGAAACAACGCGCGACGAGCAAGCTGGCTTTCGTTCTGGCCGATCTACCAGGTGTTCATCGTCAGGAGAGTGATCGAAATCTGGCAGTGGTATTCGAAGCCAATGCAACTAGCGTTTCTGGACTTTGAAGCCGTGTTCGACTCTCCTCACCGAGGCCGTCTTCTGAACGCGCTTCGCGCCGATGGAGTACCAGGAAAGTTCGTTCGCTTGCTTGATGACATGAATCAACGAACAACTGCTGCAGTTCGAACACCAGCCGGATTTACAACACCGTTTGAAGTGGTAACTGGAGTAAGACAAGGGACAGTGGCAGGACCTTTCCTGTTCAATTTCGCAATCGACGACATTATGCGAAGAACAGTCGACCAGTGTCCTGCCGACATTGTCTTAGCACCATCTGGGTGCCCCTTAACTGACCTCGAGTACGCCGACGATGTTGTTATATTCGCGGAAAGCAGTACGAAACTTCAACATGTTGTCAACCTTGTATCGAAGCTGGCTGCAGCCTATGGACTACGCCTACGCCCTGATAAATGCAAGCAGATGTGGATCTCTTCGAGACCACAAACGGGAATCAGGGTGGACGGACAACCGATAGAACTCGTCGATGAGTTCTGTTACCTAGGCTGTACGCTGAAGAACGATGGCAGCTACGAGAGAGATGTTCAGCAAAGGTGCGCTAAGGCCACTTCTGCATTTAACTCCTTAACGAAATGCCTGTGGTCGACCCCCATCACCAACGAAGTCAAGCTGCGAGTCTAAATATCCGCAATTCGCCCCATCATGATGTACGGATCGGAGACTTGGGCAGCACCATCAACGGTTATGGAGAGGCTTGACTGCACGGAACGAAAGCTGCTTAAACGGTTACTTGGCTACTTTTGGCCTAGGGTATGTCACAATGAAGATCTTTACGCAGAAATTGATGTGGTATACCGGCGGATGACACGTGGAAAACACCAACATCTTGCACCGCCATCGAAAGTGGCTAAAGTAAATCGTCTTCGCTTCTTTGGTCATATATTAAGGAGACCGGCAGATCGCCTTGTTCAACGAGTTTTGAGGAGTTCGTGGGGTTCGAGCTGGAAGAAGCCACCTGGCCGAAAACGGAAGTTCTGGACTGAGGCGGTGAAAGAGGACCTGAGGACACTCGGCGTGGAGAGGCAGTTCAGGCGAGACGTAAGGTTTCGCAGAGTATGGAATAGCGACGAATGGATTGATTCTGAGCAAGCTCTCGCAGAAGATCGAGAAGGTTGGGCAGAGCTGTGTTCAAGGACGGCACACCTCGGCGAAGATGCGGGTAATCGCGTCAGGCGATGACATCAGCCCGCCGATTAAGTCAAGTAAGTCAATTCGAGGGGTACCCTGTGACCGGCCGAATGGTGCGCAAGGGAATGCAGTGAGTCTAGCACAAGTCACTCCTATCCATATCCACTCGTGAAGAGAACCCAACCCTTGTCGATACGGAGAGGTTGTACGCCAGCAGTAGCGCTCCTTGTACACGCTTCGGTCCTCTCTAGCAGCGTACTCATTGATTTTGCTTGCAAAACGATCCACCCTTTCAATTTTAGCCTCTATCTTTTTCCTAATAAAGTTTTTGAGTAGACTGTTTACTTCAGTGACCTCCGACCGTTCGCACATAGATGCGACGCGTTCAAACTCACCTCGTAGTAACAAACGCCGTTTTTTCCAGGACGATTAGGGCAAAGGAGGTCATGCCTATATTGGTGATGTACACCCTGAACCCTCTGCACAATAAATATGAGCGTTTGTCGGAACTGTAGCACCTCCAAGCTCTTTGAGAGACTCGACAAGCGAATGTCGCTTGTCTTCCTGTCACAATGTAATGTAATGTTTTACAACTGGCCTCCACACCATGTCAATTTAGTAATACGCCGCCTTTAACGCGAGCTTAAATCTAGAGCCATTTGATCCAGTGAAGCGATGGTAGTCATCCACGAGCGCTTGAAAACCGTGTAATCCTTTACGCAGCCCTTACGCCATGTTTCACGATAAATCTAAACTTTTTGTCGGAGCTCTAGCACCTCCAAGCTCTCTAGTAACTCGACAAGCGAATGTTGGCTGCCTTCTTGACACGATTATTATACTGTACCATCTGTGTAAGCGTTCCTGTGTCATAAATAGTGAAAAAAGTAGAAGGTTAGTGGTCTGTTATCTTTATGTACTGTTATCTTGGTCTTTTTTTGATGTAGTAGCAGTTTAACAGTACATTTCATTAAGATGTGTTCATCGAAGTGCTGCTACGTTATCCTTCGCTTTTAGTTCTCGGTTCTCAGTTAATGGTACTTGAAAACTTCCTCGCGTTTCATAATCTACTGCTGAACAAACCCTAAAATAGAGAATTTCTGTTAACGTCAGTGTCAGTTAAAGGCGTCACTCCACGAATCTGAGGTGGTACGGATTTCAGGTGGAGTATTCGTATACGGGATCGTAGATTGCGGAGAGGGAGGTGATTCCGTCCATTCCTTCCTAATTGCCGTAAAAACGGCCCGGAAGATACGGCTTCAGGCGTTCTGGCGCACTACTTTCTAAAAGGGGTTCGACTGGAGCGCGCCAGCCTTGTGCGGCGCCGCATCTTTCGGGCCGTTTCTTACGGCAATTAGGAATAAATGGACGGAATCACCCCTCTCTCCATAATCTACTATCCCGTATACGAATAATTTACCTAAAATCCGTACCACCTCAGATTTGTGGGGTGATGCCTTTAACACTCCACGGAAGAAATACTGCGGGGGCATTCTTTAGAAGCCGAAAATATTTAAATCCAAGTCATTTGAACTTTTCGCCTGAAATAGTGCTGGAATAAGCTTCATCTTGTTGTCCTCTTCATTCAAAGCCGTATTCTTCTTTTCTTCAGAATACTTCCATTTTCTCATTGAGAAGTGATAACAATTTTTTTTCTTTTTGGAACGAGGGGCATTGTCAATAGATTGTAGATTACTGATTACTATTCTTGATTGACATTAAACGAATTTTTCTGCTACGTATCTTTTTATATTCCGCTGAGCAAATGAGAGACTGTTCTGTTTGAAAAAATGGTGTATTTTTTTTGGACAGGGGGGTATTTCATCTGTTGCAAAAGCAGTGTTTAGGAATCAGCTCGTCTGCCACAGCGATCCATTTTTTCTAACGATTCATGGTAGGACCTGCTATCTTCAGTGAGGTTCTCCATGCCACTGTTTGCGATGAGCCCTCGAGGGAATGAATGGTTCTGCATCTCTGATCTCATCTAGGTGCTCCCTCACTACTTTTTCTCTTTCCTCAGTCTACTAAGTCCCCTATGACAAGAACGTTATCAGATATACCAATCCTGACACCGAATTATATATGTAGGCCAGTCGAACCTGAGACAGGCTTAGAAAATTGTGGTCGAGAAGAATTCATGTTTAAGCTAACAGCAAATAATACTTTTTACTAATCGAAAGGTGCAGTTCGCAAAAATTAAGAGTTTATTTACTTTTCTCCTCACTTTTGGGGGAATTCAGCAAATAAAAGTTTATCTGCTTCGGTTACGCTTAAGTCTTTTTAGTGCAAGTCGGAATCGCTGAGATTTTTATGAACGTGTTTTGATCTACAGAAGGACTTACAGGTCCAAACAATGTGTCAAATCAGTGGTTTTATCTCTCAGACGAGTCTGACACCAATTTATCGACGCCTAACTTAAAAAAGACTTGATTGACAATACCTTTGAACTTTTGATCGTGCGTTCACAAGCGAATCTCTTACCGACCACACCACGCCCGCCACTATTTAACAAATAAAATTTTGGAAATTTGTGAAGTCTTTTGCTCGAAAAAAAACTTAATAGAAAATACTCCTAGTGCCTCCTCGTTGTCTCATATCCCCCTTTTGCTTTCAAAGCGCTAATTATTCTAACGCTTTTCAAAGAATATATGAAATATTTAAAACTACAGCAACGTGAACGTTGAACTCAATTTAAACTTATGAGATTTCAAAATCAGTTTAATTCTAGGGTTGGAACAATGTTAACGCTTTTATTTCTGGTGAATTGTGCAATTGCCGATGTGTACCGAATGTCACTCACAAAAATCGAGTCTCCAATGGTGCAAATGATGAGAAAAGAAACATGGAAAGCAGAACTAAGGAAAATGAAAGAGACGCGTACGCAGATCACAAACGCTGGCAAGCCGTCGTTTCCTGTAAACGTAAGTGATCTCGGTCTTGATCGTTCAACCCTTCGATGACAGCGCAACTCACCCGCACACATTTAAGCATTTTTTACTTTCCTGATTTCCTAGTTCTTCTTGAAAATTATTTGTAGTTATTAAGTCTTCTTATTATCATTTACTATTGTTATTTCCTTGCCCAAATACATAGCTCGTAAAAGTTGATTGGCTCCAGATACGCAAAAAAAGCTCGCTGCCATCAGTGACTTAGAAGCTACAAAAGTTGAGTTGCATTCTTCAGTTCTTGTCATAATACCTTATTTGTACGGAAATATGTGGATAATTGTCGTTGTTTATAGTGGATAGTGGGCATTGTTATTTATAGAAATTCTCTGAATTTCTCTTTGTGTTTGATCGATCTCCATACATGAACTGTTTGTTGATTCTCCATTCTCTTCAACGATTTCCAATAAACCTCGGCATAATGGTGATTCAGTATTTGTCTTTTAAGTTCAGCCGGACCTGAGGTCGTTATAATCCTTTATTTGTGGCTAAAGTTTCGACGACTGCTTCATACCACAGTAGACTTGCGATTTTCTTTGTTGAGCGGATAGTGCTTTTGATCAAATAAGTCACGATCGATTTTGCTCTTTCAAACTCCGAAAAAGGCGAACTCGGCGAAACGGTAGCTAAGAATAAACGAGATAACAACCTCTTTTGTTAGTTGACTGTATGTTTAATTTACTAGGTATATGATTATTATGGTATCGAATATGTTGGCAACATTACCATCGGTACTCCGGAACAATCGTTTGAGGTTCGTCTAACCAATGATGTGAAATTTCGTGAAAAAGGAAAATCGATTCAGTTTTGATCATCAGACCCGCATAGGTAGTATTTGATACTGCATCAAGTGAAGTATGGGTACCAGATTACTCTTGTGCGCCCACTCCGGAACCGGAATGCGACAGATCAGAGTGCGACTCGGGATGTGAGTGAACTTCTTTTGAAGCCTTTTGGAAATGAGTTTATTTCAGAACAGATGTTTACACCAGTACAGTTTTACATTTTTCCACATACGGGGTCAGCGTATAATTATTGCGACTTTTTGCTACTTTTTTCCTCCAGAATCCAATATAATAATTTTTTAGACAAAGTAATCCTCGCTTCTTACAAGAGGGAAATACGCATCCAAAATCATATCTGTATGCGCCATGAAGCGGATATTTTGTAAACTGCTATTAGTTCGCTGAGATAACAAAATAAGTCTACCGCATTCTAACTTTTTTGTCCAAGTGGTGGAGAACAAAATTGCGAACATGGATTCTCGATACCATTTTCATTAAACAAAAAGAGAAGGTTATTTTATTTCGAGAAAACCTCGAACAAAACACCAATTTCTAAAAGAAAAAAATGCGAAAAATGGAGCAACAATTATGCACTGACTCCATACATACATATAAATTCACTCTAATCTGGCCACTTCTGCATTCTCCCGCGTTAACCTTTGTATTAGTAATTTCACTTTACAAGTTTCAATTTCACAGCTACTCTAAAATCTCAGGAATTTTTTTCTTTTTACAAAATAATATTTTAATATGACGTCACTTTTATTCAACGTCTTTTTTTTCTAATCTTTAGCCATTGTACAGTTCTGAAATCTCTTTGAACTTCACATTTTTCACTCCACCTTTCGAATTTTACTTGTGTGGTTTAGCAATATGTTCAGCAACGAGGTTCACTCCTCTGAAAATGACAAATATGAAGGATAAATCTACATGAGATGTGATGTAAGTTCGACTTTGAAACAGTATAAAAACAAAATTAAAAAGAAAATTTAGTTACTCTATACCTCTGAAAATTCGTATTTCCATGATCACACTGTAGAAAACAACGTGTGACAGACGTGACCACATTTCATCAAAATAGAAGAGGAAGATCTAGTGCACTCTTGCTGGGAGTGCTCGAACAAAGAGCATTCCCAGCAAGAGTGCACTAGAACTTCCTCTTCTATTCAAATAACAAGCAGTCAGTGAAAGTTGCACTCTCGCGCAGCTGGAGCGTCTGCTAGACAAAAACTACTCGACACAATCAGATTGGGAGAGTGACGTTGGCCCGACTCCAGACAAAGAAGTTTGAACAGTATATAAGCAGACTACCAGTCCTCAGTTAAAACATTTTTCGTACGTCAAGTTGCCAAGAGTTGAAGCATTCTACCAGCATACTATTGGCCCTCCTTATACTTTTGTTGTTTCAGTTGTTACTTTTCTTATGCTGTTATTCGCTCATGTATTGCCTTGATTTGTACCTTGACACTTATCATACCTGTATTTTTGTATGAATAAAGTTTATTTACTCACGTTTGAGGCATTCTTGCGTACGTAAAAATCCACTGAACTATACTAACTATTTGGTGCATCGCCAATTGCGAACATCTGAGCTGAGGAGCAAAGGAAAGAAATCTAGTGCATTAAGCCAACAAGGTGAGGGCTGAGCATCGGAATATTACACTGTATGCTCATAATTAGCTTCACGTTTGCATTTTTCTATTTCGCCTCAATTTGAAACTTGGGGAAAAGATTCCTCTTGCACTTCCAGAAATCCTTTCTCCTTATATCGAGCATCATCAATTGAAGAAATTATCCATTTCAATCCGACCAGCACGGCAAAAAAATGGCAACATCTCTCAAAACAAGGAAAAGAGTTCCAATTAGGCATTCTAATACACTAACGCAGCTCTCGGCACAGAATGCAGAATTGGGAGGCAACATCAATCTATGGGATAGAGAGGCATATAGTGCAGCTCTAAATCAACTCCAGAATGCTGATGTGTAAAATAAAACCCTTCAAACAACCTTTGAAGGTGTATTATGTGCATTATATATGCAATCAATCACGATACAGTGGATAAGATATCGGAATCTCTCACCACAGAAGAAGAGAATAAAGTGTACATTACTGAAGCTGAAGAACGCAAACTCTTTGAGGAGGAGATCCATAAGTTTCTGAAGGATATTATTATGCTCACTAGCTTCAATAATCCTTCTGATTCGTTCACTAAAGCCCTTGTTAAAAGACCTCAACACTTCGCAAGGGTAGAGGCAACGCTCCGCTTAGAGCAGGTGCATCAAACTGCAAATACTACGACGGGAAGGATCAGCGCTGCTGTTCAATCATTGTCTCATGCGCACGAATTGCACGGAACCCTGTACTAGCAAACAGCAAGTTGGGAGACTCGGGAAATGACTTCTTGGATGATACGGAGGACGGAGTCACCTTGGAACCTAGCTTTGTCAAAGAATTTTGGTGACAGAAGAGACCGAAATCAAGGAAGCTGAGCTTCCAGAATAAAGAGAAGACCACGTCAATTCCCACGTTCAGGCTAAAGACGCAATGGAAGTATCACGAACGTGACATTACTTAATTTCCTTAATTGTTTCTCGTCCCTTTTTGCCTTTGTAACAACGTCTAAAGTCGATGATTCATTCTGTAACTTGAGTTAGCGCTTTATGGCGGCTCATTTGTAGTTCTTAGCTTCGCAGCTGCAAAAATGATTCATTTAGACAAAGATGTTTACAGACCGATCAAGAGGGTTTTTTGTGCTACCATACTGTACTTCACTTCTGAATGTTGTTTATCCTTTTGCTCGCTCTACTTTCTACTCTATGTAACTGTTATCATTAGTGTTGTTACTGTGACGCCGGTTTAACTATATTAAACATATTTGAGCAAGTGCCGAATAAATTTCTGAGTATCCCGTGTGGCACATCGAACAAAACAGTCAACTGGCAAAGTCCAATACAAGTATCCAATTCATGTTCATGAGAAAGTTCGCCGTAATTTTAAGCAGTGTATCGCGGATGCGATCTTGTGAACTTTAGTAACGTGCAACCCTTCGCGATGTAGAATGCAGAGGAAATACAATGTTGTTGATTTGAACGCTTCTGTAGGAGTTATCCCGTAGCACATCTAAGAAAAGGGCTTTATAAAGGCTTTACACGCCAGTGTCTACCAGTTTGGTTCCGCCTTTCTTTAAAGGCATCACCCCACGAATCTGAGGTGGTGCAGATTTCAAGTGGAGTATTCGTATACGAGATGGGAGACTACGGAGAGGGAGGTGATTCCGTCTATTTCTTTCTAATTGCCGTAAAAAACGGCCCGGAAGATGCGGCGCCGCACAAGACTGGCGCGCTCCAATCGAACCTCTTGTACAAATGGTGCGCCAAAACGAATGGCTGTATCTTCCGGGCCTTTTTTACGGCAATTGAAGAAATGGACGGAATCCTTCTCTCCTGTCTCCCTCCGTTCAATACTCCCTTGAAATCTGCACCCTCATTCTGGGTGATGCCTTTAATTTAAATAAATATATATATTCGCTTTAACGCTTCTTTTGTTTGGAGCATTGTTGTTTTGGTTTACTCTGTGTTTTGTTGTGTTTTTTTGCACTGTGCTTCTTTCTACATGTTGCTTTGCTGATGCACTTAGTTATCATTTTATTTCACTTCTCCCTTTGTTCAATTAACCATGTAAACTTGTTTGTGTTATTGTGCCTTCTGTGTTGTTAATTCAGGTTTAATTACCCAAGTTTGAGGCAATAAAGTTTTGGCGCTGTTCGTTGAAAACACTGAACATCCAACAACTTTACAGTGCTACACGGAAATCAATAAACGGATCACCAATCAGAGCGAAAACATCAATAGCATGAGAGAAGATCTTTGCCATGAGTTCGGGCAATGTTATACAGATATGAAAGAACAAATCCGTAACCAGAGCGACAACATTTACAGCATGAAGGAAAGTGAGTAGTGAGTAGTGAGCCAAGACCTAACTCCGCGGAAGGATGTAGAACGAGAAGGTAAACTCTCTCCAACGAAGACTCTTCAGAGAACACTACTTTGAGACCTCAAGATCCTGTGGCACGAAGGAATGTTAGAAAGGAAGAAGCTGAAAAAGACTTATTTGATTTATATGATGAAAACGAGTGCAAAAGGAGGCGGACAGGAAAGCATTAACCAAATCCAACGAGAACATTCGATCATGTAAAGAGCATCCAGAGGAGGAGCGGAGAGCACAACTGGATGAACAGGAAGAGAGGATCGAGGAATTCCTGAAAGACAACAGGGAAATACCAGAGAGGAAAATTCAATGGCTCAACTACATGAGATCGGAAGAGCGTTTTCTAACATGCTCATTCTGTCTGCCTAAGGGAAACCATTACTCAGATGGCTATCCACTGCATGCAACTGTGGATGCGAGATCAAGACGAACACGTTGTGTAATACTTCCCAACAGCCGTTATGACACTGACCTACTGCAGCAAGGGCACCACAACAAGGCCTTGTGTGCCTTACCAGATACGATAACCAATCGTCAAAAGAAATGAAAAGGATAAGAGAAGAGCTGCAGACGCTCATGAACCAAAAACGCCAAACTGGACCCTCGACATCCAGGCCCTAGTGGAATATTCACATACGCCACCATAGAGCATTACAATAGAAGAGGAAGATCTAGTGTACTCTAGCTGGGAATGCTCGAACAAAGAGCATTCGAATAACAAGCAACAGCAGCAGTGAGAGTTGCACTCTTGAGCCGCTGGCGCATCTGCTCTGCAAAAACTACTCTAACACATTCAGAATGGGAGAGTAACGTTGGGCCAACTCCAAATAAAGAAGTTTGGACAGTAAATAAGCGGTCTGCCGGTGTTTACTCCTCACTCGAAGTATTTTCCGTACATTAAACATCAAGCCGAGCATTCTATCAGCATACTACTCAATTTATGCTTTGCTTGTTTCAGTTGTTACTCTTTTTATGGTATCATTGACTCACGTACTACCTTGATTAGTGCCTTTACGCTTATCATACCTTATCATACTGTTTCTTGTATGAATAAAGCTTAATTATCCATGTTGGAGGCATGTTTCCGTGACCAAAACATCCTTTGAACTACCGCTATCAACCTCTTCCAGAAGCGCAAATATTCGACTGTCTTTGAGTCTTGACATAATGACTGCAACTTGTCGATTATCAACGAGAAGCTAGAGCCATGACTGTGAACACTCTTTATTAGGAATAACTTTTCGGTGTTGTCGCTCTCCTCAGAGCCTGGGAAATCAGAACCTCTCAAACATTTCCTTCCAAATGTCTCATTCAGAACAAGTCATCATCCGATGGGATGATAGGTTCAAAATAAAAGATCAAAAGAGCCCAAATCGTCACCCTCACCTCGGTAGCTGCGTTCCCGTGATGTTATTGGTCCTCTTCGTGATAGAATCGCTCCGCTAAGACTAATCAGCATGCGACACACATATGACTCTGTTGATCACAAAGGTTTCGGTACAGAGCCAGCTTTTTGGCCACAGCTATGCACTCTTCCTTTCTATCTATTTTTCGACTTTTAGCGCTTATAAGCGTAGAAAGCGCCTAAAGAATTCTGCGAGTCACAATACCGGGTTTGTACGATAAAGGAGCATTTCAATGACATTGAATGACAACATTTGCGATGAGTTTTGAGAAGGGTTGCTGCGTTTAAGAGTTAAGTCCTTTTTTAGATTTTTAGATTTATTAGATTTTTTTAGATTTTAGAGTTAGATTTTTTCATACAAACACAAAAAGATCGCCCGATTTCGCCAGTGTACTGTTTTCCCGTATGTTTTACACGAGATTAAATAAACTGCGCCAGAGACCATGTAACAACCGTGCAACTTTCCAATGCAAACATCATTTTCTTATGGAAGTCTATTCCTGGCTATATTTTATTTGTGTTTCCATTCTGGAGAAACCAGTGATTTGTTCTGGGGCCTACTATATAAACAATAATCACTTATCGTTTTTTCTAAGTGGCGTGCAGAGTTTTTTGTCCGGAAATATCGTGTTGTGAACAAAAGAAGATTCTAAACGAGGAGGAATATTCCTGCAAAGGAAAGCATATCTTCAATTCGAAGAAATCAAACACTTACGTCCCTACAGAAGGATCTTGGAGCGACGCGGTGGGTAAAATTTCAAACTTTTAACTTTTCCCTGGATGTTTACTAACGAACTTTAGTTTACATTCAGTACGGTAATGGAGAAGCGGAGGGATTCTATGGCAACGATACGGTGCGATTCGGTGGTATTGGTACCAACCAACTGATTGTTCCTGGTGCTCATTTTGGTCAAGCCGAATTAATTACTGGCTACTTTACTGAAGTAATTTAATATCAAAACAGGAGATATGTTTTACTTTTGAAGCATACATGAATTACTCGTGAGAACCCGTAGAAATCAGAGCCACTTGATAGCTAGTATGAATGGTACCACGTCCATCAACTTTTCTGTTATCTTTGTCCAAAACGGCCGCCATCAGTTGGCCTTGTTCGCCGATCAATAATCTCAAAGCACAGTCATGATCTACCTCAGCGTAATTCCCATCCCAAACATCACTGCTGAACCTAATGCAACAGAATTTTTGGTGAACACTGTAGAATGCGTTATGTACTGTACACTGGTATTGGTATTGAAGGTAGCACACCACGAAATTGACGGTGTTGGGATTTCTACAAGAAAAGGTAGAGTTAGGGGTGTGGATTACGAGTATGAGCATTATCATGTTACCGTTACCGTTAGGTTACTCTCCTCTTATTCGCCCTGAAACAGCAGCGTGGAAAAGGGCTTTCATGTACGTTTTTTCTTACGAGGCACATTATAGCGCTACCTTTTTATACGCGTCAGTTCCCTCAGCTATTTAACCAAAAATGTTATTTAAATAGGCCGCCGAGAAAACCTCATTGATTTTTTTCCGTGGTGACGGCGCGTGGCCAGACGCGGGACTTTGTAAAATGCGTCGTAGGAAAAAAACGTACAAAAGGGAGCGCTTCCCATGAGGTTTTTTAGGGCGTTCAGAGAGAATTGAGCGTGGTTACCCTCACATTGGTAATTTACATCCCTAATCCTACCTTTTCGTGAGAGGGTCCTGACGTTGGCGATTTCGGCTGCCTTTAATAGTCATTCTTAGCAATAGTAACAAACATTGGTAAGTTTTCTCTTGGAAAAAAAATTATTTTGCGTTACCCACATACGTTCTACCACCGCTATCATTGAATAATCGTTTAATAGTTTAATTTCAGCATCCTATTGATGGTGTTTTTGGTTTGGGATTTCCTATTCTTTGCACAGAAGAAGTAGTTACTCCATTCCAACGTGCGTATGACCTACAATTAATCGATCCCGTGTTCACCGTTTTTCTAAAACATGCCAATGAAAGTGAGTAGGTGGTGGTTTTTAGCACACTAATAATGCTTTTCATCCCGTATCATGTTTGATCAGCCTAATAAGAAAAAAATCTACGGTAATAAGTATTACTGTAGTATTAAATGAGGCAACGAATATAATCCAAACATTTCATTTTTTTAAATGTCATTTTTGAAACAAAAG
Source organism: Necator americanus (assembly GCF_031761385.1). NCBI lineage: Eukaryota > Metazoa > Nematoda > Chromadorea > Rhabditida > Ancylostomatidae > Necator > Necator americanus. The sequence continues at coordinate 27,877,900 of NC_087375.1, forward strand.
CCAACTCGTACAAGAAATTATGAATGTGTTTCCATGGCTAACCATATTGCTGAGAACAAATTTTCAGCAGTAAGAAAGAAATAAAAGAAAAATGTTTATCACTTTTCTCGTTCATTCCTTACACGTCCCAGCTACGACCACTCCGAAGTTTTTGATAAACATTTGAGTTTGTTGCCCGATTTTTTTAGTTAATCAAGATGATGCCGAAGTTATCGCTGTGAAGGCTCTACAAAACGCCAGCAGAGAACAGGATTTGAACCTGCGGGGGAAGGGGCCAATTAATTTCTACCTAATCCCTAACCACTCAGACATCTCTCCCTCTTCAAATTGTGGTCAAGACTCCAACATCCTCATGGTTAGGAGTTGAGCTCAGCTAACAGCTAAATTTTTGCGCATGGGACTGTGTTCTTTATAGGTCAATACATGTACCAACTAACAAAATTCTTAGTTGAGGAAGACAAGTTCGGTGGAATGTTTACATTTGGTGGTGTCGACGAGGAACACTGCGAAAAAGCCATCACCTACGAAACGTTAACTGAAGCTGCATATTGGAAATTCAAGGTATTAAATTGTGCAGTATAAGAAATTCGCGTTAAAAAGACTTGAAATTATCACAAGGTTTCCCGATGGGATGAAACAGCCATCACTTGACATGCAAGCTACGATTAGAGGCTCACCTTTCTCCACAGTATTTTAGACCTATAATGTTCGTATTTAAGATGGCTAATATTTCTTGTGGGAGCTTCAGTGCCAAAAATGAATGGTCAGCAACAACTCATACAGGAGACCTTTTTATTAGCGGTCCTTGGAGAATTATTTCAGAAATGGCCAAACAATACAATGCTGTGGTAAGTTTTCTTTCTATTATAAATAATCATGTGGATTTTCTCACAGAAATAAAATAATTAGAAATACGAATGGAATTTATATCAGAGATGGCAGATTATTTGTAATTTTAGTCCCTTCCACAACGGTTCACCGAGTCATGGTGGCGTAGAGATAACTATTCGCGTCGAACTGCGATGCACAACGGAGGTTCTTCCTCCGGCAGGATCACCCAAGCTGAGAAGGAGTTTGAAACATCCGACATTCCGACTCTAGGAGTCGTAAGCCTAACTAAGAGTAAACCACTGCTAAGATACACCACGTTCTTAGCAAAATGTCACAAGGCGGCTCTCTGACCCATAATTTTTTACGTTGACATCTTCATCGAATATCTTTCAATCAATAATCAGTAAAATTATCAACTGTAGGAGATCGGAATGAAAATGGCAATCGTCCCGCCGGGCCGTTGTCCGCCGCTCGCCTTTTTCATGGAAATTCTCTTTTCATAAAGAAAGATCATCTTCGGTGGACATGGCCGATTGCATACTCAAGGACTCCTTGTCCCAAGGTGATTGGCACATCGAGAAAGACACAGACGTGGACTAGGAGATGTTGCTCAGAGGATTAGCCTGTGCTGAACGTGCCTAGAAGCCGCGTATGACAAACTTGGATCGGATTTTGAAGAGCACCAAGGATTTGTTGGAATTAGGAAGGACTTGATTCGGTTATATCTCAAGTTGAGCAGTTAGCAGTTAACACTATCTGCAGAAACGCGTTGCAGGAGTATCTTTCGAAATACAGAAAGCAGAAGATTTTGGAAGCAGCACTAAGAAGTAGTCCAAAGAAATGCCTCAGGCACTTCCGCAAGTATGATATTCCGCTAGCACCCATGCTGAGCGAAGACGGTCCCGCACTCTTCTCGTCGTGAGATGGAAATAATAACGGAGAGATTCTACTCGAACCTTTTCCGTTCATCATGTCCTGTGTTAACTCTGGTCATTTCCATAGGTGAAGTTCCACCACAGATTCTCCCTTCGGAGGTACGAGTCGCTATCAAGAGCATGAAACCTGGCACAGCCTCCCGACATGATTTTATATCAGCAGACTTTCTTCGGGCTGGTGGCCATCCACGTCATGTAATCTTATCAGCGCACATGACATCCTACCTTCAGAAAGAGAGGATCCCAGATCAGTGGAAGACCTCGCAAACCGTCCTTATCCATAAGAAAGGTGACCGCACCTCTTCTCGTCGTGAGATGGAAGTAATAACGAAGAGATTCTACTCAAACCTTCATCAACTCCTGTGTCAACTCCGGTCATTTCCACAGTCCACAGATGCACTTCCACCACAGATTCCTTCATAATTACGAGTGTGGAGGGAGGAGAGTTTGTATAACACGCTCAGCAAGCATATCGGACGGTAATTCCGAAGTCTGGGAGGACCTTCGGAATTACCATCCGATCTGCTTGCAGAGCGTGTTATACTAAGTATTCGCTAAGATCATCCTCACGCGCATAGCTAGGGCGCTGCATGAAGCCCAGCCTCAAGGACAAGCTGGATTCACGTGCATGGACCACATCCAAACCGTGTCGAGGGTCATAGAGGTTTGCCGGGAATACCGCCTGCCCTTTGTTCTAACATTTGTCGACTATGAGAAAGCCTTCGACAGTGTAGAAATTAATGCAATACTGCCAGCGCTGGTCGATCAAGGTGTGCTTGTGCCGTATGTGAGGACATTAGTCAATTGGTACGTTCGATGCACCACTAGGATATAGTTTTTTCACTGTTTCCTCACCATACCTATTCGAAAGAGGATACGACAAGGCGATACTATATCGCCAAATCTGTTCTCGGCAGCATTACAATGAATAATGAAATTAATTGCTTGGGAAGAAAGAGACATAAGTGTTGGTGAAAGATTTCTCACGAAGCTTCGTTTGCGGACGATATCGTTCTCTTTTCGAGAAGTACCTGTGAAGCAGAGACGATGCTCAAGGAATTAAACGAAGTAGGGACAAGAGTAGGATTGCAACTAAACAGAAAGAAAACACAGTTAATAAAGAACGTCTACTGCGGAGGAGTAGAACTTGATGGCTCCTAAACCGTGGAAAATTCGTCATACGCCTTGGACGCCCTATGAATATGGAAAACGACTTGAAGGAAGAAATGAATAAAATAGCATGGAATGAGCAGCAATCGCACCCGTCAGGGAAGCTGTGCACCAACTGAGGGACCAAGATCTCTGCGCCCATCTGTTCGACTCGACAGTTCTTCCAACGCTCTGTTACGCAGCGGGGACGTTGGCAGACACCACTGCCACGTCTACGAAGCTACTCACCACCCATAAAGCCCTTAAAAGAGTCTTCTGAAGTTTAACCAGTGCACACAACACACAACTCTTCTTCGCAGCTCCTACTCAAGATCAATGTCCCGTCTTCGCAAAACAGCAGAATATACATTGAAGATAAAACATAGACGGGCTGGTCACACTCTGACAAGAATCGATGATAGATGGACTAAAAGAACACTAGAGTAGATCTTATGAGATGCTAAATGCCCTCCAGGGAGGCTACCAACGAGATAGAGTGATTTGTTCGCTGCAGGGATGTACCAGCTAAAAGCACAGGTGGGTACAGCTCAAGGACCTCGTCAACGTCAGTCCCAAAACTTGAGAACATCTTGGATGACAGTGGCTAGGCAAGGAAATGAGTAGAAAAGATACTAGGGGCCGCACGTCCAGTGAAGACGGGCCATATGATTATCGAAGTAATTTTAGCCCTTTGAGACTGATGCATTGTGCAAAATTTCCCCAAAATAAGTTAAGGTCAGTGTTTGGTGGGACTTTTGGAGGTTGATGTCTTTCAAACTGCTAAATAGGTAGGAGCAGGGGCATAATTTACAAGTATTACGATGAAAGCATGCAGCGACATCCGTTCAAGAACTTAAGGCATCGTATAATGTCGGCGATAAACGTCCGACAAAATATCACACGCGTCCTCACAAAATGCTAGTAACTTGCTTAAAAGCAGCGTTCGCGATGAATTTCGTAAAATTATGTTTTCTATTACCTATAGCTGCCTACTAGAGTGCCTATGAGTTTTTTAGATGAAACATGTAATCGCCTAATGTCCCACCTTTTTCTCGTAATGTCCTATGACCTACAACAGCCTGATATTCAATGTGAAGATCGAAAGATTTTAAGTGCGTGCTACCAGCGGCCGCATATCCGCTGAAACACTACGTAAAACTAATTCCAATGTATATGGATTCAATTTTCATTATCTTGAGCGACTATCAAATATTTTCCCAGGGTAGTGTGACACTAGGCGGAACAAACGTCAGATTGTTTCAGTCAACCTCCACTCAGCCCTCTGAAGACGGCAAAAATGCAGAAACTTCAGGCGAATAAATGTTCCATCTAAAAACCTCGTAGTGAGGCTAATAGAAAACATAGACAGAAGAATGCTGAGTTTGCAGGACACGAGGAGATTTGAACTAGTTCCTAATTCTATGGTGGGAATACGTAAGTCATTTTATCGGACACATTTCCGCAGGCTTGATCTGTCTGACCTAATGCCTCCGAGTGGTCTTGATATTTTACACATTTCTGAAGAAGAGTTGCGGATTTCTACCGTATTTGTTGGAAAACTACGACCTTGCTCAATATATTGGGAAGGTTCTAACTTCGAAAATCTCCCAAGCTTCTCTTGAAGGTGAATGACTAACGTTACTTTAAGTGGTTTTCTCCCATTATTAGAAAAAAATTGAAATAATCAAGTAAATTCGTGGCTGGATTCACGGTAGAGAATATTTTCAGGAATCGTTGCAGACAAAAGGCGATGCAACCTTGTCCCACAAAAATCCTCTCTTCATATCCTTGACATTTCTTCTTTCACCATTAATACCACCACGATGCCAAGAATTTTATCATCATCAATTCACTAACTTTAATGAATGAACTTAAACCTTAGCAAAACGCAAGTCAAAAATTGAAATTAAAATAATAGACATTCTCCTTTGGATCACTATTTTTCTCAAGCCTATGAATAGAATTTTTCTTTACAGTATAATGAAGACATGGATATATTTGTGATCGATTGCAACGCTCAACCAAGAATGGAAATCGGTATCGGATCTCACAAATACACAATTCGATCTTCAAACCTCATTATTAAAGTCAAGGAAGATTATTGTATTTTTGCGCTTCGTTCGCATGAAACTGGAGGTTTTTTCCCCACTTGGTCCCTTGGTTATCCATTCATTAGAGAATACTGTAATGTCTACGATTGGGGAAATGAACGTATAGGTTTTGCTAAATCAATTCAGAAGTAGTCATTGAATAGTATATATGTATTCTTCACAGTGAATACAATTCTAATTACAAAATACAAAAAAAGGAATAAATAAAATTTTTACCTTTTTCAAGACAACTTTCTTTTCCTCAAACGATTACAGTCTTTATTGAAACACTAGGCTGATACAATTTTTCACTCGAAAAAAAATAATTACTGCGACACATTGGCATGATAGTTTTCATAGTTTTTTCATAGTCATATGGTAAAAGAATATAGTTGATTTCGTTCACCAATAGGCAACATGAAATCCTATTAAAGACTTCCTGGGTTCATGTATTGTTTTCCAAAACTACTTGTTTACAGCCACATAGGATCAACAGTATTATTTCTGTCTACGAAAATTTCACTTTACTGTATAATTGATCACCTTTTAATTTCATATGGGGTCTCAAAAATTCATGATATTTAGTGCAAGTATGATTAGAAGGAATAGGAAAGGAACACCATAATAACATGATACACGACTTAAAAAAAAGAAAAGTTCATAAGGTATTTGAAGTTGATCAACTGTGTTTCTTTTCGATATTTGTTTATAGTCACAAAGAAGAAATCATCTTCAGTTCTCCACTCGATTTGTTTTGTTTTACGCAAGTAGTTGGCAAAAAAAGAAAAAAAAACTCGGCCTCCTTTTCCCGCCATGCCGATCGATAGTTAGGAAGGATCACGAACTCGCGAATTTTCTTATCCCACACCACACCACAAATAACAACTTCATTGCGGCACTGTGGGGAATTTTCGAAACAATAAACATGTCCCCAAACCGTAGATTCATGCGCCAAGTGCTCTTCTTGTGATTGAACGCATTGAAGAGCCAGAAATTCTATGTGCGAGAACCACTGAAGCGGAAATCCCTATTTGCACACAAATTCGAATAAAATTTCAGCGTTTATTACCATTCTTCCAAAATATACATGCATGCAAAAATAAAATAAAATAAAGTAAACAAAAACACTGTACAATCGTGAGATCGACTATTAAACCTTGAGGTATCGATGGACAGCAAGAAACTCTAACCACATGATCCTTAAAAATAAGAAAAACAATTCTATTTAAAAATACTTCAGAGAAGTTAAATCTTGGAATTCGGTGCTTGAATTCCAAAAACTTGCAATAATAGCAGTCTCTTGACGGCATTACCGCAGCACGATCAATACATACGCTTTACGCGAAACTAGCGGCAAGAGACGTATGATTTCTATCCAGAGTCACAATATGACCATAAAGTAGGACTAAGTACTGCACTAATACGACATCTTTAGCCGTAGATTGTTAGCTATGTAAAACATAAGTATCGATCGTGAATGTAACTCCATTGCATACAGACATCGCGTCAGACGCCACTCCCATTTTTTGTCCTCTTGCTGGAAAAATCGCAGGAAATGAGATGTTTGAGACGGAGGAGAGAGAGTGCAAAATGCATCGGACGCGTCGCGGTCACGTCGCAGGACCAAATCTATTGAGACATCTGTATGTGAGCTTACGGATTAAAACGCAAATCACTCAAAAGAACCTCAACTCGAAGAAATGTCGAAACAACACCAATTTTTAGCTGTTCTGAAGGGTGTTGTGACGCATTACCAGTTCTAGACCCAAATTACTGCCTAGCTGAACTGGTCGAACATCACAATCGGTCATAGCTAGGCATTTTATTCTACGTTCTTAGTAGAATAATGTTCCTAGCTCTACAGATTTGATACCACCTCATGATATGGCACGAAAGAAATTCCGCAGTACGACGTAAAGAACAAACTCAATCTTTAGGATAAACCCATAGCGCAAACATGCTGCTGATGTTCAGAAAACGAAAGCAGAAGGACAAAGTAGAAATATAAAACTGATGAGGAATTTCTTGCCAACTTCATACAGTGGTTTCGATTTTTTGAGCCATTCGCATGCGATCCAGTGTTCCCCTGAAACACACAGTTTTTCAGCCAAAATTTTTTATGTCTTATTTATGGATACCCTGATGACCACGGCATTTCGATAAATTCAAGTTTTCTTTTCTTGAAAACTGTTCCCTTTTACTCTTTCTTTTACCGATTTTAATATTAATTCAATATAAAGATATGGGATACTGGATCGACAGAGAAGCTTCAAAGAAACCTCCAGTCGGATTCAAGTTCATTGTGCCGTCATTGGAGACGCAGAGAAACATAGTAGAACGTAACTCGGAGCCAAAACAAATCAAACAACGCTTGTCACACTCACGTTGTCTGTACACCCGCATCCAGGGAATTTGGAAGTTCCACAGGATCAAATTTTAAATCGTTCAGACCACCCCATGATCGGCGAATCGCTTCACATTTCTCCATTGAACATTGTGGAAGATCGTCAGCATGGATACGATATTCTTCCAATTCTTCCTGGAACAGGTAAACAAATTTATGATACACTGGAAGTGCAAACTCGTTGAAGAATTAATGTTGACCTTCAATTTCTGTAGTTTCACAGAATTGGTTCGCGACCGTATTTTGACCGGAGACCCAATTTCAGATTCAGTTATTGGTTGAGAACTCTGGAATAGAAAATGATTTTCAAAGTCTAACTTTCAACTAATCGTACTCCAATAAAAACCATCTCTTGAATTTTCTACAATCAAAGAGAGCTTATATGACATTATAGGTGCGATAGGGAGGAGCCGTGAAGGTCCTAAGGTGAAGGGGATCAGGGTTATGGGGTGCAGCTCATGTGATGAGGATCTCTTTGCCAAGCGTCCAGAAGTGAAGAGGATGGAAGCACCGGCTCCGACTATCCTATGTATCTCTGACTTTGTGATGCAGTGTTATGTAACGCTTCAATCGGAGGCATGGTAGACCCATTTCAGATACGTGATGAAATACATCGACGAAGCTACTATGCAACTTAAAGGTAGCGCGTGTACCGAAATTGACGCATTGTGGAAACCTGATGGAGAACATGGACTCCAGGGTGTAGATTACAAATACAATTTCCGATATACGATTCCCGCTCAAGTCCCAGAAGCACGGCGTAGCAACGCCTTAGGTCCCACGAGGCACGTAAAAACGCTCCACCCTTGTTCGCGACCACGAGCAAATGGTCGAGAATCAATCAGGTCTCCTCAGCTACCTATTCAAGTAAAACCAATGAATAAACTGCTGAGCGAACAAGAGCATGTGCAGAGGTGGCGCGTTCTAATATGCTCCGTAGAAAATAAGACACTTCCCACGTCGGTTTCTAGGACGTCTAGGGGGAATTGAGTGGGGCCACACTCATATTCGTAATCTACACCCCGAACCCATGTTTTCCGTTAAGTTTTCACACCACGTTGACTTCGTAATATCCTGCCTGTGAGTAAGAGTCTGAAAATACTACTGAAAATCGCCAAAAACTGATTTATGAAAGTTACTCGAAGAGAATTACTACGAAGTGGGGCGTGAACGGGTTCCTATTACGCAGTGTTGGCCTTATCGCGGTGTAAAAACGAAAAAAAACACTTTCATGGAAAAGGGCCTACATGTAATCTTCACTGATCATCTAAATGAGACTTTCGCGTGTTTTAGTTGTTAGGTAAGCTCCTCCTCAGCACCAGTTCTGCTCATTTCCATTTTGTGCTCATTTTCGACCTCACTGCAGCATTCTGACCAGCAGGTTGTAATTTGTGACTTCAAGAAAATTTGGTTCCATTCTAAAAATCAGTTCCTGCAGCGTATTCTCATGTCTCCTTTTCTCAAAATGTCCTTGTAGAATTTACTATGCAGAATCACAACAAAATGAGCAGGGATCAGTTCTTATTCCGAAAATTATATATTTTTTTTTGAATTACAAAGGGAGAGAACACTGAAATCATAACCGTTTCATACTACTGTACATTTCGATGTTACAATCTATGCAGTTTGCAGTTTTATTTTTACTTATTAATTTTTTTTATTTTTACTGATTTATTTGTTTGTAACATGGTGTACATTTGTGGTTTATTTGCGACAAGTATAATTGCTGGAAAAAAATGCAGCAATCCCATCATGCTCGAGGGAAGGATGCTGTGCGATCAGGCTCACCTCGACATTACCATTCGCTTTAACCATCTCACTCTCGTCCTTCGTTTCTTCAGTGAAATCGTATTCGCTCATTATCTTTTTATGTCTATCGAGAAGACGTCGAATTTCATCCACATAATCGTCTGGAAGACGTTCTGGATCGCGTTTTCGCCTTAATTATTTTGATCATCATTTAGAATCAGAAGAGACGAGACAATCGTGAGCGAATACCTGCTACTTCTCCAATTATCAAAACATGACGCTAAGCACTGGGTAGCGATCAAAACAAGTGCTAGAAATAACGCGGTGAATAGGCAGCCAGCAAGGATCTCTGTGGCTTGCCAGTCGATCATACCTAGCATTGAGCGATAAATTGATCAGAACATGGTGAACATCGGACGTCGAACATTGAACGAATGACGAATCCCCTCATAACTTTAACAAATTGTGAGGAAAAAATGGGTCATAACTCTAAGCTGGTGCTGTAAAATGGAATGCATTTACAGCAGAAACACAGAAGCATTCAAACGAACAATGAAGTGGGAATTAAACGTGCCCGCTAAGAACTCTTATCCCATTGAGGACTAGTTTGCGATTCTCGGCACAAAAATCAGCTGTAAGACACGAAAAGAGTTGTTTTCAGCTCATCATATGGGTAATCTCCATAGGACTCCTTTCTGGATTCGAACACCTGACCATAAACCTTGAAAAAAACAATGCAGCCGTGAGCTAAAGTTTAGACCCAATTTTTAAAACCCCGGCACACCTATGAAAGCTAAAGTGAAAAAGATCAATAATCATTTTCAGATACCAGGAAACAAAGCACAACAAACCCTCGAGATACTTTCGAAAAAGAAGAATAGGAAAAATATGGAAATAAACTGAAAGAAACGAAAAGTAAGAAGAAAAGGCAAAAAGTAATTAACTACGCCGATTAATATTTTCCGAACACTTCTAATTTTTTCTCATGGTTAAGAAATTATTGAAAATTAATCCGGAACCCCTTTCGAAAGCTCAGAAAACGCCCACGTGCACTTAAACGGAAGGCACCTATGAATGGGAAACGAATCAGGTTTTTTCGTCATTTGCGGCAGCGAGCACACAGTGAGAGCAAACTTTAAACATGACACGATGGTGACCTTTTTTCGGGACTATCGCCTTCTGCCCCGTGAAGGGTAACATTTGAACGACGATGCACTTGTGCTAGCAACAATAAAGTCCACCTCAGGTTATTGACGCTTTTCACTCGTTATTATCATGTGAAAAGGGATTGGAAGAAAAAAAAACAAATATGGTCCCACAGGCAGCAAAGCACAGAACAGTAACTCGAAGAATAACAGCAATTTTGCAAGCATAAATAAACATGGTCAAACAATGCTCCGTTATCGAATCTCCAACTGTTTACTGTAAGCATAGATGAAAGATTCAATTATTGAGTTATTTATTTATTTCTTACTTATTTATTTACTCAATCACTTCCGGTGTGATTTCCATAAGTGACTGTCATGTCAGCAGTAGACAACGAAACAGAAACAAACAAACAAACAAACAAACAAGAAAATTTGCGATGTAGGTTTCACTTTTAGCCTCGATAACGACTATTCCAATTTCGCAATTGAAGAAAATTTCTCAAAACTAAGATCAGAGATATCTTTATTGGGCAAATACTGGTGGAGATAAAAATCCCAACCCTACCAGAATGTCGTTTCGCCAATTTTTTTTTGTGGATTTTTCGTGGTTTTTTTTTACCTGTAACTTTGATACTAGAAGAGAGGAGAGGAGAACGAAAAAAAAAAACTGCGCTTATCATTTATAAGGCGCTTCAATTGCTCAGAAAAAATCGTTATCAGCGAAGTCGAACATTAATCTCTATTTTTAAACGAGATTGATAAAAAAATAATGGTAAGTGCCCTTAAAAGAAAAATAATAATAACATCGCTACAACATATACATACATAATTAATTCTTTTTCTAAGTCGTTTGTTTTTTTTTCCGCCACTGCTTCTCCGTGGAAGTGCAATTTTGCAAATAATTTTTCGCTAATGTACTTAATTATATGACCACGAAAAATCCTACGAGAAAACATAAACAAACATAAACGAGCAAACATTTGTTTCTAAATTTAGCGTGAAAAAATAAATATGTTCAGAGTTGATATCGTAATATTATGCCAAAAGTGCAATTGATTCTGTCTAGCGAAACTCTTTGCGTATGTGTAATTGTTGTCGTATAGATTCATCTCTCGGCCACGGAAAAAAGTGAGGGAAAAACGAGCATGGAAGAAAAAAGAAGAAGAGAACGAAAGGAATTAGCTTCTTAGCCCAACAAAACGCATAATATGGGAGCGAATTCATTACGAACGTAAAAATGAAAGATAGGACATCTATTGGAAATTATTCCCAATCGACCATTACCCTTCCAAATTCAGTAGCAATATTTTCTTGTAACATAGCAATATATTTATAGCAGTATATTAATATTCGAGAATGGTTCCTTGATTAATACCACGTGACCTTCCACAAGAAGACGATACAACATCCGTACTATTCGAGTTTTTTTCCTCGAAAAAGCGAGCGAATATCCTAATTTGAGAGCTTCCAACGATTCGACAATTTGAAGAAAAAAGAAACCGAGGGCAACCACATCTGTTAGAAGAATCGGCAGAGATTTTAAGTGCGCCGCCGCGCCGTGCAGTTCTTACAGATTTTGCTTTGACTTAAATGCCAATCTTCATAACATAAGAAAAAAACCCGATGTTATTGACTGCATATCCATGTTTTTGTTCTATTTTGCTGACGCTAGGTTTGTTTTACCTCTCTTCTCTGTTCGTTTGTTTGTTATGAAGGAATAACCATTCATTATTACTAGGCCGCCCTAGTGCAAACCAAGCCTTTCATCCCTTCGGGGCCGATAAATAGGTACCAGGAACGTCTGGGAGGATAAAAACAGTGACTTGATAATCGGCTGGCCCCCGCACGTCATGGTATAGGCCCGCTGCACTTTTGTAAACCTCAAACGATTCTGAATTGAAGTGAACGTGGGGGGGGCATCCCAGGAGGATTGATGCGCCAGTGGACTTTATCCTTTACTTTCTATTATTATTAAATAGAATTCTATTTTTAAGAAAAATCCACCAGGAGACCGCAGGAAGAGTTCCAACAATTTTAATCATTTTTTCGAGGAAAAGAACAGAAAAAAGCTTGTAAATTGACCTTTACCAAAAACCAGTGGCATGGGTAGAACCTGAATGTTCCCTCGTTATTAGTGATACTCAAGTGGGTTTGGCGGATGTCTGAACATCCATTATATCCTATACATAATTATTCATTGGAAATGAATATTACGAAAAATACCAGAAAAAATATGAGTAAGGGTTAACGAAGAAGAGAAGGAGAAGAGAGGTGGAACTACTCAACTTCACATATCAATACGTCCTCCACAAACTGGAACTTTTCCAGAACAAGGTGTTCTGTGAGCCTTCGATGCACAAACAGTCACGAGAATACTCGCAGAACTTAGAACCTTGAGAATACCAGTCTAATTCTATAACGGAATGTAAGGAAGGTAATTAATCCTTATTTTGCGTTGCAACTGCCTCTCCCAGCAAGCAAGCCCAATTCGTGAAAACTCCATGGGAATACTGTAACTGCTTGTTTCGACTTCAAAGAATTCACATGAAAACAAACGTCAGCTATTAGTTACAAGGCTGATTTTGAAAAAGTTCTTCCCAAATTTCTTTCATCTTGATTTTCTTGGTGCTATGTAGGATGTGCTTCGCGTGTCGAGGAAGCATGCAGTCCTTAAAAAAGCGACTATAGTCCCATTGTCATGGCCCAAAATGAAAACCAACACGGTGGTCCCACCATGTTTTTCTCAACAATACGAAACGTCTTGTAAGGATAGGATGTTTATTTCTTGTGAAGATTTCCGTCCCGCTGGTCTTAGCATTACAGCCATTCAGCGTGCAGACGCGTCACCATACGCGCCGCTTAGCTGTATCCAAAGCAGCGATTGAGGGAACAAAGTCTTTGGCAGAGGCTAAATCCTACAATTCTTCCCTCGGTGCAAGTCTTTACATTCCGAAAAAATATATCTGTAATGTCGATATATCTGTCCTCATATACTTTAGAAACCAGCTCAAATATTGATTGGATTAGCGTCTACGGAATCAATATGAGACACAACTTTACAACATAATATTGAGATTACTCAAGTGATACTGCCCTTGTGGTTAGAGGCAGCGTATCATGAAACTTCGAGAAACAGTTTTGCTTGCACCTGCTTCCTCCAACAATGCAACTTATTACAGGCAGTAGAACGATGCCAGTCCGCAACGCGCCCACGATTGTGCAGGCTGGAGGACTTTCGCTGTTTATCTGGGTTGTATCGTAGGGGGCATAGGTGCAATCAAAACCTTTCTCTCATGTTTTTTTTTCTGATTGACTAGACGCAACTGGGTTTGATCACACTCATATTCGTGAACTACATATCTACCCCTTCTATTCGTGAAGAGATCCAAACATCCGTCAACTTCCTAGTGCGTTGCCCTTGAGGATGCAAGACATGCAAACCTGATGAGAAGAGGGGCAATCTTCATAAGCAGGCTTTTATACAGAAAACAGCTACTACAGAGGCTTTCTTCCTTCTTCGTAATTGGCTTCAAAAAGATGCAGAACTTCCTAGGACGAATTCAAACGTTAAAACAATCCAGAATATCTATATTGTGGGGAGCAGAGAATGATATATAGTTTCGACAAAATTTTTGTTTTTTTTTCTGTCGCCACTTTACGATCATCCTACGTCGCAATTCAGTCCAGTAAACTTTTGAAAATCCTCATGAGAACGAGAACGAAAACCAGTAGCATCTCATAGCTGGATCTTGCCGCATGGAGCTTACAATTCGTTCAGAATGAGTGCGACATGAGTTGTAGACATGAGTTCGAGATTACACAAAAAACGGGACTTCCAGGAATTTCGTGATCCTAACTTCATGACCTCTAGTACAGAAAATCCAGAAAACCTAGGAAATTAAAAAATAGCAGCTAAGAGGGAGAGTGACTACAAATAGCATTTGAAGGTGGAAATATAGAATCGAGTCGTTCAAGATTTACGAACAGTGTCTGGCCCATGCAATGACTTGTGGGGCTAGCCGAAGTTTTCAGATTGTTTTTTTTTCTCCCAGACATGTCTGGTACCAACTTATCGACCTTCGAAAGGATGAAAGGATTTGTTGGCACTAGGGTGGTCTCGAACCATCGAGATTGATCGTTCAGTCACATCGGAACTTCTTATCGACTGCGCTCACTTTACAAGGGAATCTGAAACTCGCTCAATGAGACAAACTATTTTTGAATTGTCGCACAATTTACCTACGAATAAACTAGTCTAACCTAGCAGCTAATCGATCAATAACACAAACTTTTTATGCCGTTCAATGGATGTGGTAACAAAATCAGCCTAAATCCCACACCAGAATTATCTGTTGTAAAAGGCCCGTTGATAGATGCTGCGTACGAAAAACCCCACGCAACTGGCAGCAATGCGAATACAAAGCATGAAAAAGTGTGCAATCGCAAACCTGATCACAAGTATGTGAAAAGCAGCACGTGACTTTTTGAAAAATTCTTAATAATTCATAATTCTACAGAGATGTAAAAGGTAAGTAAGTAGAACTGTCAAGATTCTGTTGCAAATAAAGTAAGTTATGCAGCAAAATAAATACGAAGCAAGCGGACTAACGAGTCGTGGGGTAAGATTCAAAGGAAGGTGGTCTAAGTATCTAAGTATTAGATAAGTAGTGCAATTCCGTACTTCAGCACCGCTTACTTCGAACTTCACTGCTCCACAACTGCTGCTGCTGTAGAAATGAAGGCCAAGGTTAAGAAAAGACCGACCAGTGGAAATAATTAATTACAATCTCTCATTAAAGATGAGCACAAAGAAATCTGAGTACAGTATTTTTCAGTTTGAAAAAAAAATCGTGTATTTTGCAGACATTTGAAAAGCGAACATTGATTTGTGATTACAACATTTAATTTTAAAGAATGTAGAAATAATAAGTGCAGTAATAGACACGATAGTATGATGAATCTGTACTTGCTACTTTATCGGTACACTTAGAAAAAAGATGATTCGTTTGAAAAAAAGGAGAGTGGAACCACAGAGAATGTAGAGAGGGGCTTGAAAATGTCTAGCTTGGATTCAAAATATTAACGTAAATAACAAATAAGATAAGAAACATAGAAGAGCGTCTACAAACAACTCCTAGAATGATTCATCTCATCAAATAAAAATCGAGAGCATAGTGGAAGCGATACTATCCATTGAACAGCTGCTGTCAATCGGTTCGGATCGTGGTCGGGTTTTATGGAGCGTAAAATGCAGTGCTGGAATGGTGCCGGCAGCGCAAAATGCGTAAGAGCCGCAAGCCCCGGTTCCTGCGCATATTGCGGCGATTCGCTAACGACAACATAAAACTTTATAACGAGGTCGGCATATCTATGAGGAAATGGTTCCGGATGCCGCACTGACCCTCTATGTGGGACTCTGGACGTGAGAGATGAGCCATATGTGGACAATTTCAACGCACTAAGTCACCTCATTTAATCATTTCCACGGAAACACCTGACGTCCTTCTGGATGTGAAGGGTGGAGAGGCAGCTGACCACTTCCTAGTAGTGAATGATGCGATTCCCTGAAACGATCAGTGCCTCGAAACTTGCTGAATGGAGATGGCTTATGCGGAGAATATCATCGTAAATGCCTTCTGTCCATGATTACTGTACCGGCCGGTAGTGTGTTTTGTCTGATGACTAATGTCTAGTCAGCGTCAAGTGCGCTTTCGAGGACGTACATATACACCTACATTCCTTCTTACAGTAAACTGACGCACACTTTCATACAAAAAAATAGCTACGATGCAAGCAAACTACAATCGGGTCAAAAAAGTCTCACATGTGGTGCTACTACCTAGCCCACTGACTGGACTATGCATTTATGAGTCTCTAGCGCGGTTCATGTCTTTATTTTTCTGGTTCATTTTATGCGTAACATTATTCGAAGATAATAAACCCAACAAGTACAAAAAACTGCTTAAAAAGTAGAAAATCATGAAATATGAGAGTCGAACAATGCGCTGACATAAAAAGGTTAAGCGGAGCGGTTTTAACCGTTTGCCGGTAGCCGCGAGCGTATCTAGAAACGCAGATCTAGCGGGATGGAAAAGTTTGCGAGGGTCCCATAGCGCCGTAGCTCTGACAGCAACCAATTACACAATTGCACCACATTTCAAGCCGTATTGACCCGAATGCGATAGTCTTGGGTGGATTTAGCACGATCCTTCCCTTACATTTAATGTCATGAAATCCAATATCCTCCTAATTGACCGCACTACAGATCACAAAAAAAAAATAATAGATTTAAAATAAAGTCAACAAGAAATAGGGACAATACTTCGTAACTTCTTGCTGGACAGCAAATCAGAAATGGTGCAGCATGGAGACCGAACAAGATTCTAAAACACTTTGTAATCGCTTAAGGACATGCAACTGGTGCAGTAAGGTCTCGTTCCCATAATACCTAGAAAATCCTAAATCCTACGCCGAAAAAAAGCAGTCAGGCACCTGTTGAACACAAAAAAAACTGTACGATTTGCACGGTCAGCTCTAAATTACCTATCGCACGCAAATGTTTTGTAGCATTTCACAACATTTTGCTGTTATCGATCGAACACGCTTCGCACATTTTAAGACAGCTACATGAGCAGATACAAGAGATACTGTGATTCGTTATGTACGCAACAACAGACTCCGAGGGCCTATGCTACAGCACTAAAAAACTTATTTAATGGTACTTCTACGTCCTACAGCACTTCTATCCTTCTAAGTACTACTGTAATTCACTAACGCAAACTACCACCATCAAAGTTCCTAGAGAACTCTAAGTACATTAGCCGGTCGAATCGGTTTCCACTACATTTTAGGACAAATTTTCCATGGAAAACGTAATAAGCAATAATAATAATACGAAAGGAAGGAAGGAGTGCTCGAAGACATCTCCAGCAAAAAAAAACAGAAAATAAATGAAATTTAAAAAAAAAAAACAACAATCATTTACCACCACAGAACAAACAAAAGGAACGACACCAACACCCATTGAAGGGCGGTGAAATTAACGCTTTCTCACCGAAAAACATTCACCATGACATATTTCACGAGCGAAGCGTAGCACTAAAAAAAAGCTAGGATGTAAAGTGTTCGGATGTATTATGAGTGTAGAAAAAAGCACACGAAAAGCAAAAAGTATGAGACCGTTGCTGCAAGAGTTTTTTCTATCTCTTCTCACTGCTGAAAACAATACAAAGAAAGCAGACCGAAGAAATGTTTGGGAAGTAGTGGAGTTCACTTAAAAAGGGAAAATCGCAACGTTTGAGAAAATCTTCCGTAATCATAGTTTCAAGGGGAAAACATTAGGACTAAATTTGAAGTGAGTGCAACACACAAAAAGTTGAGAATCCATAGAATCTTTTCCTTTTCAGCAGTACTACTTCTGAGACTTTGATAAACCTCAAAATCTACTTTTTTTAAAAATTCACAGAACACAAGAATATACCACGCCACCTCCTTATCCCATTCTTCTAAACAAAGAGTAAGAAAAAAAAACTGAGGTGAATGAGGAGGACATCGAAAACCTCAAGATCTACTTTAGGAAAACCCCAGAACTCAAAAGCACCCTATCTCACTTTTTTTCCTCAAACCGATTTAAGGTCATAAAAGAAGGTCAGGTCTAATAAGGAGGACATATTTTAGCGAACAACATTCGAGACAGACATTTACAACGATGAGGAAACTGGTTGGAGCTGATAGGATTGTGCGCAGGAGAACTCGTCCACCTTTCACGGTCATCGAATTAGCGTGATCGTCGACGTGCTACGAAGGCGAAGTCTATTAGTGCGAAAGAGTTTATTGAACTTGACTGATGAGGTGTTTCGGAGGGCAAAGGTGAGGGAAGAGGAGCAAGAGGTCGGCGATTCATCAGCCGCAGGACAAATGCGCGTTGGCGATTTTTCGCTTCGGGATTCTTGAAAAGGTTGACGATTCGCTCGAGCAGTGAAGCGTATGATCCGTAGCTGCTATGGAATTCTTATCGCAATAAAATCAAGCAGATGAGTGAGCGGAGCGATGCGGACGGATGGGGGTGACTGTCGGGGCGCGACCACCGACCGACAGGAACTCACCCCGCCACCCTTTTCCTCTCGCTGGCTGGTAACAGACGAACGGAGATCGATTTCCGTTTTGCTACGAAACAATATGGGGTCTCCCACGACGATGTTGCAGAGGACGGACGTAAGAGCAGCTAATTTCAAAGGACACATTATTCAGCGAACTATTCTGGTCAGTATTGTGGAAGAAATACGCATTGATCGGCTAATAACATTAACTGATCGACACTACAATGTCTACTACAATCAATGAAGTTGATCATCCGGAGATCAAGAAACAAGAATTCCTGTTAGTTTTAAGCAGTGAACGTACAACTCTTCGTCTAATCATTAGTATTTCTTATTTTGAGATGGTCTGAGATCATTTATTTTATGCCTCCTGATACAGTACGACCGAATTGTAACAGAGTCAACATCGATAAACATCTTCCGCTCAAGACCGATCAATTACTCTTCCTTTACTTCCAGTTTCTCGCAGATGCACTCTATTTTCGAAAAATATTCATTACTTCGTAAATTTGTACATTTTTCCATGACAATTATCACTATCCACAACGTTAAGCGTACGATCCCGCAACAGCAATTACAAAAAATAGTGGTCAAAAGCGCATCGTCCATCCAATAGATGCATATTGATTAGCATCCTTACATTTCTTTCTTCAATGATGTTTTTTTCCTTAAAAGTCTTCGCAGCTATTATCTGTGCAATAGTGCAACTTTGAGGCGATGTTCAGCCGGGTGATCGCGACGCGTTCGGCGCAACGCACCCTCTTTCTCTGATTAATACCTGCACTCTCCTCTCTGCTTCGCTTGAATCGATGGCAAGTGTGGTCAGTCATCTAGGTGAATGGATTCGGCTCCGCTGTATACATAGTACGCATGTTAGGCTTTGTTCCCTGCGGTAGTTCCGACACTGCCGTTGTTTGACAAACTATAGAGTTCTCATTTGTAAGCGGAACTGCAAGAACAGCGTAAGTTCAGCGTGCAGTGAATCAAAATTACTTTGGTAATTATATTTGGGGAGTTTAAAGAGAGCATACAACGAACCTGACGTGATAAGAGAATCTTCGTGAAAAGCTAGAGATGGGGTTCTAGATGCGAGATCCGGGAGTGGTTGCGCACAATTCTCCCTTGTCGTCTTTTGAAAAATGGCTTGGGAAATGCTTTAGTTCTTACGATGCACGTCAGAACGCTCCTTTATGCACACGCTCCGGTCCCATCAATAATTTCCCACGCCGTTTTTTTTACGACGATTAGGGCAACCTACTACCCAAACTTTACGCGTTCGTTGTTGCTTTCGTACCACGTCGATGCGACGCTCTCTTTAAATACATACAGTATCTTTCTATTGAAAACCCGCAGAAATTTTTCATCTTCACCGTTGCTGTGCTTTGAATATTCGTTAGATCGCGCGTTTAGTTGACAAACTAATGGTGACTGACAAAAATCCAGTTCGAGATGTCACTCAGGAGAAGTAGTGTAGTGAGGTCAAATGATGATGCCGTTATCATCAACGCTACATTTTCTAGGAGTTACGAACCATTTTGAACGAAATAGACGTCAAAACATATTTGGGTCAAAACGACATGAAGCACCGGCAGTTGCGTAAGCGGCTGCGTTAGAAGCGGTACGCTGGAGAATCGAGGTAATACCATCCATACAAGATCCCAACTGCTACGCTCCCCCGCCGTTCTGCGAGCGCAGCCGCTGTCCGTGTTTCATGTCACTTTGACCCGACTATACATACTAAACTTGGAAATCCCATTTAAATATCCATCCAAAGCTCCAAAAAGCCATTTTAATCCCAGAAGATTTAATCCAAAACAGTCACTCCTGATTTAACAGCACCTCTAAAATTTCTCTTTCTTCCAGAAGCATCTCCAACATTTCATGAAAAGCGAAAAATTCGGAAATTTCCACCCATCCGCTTTCTACTCAGTTATGCAAAAGTGGAGCTATAACATCAACTAATGGAAAACGAAAAAGCGGATTGCAGTTTCATCGATAGTCGAACTCGATAGAATTCACACCACACGGTCATCACTTATTTTGCATCAGAAAAATTTCAGAAATTAAAACACTTCGTCAGATGCCACGACCTCAAAATGATGATTACTAACTCGTGTCCAACTTCTGGAAAGGATATCCATAAGATAGTCATCCATAAGATGAAGTGAATGGAGGAGCGCCTTCGACCTTAATAGTGTTTAAATCCTTAAATTTGTTGACATAAAAGTACGTTGAGCTGCCATTAAATACGTGCAGCTGTCAATAAACAAACAATAACAATAGAATATAATGTATTATATATCAACAGGAATAATCAATTTTATTTATTTTTTGTATTTATATAACATATAATATATTAATTAAAATATCCACAGATCTACGTCGTCCTGCGAGTCAGTTGTCCTTAGATGCAATTTTTTTATATTCCATCTTAATTTTTCTTCGAAAGAATGAGTTGACAGTTTTTTTTAAAGAAACACTTTATATTTCGCTTTAACCACAGAAATGCCGTTGCGATTAAACATCAGCGGAATGACGAGAATCTGCTTGGGACTAACCTAACCAACAAGGTACCAGATACAATGACGTATAGATAGATATAGATATACAATGAGGTTGGATCAATTTTGAGAAAATCCTCGTAATTTCGACATTGTCGGATAAAAACGACCTATGCCTGGTGCAGTTGCGATCTTGTGCTTGAGAAGGAGTCTTCGATAGGAGCATCAATGGGACAGAGCAGAAGAGGGGTCCCACCGTGGCACACTTCAGGCGCACTCGCAATTGCACCAGGCTTAGAGGCAGCATACCACGAACCTGAAGTGGTGCGGATTTCAGGTGGAGTATCCTTATACGGGGTCGTAGATTATGGAGACGGAGGTAGTTCCGCCCATCTCTCCCTGCATCACTGCAAACCTCCAGAATGCTGTTTTGTACGACGCCATCTATATCAACGCTCCACCCCTTGCGCCGCCTCCGCCCTGCGATTCGTCGAAAATCCATTCAGACGCCCCGATAGGTAACCCAATTCATTCGACGAATCGTAGGCGGGGCGGGACACAATGGTGGCGCAATGCAATACAGGGACGACGTAAGGAACCGGCTCTCTTTACAGTCGTCTCTTTACAGTTATGCAAGGAGAGATGAGCGGAACCACTCAGGTCTCCATAATCTACGACCCCGTATACGGATACTCTACCTGAAATCCGTACCACCCCATATTCGTGATATGCTGCCTTTAAGATTTTAAGATTTTACTCGACTTTACTCATATGCATCCACAGGAATCCTAATATTTTGGGCATGTGAGGTTTGGGTATTTTTTTGCGTGCACATACGCCGGGTCAACCAGTGCACCTTTATCGTCGTCATTGTTCCTACGAGGAACGTTCGAACACGTAACTTTGTACGTGTACTTGTACCCATTAAGACCCTGTGGACCCTTAAGCAGGCTATTCATTCATTTCAGCTGAATAGGCTGATGGGGATGCATTATTAATTTTCGACCGCTCGCTCATGGACGCGGCGCGTGCACAGGCGAGGTGCGTTCCAATGTGCCGCGTCGTAAGAAACGCCGTTTTCCACGCCGTCTTTTACGACGATGAGAAGAAGAACACTCGTTTCTGTGATCTACAACCAAAGCTCTACGCTCTCGCTGGGGCTTCCATACCACGTAAATTTCGTGATGCGCTGCTTTTAACTCCTCCTAAGAGGTGAAATTCTCCTAAAAAGTAACAAAGGTAGAGCTGCGGTCCGCAACACTTACAGACTCATTACGACATGACAAATAAATATCCGTTAGTTACAGTTTTTTTTCTTTGCTAATCCTCGGAAAGTTAGTTTTTTAACTCATTCGTGAACTGAAAGATCACACTACTAACTAAATTAGTCCTTCTCCAAAAATCGTTCTAATATTTTATTTGAAAAATAAGATATTGCATAGTAAAAACAAAATATCAATACAATATAGTTAAGTGGATTAATAGTATACTGAAATATTTCAAAATTCGGTAATTTTTGAACTAAACTTAGCGTTGAACATATATTTTTTGAGTTGAAGTCTCGTTTCAGATTCTCCTCAGTTTTGAGAAAGAGTTGGAATGATTCCGGGAGAAAATAGCTGAGAAAAACAGCTGCACTGATCCTGTCACGATATTTGGTTCAGTCGTTGACTCCTGTGAGCTGCGATTGCTCTGGATCCTACCACCAACCCTGTCTGTTGACGTTATCCTATATTTACCTTGATTTGAAGGCAACCCGTTACAATCAATAACAAATAGACAATTGATTTGCGAAAAATTATTGCAAGCAAAGAATTGTTTTGATCAGAGAAAACAGTATTGAATGAGCAAAAACAACTATTAGCAATACAAAGTGATGTTGGAAGAGTTTTATACTTTGTTTCACTTTTGTATTTTATTTTTTTTATGTAGAAGTTATACGATGACTGAGAATGGAGTAAATTTAGATAATTAAAAGTGTAGAAAACTGCGCTGACAAACAATTTTAAATCGTTTCCACTAACTTTGTATGTTTATGGCTGTCTGAGTGTATTCAAACAAATGAATAGATAAATAAACAAATACATAAATTCCAGGTTGTCTTCATCCGGGACTCCGCTTGGAACCAGGCCTCTAAGCATATCAGTGGACGTTATTCTTGTTTGAAAAAAAATGTGTTCCAGAACATTTTTCAAATTATATATTGACTACTGTTGCAATTACTATATATTAATTATTATTTATCTATTATTGCTTTATTGTATTATTGTTACTATATATTAATTATTCGTTATAATTATACTATTACTTTACTAATGGTTTTTAGTTTGCACCAATTTTATAGTCTTCAACTTGAGGAATTTAGCCTCAAGGCAAACCGATTTCATTAGGTAACACTTTCTTGAGAGGTGTAGTGAAACTAACTCCTACCTCCTTACCTTACCTACTTCTTGCTGCTCTCACACTGTTGATAGACATCATTCACCAAAAACGTCGCTGTTAATAGATTACCACATAGTAGCGGATTTGTGACCACGAGGACAATCGATCACGAATTTATTGATTAAAGATTATGGCAAGGGTATGAGTTTTCGTCCTAGAAACCAAAAATCTACAGTATTTCCTCTATAAGTTTTTTAAATCTGAACAGCTCTTTAAAAATTTTTACATCCTGAAAAATTTTCCAAAACTGTATGACTAAAGGTCATTTTGTTACAGACGAAATAGGCAATAGTCATTGAAGATAAACATCTCCGGAATATCAGAAGCAGCTTGCTGGAGTGAGAAGAAAGATGATTCGTTCGAAAAAAAAAGTGGAAACACAGTGAATATTGATAGAGATGTTCGGATTTCGGTCCTCCGGTGAATATATCACCTTCTTTTAAACACCCACCCTGTATACAGTGGGTATACATGACTTTTCAAAGAATTTTAATAGTACACTTTTACGTTAGGGGACAAGAAAAAATATCTAGGCGAAAAGAATACACTTTATAAAATATCTTTAAAAATTGTCGTTAACAATGTAGGGTCGTTACTAGAGATCATAATGTACGAAAGGATATTGGCTTTCTTCGGTTGTCACACGAACAGAATCTATTCCAAAATATTTTCACCATTTCCCAGAATTATACGGAGAGTTTAAAGGCATCACCCCACGAATCTGAGGTGGTGCAGATTTCAGGTGGAGTATTCGTATACGGGATGGGAGACTACGGAAAGGGGGGTGATTCCGTTCATTTCTTCCTAATTACCGTAAAAAACGGCTCGGAAAATACGACTTCATTCGTTTTGGCGCACTATTTTGTACAAGAGGTTCGATTGGAGCGCGCCAGTCTTGTGCGGCGCCGCATCTTCCGGGCCGTTTTTTACGGCAATTAGGAAGAAATGGACGGAATCACATCCCTCTTCGTAGTCTCCCATCCCGTATACGAATACTCCACTTGAAATCTGCACCACCTCAGATTCGTGGGGTGATGCCTTTAAACGATAGATCAAGAGTTATCAGGAGGTTAGCAATCAAGAACTAACTATTTTCCTGCAAGTACATATTCACACAGCGAACTTTTTGAAATCGTGGAGAATTCCGAGAAAAGAGAACGAGACACGCTTAGGAGAATGTCATCTGCTGTTGCCGTCATGATCGACGAAATCGCATATTAGGGCGGGACACACAATGAAACGCTCACGCTACCATCTGCACGGTTATAAATCAAGCAGCGTTAAATAATGCACTAAAAGGGACGGACGGTTCGGACTCGACGACGACCTCCTCCGTAGCCCTCTGCACCGCCCATTTCGATTCGAGGCAGACTGACCGATTTCAGCTGTCAAGCGACGACTACGCTTATATCTCCGAGGATTTTCTTGACATTTCTTGGAACGATAACTTTTTCACCAACTAGAAAGTGTTAAAATAATAAGAATAGAAAAAACAGAGGAAGAGGGAAGGAAGGAAATGGGAAATGACAAGAAGAAGACAGAAGCAGGTCAGCAATAGTTTCTTATGCGAATAGTCAGCATCAAAAAGAAATTCCTCCTTCAAAACCAGAAGCTGAGATAGATAGGATTGACGTTTATAGTTGATAATCGTCCCAAGAAAACTCGTCCAAACCACTAGCAGCAACTAGTTCCGAAGTATTAAACTCAGGCAAGGCAAGCACATGCATGCCACATTGCCACATTCCAATCGCGACCACCTCACTGGACCGATCACCGCACCCGATGAGCGGTGTTTTTTGATCCATCAGTGATCATTAATTTACGTGGAGCAGGCGTTAATTACACACAGGTTGCGATGTAGAAACGAATTGCAACGGCGCGGTATTCTGACAGACGCAGCAAATAGCATGATAAACAAAGAGAGTGCAGAATATCGGTGAGCAGGAATGATCTATGACAGTGTAGAGGGCAAGCTAACGCCGAATAGCGAGAAAGAGGGGGAAAAAGCTGCAAATGACCTCAAAGTGAGGAACGGGCGACGACGCCTAATGGACTTGATTGAATTTCCTTGTTATAGGGTAGCACGGAAGAAGAACAAAAAACGGTGGAGAATTGGGGTTTACTCCCTTCAGTTATTTTCAGGGGAATAAAGTGTCCTTTAAGAAAAATTAGAATAGTTTCATGATTCTTCTCCTGATATCTCTTGTATTAATGTGCGTACATTTCAGATTTTTCTAAATACTCGCTTTGCTCCTTTGTTCATTGATATTGTTTATTTGTTTTTTTTTTCTTTTGCTCAACTTTTCACAGTATTCCTTATGCTTTTGATGGTGTTTTTCATAGGGAAAAAGAGAAATCTTACCAAAAATCCCTTTGATGCCCTAACATTAGCACAAAAAAAAATCTCCCATTTGATTTAATCACTAGATCAAAGTCATTTTTCATTGTTCCTAGGTTTTATCGATTTAAAAAAATATATAATGGATAAAACAACAAAAAAATGATGATAAGAAAGGGCAAATTCCCGCAACCCAATGGAATTTCTTATTTTTAGCTGCAGAACACTGCTGTTTCATTTCTAGTTCCTTCTTTTTTTCAAATTTCGAATGCTCGTCTCTTCAATCACAGTTACTAAGTAGATAAGCGTTCTTAAAAGGGGAAGATTCAAAAACGTAAACATCTCTCCTTCGCATTTTGAAAAGCGCATTCCTCCAGTTGAAAAAAACATGTATTGAGAAAGTACGTGGAGAAATTCATTCTATATTAGAATTACAAACGTTATCTTTATTTTGTTATATATTTTGAGAATAACAAATTTTAATTCCTTTAAGTTTTTCTCCAAGAAAAAAACAAACAAGTTCTGGAAACTTAACAACTCTTTCGTTCAGAAACTTTATTAAAACGGCTAAGTCTAAGACTGAAAGGAAAGGAAATAAGAAAAGAAGAAAGAAAAACAGATTCGGAATCTGTAGTTCCATATTGATCTCTAAAAGATTCGTTCTTATGGGATCCATTACTACTATACGGCAGAAAAAACGGCATAATTTAAAAAAGTCAACATAAATAAGATAAAGGATAAAATTGAAATATGGAAATAAGACGTAACGTCATAGAAAACGACATGTAAGTTCAATTTTTTCCTATAAGTAAACCTCTAAAAATACAAAAAAAAAATTAAGAATTTTAATTTCTTACACAAGAATAGAATAAATGATAATAGGAATATTATGGATGAAAAATTGTGGTATGTATACCAGGCATGACCAGATGTTGGTAACCTTTGAAAGAATAATGAGCGGTACGCGGTGACAAATGCGCAAGCAACGTCTGCTCGCATCAGTCTTCGATCGTCTGGTGGCAAATGGTCGGGTTGGCTTCGTAACCTTGATGAGTAACTAAGGATCAAATTGATTTGCACTTTATTTATTTAATATTTATTTACTTACTTGATTTGTTATATTTCGTTCTCGAGCACAACAGCATCTAAAGACGCATGCGAAATTTCCGGCGAATTCCTCCTCGGTTAAATTCAGCATGCAACGAATCTGAGATGGTGAAGGGATCGGCGAGAAAATTGGACTGGAGATGGAATTGTAGATAGCAGGATCCGGGTGGTTCCCTAATCTTCGTTTCAAAAAAAAAACGGCTCGGAAGACTCCGTCACGATACGACGATTTCAGTTGCAACGCGCTACCCTCGGGCACGCGACGCATCCACGAGCGTGCGGTCGGAGATTAATTGAGTCTTCTCACCGGCCTATTCAAGCAAAGCCAATGAACTACTACTCCACACCACTACGACTGGCTACTGAGGGACTGGAGTCTATACAGGAGAGGGGGCGTTCTAACGTACCGCGTAGGAGCTGAAGTGATTCCCACGCTGTTTTTTACGACGATTAGGGAAAGATGAGAAGAAGCACCCCGGATTCCGCAATCTACAATCCCATCTCCAACTTCCCCGGAGGATTTCTCCAGCACGTCAGATCCGTCTCATTCGTTCTCAGGAGGGATATGTAGTTGTTTGTAAATAAAAACGTTTGTGAGTATAGAGCAGTCGCTAAGAGGTTCTGCTGTGGGTGCATGTACAAAAGTTCGGAAAGTTCGGAACGGCCTTAAAGGCAACCAAACTTTTCATCCCTTTGCGGTCGATAAATTGCAATCCAGACTTGTTTGAAGGATGAAACACTATTTTTATACATCGGCCAGCTTCAACACGTCATTCTACAGGCTCATTACGGTTTCATAAACATTTCCCGATTCTGGAATGATGTGAACGCATTGCGTATCCATGCGGATAAATTGACATCAGACATTTTATTCTTTATCCTTCGAGTGAAAATATGTTTGGGGGAGGAGGGGGGATGTAACATAGTGAGGGTTACCAGCACGTCAGTACCGGCGATCGACGCCACCCAAGCCCAACAAAGACTTCAACCCTCTGGCGCTTATCAACACATACCATACTTTCCTGGGAAGATAGGAACATTGATTTCATACACCAGTTGGCCTTTGCAAGTAATTGCATAGCTCATAGCATGAGCGTTTACTAACCCGTAAGATTCTGAATTGAGGTCGAACGCGACGGCGAGCCCTAAAGTGAGTGATCCGAACACTACCGCATTGTTCAAAAAGGAACCCCAGTCCTTAGCAGGATTTCTACTGTGATAATTGCGTTGGGACCGATAGTCATCGCCTACCGATAGATACCCCCGAAAAGAGCACCATTTTGCAAAAAAAAAAAGGGTTAAAGATAAAGCGTCTGGCGTTAACCAGTACGTTTGGGATGCGCCACCACGTTCATTTCAATACTGAATAGTTTGACGTTTACGAACTGTAACTGGCCCATACAATGACTTGCGGTGGCTAGCCGATGTGTCAAGTCAGTGTTTTTATCCTCCCAGATAAGTCTGCTACCAATTTATCGGGCCCGGAGGGATGAAGGGCTTAGTTAGCACTAGGCCGGATTCGATCAAGCAAACAGCAGAATTTCTAACCGACTGCGCTACACCCACCCCCACCATCCACATCAAACTTTCCAGCGGTTTAAATTTCACAATGGAGTGTCACAAGTTTTCAGATTCCAGAAATAACTGACTGTAGAAACAGAATCCGACCTTCATCTCTATTTCAGCTGACAATGCAAGAAAACTGCTGTCTCGTTCTTAAAAGAATGTTGCCCAGAGTGACCCCCGCCAACCATGCAGTAGATGGCAAACTCGATTCGCTTGCTACCTGCTACGTCCTTCGCTTACGACTCCAAAGCATCAAAATTCGATTTAAAAAAAAACTTAATTCTCCGGGTGAAACCCTACTAGATTACACAAGTGAAAAACATTCATTGCAGATTCAGTAACACAACCCGTACTGTTATAACTGCGGCAGGATAGATTAAAAATCTGAGAAACATATATAGTAAATGTAACAACGACTTTGTCGAAAAAATGCATTCTGATTGCAAGATTTTGAACAGAATTACAAATAAAAACTACGCAAGATGGTTAGACCGCTTGGAAGTCGAACTTCTTTCCAGAATGGCAATAAATGGCTCGAATTCTCTCTTTGGCTGGTTCAAAATTCATCTGCAGTGATAGCGTCGAATAATAAAACTCAAGTGCACGTTGATAGTCGCCCTGAATTTGATGAGTATCAGTTTTGTAGAGTCCTGTTTTCTTATATAACCAACCATTGATGCGTAGATGTTCGCAATAGTGAAATGAATAGCAACAAGGTTGGGACTTGCTGATAATGCTGTTCCGGCAGCGATTAATGCGGAGTGAAGAAGTCCGGCTTGATGGCAAATGTTTGCAAGCGACACCTGAGCAATAACCAAAAATTAGCAAGAAATGTGACGGTTTGTCCCCATTTCCTTTCGCTTTTTCAGTCAATCCACACTATCAGAAGTCCTTAACTAAGCTCTCACATATCTCAATAACCCACCAAAGCAACATCTCTCGTGTGCTGTGGGGCTGTTTGAAGAGCACATTGCAAACATCCAACTGCTTTCTGTGCATCGCCCACAACTCGCCAGTACAACGAAGACAAAACGCATAGCAACCAGTTCACTGTTTGACCATCTAAAACAGAACTGAAGAAGTTTACAAGCCGGAATACTAGTAATAATTACAAACGTACTCTTTCCCATCCCATTCGCCACCAAAGCGGTATGCAATCGTGCTGCCACGTGTTCGATGGAATCTCTCTCATTTCCCAACGACTTGAGAGCCTGAATTAGAACAAATAGATTAAAAGGACAGAAGTAGAAGAAAAAACAGTGCTAGTCTATATGACTTGTGTATCGCTTCAGTGTGTACGTACAAATGAATCAACATAGAAAATTAAAAATTTCAACCAATTTGAAATCATTTAATAAGGATAATACTTTAAAAATCTCAAGTGTCGATGACATAATCAAAGGTGAAGAACGGTGAATACCAGATCAAATAAATGATATGCAAATACTCTCTTGCAGAATCCTCTTCAAAAACAAATAACGAGATTTCAACGGCGTCAAGACTATGGACTAGCTGAAATCCAAAAAAATGCCGTAGAGATTCACTTCTGAAGGAAAGAAAATCTGTAACTCACGTCTGTAAGAGCTTTTTCGGGTTTATAGAACAAGAATTGATCACTCAATGCAAACGCTGGCAAATGATCCAATCCCAAAAGTGGAGACGCCTCTCGTTGATCTGAAATTTGGGAAGCTTTCATCGGGTTACTGATATGGTTGGGTCAAAGCAATATGAAGCTCGGTGCAGTTACGCAACGTGGTAGGACTAGAGGTTGAGATCGAAGTGGGATCATTGCGAACTGCAACAATGTTCTAACGAAAATCCATATATGTTTTGTTGGAACAGAAACAGTCGAGAAAAACAGCACAACTCTTCTATGAACCGTATTGCGAGATGCGACAAGTCAAAGCAAATCGGCTACTGGCTCATAACTCTTTTATTTTACTTCGTGTGTTTACTACTTACAACATGTCACCCCGTGAGTTTTGTCACAGAACGACATCATTGTGTCCAATTTTAAACAGGAATATTTCTGATAAATTACGCACCAATCGACGGACACACTGGTTGCAAACCAGCCACTCCTGGGACTGGTCCTCGAAGATCCACGTACTTGGCAATATCTTCACCTTTTGCTGTAACCGAAACCCAGGTTGAAACCTGATTTTCGAGAAGAATCGATAACTGGAACGAGAGCTTTCCTCTACTGCCAAAGACATAACAAGCATACTTTGAGAGTTCACCTTCTTCACACCACTGCAAAGATTATGGGATTGTCGAGGTGGAGGGAATAATGATAATCCTTTGCGGATCTGATGCATCGATGGAGCAGGGAGGAGTGCGGGAAGCTTTGCATCGTAGCGTAACATCTCTCGACGATCTTTGATCCAAAGAAACGATAAAGGCTTCTAAAAGTGGGACTTTGTTGTTGCGCATCGATGGTGACCTGGTCTACCCACCGGTGGTACTTCAGCCAGTTCACTTTCCCCATCTTCCTCCCACCAATCGATTTCTCCTTCATTACTCGATAACACATAACGCATTTCGTTCTTAGCTCGTGTCCACCATTCTACAGGTCGCGGTGCAAAAAATGCCTACAAGAAGTTATTCTATTGAACCAAAATGTGAATAGTTAAGATGCGTTTAACAAAAAAAGGGTTGGGCAATTCGATATTTTACGCATTTCTCCAAATTTCGACGGAAATTGAAGCAAATACGAGAACATCTATTGAGAAACTTCACAAATGGTAAAGAACGTCTCGCAACAATTACTAAACGCATATTTCAACTTACCGCTGAGCCACCATAGTCCAGTGGTAATTCTTCGGTATCTATTGTTTGAACGCTACTTTCGTCTTCAGCAAACGGTGGTCCTTCGCGCTTCGACACTTTAACAATCATTATAAGTGCTAGCCATACATTGCTTAGTTGCAAGAGAATGAACGAGAAATATTAGCCGAAATTATGAAAATTTGGTAATAAATTCCATCCTTCCTTAAATTCCACAACAATCGTGGAAAGCTTATCACGTGTTGAAAGAAATTTTCGTAGAAAAGACATCTTTTTTTCAGGAGATCTCGTGGTTTATGGTCTCCTCCACTCAAAGCAATAACTAATTTTACCATTAGTGTTTTTGCAATTAAAGGCAGCATACCACGAACGTGGTGGTCTGACGTGGTGAGGAAAAGCTAGAGACGGTATTGTAGATTGTCGGATCCGAGCTGGTACCGCACATCTATCTCTAAACGTCGTAAAAAAGGTGAGGAAGACGCCGTCTTTTACGACGCCACTCTGTGCAAGCGCAGCGCCGCATGAAAATGCAAGCGGTCGAAGACCAGTGATCCCTTCACATCAGCCTATTCAAGTGAAACCAATAAGCAGGATGGTGAGGAGAGCCGAACGTTTCCCACGCTATTTCCTAAGACGGTTAGGAAGAGATGAGTGGAACCACCCCGGATCCAGCAATTTACAACCCCATTTCTAGCTTTTCCTGCGCAATCGCTCACCACGTCAAATTCGTTCTATGCTGCCTTTAAGCATCATTCAGCGAAAAATGTTGGCACTATGAATCACGAAAACTTTATCGGAAAACACATCGCGTATGACCCTTCTTTCATGCACAAATAAGGTGTAATTAAAGCAAAATGCTCACCAGTATTATAAATAGGTAGAAACGGTGAGACAATATTCACATATGGTGCCGTCGGATAACTCTCCCCCTGAAATTGTGCATGAACTACAACATTCATGAAAATGAAAACAACTAACCGTGTACACGCCATTGCAGCGATTATAGATCAGTCGACCAGAACCGTCTTCAGTATCAACAACATAACATTGTTCGCCTCTTTTATGTCCAGTCTGTAACAAAAAAGTAGGACAAAAAAGTTCACTTTCCACTACGGAATCACAACTGTACGTACTACATTGTTTTATTTCTTGAAACAAGTTCTACTTCACTTTTGAATCATGTTAAGACACAAGTTACTATGGGATTGTAGCTGAGTAGAACCAGCGAGTTATATAATGTGTTTAATATATTACTGGCACAACTAAACTTTTTCATTCACCCTTGCATTAGCAGTAAAAGAGAAGTACCCGTAAAAACAAAGCCGGGTAAATTAAAATAAATGAGGTGTATGAAGAAGGGGATACAGGATAAAGCCTCTGGCGTATCAGTGCGCTTAGGATGTGCCAACGCGTTTGATAGCAACACGGCATCGTTGAGGTTCATGCTGAACTATACCATGACTTGCGAGGAGCCAGCCGATGTATCAAATCAGTGCTTTTTTTCCTCGCTGATAAATCAGGTACCAACTCATCGAACTCGGAGCAACGAAAGGCTTGGTTAGCACTAGTGTAGTTTCAAACCATCGGTCATGCAGTTACAGCTGAACGCGCCCGCACCAGTTAAATATTACAGAAGTAATTTCGAAGGATTTTTTATCCAAAACTTTTCCCCAATTATCTAAGAACGTGTTAGCTACGGTGTACTAAGAAGACATTAACAAATATAAGGAGATAAAAGGAATAAAACCTTACCTTAAAACAAACAGCGTTTTGCACTACAGAGGAACAGCAAACAGTAGGAAAACGTGACGAAATTACCAGTTTCGAGGACTGAATAGACAACATAGTGGGTCAAAGGAGAAAAATGGAACGAGCAGAAATAAGGAAAAAGGGAACGCAAGACGACAAAAAAACCTTTTCTTTTCAACTGACCTTTCCGCTACACGCTACTTTCAGTAAATCTTCAGCAACCACCGTGTTGAATGGATCTCTGTCTAAAGACAATTTGAGAAATTTTAGTGCTTCATCGACATCATTGGACAGGAGAGCTACGCGTGCTCGAAGCCAGTACACAAGAGGCTGCAACACGGAAAAAATGAAATAGATAGTGGAAACCAAGAAATGAACTATGTTTCTTGCTCTTTCTCTACAACAAAAATAGCACATATACATGAAAGCACGCATACACATATAAGCACATATACATATATAAGGGGTTAAGATTCATAAGATTCATCCGACTAGAAGGAACTAATATACTAATATAATAACTTGATGTCCAAGAGCGACCCTCAAAAGCTTTTACGAAACAATAAATAGAAACTTAATAGTCAAAATCATCAAACCTCCTCTCCGCCAGAACCGTTTGCCATCAGCAATAGTTTAGCAGGATCCGCCTTTTGTCCAGTCACTCTCAAGATCACTTGAGCAAGTTGCACAAAAGCAATATCTGTATAGCTGTACTGAAATATGATCAAAACAATGTCGGAATAGCTTCGCAATCCGGTGCGCTGCAACAGGAAAAAAAAAAAACGATTCGGCATCCCACCTTTTCTAGTATAGCCTCAATGAGGCAGAATGCAGCTTGCTTAGGATTCCCTTTCACCCGCCAATACAGAGCTGCTAGATTCGTCGCCAACCATCTTGGGCCAACTTTCTGAAATTTGCCGTAACGTTTGCATCTGAGTAATTATTAAACTATTTCAAACAGATCCTATGTGTGAAAACTACTTAATGTTGTTGGCGAACTAAACATTAGTCTATAGCACAGAGAAACTGACCTATCAGCTTTTTAAGCATTAAATACGTTGACATAGAATAAAATCACTCACATAATCCATCATTGATCGAATTCTCTGTGCTACCTCTATGTCCTCCATGATACGATCAGCAAGACGTACAAGTACAGATTTTAGCCGGGTTTCAGCGTATTCAGCTGAAGGTCGGGTATGTACTGCAGTGACGAGACCAGTCAGCTGTAACATAACCATTAACAAATGCCGTTAATCCGGAAGCAACTCTCAAAAATAAAAGAATAGTTTCGCCCTTCCTCAACGCAGGATAGGTTGGATTATTCCGGTTCATAAGTTTTTATAAGAGCTATGCTACGCAAATTCCTCATAAAATTATTTTATCACCATACATCTTTTTCCATCTAATTCTTATCTACGCATCTATGCACAAATAATTATAGTCACTAAAAAAACAGGACACCACTGTCGACACAACAAAATTCCTCCAATTACGTCATGAACTTCCGAATAAGATCAAGTTTCCAGACGTATTTCCTCTCGCAACAGCATATTTTCATTTGTTCTCATTAACATTTTATCCTCATTCTACTAGCATTTCCTCAACCTAGTAGCATATACTTATTATTAAAATTAAAGCACGTAAGAGGAGTGAGTCCTAATTCATGTATTTGTAGGCGAGTTTAGATTCTATAGAATTCACTCACCTTAGCTTTCTTAAATGTCTAATCGCAACTAATGTTATGTCGTAAAGATAAGTGTAGATAGTACGTCATTGACGCACAACACGGCCAGAGAAGTGTAACATATCTATCTAATTAAAAAGTATAAAAGAAAACTCACAAAACTGAGCTCATGGCCAACCATGTCTACCGGCTTACAGTAGGGCTCCCGCCATGGTAATGGATGCTGTTCGTGAGGTTCCAACCCAATTCCTCGAGTGAGGTAATCAGCAACGCTTAAAACCTCTTTCTCAGTGTCAAATGAACAGGAAAGACCCAATGTGTGAAAACTCAGAGATACACGTGTAGAAAGGGAAAGCGCCTTCCAGTTTAGAAGCCATATGACGAAAAAAAAAAGAAACTCACACATATCCTTTATTCTCTGGGCTGATAAAAACTTGAGGGAACCACTTTTGGTTGAATATATCCGTCCTCGAGATGATCGCCTGACAATCGACACTGTTTGGCCAATCAGCTCGACGCCAGAAACGATCACGCACTGTAGACCATGCCGCACTATAACTTTGATGTTCACAAATATGTCAACAGTGAAGTTATTCTAGTACTGTTGCGTAATACAATCGGAGATAATATTTTTATACAATTCATCTCCAAGGTTGCATGAGCTATAAAGTTTTAGCTACAGCAAAATAGGGTACAAAATTAACCACTTAAGCTACCACTGTTCCGAAATCATACTAATTTACCTGAAAACAGAGAGTTCAAGTTTTAGAAATTCAGAAGAAAAGCAAAACTAAAAAAGAAGTCGATTTTATACGACTCCATTCATGGCATGGTTATTTATAAACTCAACTTTAAAAAAGAACAAAACATGAGAGGTGAAAAGGGAAAGAAAGTTGGAGAAGAAAAGACGAAAAGTAAAAAATGAACTCATCTACTCAGAAAGAGAAAAATAAAAAAAAAACTCCACCTGTCAAGAGGGTACTTCTTTGGCATTTGTGGTTTTAGAGGGGCTTTTCCTTCTAGTGACTCTAATTTTTTTTCGAAACTCTTGTCTCTACCGAATACTTCAGCGACACGCCAAACAGTGTCGTTCAGCTAAATTTGGGGTCTTCTTTGCACCGAATAAGTTTAAAAAAAAACTTTGTAAAATGACTAGCAACCGGCGGTCTGTTTCTTGCTGTCGCTTTCCTTAGCGGTAACATAGATTCTTCATACGCAACCGAATTAGTTAGTTCGCAATGGTACATTTGAACCATGTTTCCTGGATGGTTCGATCGAGGAAAACGTTTTGTACTGATCGTTCGGCACAATCTATCTTAATAGAATGAGTTGAAGAGTAACCACGGAGAACAATGCATAATAAAGGTCAACTAATCAATAAATCGCAACAACCTACATGGATTGTAGCCATACTTTGCTTCCTCATATCCTAGTGTCATCGAACGCCGCATTTTCTCACTGATCATGCGACTCCTGATTTGATCAGCAATTTTCATCTAAACCGAGCTAACTTCAAAGAGTTTCAAGGAAACAAATAAGAAAGTCTCATTTTATTGTTAGTTGTTTTGCTTCAAGTGAACGTACAAACGCTACATGTTTGTGACAGTGAAAACAAGTTAGCATCTAGACAAAAAGGTAAGAGTGGTAAGTAAAATGAGACACAATACACAGTACAAAGTACTTTGTATTGTGTCTCATTATAGTAAGTATAAGTACAAACTACTCAAGTATAGTACAAATAAGCAAGAATAAATAGCATTCTCAAGTGCTTGGACCTCCATCAAACAAACAACAGTCGCACACTAACATGTACTATATGGCACAAGCGACAAAAGAAAAAAGCTAGAGCGCCTACCTGATCACCATACATGTCATTGAAACGCAACTTCTCCGAGACAAGATGGTCAAGGTTTTCCTGCAGGAGAAAAGGTAAGCTGTTTTGCTTCAACTCATTTTTTCAAATCATTTTCAAAAGTGGAGTCAAAATGCAAAATTTTATCAAGAGAAATAGTATCCATGAAGTTCAAAAGATCGAACATACGGATCACTTAGAAGCTAGCTAAAAAGTACGTCTACGGTACCTTTTGCTTCGCTAACTCCACGAAGAGATCAATCTGACAGCTCATGGCGCCCAATTTTTTGAGAAGAACTTCATGAAGTTTCAATAATTCTGCTACGTAACTCGAATCATTGGGAGGTACCATCTAAAATGAGAAAAGAGATACATTGTATGAGCCGCAGTGTAGAAACTAAATAATTCCTCATCATAAAGAATTCAAGTGAAAAACCAATTACCAGTTGCTTCATGAAAGGCTCCGAGAAGTAGGTGACTACACGAGCAAAGTCGGCCACTTGCTCGACTTCAATTCCGTGAGCTCTTGAGGAATCTAATTTCAGGTATGCTGCATCAGCTAGTGTAGCTTGTGCCTTCAAAAAGACACAAGGTGATCGGCTAGTTGTGTCGTCGATTGCGAAAGAGTGCTGAATAGGAACGTGTATCAGTATTAATAGAAGTCGAAATCTCTCCGTATACTATCTGGATGTTATATGTAGTAAAGCATCACGATAATTGCATGATTAAGTAAATAAAAAACTTAGAATACGGCGAATATCAAAATAGCACCTCCAATATTGCTATAGCAGAGTCTGGTACATCAGCTTTGTTAAATAGGGTAGCAGCTGCGATATGAATGGCATCTAGGCTAACTTGAGCGCTTTCATCGCCCTTCTTCAGTGCTCTTTCCCTGAAATTTATAACTCAAAAGACGATACAAAAATACATATAATTGGCACGCAGACAGTGATTAGACAAACATCGAAATAAATAGGCAACCATGAAGAATTCTTAAAAAGAACTTCTGAATTAAATTTCAAATAGGTCAATAATAACTCACGCATGTACTATTGCCGTTCTGTAGCAACTGAGGGCCTCGCTCAGATCACCGTTTTGTCGCCAATAAGCAGCAGCCGCCAAATGAAGGTAAGGATTTGCGTTTATTGTCTAAGATACTTCTTGTTATTAGCGACTCAATAATACGAAAAAGATTGGTACTGTGAATCCATTAGAAAAACATCGAAAGAGATTGTTTAAAAAGAAAAACGAGCAAGTGAAAAAGGATCAAATCGTAAGAAATCATAAGTAAATAAATGTTGAAAACAATGTCCATACTTACATCAAGCTGGTCTGAAAGTAGTGCTGCAATGATAGCTCCGTATTCTGGTGATCCCGAAGGCACAATCTTCTTAATACGTGGAAAATATCCTTTGAGAATCTCTCCATAGTCAGGATCAGGGCTGCGAATCTTCATTTCCAACTCATTTTCTTCCTGCGAAATGAAACATTGATAAACGATAACTCAAAAGCTAAATGTGCGTCACCTTTGAAAGACCTTTTAGTTGACCTTCTTGATGCCATTGACGGCAACGAGGCAGCAATTTTTCATCATCTGGGGTCATATCAAAATATTCTTTGACGAATGCAGTGTATCTAAACAAGAGTATTTCAACAAGTATTCTAAGTCGACCCCTTCGAAATCGGCAATGATTGTCGAGTAAGAAAGCACATAAGAAAGACCCTTCTATGAAAACAATTAAGAAAGTGAATGTTGAATACTGTAAAACCACTCTTTGGAGATGAAGGGGAGAGGTTTCCAACCATATTCCCAAAATAAGGACATTTAGCAATTAGTTTATGTTCCAGAACAAATTGGTCAACAACATAGAGGTAACGTAAACACCTCTGCATTTGAGAATTAAAAAAAAAAGTGAATGGATTTGTCTCACCTCTCGTAATATTTGTGGAAATCTGGGCACAGTTCAGCAGCGTAAGATGTTTTAAAATTGGACCGATCCAGACCAATTGTCCCTGCTGTTTTACAGTGCTCGTTCTCTGCTCGTAGGCGTTCTTCGATCTCGGGATCATCCCGCAACTCACGATCATTGATGGATTTCTGAAAGTTTTACTGTGGTTATAAAAAAAGGCTTGCTCAAGTTACGGATTTTCTCGCCGCAAATTTTTACCATGTACGTGAATATAGAAACAGAGCACTAATTTACAGTGAAAGCAAGAGTGGACTAGCGGGAAATTCGGCTAATAAAACAAAACAACTCACGAGCACACTGTTCAACTCAACAGATGTTTTTCCAAATTTCTTCACACTATCCACCTGACGCAAAAAGTCAACAAGTGACCCGGGATAGGCAAGCGTATAAGGTGAATCTGGCTGAAAGAAAAAGTTAAAGGAATCCTTAAGGAGACGACCAAAAAAATTAAAATAAATGTCGCGCACAGCAAGCGATTTGTAAGCAAACTATAGTAATATCTCTCTGATAAAACGTGCGTTATCTACAGAATGTTTACTTTTCTTACAAATTAGTAACTTTCACTACAAAACACCGCTTTTAGAGGATTTTAAGAAGAAGACGTCAAACAAAACGTGACAATTAACAACAATGTAGGTTAATACAAGAAAAGGTAAAACAAAATAGGGCCATACAAGAAGAAGATTAATATACGAGGAGGTAACAAAAAGTACGAAATTCAACTCACCACTGCTTCAATCTGCTTCTTATCATCGCTAATTTTCCAGTAATGAACACAGAAAACATCGTTCAACAGAATCAGAAATATTATAATCTTCGCTTTAAATTTACTCATTTGATCGAATCTGAAACAAAAACACAACATAAAATACACCAGCGGAGAGAACGAAGATACGAGTACAACATGCTACAAAAAATCAACAGCACAATGAAGAAAGGTAAAAATTCTAATTAGCAAAAACGGAAAGAAACCGATACGATGTATATCGGAATTTGATTGAGTCAAAATCCTAAGATGCCTTAGAAACATCGTAGATTGAGTAATGCTTGATACGCAAACGTATTCAATCAACAACAACGCATCCTAACGCACACTTCAGCCCGATTGTGCAAATGCACCACGCACCTTAAATTTTCGGCTCGACTGTAGACAACAGATTATTTAAATGTCTTCTTATTTCGCCTATTGACACAACGTAAGCAATACGAATACAATGAAATCTGCGAGTCAGTGCTCATTTAGAACTACGAAAATGACGAGAACTCATAGTGAAAGCTCACCATATTACTTCAGAAAACACCGCACTCCTGCGTAGGGTTTCAAAAACCGTGGGCATTCAGACCACGTAAAGATAAAGCAGAGACGTTATTGTATTTAAGCTTGTTTTCGCTAAAAAGGTATTTTTTGAGGGTGTGAGCGTTCAAGACCTCTCCAATCGAAATATACTTAGAACGCAAAAATCGTTCGTGAATAGCTAAATCATATCATGCTTCCAAACGATTAAAATGCACCGAAAAGAGTCCGATAGATGAGTTCTCAGCAATTTGCATTAGAACATTAAGAACGATTTTTGCACTCTAGTTAGCAGTTCGAGGGGAAAATGTAGTTGCGGAGGGTGCACATCAGCCGCGCTCTTATTTCTGGAAGCTCTATCTTTCTTTTTTCGCTTAGCAACCTTAGCTTGCATGTCATAGATCCTCCAAGACTAACGCCTTAATCTTAGCGCCTAGACTCATTTAGTTATTTACTTCCAGAAATAACCAAGCGACTGAGTGCCACCCCCCCCCCCCCCCCCCCAACTACATTTTACCCGCAGTTCGATTGGAGCAGTCTTGAGTGCCCCTCGCCCCAAACACCTTTTCGCCAAATATATATAAATAAATATAAATATGAGAAAATCAAACAATACAGAATTTCTTTGGTTTTCTCGTGAAAAATGAGGTGTCAAGTACGACCAATGTTTTATTTACAGAACTTGTCTAGCAATGTAACGTTAAAAGACATTAAAACGTTACATTGTTAGACGTTAAAAGAGAAAGACATACCATAAACAGACGTTAAATCCGGAGACCTTTGGACACAGTCCGTTTACTTCGTCAATTCTACAACGAGTCCAAATTGGTACGATTTAATTCTATTTTAGAGAGAACACAACTTTTTCTTTTCACGTGTGTTCGCAAATCCACAATGAGTTCTTATGACCATTTCCACATTGCAACAATGCAACTGTTTCCAAACAAATATAGCGTCTCCAATAAAATCCAAAAAAAATGAATCTCTACAACAAATCAGTCGACTAAAAAACAATGTTCAATCAACCACCACCAGCCACCGATCGGATTGGCATTAAAAATTCCCGTACAACAATCAGTAGAGTAAGAGTTGTTCTGATTCAAGAAGGAAAATACTATAGAATAGAATAGGGAAATACTAGAAGGATATTATAAATTTGCGGAATGAAATTTAAAAAAGAAAGAAAAACAACGTTAATAGCATACATTAAGGACAAGGACAACAGAGAGGTGCGTACAAGAAAAAAGATAGCGTTGAAAAGGAAGAAACGCAGAGCGGAGACGAGGACAAGACACAGTGATCGCAAGAGAACCACGTGGAACACGAAGCAGTTTCGCAGTTCGCTCTGGATCGATCAATAAATCGTCTTCATTGCGACATCATCATCCGAAGAGAAATCCAAACAATCTTCCCCAGTAATCGAGAACGAAAACAGCTCCACAGTGTTATCCTGGTGGCATACCACTATGATCTGTTAAAAAATGCTCCAGCGGAGGAGAAGGTTCAAAAAATCAATAATAATATTACGATCAATAATAACGACAGAACGATTATTTGGTTCTTTTGGTATCTTTCTCCGATTCTTCTGTGAACACAGAGAAAATTCAACACTGAGCACTTTCAGTACTACTTTAATTCGACGTAACTACTGTAGTAGTTACGTAGTGAGTAGTTACGTCCATCTTTGCATGTTAAAGGCATTGTATCACGAAATTACTATAGTAGAGTCAAAACGACATGAAGCACGGTGCAGTTGTGTAAGCTGTTGCGCTTGAAGCGGTGCGGTGGAGCGCAGCGGTTGGAATCCAGATGGTACCATCGCGACAGCAGCAATGAACAGTGGTAGCAGGGGTCCTCGCTCGATCTTAATTTTGTGATCGTGGGATCTCAACACGATCAGAAAGGGGTAACGGTGTAGTGAGTGTGATCACGCTCAATTCCCCTTAGTAATCGTAATCGAGAAAAGGTGTGTGGGACAGGGTGATTCCGTCTGCCCAACGATGCAACGCCCTACGGTGCTAAAGCACGGACAATCTGGAACGACTCTGCGATTAACCAGTAAAGATTCTGTTGGTTATTCAAGTTATATTGGTTGGATCGTAATAACTACTTAAGTTGACCAAAAAGAAAGTCTTGCCAGTCTTGTCATTTTTTCATTATTTTTTCTTATTCAGGATACAATGGAAGTCAATCAACCATATAATCGTCACTGTAACCCATTACAGTGCCCGCTCCCCCCAAATGACCAAAATTCGACTAATGTCATCGAATTTGTTGGAACGTTTCTTAGTCAAGAAAACCTCGAGAGGCGTTATAAGTGATAATTAGAGTGGACTATGTCAGGAAAATAAGGAGGTTAGGGTGCTGTGTCCCTGCCTAGCTCTTCGGTTTTTTGATGGACCTCTGTAGCTATGTGTGGTCTCACGCAAGCGAGATCCACCGAAGCTCGTCTCGGCCGCTTTTCTCGAACGGCTTTTGCGAGTTTCTGGAGCTGAGCGGCGTGACCGTAATTGCGATAGCGCATTCCCTCCGAGTTCAATAAGCAGGGTTCTCGACCGGGGTTGTCTTTAAAGAAAGTATCTACTCATGTGAAGCGAGCGAACCAGCGGTAGACAAACCTGATCGTAGTGGTGCCCTTCCCAACACGTCGTTGATGTGCGGGCTGCTGCCGTTCGCTGTTGCGGCGCCATTGAGAGAATATGATATATCGAAGCTGTTCTTGTAAAATTGACATCGTACCTGAAGTTAAGAAACGATGCCGGGTTATACGTGTCTTTTGCGGAGAAGCTTCGATAGTGTTCCACAACCACCGCACGGTAAAGAGCATGAATATAAGTCAAAAATCAAAAGATTTGAACTTTTCAGTTCTTCGGGAGAAAAGCGGTTTGAGGGAGAAGGCGCCCAGAAATGGCTGTAATACTCTACCTAAGGAGGTTTCTTGAGGTCTGAACCGCTAAACAGGATGCACGTGTTGTATTCACAAGGTTGTGGTGGGTTAAAGGCATCACCTCACGAATCTGGAGTGGTAAGGGTTTCAGGTGGGTTACGCCTAACGGGGTCGTTGATTGTGGGATTGTGATTCGTTTGGATGGGTTTTCGACGAATCGTTACCGAGAATTTTTTAGCAGTCAAATCCCAAAGGAAGCCAATACGAATTTTTATCCATTTTTTTAGCTGTTAGCCTTCCAGAGAGAGTCTTAGGAGGCCATTATGACGAATTTTGACAAAAATAATAATTGGTTAATTAGAATGGTTGTGCTAGTTTACACGTTTTACCATTACTTTTACTTATTTTGGACTACTAAATCAACTAACCTTAAGTTTAGCGGCTCAGACCTTAAGAAGGCTGTCGAAGTAGCCATTACGACCACTTATTGGGTGGGTCCCTTGGTGACCCCAGCAACTCTCTATTTCCCCTCATTTACTGTTACTTCAGTCCCTCCAAGCATATATTTTGTAGAAAAAAATCTCAGTCAAATTATTAGCTCCAGCTAACATCAAGACTGCAACCTTTGTTTTCTTGTGAACTGTCTATGATCTTTTTCATGGCTTTAAGGGAATAAGGACATTTTGAGAAAAACAACTCATTACGCATCAGGAGAACCATCAAAAGCAACACATAGGAGTAGAGAGAGTGTGTTCACGAAGCCTCTATTAAGAAGGAATGCATACTTGAAAAACGGAGTAAGATAAGTTACAGTACGGTCGAAACAACTTGAAGCTTG
The DNA here is from genome assembly GCF_031761385.1 of Necator americanus. Lineage (NCBI taxonomy): Eukaryota > Metazoa > Nematoda > Chromadorea > Rhabditida > Ancylostomatidae > Necator > Necator americanus. The sequence goes on from NC_087375.1 coordinate 27,921,323, forward strand.
GTGTGGTTGCAGTCTAGGTGGAACCCTCGCTAGCTCCAATCGGACTGAAGAAATATGTAAGAAACGCAGTGCGCTACTTCGAGCGCAGCCGTACGTTGAAAGGAGAGTGTCACCAAATGGACGTGTTATGGAAACTGCAGAGAAAACGTGGAGGTCAGGTTGTAAATTACGGGAACAAGCGTGGCCCCGCTCAAATCCCCCCTACTCATCCTAAAAACAGCGTGGGAACCGCTTCAGTTCCTACGACTAACGTAAGAGCGAGAACCATTGAACGCGTTCCCATCCACTCAGCAACCTATTCATTTGCTTTACTTTGAGGAGACCTCATTATACTTCGATCGTTCGTTCATAAAAGTGGCGCGTTGCAGCTGATTTCGTAGGAAAGAACGGCTGTCTTCCATACCATTTTCAGGAGAAGATGAGCGGAGCTGCGCTCGCTTTCATAATCTACAACCCGAACTCTACGTTTTTCCTGAGGTTTCCGTACCTCGTCAATTTCATGATACGCTGGGTTTAAAGGCATCATCCCACGAATCTGAGGTGGTACGGAGTTCAGGTGGAGTATTCGTATACGGGATCGTAGATTAAGGAGAGGGGGTGATTCCGTCCATTTGCTGGTAATTAGCGTGAAAAACGGCCCGGAAGATGCGGCGTGTGCACACGGCTGGTGCGCTCCAATCGAACTCGTTGTAGAAAGTAGCGCACCAGAACGCTCAAAGCCGTATCTTCCGGGCCGTTTTTTTGCGGCAATTATGAAGAAATGGACGGAATCACCCCAGATTCGTGAAGTGATGCCTTTTAGGGGAGCCCAATACTGCACCAGATATCATGTCGTATTGACCTGACGCTATGTACACTGTACTTTAGCGACAGTAGCTCCTCAGCTGGTACTTACAGAGTAAAACGACGAGAAATCAAACGCAAATAAGTGAAATACGCGTATTTCATTGCTATATCGAATGGGTATCGAATGTTCGAGTTTCAATGAACTTCTGCATAGTAAGATGTTCCATTGATAGAACTGAATTGAATCGCCCATTCTAGGCTCTGAAGAAGTCGATTTGGCGAAAAGTTCGCCAAAAAATCAATTAACAACCTCTTATTCAGCTTATCAGAAATTAATACAAAATCTAAATGATCCTGAAGAAAGAACAATTCCCAGTAAGAAATAAAGATCAGGAGATACAGATAGCGAAGGGATAAAAATCGAAGGAAAACAAAATGGCAAAAAAAACAACACATCAACAGTATGCCCAAATTCCCTCTGAGAGAGTAATGTGCATGTGCGTTTCAAACGTCTATAACAAAACCCAACGCTATTTCGTGTACCTGCAGGATTCGGATGGTTTCAATAGAAGACTTTGTCAACCCGCCATGTTATCCGTATGAGACCTTTAATTCGCAAGAGAGCGTTCAGAAATCCGACTAGGAATCAGTGGTAAGATACCTCAAGGAGGAACGTGATCTAATCTCCTCGAGCTATCCTGGAAGTGAAAAATTTTGTTCTCCAAGAAAGAAGAGTGATTAATACTTCTTGAAATAATAATTAGGGGAACTTCATCCAGAGAAAGTCGTTCGCGGCCTCTCTCGTTTCGACAGGCAACCGAAAGGAAAGTTTTATTTCTGAAGGTCAGTGCAAACAAATACATATCCGAACCACGATTATTCTGGAACTAGCTGCTCCTGGTTCCGTGACCATATAAGGTAAGTCTAAAGTAAAAAAGGTGGTTTTAGAGAAACGCAAAAAAACCCCAGAATGTGGAAAAATGGAAAACAACAGACAAGACCTTAAATGAGAAAAATGTTATGGAAAAAATGGAAAAAATTCGCTTTAACCATCTAACAGTCCAAAATTAGGAGTAAGAGATACAAAAATTCCTTCGCTTATGTACATTTTCATAATTCGAATAGATTTTCGAGTATTAGTCGAGTTCGTGGATTTTCTGAGCAGCACAAATGAAAAATAACTTTTATTTAATTCAATTGCTTTTTTAAAATTGAATCTTTGCCAGAAAAAAACAAATTATAACGGAACCTCGGTTTCAACGCGGGGATTGAATTTCTGCATGAACAAGAAGAGCAAGATTTATTTCTTTGTCAATTTCACATATGATCTCCTCCTCAATATCACTTACCTCTGGGTCCGATTTTATTCAGTTTTAATCTTCATTTATTTTCATTCACTAACATTGTCATCGATCAAAAGTGATCAATAATGTCGATGAGTACTAATGACCTCTGCATGATTATGAGAAGATCATACATTTATACATAGGGTGAGGTCGAACATAATTATGAGGCAACCTAGCAACCAACATTTGCAATTTAAGCCGCTTCTTGTGCTACTCTCTCTAAACCTTCGATGCCCTCATTATGCATAAATTCTTTGGGACTTTTTTCCTTCTTGATTTATGCATTAATAATATTACCTGTAATATTTGTGAACTTCTTATGAATTTGATTTTACTCCGTCTCATTTATGTGTCGTTAAGAGAAAAACCACTGAACCGCCCATAAATGGACATTTTCTCTTATGGAACTTCTATTCGCGACCAAGTATTTAGAAACTTTGGATTATTAATAATTAGTAGTATTTTCCCTTCTGTTTCTATTTTTTTACGCAACTATGCTGCAAAGAAGAGGAAATCAACAAAAAGAATTCTTGAAATCCTAATTTTCTTGCATATATTTTTCTTATAAATTTTTGAAAGCCTAAGTTTTCAAATCTAATTGTTCCAAAGTTGTATCAAACTGCTCCGAATCAGACAGCATTGACACCAAGGGCTTCAAAGTCATGAGATGTCACACTCCAGGTGTACTTTACCTCCAAGAACTTGAAGATTTCAAGAACGATTTGCCGTACGCCCAGTTTATGGAGTTGCCGTGACAACATTCGCAGACTAAACGAAACATTTTTCGAAAATTCTCACCGCTTTTTCCTTTTTATCTTGTTGGAATTACTGTATTACTGAATTACTACCTCTAGTTCCCTATTTCTCTCAGGATTTGACAACTTTTTGTTAAGTTTGAAGAGATTTACTTGCTTCTTCTTTCGTTCTCTTGTTCCTATATATGTTCGCAACAATAATTCCGTGTTCTTGTAGTGCTTCTGGATTAATCATAGTGGTGTAGTTTGTATTTTGTCATAATCTCTTGCAAGTACACAAACTTGACGTTCTTTTTCTTCGATCTCTCGCTTGTATCCTTTGGTCACTAATGTTAGTTTCTTGTTTTTCTTGTTGTTTTCTCGTTTTATATCCATTAACATCCTTCTTTTATATTCATATCTCTTTGGCAAGTGGTGTATATTCTGATTCCGTTGGAAAATTTGGTCCAAAAAAAAATGCGGAAAACTAATTGTACTTCTAAAAGGTCGGAAAAAACCTCGATCATTCTGGAACTACATACCTGCACCTAGTTCCAAAAAGGCAAGTCTAACGCGAAAAATGGGGTTTAGAGGAACGCAAAAAAATCCGAAAGTGAAAAATTGAAAGCTAGAGACAAGACCTAAGATGGGAAAAATGTTATGAAAAGAAGAAAAAATTCTCTTCAATCATCTACCAGTCCAAAATCAGGCGTAAGACACAAAAATTCCGTCGCTTATGTACAATATCATAATTCGAGTAGATTTTCGAGTATTATTCGAATTCGAACTAAGCAGAAAGGATTCCATTAGGTTGGCGAATAAATCCGCAGAGTTCTATATTATGTTTTATTTGATAATAAATTGCCATTTCCTTGAGAAACAAATATTTTATAAATGAAATATAATATAAAACTCTTCGAACATATTTTACAACTTAATAAAATAGAAAAAATAATGGATAATTCCATATCCTGAGAAATTCGAGTAAACCTACATAAACTGAAGTGGATAGGTCCTACTTGGGTTAAAATGTGATCTTGAGGGTTATATTAAAGGCATCACCCCACGAATCTGAGGTGGTGCAGATTTCAGGTGGAGTATTCGTATACGGGATGGGAGACTACGGAGAGGGAGGTGATTCCGTCCATTTCTTCCTAATTGCCGTAAAAAACGGCCCGGAAGATACGGCTTCAGGCGTTCTGGCGCAGTATTTTCTATAAGGAGTTCGACTGGAGCGCGCCAGCCTTGTGCGGCACCGCATCTTCCGGGCCTTTTTTACGGCAGTTAGCAAGAAATGGACGGAATCACCTCCCTCTCCGTAGTCTCCCATCCCGTATACGAATACTCCACCTGAAATCTGCACCACCTCAGATTCGTGGGATGATGCCTTTAAATTGGTCTGATTTTTGGTAGGTAGGATCAAATCCGATTATTTTCACGTGATTCGTCCTAGAAGTGAACTCGGGAATGCTCGGAAAAGATGCGTAATCACCGCCCACGCTTTTAAATTTGAAGAAGAAACACACCTTTGAAGTCGTCGAGCTGCTTTGTTTGGTTTACTGTGGATCGAGTGTTAAATTTGACTATCCTACCCTAGTTACCATTGATTTCGTGATTGTGTGGCACCTCCTGAAGTAAACTAAACCGAATCAATCATGATAAGGCCTTTTCGAAAATAATAGAAATGTGTTCATCCCCAAAACTCCATTTCATTTTTATGAGTTACACACAGAGGTTGGTTTTCGTTTTGTTTTTGTTCGAAGCACAAAGATGTCGTGGTGGACGCTTGAAAAAATCCATTTCCAACACAACTGCCATTCATTTCCATCCAAACCCCAGCATTTTTCATGCATGTTGTTCTGGGCAACCGCGTCACGTATCGCTGCCGGATGCGATGCTCAGCGACTGAGGTGAGAGTGAATGATATCTAAGGAGACACCAGATATGACCAGCAAGTCGGGTCCAGTAGTGAAAGATGTTGCTATTTGTCTGCGCCACGGATTTCCGGAGCCCTTTGTTAGTTGCCCATATATACGCAGGTTACGGTAGTTAGTTACCTGTAGCTTTGCCTGTGCAGCCGAGTAAAAGCAGCTTAAAGCCTGGAGGTGCAACAAGTGGTTGCGATCGAGGATCCTCGCACGCTTCCGTCCGCATAGATGAGTAAGCCGCTGAAGAACTTGCAGCAGGTTTCAGGCAGTTTTGACCCGACCGACCGTAGCTTTCTCCCCATTCACCACGTCATAAACTCTTATCAATGTAAAATTCCAACTTTGCTTCGGTTGTTTTGAATGGTTTCACATGAATCAGACCAAAATTAGCAATTTTTCAATATTCTGGCAGCGACTAGTCTGTCATTCCACCTTTTAATGTTGTTCTACATTCTTCATCGAAAATTTCGTCTTTTCATCAAAATCGTCATTAATTTTTGTATCGCGATGATTAAGTTCCCATGAATGTTGGGATGACGATAGAATAGATTACGTCTTAGTTGTGCACAAGATTACTGAGAGCTACGGAATTCTCCAGAGTCTGTAGCTAATCATCACAGCTTCGATTCATCAATACCAGGTTACGGTACGCAGAACCCCCAAAATGCTTCCGATACAACCAAAATTCGTGAAGAGAACTTAAAAAAACAAGTACTTTTTAACCATCCAAGAGTTGCAGGCGCCCGTTGTCCAGGATGAAGATCGGTTCTGCTGAACCTGCGGTAAAAAAAAAAACAAACCTGAACCTGCGGTACGAATCACTTTCGCAAAACATGATTACACTATACTCGAAAACCTCTTGCAAATCCCTTGCTCGGGTCCCACAGCGAAGTTCGAGCATCGTTCCCCGCCAACGGGCTGTTCCCACTCCAAACCTTACTATCTCCAGCAATCTGGCAACAACTGAACCGGCCTATCACCGCCATAAACTAGTCGTTGGGGCGCTCATAACTTTATATCTTTAAGAAGACAGAACCTTCTCCGATTCGATGCAAAATTCTTTCAAAAATTTTAGGCAGATCTCCGGGGTTTGCCCTACAAAATCGCCATATCGCTGTTTTCCTCACCTTCTAGTGTTTTTGGAATTTACATGGAACAAAAGTTGAAATTTTTCGACTTTTTCGGATCATTCCCATCTAAATTTTGAGGGAACTAGACGGCCCAGAAATGAGGAATTTTGCACATAGATTTGTTTTTTTTACAGATGCTGTATCAAACTATTATCCGGACTTCGCCGCTTTTCCAAATTCTTGACGGGACGAAGATGGGAAAATTCCGTTTTTCCCATCTTTGTCCCATCCAAATTCCAAATGGACTAGGGACTGGAAAAAAAAAAACAGCGATATGACTGTTCTGTAGGACAAACCTTCTCCTCTAAAAAAGCTACCTGAAATACTTCTTTTGTTCCTCTTGTCATGAAGCTCTCCAAGATCTTCCAGACCTGACACTGTGCTCAGCATCTGAGCATTTTTGATAATTAAATCCACTTTTGAACTGATGGAAACTACTTATAATTTTTATTCTTCATCCTCTGGGAGAAGTGGAGAGGTTTCCAGTTTTTTTTTCCTGGAAAATTTGACTCAGCGGGGTGTGGATCCCGCGTGGACCCATTGCCACATTGTCAACACGTAGCGCATTGTCAAAACGAAATGTTGACGCTTCTATGTAACTGTTCTATGCCTGAAACTTAATATATTATTTCATAATCCATGTATATATTCAAAAAAACCTAATATTTTGTTCTGGTCATCATTTTATCCTCCATTCACAACTGCCCACCGTACACTCCCTTACGACCAGGTTGGGACCCCCTTCCTTTACGTCCCTTTGATTGGAAAATCCCGTCGCACGCTTGACTCTGACTCCAGTAATCATTTAATTCTCGGTGTTGCTCTTTGTAATCACAGCGTGTACCTAAATATAAACAGATAATTTCACTAAATCATTACAACAGCAGTCGAGTTTATTTTCCTGAGAATGACTGCGTTCAATGAAAAGGAATGAAAGTACTGCTGCATTTCCCGTCATCTTGTCATGGACGTAACTTTGCGTTCTCAGCCGACGTCATGCTCGGCCGAGAAGAACGACCTTACGAAGAATTCTGTTTCACTCGTTGATTGAGCACCACAAACCGAATGTTTTTGTTATTGTTATGAGATGGATTATTGTTATCTAGATGGAAATATGTACACAATATGAGGGCAAAAATCTCAAAACAAGAAAGTAATTGTGTGTAAAAGCTCTTAGCAGGAACGTTTCCCGACTACATCATCACACCTTGGCTTACACCGCCTTCAATTTTTTATTCTTCCGATAGAGTGTATTCACTCGATCTTAGTTCATCTTCTAAACTTTATTCTATCATACCTCTCCGGATTTGTTAAAGGCATCACACCACGAATCTGGGGTGGTGCGGGTTTCAGGAGCGTTATGCATATACAGGGTTGTAGATTATAGGGAGGAGGGTGATTCTGCGTATTTCTTCTTAGTTGCCGTAAAAAACAGCCCGGAAGATGCGGCTTCGAGCGTTCCGGGGCGCTGTTTTCTACAACGAGTTCGATTGGAGCGCGCCAGCTTTGTGCACGCGCCGTATCTCCCAGGCCGTTTTTTTTCCGGAAATTAGGAAGAAAGGGCGGAATCACCCTCCTCTCCATAATCTATGACCCTGCATAGATATAACCCACTTGAAACCCGCACCACCCCGGTTCGTGGGGTGATGCCTTTAAGTGTTGATCTCGTTCCTTAATGCGGGGAGATCTTTTGCCACTGCAGCAATACATACAGCATATGCAACTGCACATAGTCATAAGAAAATCTTCCAGAAAAATTCCGGAAGTAATAACTTGATGAGGAGGTTTAGTTGGTTTTATACACCTCAAATAATTACCTTTTTCTTGTTTGGGCAGAAAGAGATTATTCCAGAAAAGCAGGTGTTTTTTTGAGATATGTAACTTAAAGGCAAGGTAACACGAAATTGACGTAGTACAGAAACCTCAGGGAACCCGTAGGGTTTCGGTTGTAGATTACGGAACCCAGCGTGGCCCTGCTCAGCTTCCTGTGGCTGCCGTAATGAATGGCGTTGGTATGACGTTTTTTCCTACGAGTCAATTTTTCGAATATCCTACTCCTTCTTTTTTTTGTCAAACTCCGCCAAATAAATTACATGCATCTACCTTCGATCATTCCTTTCCTCCAGGTTCTCAGAAGCAGAATTGAAACATAGATAGGGCACTTTCACATACACCCACTATTTAGCAACATCTTATCATGCTGTCATAAAATTCGAAATTTATTGCTTGCGAGAAATGCGTCATCGGCAGAATTAGCATTTAAGAAGGTGATAGGACAACCTCCTCTCTTGTTCTTTTTTTTCCTTTGATTCTGTTTAGTCCACTAAAGAAGAAGGGAAACTGAAGCCGGCTGCTAGCACTGTTAAAGTCTTTGCATTTCTTTTATGCCTCTGTGTTTTAGCGTGAGGTAGAGTCGAGTCATATACTTCTTATCGCAAACAATTAACGCAAGGCAAGCATTAGGGGAAGAATGCGACTTTGGTCTCGTTGAATTGGTCTTTGAGCGGAGAAAAAGCGATAAAGCAGAATTTAATTCATGTGTGTTCTATTCCCATTTGAATCCATTATGGCCCACATCCAATAATCCCTTGTAACCTATCCCGTTATGCAAACGCAATTTGGCGCCTATGTGGGCGTGTCTTGGATATATTGCTATTGGTGAATGACCCAAGGTAGTGGTAGATATATGCCCACCCGCATTAAGATTGGACATATTTATCCGAGAAATGGGTAAGTCTCGCGAGAATATGTCATTACATCTAGTCTATGCTAGAAAATTATCAAAACATTCAGATAGATGGTTGGAAAAAGAAGATCGTACATACTCATCCTATTTACTACTCTAAGCGTAGGAATACTATCTATACTGTTTAATACAGGAATAACACTAAGCAATTTTAGCAGTTTCGATCTTTCTATTTTCTCTCCTAGTGGAGCACATCAAAGCATTCGTACCTTAGCGCTTCGTTGCAGTCTGTCATCCTTCTGACTGTTGAATGTGATTTTACGTCTACATATTCATTTGCACCTGACACGAAAAATTAAATCTCATGGAATTCCATTTCCCAGTTCAAATTTGTATGAATTTGCATTTTGCACTCGTTTAGTTTGATCTCAGACGCTCACATCAGATCAGAAACAGAAACCTTTTTCAGCATACAAAAAAAAAACAAAAAGAAGATCCCTTCAGTGCTCATATCAGTCTCGGATTTCAAGTGCTAACGCTATTTTTCTCAATCAATAAAAGATATCTAACAATTCTTTTCTGGATTAAATTTGGCTGCTAGATGACATTTTCATCTTCTGCTCCTTCTAGTAGGAAAAACTCGTATTCAAAGCTATTTAAACGAGTGGGTCAGAGAGTAAAAAGTTATAAGAAGAAGTGTATAGCTGAACTGTGACATTTTGTGGTCATCCTATGGCTATATTCGAATTTATGACATCGTTAAACAATAAATAGGAAATTTATAGCAGGAAAAACCACATCATAACATTTTAATGTATACGACCTACCGTCACAATGGAAAGATACACATTGCAATAGCTATAAAATATGACTTTTGGTTTCATCTCACTCAGCTCCTTGAAGTGTTTCCGTGAACTCGCACAAATCCTAGACAAGTTTATTCACTGGTCACAGTGAACCGAAAAAAGAAAGCTTAAACCTAAACAATATGTATATAACTTGAACTCCTAAATATTGCATTTTCCTGGACTATAATTCTTTGTTACTGTCAGTATGAAAAATAATTTGGCTTTCAGATATCCAGACAACTATACTTTTACTGTGAGAAACTTTTACCTACTAAAAATAAAATTAATATAGAGAGAAAAGGAGGAAGAATCCATATAATGCATATTTCCGCTGACTTCACCCTTCTACTTATTGCAGAGGAAGGTCGAAGAGTAATATTTTTCTTCCTTATGAGATAGGTTGAAAAGCACAGCTTCTGCGCACGCTCCGCATCCGCGAGCGAGCTGTCTAGATCAATCAATAATGCCTCCTCACCAGCTTATTCAAGTAAAGCCAATTAATAGGCAGCTGAAGGGGCAGGAACGTGTACGAGGGCCCAGGAAACTCGTAGGAACAAACGCCATACCAACGCCGTTCTTTACGGCAACCACAGGAAGTCATGCTGCCTTCTGTAATCTACATCCCAAACCCTATGGGTTTCATGAGGTTTCTGTACTACGTCAATTTCGTCGTCTTGCCTTTAACTTACATATCTCAAAGAACACCTGCTTCTCTGGAATAATCCCTTCCTGCCCAAACAAGAACAACAAAAGGATCGAACGTTTGTTATTCGCAACATTTATGTTAATCTTGATATAATTTCCATGTGGATCACAATCAGTAAGCATCTATAAATATACCCACTTTACAAACGATTAGTGAAGGCAAGATTCACGCAACACAACAGGTCGCCTTCTGCTTGGAACTAAGCCAAGTCGTAGACGAGCTGAGTTTTCTAAAAATGGATTCCTTACAAGCCCCATGATTTTTATTGTGTATGGATGAGTCTGTCATGCAGATTAAACATTCACATCCCAGAAATTTTGATAACCAAAAATTTTACTTTGTTTCTGATTCTCTCGACGAAAAGTTGTATTTCTGGATTCTTTTGTCCAAAAGTTCCAGAATGTATTTCTGTAGTTTAGCCATTTTAATCGTTGCGAAAAGATGCAAACCACAGTAACTTGTTTAAGTTTATTTGTTTATTATCGCGTGGTAAAACATATTTTTATCTAATTCACATGAAGCTCATCCTCGACTTTCAGACTCGTAACGGAATGGCCGCCGGCGACTCGAAATTCACACCATACACCTTAGAACAACTACTCAACGGCGATTGTAAGTCTATTTAATGACAAACGTGGGATTTTGTTTTTGTTTGGAGAAATCGATCACCACCAAGGTTAACATTAGTGAAATCTGTTGTTCGATGTAGTTCGTTGTGAAGAAGTCGTTCAATAATACTTAGTTACAATTCGAGAAGATTAATAAAGTTAAATTAACTTCAAATAGAGTGGAAATATGGCCGGCGATTCTAAAAGGGGCGGATAAGTTGTGCGTACAAAATTAATTTTTTTTTGTGTGAAACGACATCTCGTTTAAAAAACAGATTCATTCTTCATGCGCATCTACACTCGACGCCAAGTGTGTTCAACCAGCTGAGCGTGCTGCGCTTTCGAGGCGGGACAGCGCAGTGAAAAAAAGAAAAAGGTGCTGCGCGATGTATGCGTCGCTGCCACCTAGTTGAATATTATATTTGTCGTTATGCACACGTTTACCCAAAATTACATTCATTACACAGTTCCCTATTATAACTAAAGCTCTCCCAGATGAAAGTAAAGGAAAAAATATACATTTCATTGTGTTTTGCTCTCAAAAAATCATTTTAGACCCTGAAGACCGTCCAATTCATATCTTTGCTGAAGGTGTCTACGATCTTTTCCATTACGGTCACGCACGACAATTACGACAAGCGAAAGAAGCTTTTCCGAATGTCGTAGTCACGGCAGGAGGTGAATTACCTTCGAGTTGCTCCAAAAAATGCGAATTAAAACATTTGCTTTGCTCACTAATCATTGCTGTTATAGTTTGCAACGATGAGTTGGTAATCAAAAACAAAGGCGGACCATTGGTAATGACTCACGAGGAACGAATGGCTTCAGTTAGGGAGTGCAAATATGTGGATCATGTTATAGATCATGGGATGTTCTTTCCTACACTTGAACTACTCGATGAAATACAGGTATTCCTATTTTGAAGGAATTGTTCACTTCTTTAAAACGAAGAGTAGGAATAAGAAGTTCCAGCATATTCATTGGAGTAAAAAGGACTTTTATTAAATTGTCTATTTCTGAAGTTTTAGATTGAAATGTAGAGTCAAGAATAAGTAATAACACCTTGACGTTCCGCAAACATCAGCCAGTTTCAAAAGTGTCCGATAAAACTGCCGAAGAGGCTATGTTGTTTCGTCGAAATCGACGATGGGATATCGTTGTAGATGGAATTAAGCACACGTACGAGAACGGGTGTTAATGCATCGCAAGCGATGCATTAACACCCGTTCTCGTACGTGTGCTTAATTCCAATCCACACTCTTCACTCTAACACGTGTGCTTAATTCCAATCCACACTCTTCACTCTAATATATTTATCCGAACCTTCCAAAGCAAACCAATGCATAATCTCTGAGCAAGCGACTCATGCCGAAAAGGCAACCCTATGACACTGCTTAAAGGTAGCAATTTTCGCGAATCATGCAAGTTCTACCACGATATATAGTCGGTTCAAAACGACATGAACCTCGGTGTAGTTGCACAAACGACTGCATTAGCGGCGTGGTGCACAAAGCGGTTACAATCGAGGTGGGACCATCGCGAACTGCAGCAATGGGTTGTGCTCGCTCGCTCGTTGATCGCCACCGATCATAACCGTTTCGAGCGCAGCCGCTTACGCGACAGCACGGTGCGTCATGTCGTTTTGACCTTACTATACTACTCAGTTTTGAGTGTGATCAAACTAGCTTGCCGGACGTGTTTTCGTGGTCATGTTGTTTATGTTTCTTACGAACTATGTCTCCACTCCTACTTGGTGCTGAAAAACCTCCAGTATCATGTTAAATAGCAATAATATAGTATGGCTTACTTGACTTAATCGGCGGGCTGATGTCCTGACGCGATTACCCGCATCTCCGTTCAGGTGTGCCGTCTTTGAACATAGCTCTGGCCAACTTTCTCGATCTTCTGCGAGAACTTGCACGGAAATAATCCATTCGTCGCTATTCCATATTCTGCGAAACCTTACTTCTCGCCTGAGCTGTCTATCCACGCCGAGTGTTCTCAAATCTTCTTTCACCACCTCAGTCCAGAACTTTCGTTTTCAGTAAGGTGACCTACTCCAACATGAACTCGATAAACTCCTCACAACTATTTGAACAGGGCGATCTGCTGGTGTCCTTAATATATGACCGAAACGAAGGCGATTTTTTGTGGCCACTTTCGATGCCGGTGCAAGATGTGTCATCCACCGGTACACCACACAGATTCCGCACAAAGATCTTCAATGTGGCATACCATAGGATGAACGCAGTCTAAAAGTCTAAACAACTTCCATTTCGTGCAATCAGGTCGCTCCAACACTGTAGACGGTGCTCATTAGTGACAGGGTCGACTACAGGGATTTTGTTAAGCAGCTGATTGCAGAAGTTGCCTTAGGGCACCTTTGCTTAATAACTTTCTCAAAGCTGCAGTCGTTCTTCATCACGTAGCCCAGGAAACAGAACTCATCGGCGAGCTTGATCGATTGTCCGTCCACCCTGATTCCAGTTCGGCGTCTCAGGGACACCTACATCTGCTTGCACTTATCACAGCATAGACGCAGTTCATAAGCTGCAGCTGGCTTCAATGCAAGGTTGACGACATGTTGACGTTTCTCTTTGCTTTCCGCGAATATAACAACATCATCGGCGTACACGAGATCGGTAATGGTCATGATGCTAAGACGATGTCGACAGGACACTGATCGACTGCTCTTCACATGATATCATCGATGGCGAAATTGAAGCGGAAGGGTCCTGCCACTGCCCCTTTTCTTACTCCAGTTACCACTTCAAACGGTGTTGTACGTCCGACTGGTGTTCAAATTGTAGCCGTAAAGTTGTTCGTTGATTCATGTCATCAAGCAGGAAAACGAACATTCCTAGTACTCCATCGGCTAATTGCAATGGCTTCGAATACCGCTGTGATATTTCGATCACTCTCCTGACAATGGCCATTCTCGTCCTAACCGATATTAGATCGGCTAGGACGAAAGCAAGGTTGCTCGCCACGCGTTGTTTGTTGTCCAGAATAGTTCGCTCGAAAACATTGCACATAACACGCAGCAAAGAGATTCCTCGATAGTTTTTAGAGTCTGTGACGGATAAGTGCTTGTAGAGAGGAATTATGGTAACGTGTTTTTTCACCAATCAGCTATCCTTTAGTCGATCTATATTGAACGGACGATCTTTTTTATATCACGAATCCCAGACAGTGGAAGATAATTGAGCACTTCTGCGCTAATTCCGTCGTCTGCACGAGGTTTTCCATTATGCCATATTTGGATTCAAATCAGAACCTCCGGCTCGGTCGGTCGTTCCTCCCTAACCGCATGTTCCTGTTTATGAACGTGCTCGGGTTCAGGAGGTGATGACGCCTGCCGGTTCAGCAAGGTTTTGAAGTGATTTCTCCAAACTGGAAAGGTTGCTTCACCGACAGCCACTCCATTGGCAGTGTTGAAGATTGGTGAACATCTTTTCATTCTTTTCAGCTATACTGTTTTAGTAAAGCATAGGCTTTCCGCTGAATCCTGTCCTCCCACGCCTTTTCAAATTCCTTCGTTCCTGATCTCCATTCGTTTTTGCGGTTTACGACTTAGCCTTCTTCTCTTACGCTTTTTCTGGCTGAAATCGCCAGTACTGTGTGTGGCGCATATAGAATTATACATGGATTTTGTTTCCGCAGATGCAACGCCAAACTACTTTTGCGGCATTGGAATCGGGAGCGTTTTCTTTGCAGCGTCCTGGATGCACTTTGTGAAGGGATCCGTACAGAAGAGCTTCTTCCTCGTCCGTACTCCAACAATAATAGTGACACACGTTGGCGGAAATTCGTTCTGCATTCTTCGTTTTTCTGATTTTTGGTTGAAGCGGAACTCCTCGGTTTCTCCTGTCTTGAAGCTCAGAAAAAAATGGATGGTGATCAAAGTCGAATCCGACGTCCCAAACAGCTCTAGATTTTCCGGTATCCGAGTGAGGAATATTCCTCGTTAGAACGTAGTCAAACTGAAGTTTGAGAGACCTCGATGATTCCTCTTAAACGTGGGTGTGATGATGAGGCCCGACCATTACCACTTGCTGGCGGGGTATTTTAGACATCAAAGACTGAGTTCATTATGGAAGGCGTCCTTACTGTTATCCTCAGCGGTTTCTGTAGGTGCCTGAGGATATAGGATTCTGAGATGAGATATGAGATTCTGTAGGTGCCTGAGGATATATACAGTTTACATCTTCTGAAATCCCGCAGTCATACAAAGGCGCATCAAGACGACGTTGAGCCAAATTCCTCCACCAGGTTGTTGTAATCGTTTTTCACAGCTATCGAGCAGTCACCAACTTTCTTCTCATCAGCATAACAAAAGTCGATGGTGTAGAAATGCAATCGCGACGTACGAGTCAAAAACAAACATTTGATTAGTTCACATTCACTAATTTCTGGAAAACCTTAGGGCGTGTTCACAGTCGCGTCACATCACATGATGAAAGATACAGAAGCATCAATGCGGAGCGATATGAATCCGTTTAAAAAACTACAGGAATATGTTATAAAGAAAGAAAAGTGCTAAAGACAGTGCATTAGACTACCATCCACCTGCTAAACTATATTTTGAAGGCAGATCTGATTGCTCATGATGATATTCCTTATGGATGTCCCAACAGCGATGACTGCTATAGACCTTTCAAGAATGCTGACCGTTTTCTCACCACTCAACGGTAAGCTGTCCACATTTTATCATTCAGGAAATTAATTTCCAGAATTCAGAAAACTTCGTCAATTGAACTTTCTCCTATAAAAAAACCACCGTGGTTCTTTGCTACAAGCGACCTACAGTTCATCCTGTATTTTTCATTTTCTCGGTTGTCGTTTTAGGACCAGGACCTGATTGAAAGCTAGGTGAAAGCAAAAGCCTACAGAGTAACAGCTTAGATGTGAAAGATATAAAAAGACCTGGTATTAGCAAAAGTCAATTATATGAAAAGTCTGAGAATGGTTGTGTATGCACAGAGAACTCTCCAGGTGTGATTCAGTCAGTAATGAAGGAGACGGATACCTACATTTGAATTCGATTTTAAAATCAAAGAATAAAATCTGTGTGTGATCAGATGATGTTGCTATGAATCTTTCCAGAACTAAAAACATCTCTACGACTGATCTTATCCAACGAATCATCGACAACAGCGAGAATTTCCGTGAACGAAATACAAAGCGAGAAAAATCAGGATGAAATCTTCGTTTGATAGGATCACAACATATTTTTCATATTGAATAATGTTCAGAGTCTTTTCCTATGATATATTCGAAGTTCACTCGTTTCGTACTTACTTCAAACTATGTGCCATGTAACAACTATAGAATAAAGCTTGTTAACGAATGATGTCGAGCACTACAGAACCTGGTGACGATGGTGCAGTGCGATGGTGCGCTGCAGGGCACATCATCTCACAGGTTCAATTCCCGCGTCAGCAAGGGACAGTCGAACCGGCATGGTTTCGGTTGTATAATGTTGGCGCTAGAGCGTAGAGACGTAGTTGTTGCTTGCGGTGCGCTTCCTATGCTTCTGCGAGTGTCAAATACTTCCCACATTTTTTTCTTCAAGTTGATCGACCCAACCTCCGTCAGTTAGCAAGAAAGAGAATTATTGTGAAGAAATATGTATGAGTTTAGCTCTAAGAACATAAAACTCCATCTATATGACCAAAATTTCATCGACGTCAATTTAATTTTTTATGAGGATCCCCGAACGCTGGAAACGTTTAGAACAAAACTTCCAAAGTCTTCCTTCTCTTCTATTTCTTCTTTCTTTCTTTCTCTTTTATTTTTTCTTCTATGCTTTTAATGAACTCATTCTGCGATGTTACTAGGCAATCACTAGTAACATCGCAGACTCAAAATAGTTGGTAGAGCTCACTTTCACAGGAAGCACTGAGGGAGATTCCACGGCACAGCATTGGTGTGACGAAATAGGAATAAGCTGGAACATTGCGCACCAGCACCTCGGATTAATTCCTAGCAGTTTTATTGGTTCGATTTTCAGTTTAGCTAAGGTAGAAAATGCGAAAATAGAAATTAGAACATAGAAAGCGCGCCCATTCGATTGACACCGTATTTAAATCTTACTGTCATGAAATTTGACACTTGCATGGCTCTACAGATGCTTCTTAAACTATACTCACACAGTTTGACATTTTACGGTATACGACGTGCCGTAAGGGGATGTGAGTCATATGAAGAAGTGACTAATAAAGTTAATTTTTTTCATGTTGACACATCATTCAGCACTAATTGTTAGGGAAAAAAGAGAAAAACCCATACTTCGAATAATGTTTTCAAAGTGTGGCGGTGTCGATGGAATATAGATGTGAAGTGTAAATTTGAATATTTTCCAAATGAAGAACTGACGTATTTGAGAAGAAAACTATGAAATCACAAGAGGTTTGATGTCCGGCGTCAGCCCTACTTTCAGATTGGTAAATGATAAATGAACAACACTACTCTTTTTCTAGGGGTTACCATCATAAACATGGAGCACAACTAAAATACATGTCCTCTGTACCAAGATATACTTCGACTCCTTATAGACTTTAAACTATGCCATTTAACAATTTACTAGTATGCGCCCAGCTGCAGATAGGTATTTTACCCAAACAACTCGAGAAATGAAATATACATATCAACTTAATCTAACATAACTTCACTTTCCAACAACATACATCTGAGGACAACATACGTATTTGTGCGGGTCCAAGGCTTAAAAATGTTTATTCAAACCGTCTTCGAACGTTACCTGTACAAGACTCTTTCACAATATCTACAGATCCTCATTCTTAATTTCGTTAGCTGTAAAAATAATATAACTTATGCCTTCTTCTAATCTATAAGAAAAACCTAGCATTTTTAAAAAATCGTACAATGTTGACGAAGAGATCGGAAAACCAGCATAAGCGGTACAGAGCCTGTTTCGCAGATCATCTACAGTCAAATTCATATCCGACTTCAATTCGTTCAGGGCGAAATGGCGGACCACCTCTCCCCATTCCTCCCCATATTTTTTAAGAGACATCATCTGTGTGGTGTTCTCGTCTTTTTCTGGCCTTTTTTTGGGCGGGGGAGGAGACTCAAATAATCTACGAGGACACTTATATAAATCGCTGCTTTCCTGCGCTGCCCTTCTCACTAAATGCCTTGAAACGCCACATGCTAAAGCTGCCATTTGTGTTGGTGAGTTAAGAAGTGTTCCACGACACGTGTGCCCCAGCTGATTTTTGAGTTCCTCGAAAAACACTCTCACTCGTGAAAGGACAACTTTAGTCTTAAGCCCCAAACATGGTGGGCGTCCATTTCTAATTTTACAGGACCCGTTGACAGGTGGGAATGGTTGCTTCTCTACTGGTGCTCTGAGTCTCTCTGCGGTGACGCTCCGTAAACGAAGGCAGAGGTTGCAGTAATAGGATACCTTAAGAAGAACAATGTTATCCTATGCATACGTAATTGATAGAAATTATTTTAAAAAAAAAAGAACGTTATGAACGTAAAGTCTGATAACGGGGAGCAAAGAAAAAGGTAAAAACGAAGAAGCTCACCGCAGGCTGAGGGCACAACACACGGCTAACAAGGGCTGCGGTGGAACCAACTATCTGAATACTGATTCAATAAATAAGTTACTGTAACATAAAAAAATAACTGTTTGGAGTCAAGAGAGATAGAGCAAATGGAACACCCCATGGGAAGTGACACGGACAAAGTGAACTGTTCTGCAACAAGAATGAAGGAAGTAGCTAGTCCCACTAAATAATGCTTGTTGGCGTATTCGAGTGGCAATCTTATTCTAACAGAGAAGTGGAAAATGATCAATTCTTCTAGCGAACAAGAAAATGCCTAATCACTTCATAAAATGTGCTCCTGTGATTAGCTCCCATAGAAGTTTATAGCATAACAGCAAAGCATTATGTGTTGAAAAATAGTAATGAGAACTGAAATTCGAAAATGGCTGAGGTGAGAGTTATGGAGATAGCGGATGAACATTCGTCGGAATGACATTTGAAAGCGAGTGGGAAGGGAAGTGAAGTTGAGAAATTTTGCTTCAAGCTTATGGAAGCAAAAAGTTTTTTTCAAACATTTGACAAATCTACAACATGGTGGAAACGTTTTTTTTTCACGTCCCACAACGTCCATGTAAATACGAGAAAACTTAGTTTAACAAGCATAAGAGGTGATGGCGACAACAACTTGAAAATAGGAAGTTATCTGAAGACAGACCTCCTATTACTACAAGTAACACAATATTTCAATTGCCAGATACGCAAAATGATTCAGAGATTAAATGTAATATCGGACCTTTGGAAGATTCATGCAATAAAGAGTCTGCAGCCGCAGTTTTTAGAGGCAGTGCAAAACATGAGAAATGTGAGTAGTAAAACGTTACCTGGATGCACGAAACATCCCGTTTTCAGCTTCAAGATAATTTCTACTTTTCTCTTTTACATTTCAGACCAGATAACTTGAAAGTTAGGCACCAAAGTTTTTTTTTTTACCATTAGACATCACAAAACTTTAATTGAAGAACCCACTTGTTTATCATCAACAGCTTCAGCGTTGCTTCGTGATGCAGAAAATACCCTCTAAACACATCAAGATAAGAAATGAAACAACTGTATGCAAGAAAGAAATAAAAACTCAAACAGTCCTTCTTTGCAGATTTAGAAATTAAATTAAATTGACCAAATTAAAAAAAATCAGAAGTTAAATTCAAGGTTAACTTTGAAAGAAAAATCAACGGGAACACAAAGATGTACAGTCGCCAAACAGTTCTCAAAGAATCGTGCGTTGTAGCAAACATGATATCTCTCGGATGACTACTTTCGCTGCCAAATGTGGACTCGAGATGACTTTGATAGAAGCCCCGTCGTTGATCACCAAGTGCAGTAACCGGTGATCATCAATATGACAAAATAATGGGTGATTAGTCAGGGATAATTTTAAGAAGGGAAAGGAGGTTTTGCAAGTAAACTGCGCAATTGTTAGATGCTAACGGAAAAAAACAACAATTAGATCAATGAATTGCATACCTCTTCAGTAGGTGGTTTTGTATCGTCGAAATCCTGAGATATAGAAACCGTACTCTGTAATATGAAAATAAACTAACAGAATAACCAAGAAAGCACCAATGACCGAGGATATACAGATGGTGCATCTGAACTGCATCATGAAGAATTACAACGTTTCAATGTTGATATCTCATCAAATTATAACTGAAGGACAGAGAAAGGGAGAGAAAGACAGGCACACAAGCAGAGAAGGAAATAAAAAGAAAGAACAGTTATGAGACTAACAGAAACCAATAGAAAGTTGTAGCAGAGCGTCGAGGCTACTTCAAAAGCCAGAACAGGTTCGTTTCAAGTATACGTCAGCCGTTCATGACGAAACACTAATAAAAAAACTTACCGTTCCGGCGGTTGAACAAGACTTCTTGTTGAGAATGAATCGACGAGCAATTGGTGGCTGAATAGCTACGTATAGTATCAATAATGCCTATGTGTAATAGATTATGAATAAGTCAAAATACAGAGATCAAATTAAACTCACGAATTCATTTCCCGATGTAGATAAAGATGACTCCATGGTCAAATCTGGTTGATATCGCTTGAGTCAAAATTCTGAAAAAAAAAAACATGGAGCAAAGTGAGGGAAGCAGGAGTAAAAACGAAAAACAAATCAAAAGTTAAAACAGCCAAAATGAGCAGATTTTTACATCAGTTCCCGAAATTTTTGCAGCGGATTTTGAGTGGAGCTGATCTTGACTCCACTAGCAGCAAAGGGGTTTGGGTGATAAACATCGGTGACCATGTCATCTTCACAAAAACTTTTCAATCAATATGTAGACACACGTTTCTCCTGTTTGTCTGAACACCCGCGCAAACTATGTACTGAGGGAATTCACGCAGAAGAAGTAGCACATGTCATAATAGCAGCACATCAGACGTGTGCATTACGAAGGATGCGCCGCTACGGTCCGTGAAGGTATAGTCGGCGTAAAATGTGTTATGAGATGACGGTTACCTTGAAAACAACATACCACGAATCTGAAGTGGTGAGGAGATCCGCGAGAAAAGCTATAGAAGGGTTAAAGATTGTAACATACTGAATTGGTGTGGTCATCTCTCCTTAGCAGTCGTAAAAAACCACTTGGGACCTGGTTTATTTCCTACGGGGCACGTTCGAACGCTCCTCTATGTACACGTTCCGGTCTCCTCAGCACCCTATTCATTGGTCTCACTTAAAGGCATCACTCCACGAATCTGAGGTGGTACGGATTTCAGGTGGAGTATTCGTATGCGGCATAGTAGAGAGGGGGAGGGGGAGAGAGATTCCGTCCATTTCTTCCTAAGTGCCGTAAAAGACGGCCCAGAAGATAAGGCTTCGAACGTTCTGGCGCACTTTTTTCCACAAGGAGTTCGACTGGAGCGCGCCAACCTTGTGCGGCGCCGCATCTTCCTGGGCGTTTTTTCTTACGGCAATTAGGAAGAAATGGACGGAATCACCCTCCTCCCCATAATCTGTCATCCCTTATAAGAATACTCCACCTGACATCTGCACCACCTCAGATTCGTGGGGTGATGCCTTTAAATAGGCCGGCGGAAGACAACACTGATTTTCGGCCGCTCGCACTTGGATGCGGTGCGCGAACAAGGGTGGCGCGACACAACTGAAATCGTCGTAAAAAAAACAGTGTTTTCCACGCTGTTTTTGACGACGATTAGAGAGAGATGAGCGAAACTACCCAGGATCCGCAGTCTAGAACCTTACATCTAGTTTTCCCGCGGATTACCTCTTCAAATCACATTCGTGGTATGCTGCCTTTAAATGACCAATTATCTAACTAATATTTGTCAAAAATCGTCGTAGTTGCTTCACGATTGATGATCACGAAATGATGAGAGCAAATCAACGGGAATTTGCCAATCATTTGTTTTACGGCTAAAATATCTGCTGCTAACTCTCTGTCTTCTCGTGATTCCACCCTGAATACTATGTGGCCGAGTCCAGGGAAGAATTTGACGAGCGACTTGCTGACGAATTGCTACAGGAACAGGACAGGACCCCAAACTCGCCGCAATATAAAAACTACGGAAAGGGACCTTGAACAATCTATAACGGATGCTAGGCTGTAACAAAAGTTCGTGGATTTTCCAAGACTAAACTTCTAAGATATCACAGGAGCTAAGACAAAGAATTAATTATGTATTCTCTGAGATTATTTAGAAACCTTCCCACTACTCAATCAATATGTTGACGCCGTTTCGCAGGAAATGGTCCGGACCAAAACTGTCATTTCCGACCTCAGCAAAACATTTCTGAGTAGAAAGTTTCGCTATGACACCCTTGCCGTAAACAGCGTAGATGTCCGCGTCTTTTGATCTCCATGGAAAACGAAGAGTAGATGTCGAAAATAGAGATATTATTATTTAATGAAATTGAATTATTTGCCGTCAGGAAACCCATTTGAGGCCAGATCACCTATCCTTATCAACCAATTCTCTTTCAAACTCGAACTCCGAGACTTCAAACATCCATGAAAACGACTGCAACATGCATACACTGTAGAAAAAGTTCCTTGGAAAGATGTACACACCAAATAATAGGTAAATTGTTCGTGAAACAAGTTAAAACAGCAGCTGTACGAACTTATGCTACAACATAATATTTGGAAAGCTCTTAGTAGCAGTAAGCAAGTAGTAAGCAACACCTATTGAAAGTCAGGAAATAAAAAGTATACCGACCAAAATGAAAAGGTGGATAGTTTCGCCTCATCCTAGAAGATTTAAGTTTTAAAAAAGTGGGGGATCAGACCGCCGCATTTGGCATCAAATATCCACATTTGCAAGCGTAAAGCAAACCTCCAATGCAATCTCCAATACATCAGCGATAACCAAAACCATTATGGAACAAGGAAAATGAAAAAAGTTTGGAAAAGAAATTGCACTGTCTCTCGGTCTTGGTATCGAAGAAGGCAGAGAAAGGCGTGACGCATGGGGTGCGCGCGCAGTGACGCGACTGCGTGCAATCGATCCAACTGAAGGACTCAGTTTGAAGAATTATCATCCCGTTCACTTCGCTATGAAATGCGTTGATAACAGGAGCAAAATCCCTGAGAATTATCGTGAACGAACACTCCACTCTTAACTGAAAACCTAGCAAAACCCAAATTATCCGAAGGCTAACACAGAATATACAAATGCACTTCTAGTTACTTCATCAAGTATAAAGCTTAGAAAAAAAAAAGCATTCGTAGTACTAGCGGCCCTCTGAATAATCAGCGACGTACAACTCTGCTCAAAACTATACGAACGAAAAGCGGCCATATTATTACAAGTGCTGAGAACACAGTCTGTTTGCTGTGTCTGTAACTACGGACGCTACACTTCGGATCGTCACAAAAGTAACTTTTCTGAGATCCCGAAGCGGTGATGACAATGTATTATCAGTTTCGAGTATCCGAACTGTCTTCGATTGAAATAAGACCAGCAAAAAGGCAGGATGTCTGGATTTACTTCCTGTTCCAAGCGTTAGAGAAAAACAGACGGAAAACAATGTGTGTGTGTGGGAGGGGGGGGGGGGGGGCAAGCAGTATGGCGGATAGAGGTAGTTTGGGTTTGAGGTCCTACATGTCTGAATAGAAATCAAGTCAACAACAAATACAGTAAATTTCCTAGATGTAGTGATTGTCTACTACAACGCAGAGGGCTCCCTCCGTCTCTACGCTACTCCTCTAGGGACCAGTAGTTATGATATTGAAGATAACATGTACCAATAACTATGGGTTTTTAAGTTTTTGTCGAACGGCGACTGAGACTGCCCTGAACGATTTCAAAAAAAGAAGCTACGAATTGGAGACAATCACTGACTTTGATGTTTTTTCCAGGCTCTGACGACGGCGGTAATGTTAAATGTTAATCAAGATCAATACTAATCATGGCTACAACTCAAGCAAATCAATAAAAAAAAAAACTTCGTATTCAACATGACCGGGCCCACACGTAAACTGAAGATGCATCGGTAGCAAATAGGAACACGAACGATGTCACGCTTTTTACGACTTGGAAATAGAATAAACTTTTTACAATCTAAACGTATTGAAGGGATCTAAATAAAAGGTATTCGGGGGGCACAGGGTAGGAAAAGTAAAGCGGGTGGATCAAAATATGCCATCCAAATTCCAAGCGTTCCCGTCGGGAGGTTGAAAACACGTGTGGTCTAGCATTGTGTTGCTGGAAAACAGCTCCTCTCGGTTGATTGCCCGGTTCAGTTCACTTAGTCGTGAACAGTACTTTATCGGAGCAAAGGTCCGATTTTCAGGTAACAGCTCATAAGAAACGGTTGCCCTTCAGTACTACTAAATGAATAGCATAACCTTCTTCGAATGTGCTGAGACTTTGAATCTATAATTGGGCCGAAACGCTATGAAGCATGGTGGAGCTGCGTACGCGGTTGCGCTTGAAGCGGCGCGGTGGAGCGTAGCGGTTAGAATCGAGACCAATGAGACCATCATGACCTGCAGCAATGTACGGTGGTCGAACAGCTCCTTACTCGATCCTAACCGTTACGCTCCACCGCACCGCTTCAAATGCAACCGCTTACGCAGCTCCACCTTGCTTAATGTCGTTTTGACCCGACTATATAGTTGGGTCAAAACGACATGAAACACGGACTGTTGCGCAAGCGGCTGCTCTCGAACCGCAGCGGTGGAGCGTAGCGGTTGGGATCGTGTAAAGGTCCTCGCTACTGCCACTCATATCTGCAATTCGCCGTGGTCCCACCTCGATCCCAACTGCTGTCTCCACCGCACCGCTTCCAAGCGCAGCCGCTTACTCTACTGTCCGGCTTCATGTCATTATGACTCGACTATATGTCCCTACGGGTCAAAAACTTACAAATTCGTAGCGCCATGTGTCCATAAGCAGTGATATGGTGAAGGATTGATTTGTCCAATATCTGTAGTCCAGGAATTGTCATCTTTTCTCTCTCCGCACTCGCTCCAGAAATTCAACCCCATCTGACTCTTGTTAACGAATTCCATACGATCAATTACCGCTGGTTCCGGTTGTTTCGATGAAGTCCTCAATCCTCAATTCCTAAATCACCCTTTCTTAGAAACGAAATAACCTTTCAAAACTTCATTCTGAACATCTGCGATGTGTGCGACTACATGCGAACAAGCTCTCGGACATTGGATACCACCGGATCATTTGCACGTGTGTTTCTCTTTCTCAACCATCGTCTTTTGTACCGATGTTCGTAGTCCACTGTATTCTTTCGCCGAATGCCTGAAATGCACCCATACAACATGAAGGTGTATATGGTGTAGATGCACGGTACAATTGCGTTAGCGGTTGGGCTCGAAATGGTACGCTGGAGGGTAGAGATGGGTCCTTCGACAACTGCAGCAGGGAATGGTGCTAACAATGGTCCTCCCTCGATCTTAACTGCAACGCTACACTGCAAATCCTCGACGGCAACCGCCTACGCATCTGCACCGTGCTTCATGTCGTTTTGACAGTAACTTATAAACGAGCGAGATATCTGATATTATGTGTATTCCATGAAATCCCGCCCTTCTTGCCAAGCCTGCATATCATTTCAACTATGCTACGCAAGGATGCTACCCAGTAGGAAAATATGCTGGTCAATCTCAGCGAAATGCGGAGCAAACGAGCCATCGCGTTACCAAACTGCCATTAGGGCGAACGAGAACTACATACTTCGCGCTATCCTCAAACAATGGTGTCTGGATAAAGCCAAGACGAACTGCATATGAGAGAATCCTATAGCTCACAAAGCGTTAGGAAAGATAAGATTTATTTTTATTTCGCTCCAGAGATACATAACGGGAGGAATCACGAGAATTTAGATCGAATGCACAATGCTGAGCTTTCGAGAGGAGAGGAAGTGAAAAATAGTATACACAAGTATATACGTGCAAATAGGGAGATTTCTGCATTATACTAACTAGGATACACCACACGAAGACGCGAAGTAAGCGGACATCAAGACATAGCACTAAATGATTGAATGCATAAATGAAAGAAGTAATGACAGCGAATGAATCCTTACAGCTGTCCTTCCTCAAAAACTTCGATCCTCACCCACGGCGTCACCAACGCTAAAAATGGAATGAATCAAGATGAACATAAGCAACAAGGTGCTAATCCTTCATAATATGGAATACTTAATATTGAGAAGATACCTTGCGATATCTTGCTCGGCTCACGGCAGTACAAATTACACCTACCCAGTACTCCTCCTTTTCTAAACTGTCATCGTCACTGTCTGACGCTAGGCTTGGCAATCGTGGGGATGTCGTTTCTGGTTAACACAAAGTTCTTTTTTCTAAATATTAATCTATGTAAGTAAACTACTTACCCATTCTCGGCTTCTTTCGTACTATACGCATGTGATAACGCGGTAAAGGCGGCGAGCTACCTGGGGACCCTAATACTAATGGGGCCTGCCTCGCCTAAACACAAGTCACAATTATGTCTCCATGCGGAAAAATCGTATAGTTGACAACTTTCCATGTATAAAGTGGGCAAAACGGCATGAAGCACGATGCAGCTGTGTAAGCAGGTGCGCACGAAACGATGCAGTGGTTCGGACCCTTGCTAGCACCATTCTTCGCTGCAGCTCGTGATGGTCCCACCTCGATTCCTTTCTCGAATGCAACCGCTTACACGACTGCACCGTGTTTTGTGTCGTTTTGATCCTATTATAGATATAGACATACGTTTACACACGTACTTGCATGGTATACGACTGGTCGAGTCCGGATGGACCGGGTTCATCCGTGTAGCACCGACGATCAATGCTCTCACGAAGATCCGACATGGCGCGCATCAATCGGTCGGTCTCGGTCAGCTCAGGCGGCGGTGGATCGTAGTGCTAAGGCGACAGCGGCATCATTTTTGCGTATGTGAAGTGCAGTCGGTGCAGCAGTAGCAGTATACTGGTAACACGTTAACGCACAACTAAACTCACGCCGTGAATGGGGATTCCTCCAGCGCGCAATTGGTCCACGAATCCCTTATAGATGTTATACTCTCTAGCAGTCAAAGGGCACGGAATCTTGTGCACATCAACTGCGGCTTTCTTCATATTTTCCGTAATCCCTCGGCTTACTTGCTCGACCACCTTAACAGTCATAGTTTGTTACTCATGTCACCTTCAATAACACGGTGGAAGGAACGGTGAGCCGCTGTGAAGCTCCTCACCGTTCTCTCACTTCCACTTTCCACACAAGAATTGAAGTACTTGCCTTGAACTCGGCGCTGTCCTTTTCAAACTTTGGATGTGCCCTCCTTATATGCTGACAAAGCCGAAATTTACCATGCAGGCCACACACTACACAGTAATGGATTCCGAGATGCTGAGGTTTCGGAAAGAACACATCTACAACATGTACCATTGCATTGTTACTTCTTTCTTCCGTTCTCCTCCAGACCAACCAATAATGCTTATCTAGTACACGCACGGGTTGCGATACCAACATATATGTGAAGCTGCCACATACCTTCGGTAACCTCCACTGGCAACTCCTTTATGCGCTTCGACTGAATCCATTCGGGGATGAGCTCCCTCGCTCGTTCTCCTATACGCCTCCATTCCGTCTCCTTCTGGGCTCTGTGTTTGCGGCGTTGATCGCGGTTCATAGTGGCAAACTGATTCGAGCTGAAAAAAGTACCTGTAGTTGAGAACAGAGGGGAATTTACGACTACGAATCAGTTTAGGGGATAAGGCAGGCAGTGATAATGCAAGCCGGAACGATGACTGTACCGCATGACTGAAGAAACACAAAGCAACCTTTCCTCCTATCCTTTATCTTTCAATATACATCGAACACTGTTCGCCATAATGTAAGATGACTACTACTCTACACAAACGATCCTAATAGGTGAATCAAAACTAGCATGAAACTCTTCGATCGCTTTCTTCCAACAAATGAGATCCCTAAAATGGAACACGATCAACACAAAATTACATAACAACAGCAGCAGCAAGCTCAACGCAGCATGCAGGTCGACCTGCAATCTTTCAGAAGTCAGGATGTAAGATGAATAGTACTCAGTAATACTCTACAGAAATTTCGGCGAAGCTATTGTGCTTTGCAGTAGCTAAGCTTCAATTCTAAACTATGCACAGTAAAGGAATTTCTAAGGATTTCAGTAAGCTTCGTAGTTTTTGAAAAACAGAAATATTCCCCGATTGTGACTCAAAAAACGTCCTAGTACACATTATTTGCATATCGCAACAAGTTTTAATAGACCTTGCCTAAGGTCAAGAAATGACCTCGTGCTTCTAAAAAATTTGGCCAAACTTGCATCGTTGACGTATAGTCGGGTCAAAACGACATGAAGGGTTGGAATCGAGATGGGACCATCGCGAAATGCAGTGATGAATAGTGCTGGCTAGGGTCCCTCCTAGATTCTCATCGCTGCGCTCCGCCACACCTCTTCGAGCGCAACCGCTCACCCAACTGCACTGTGCTTCACGTCGTTTTGACCTTACTTATACCTTATACCTTATATTTGTGATAAACGTCAACGGCAAAAGGCTGCGACGGTCGTGCAGGAAATCGTAGCACGGTGTTCTGATCTTGTATGGATTGTCGATCTTATTTTCGCGTAATGATTCTATCCGAAATACGCACAACCGAGTCGTAGATGTTATAATGTGAAGTATGACATTTTAAGCTGCTTCAGTAGATAATTAGCCTCAGCGTAAAACGTATTGTAACTGGCGATGCATCCTCCATAAAGTAGTGCGCAAAACTTCATCCATAGCGTACGAAAAACTTCTTGTTTTTGTGCAGGGTAGTTCCTCATTATTTTTCTTCTTATAATTGTGTATGGGAAAAATCTATGTAGTCTTAACAAAGTCTTTTTCCACTAACTTGATCGAGACATGGGAATCATGGGAGCAAAATAAGTGATAGAACTACTGGAAAAGGACTTCAATAAGACGATGTTATCCTACCCATTAAATACTACACTACATTATAAATTATATTATGAAGAGAATAATGATGAAAAACAAAAGGAAATGAGGTTCGGAGAGTTCCTCGCTAATTCTAATTGCACTTCAGGAGTTAGTAACGGTGGCGTCGTTGGACCGCAATCACATGCGCATCAGCAACATGTACTTCTACCCGTCAACTGCTCGAAAAGAAATTCTTATTCCCTTTCAAGGGAAGGCTAACTACTGTAAGACAATATTGTCCGCTGAAGAATGTGGTTTATTTTTTAATCTATACGGTCGAGCTTATCGATAACGTTGACAAAAAAAACAAGTAAGAAAGTTATAAAACAACGCAAAGCAGAAATTAATGTATAGCCGGGTCAAAATGACATGAAGCACGGCGCAGTTGCGCTGAAAGTGGCACCACTTTCGCAACTGCTGGAATCGAGTTGGGAGAAACGGAGCGAAGGTCCCATCACGATCCCAACAGCGACGCTCTGAGCAACTGCAACTAGGCAACTGGACTGATCTTCATGTCGTTTTGACCCAAAAATGTCGCATCAATCCAGGAAATCTCCAATGGCTTTTGATAACAATATTTCCCTAGGGTATGTAAGGTTTTGACTCCGTCCATTATGACAGAAGGTTCTGTAAATCATGAATGCTTGCGTAAAACTGATAATGTACAAATTCCTGAAGATTCACTCCAACGCTAAATTAGTATGTACCACACTCAACTTGAAAAAAAAACAACATCCCAAAAGTAGAAATTATGTCGTTAGACTGGGAGATCTACTAAGACAGTAAACGCACGACATTTCAAGTGCCATAAAGGCATCACCCCACGAATCTGAGGTGGTACGGATTTCAGGTGAAGTATTCGTATGCGGGATCGCAGATTATGAAAATGCGGGTGATTCCGTCCATTTCTTCCTAATTGCCGTAAAAAAAACGGCTCGGAAGATTCGGCGTGTGCACAAGGCTGGTGCGCCCCAATCGAACTCCTTGAAGAAAATAGCGCCGTATCTCCCGCGGCGTTTTTTGCGGCAATTAGGAAGAAGTGGGCGGAATCACCCTTCTCTCAAACACTGCTGAAAAAACCACAAAAAAGTATTCCAGTTTGGATGGATACATTCGTATGTGATTTAAATCGTTGTTGAGAACAACACTTCAGTTTTATGAAATATTGATACAATCATAAAAGTTGACTTCGCAGAGAAAACACCATCAAGTGTGGTGAACGAAGACAGCACTAATATTGAGAAACATTGACATTTTATAACATTTACTTTAGATGATTCACATCAACAACTTATATCACTGTAAAACAATGCAAAGCAATTCGAAACACAACATTTACAACATTTACACATCTAAACTTTATTCTTTCTAGATTCGACGATGTAATTTTTGTTTCCAACTTTCCTGTATGAAAAACCCAGTGCTCCCAAGAAAGCGTGTAACATCGGTGGTGACATTGGGAAGTCAGCGAAAGCGAAACAAAGTTTGCTGTGAAGTTCACCTATCGCAATGTATTTCTCGTGCTTCATCAGATTACTAACAAAGTAGCGAACTGGTACACTCCATTCTTTGTCGAATCTCTTGAAACAAGCTGCCTGCATCTCATTTTTACCTTCCAATTCTTTAACTTTACATTCTTCCGGGAGTTCTCTTGGTATCCTGGATATGGTATTGGCTGAAACGCCACATGCTAACACTGTCATTACATTGGCGCAGCTCAAGATAGTTCCATGAGCTTCATTTCCTAGCTGTTTTTTGAGCTCGTCAAAAAATTTCCTCACACGCCTAATAAGGATCTTAGCATTTCGTCCTATTGCAGGTCGGGAAGTGTGAACACGACGACGTGGTGTCAAGCTGTCGTAAGGCTTCTCGAGAGGTGCTGTAAGCCGCTCAGCGGTTAGGCTTCGGATCCGACTGCAGAGTTCGCAACATCGACCCTAATAAAGAAGACTCTGCGCATAAATAATGAAATAAAAGAAGAAGAAGATAAATGCCTATAAGATATGAACTCAAGGAAGTCGACAAGGAAACACACCCACTTTCTGTTCACCCTGTTGCTGCGAAACTGCGCCAGAGATCAAATCACAGGCGTTTAACTAAACATTAAGTAGTAAAAACTGAATAAAAACAGACAGAAAATTACTGAACATTCAACTGTCTTGCAGAAAACAAAAGTAGATATTGAAATACGTACTTCTTCAGTAGGTGATCTGTCCCAAACTTCCTCCCTTGAGCTAGTTGGCTAAAAACAAAAGACTTACAATATGCAGCTGTACTTCTATGTCTGTATAGCAAATTATTTCAAGTCGCTGTCATTGACACTTCCATCTCACAACCACTGCATCTTATGATAACTCATATGTTATTATTCCTCTCTAACCGGTAACCGGTTGTTTAGTTCAATCCTACCGTTCATTAAATTCATCAAATCCGTTACAAGACTTGAAGAGCAGCAAATTTCAAATCTTCCAAATAAGTTCTGCATTGAACATAAGTGCTATAAATGCCAGTCAGATCAACTCGTTTTATTTCTGCTCATTATTCCTTTAGGCAGTGGATTTCAAATAGCTGAAGTACTAAGACTCTTTTATCATCCTATCAAAATCATCCGCTGTAGGGTTAGGGAAAGTATTCATCACCAACGTATTTCTCTTTCATCGAACGTGCTTCTTTTCTTGGTATCACTATTAATCGATGAACCTTTACGTAATCTGTGGACTGCTGATATACGACTAATTTAGACTTCTCAGAATAGCCGTTAAAACCATGAGCCTCAACCAGGAATTGTTATATGTTTCTTCTATGAGGAAACAACAATAGTCAAATGAAAAAATCGTAAAATTCTTTTGTATCGTCCAAAATCTTCCAAGAATCGACATTTCAATAGCAAAGAAGAAGATTTGAAGGATGAAGACTAAATTATCTGGCGTTAATCAATCCAATTCGAATGCGCCGATATCATTCGACTTTAAATTAAAATCGTTAGAGGTTTATGAAAGCATGTACAGCCTACACAATGACTTGCGTGGGCTGCTCGATGTCGAGGTACTGAAAGGTTTGTCTGGTCCGTTCGAAGAATCGACTACAAAGACGTAGATGCTGTCGGGTTACGTAGCTATCCTTCCCCGAAAATGTAAATAAAGCTTATTGAAATTCCTAATATTCGCATAAGTTAATGATTGATCGCATTTTTGTGGATTTCAAATTTTTGCAAACGTATAAGCCTGCATGCATATATTACTACCATCATTATACTACCGATATCAATTGAAGTAATTGACGTAATTTCATTTCTAAAAAGGAAAAATAAGAATTTTTTGTTCAAATAAGAAATGATGGAACCTATATTTCAAATACTGCATTTGCCGTTCATCCTCACTGTTTACAAAAACCGACCATATCAGTAGTTGCAGCGCGAAAAATATTGGAATAAAAGGATAAAGTCAGTGGCGTGTCAATCCACTTGGGATGCACCAAAGCGTTTCACTGCAATTCGTGATCGTTGAGGTTTTGGAATGCGTGTTGGCCTATATAATGACTTGTGGGGGCCAGCCGGTGACCAACTCGGTGTATTCATCGTCCCTAGCAAGACTGGTACCAATTTATCGACCCCTGAGCGATGAAGGGCCTGGTTGGCAGTAGAACGGTTACGAACCATCGACTATGCGGATACAGCGGACCTCTTATCGGCTGCGCTACACTCACCCGTAGGGGTAGTGCAGACCAGTCGGTAAGTGGTTCCGCTGTGGCTGCAGTAAGATAAGTCAGAGGTTCGAATCTGCCCTAGTGCTTACCAAGCCTTTCATACCTCCAGGGTCGATAACTTGGTACCAGACAAATCTGGGACGATGAAAAAACTGACTTCGTCACCGGCTATCTACCAGAACTTTGGAGTAGATATTTCGAACACTGGCACATCTATATACTGTAAAACACCGAAAATTCGTGGTTTTTGCGATTTTTGATGTGCCAGCGCTTCTCTCCACCAGTTCCCGCTCTTCTTCAAGAGAAAAACCATTTGCACGTATTTCTTCATAATGAAAATGAAGATCGTGTTTTAGCCTAGAATTCATTGCAAACATTGTTCTGCTTATCTCAAACCTCCAGAAATGAGAAGCATATGAGCGTAGATGCTAGAGTTCATTCATACAGCGCAATAGGCGTGGAAGCGTCCGAAACATACAAAGTGAGTATTACGCAAAGTAAATTTTAAAAACAAACCTCTTCCAGAAGCTCCATAGATTCGTCATCATCACACGAAAGAGAATAGGTAGTACTAGCAGGCGATAGAGGTGGATCCGTCTATATCATGGTAATATCACAAAAAGTAAAAAGAGAAAAATGACCAAAAAGTTAGTTGAGTTCGTATGAAAAACCCTTCACCAAAAATATTTACTCTTCCTATTTTTCTTTTTCGAGTAATGTTTTGCACACATCGAAAGCACTCATTTGATATACGAATTAAAGGGAGCATAATACCAAGATTCTCAAAAACGCACCTGATCCAGAAGTGACTTGCGGTCACTGTCCTTTTGCGAAAGAGTGTACGTGTCATTGTTCCGCGTTAGGGGAGGTACTATCTACATCAAAGTAACATTACAGAAAGAATGAAATGATTGAAAAGTTTGAATAGTTCCCGCTTATTTGATAACTGGTTATTTATTTATAAGGGTAGAAGTGAGCATAATGCTGCTTGTTTATTCCCTAACCTTCATCGGGCAGGAGTCCCCAGGTAACTGAACCCTCCAGCAAAACCATATTAAGCGGAAGAGCAATAATGTTCCAGAAACACACCTGTTCTAGATGTGATTTGCAATCATCATCTTCCGGCGATATGGAATATGTGACACTGCTCTGCGTCGGGGACGGAACAGCCTACATCAAAGTTATGTCACAAGAAATAAAAAAAAAGAAAGAAAGAAACCGAAGATAGACATTCGCCCACTTGTTGTAAAGATTCCTTATTGTCGCTGTCGCTTTGCGCAAGGGAATAACGGTCAGGTTGTTCGGGTGCGGAAAGAACCATCTAAACATAAGAAAAATGACTACCGGTAAGTGGTCACGAAGTCGTGGTGTCGTAAACGTTTTACAGCCACGAATATCCAAATTTCAAATGATGTGAACTCAAAAAAATTATCAAGGTCGGGTCAAGAAAGAAGGAATGTCACTGTACCAAAGAAAAAAATGAAAAATAGAGAGTAATATGCTGATGATGCTCAAACTGTGGTGAATACGACATATAACTGGAAAAAGACAAACATCAATTCAAAAATGGTGTAGATCCGCAACAGTGTATTGATACAGAACAAACCATGAAAGGAGTACACTTAAAATAGTCTGGTTGAGGACAAGGACCTGCTCTTCACAGACGTATGGAACACAGAAAATCTCGGGAAATCAATACGAAACTAGAGATGGGTGAACAGGAATTTAATCCCGGTGCAATTACGTACGCGTCAGCGTTCGAAATGGTGAGGTGGAGTTAGTTATTGCAATGGAGGCGAGATTCTCTCTTGGTGCAATTGTGATGCCGAAATCTGTAGGGAACTAACCCAAAATTCATCTTGTGGGTCCGCACCGTATCCGCCTACATAACCACACCAAGCTCCAAGCTGTTTGACCCTGGTATATGAAGACAGGATGCGTGCACAACTGACATAGTGATCTCAAGTGATTCTAAGTAAAATGTAGCAGGAGGATGTGATGGGAGGAGTTCTAGCAACAATCTTCTTTAGAATCCTAAAGAAAAACGCCTATCAAGGGAAATTCTACAAATCCCTAAACTTCACGAGATTTCTAATATGAACAGATATACACTTGTCTTCGTATCCGTACCAAGAACTAATAACTAGTGAAATATGACTGAGCAAAGATTATAATGTCTGGTGGAGAACGATGACTGCGTAATGTCCGAATTGCCCCCGTCTCGAATCGATACCAACGCGTCAAACGCACACGCCCTTTTGGCCGAATTGTGCAAATGCACCACACAACTTAAGTTTTCGATCCAACAGATGTGTAAGACGATGTCATTCCACAGTTTTCATCTCCTTTCATCCATGGTGATGATTCATGCGCAAGATTCATACTGCCTATGACGGAACCCGGATTTCCGTTAATCCAAATGTGCTCAGACTAGTTTCATGGATTTACAAGCAGAAAACACAGTGCAAGCACATATTCTTCATGAACTTTCGATAATCCTACCAAAAATTAAGAAACATAAAACTAGAAGATGGCAATTGGAGCCCGATGGTAACTAGAAAATGACCTGCATTTCAACTTTCTTTTGGTATTGTATTTCCCCATCTTAACGATTAAATGGAGCTCAAATTCCTTCCAGGAGAAAACTTTCAGCAAAGCCTGAGCTACCGAAAAGGTCACAATACGTGGAAACCTCGAAATTTCAATAGAATTACGGGACCAATTACCTCCCCAAAAAGTGGTTGTGTGATCAAAATGATTTTTTTTTTAAATTCTGGAGCTATTTATGCCTTTTTTCGGTAAATTTTCGGTAAATTATGCTCACAGGTACTCGTACTCATATTCCTATCTGGAAGACCTCTAATCCTATGATTACCTTCACATTTTGCTGCTTTTAAGAAATCGTCCGACTTTGAGGGAAAAAAAGTCCCCTCGAGGTAATGTATGAATGAAATTTAGTAGAAAGTAACTAGTGAGAGTGATCCGGGGCACTTTTGTCACAAGTATCCGATACAAAAATCTTTTTTTCCGAGGACTGGTGAGGTATTCATTAGGAGCTTGCGATTACTTCTATCGGTACTTAAAGAACGCAGATTTGTTGTTGATATTCGCTTCATTCTTTTGTAAGAGAGACATAGTCGGCGCCGAATGCGTTCAACCTAGTTTACATCTTCGACTTCGTCAGGGCAAAGCAAACAGAAGAGTGTTTGAAGCGGAGGAACTAAAAATGTCAGCGGGGAAGTGCAAAGGAAAGAGAATGTGTAGCCTCTGCTGCGTTCAATCGCTTGGTTCAAAAGCTAGCGCTGATAATGTACTGGATCATACCATTCTAAAGTTAGATTAAGGTTTACGAAATCATGACTGCATATTTGAACATATGCGCTTGTACTCGATAAGTAATCGCAAAGAGTGCTAGAGTTGCTGTGTTTGCAAGCGCAATCCGTTTTGAGCACAAGACGTTCCTGAACTATAGCAAACGCGAAGAGGCTGCTCGACCACCACAAGTACAGTCGGGTCAAAACGACATGAAGGGAATCCAACGTAAAGGTTGGGATCGAGTTGGGACCCTCGTAAACTACAGCGACAAGAGGTGCTAGTGCGAATCCCTCCTCGCAGCCAATAGCTGCGCTCTACTGCACCCTTTAACCAGCAACACCGATCTTCCGGTCATTTTAACTTGACTATACTGATTTCTACAGACTACAGGCAAAATCTTCAAACTTCCCTTCTTCGATAGTTCTAAAGTCATAAGATCTAAAATTTGACAGCGAATTGACTCACAAAAGAAATTAAATTCGACAATTACGCATTAGCGAGCGAAAAAAACTCCATCTATTCCAAAACTGGGATCCATCTCAGTTTTGGAATAGATGGAGATCTGCTCATCTATCTCTGCTGAATTCATTTTTCAGAGCTAAGTTAATCACCAACGAATCATCGCTAGATTCGATCTAGTGATAGCTTTCAAAACTAATTTCAGCGGCTAAATTTGTTCATTAGAACAAAACAAAATTCAAACCTGATACATATGCTCATATGCTAGACAAAGCATCTTAAATATTCCAAGAAAAAAATCTCAGGGAAAAAATGCCTTGGCGATGATCAGACAAGTAACTGTATATACAGTTATATAGTTACAACGGTATGTACTTGTATTAATTTCGAATTCATCTGTACTTTCGAATAATTTC
The DNA here is from genome assembly GCF_031761385.1 of Necator americanus. Taxonomy (NCBI): domain Eukaryota; kingdom Metazoa; phylum Nematoda; class Chromadorea; order Rhabditida; family Ancylostomatidae; genus Necator; species Necator americanus. The sequence continues at coordinate 27,957,996 of NC_087375.1, forward strand.
CACTGACTGCACAACTTCATTCGTTCATAACAGCAAAAAATAATACAATAAAATCAACAAATTCAACAATATCATACACTTATATTTTCTCGCTCACTTAAATTCGGCTCTATATAGGTTTCGTTTCTATCTTTCCTATATGAAAAACCCAGTGTTTCTAAAAAACCATATAACGTAGGTTCAGACATAGGAAAGCCAGTATAAGCAAAACAAAGTTTCCTGTGTAGATCACTCACTGTAACATTCCCCTGGTGATAAAACTCATTATGAACGAAATGACGAACTACCTCACCCCACTCTGGACCATATTTCTTGAAATTGGCTTTACGTATGGTATACCGATCTACTATGGACTTTTTCTTGCACTCTGGGCCTTTTGTGATCCTAGTCACGGTTTTACATGAAACACCACATGCTAAGCCAGTCATTACAGCGGCTGAATTCAGGATCGTACCATAACCTAGTTCTCCGATTTGTTTCTTGAGTTCCTCGAAGAACTCTCTCACACGTTTCACAATAACTTTAGTTTTCCGTCCCAGAGAAGGTCGACCAACTAAGCCCTTATTCGGCTTCACCACTTCATAAGGCTTCTCGATCGGTGCTGTGAGCTTCTCAGCGGTTAAGCTTCTGAGACGGTCACAGAGATCACATCTGTGATGCTGCAATGAGAAGATCGCGTGCAGATGTAGTAAGAATGTAAAAAAAGAAAGTTTCCAAGAATTATAGAAAAATAAAACACGGAAAGGAAAAGCGACTTACTTTTCGCTTGACCTGCCGCGGGGTTGTGAAGGAGATCGGACCAAAGGTGTTAAGCTGAATATTAATTTCAATATGAAAAGAAATGAGGTTGACATAACCAGATGTAGTCGAATAAGAATGATCTGAGGCCTGGGGCAGTTGCGTGACACAGGTTTACTCGAAGGCTGCGCACAGAGTTCCTAGAGCGGAGGTGAAACAGTCGCGGACATTTAGTTAATGAATATCGACTGGACGGCAGTGGCCTTGCCACACACGCAAAAGGAGGAGTTCGCTGCTCCCGCGGATATCGTAAGGCGTAGGGCGTAGGGCGATGGGGCAGGAACTCAAAAATAAAATCCCGTTCCTAAGTAACACGATATCGAGACCCTATATTTCTTTCACATCCAGAGAATAGCGTTCAGTCTGAGGTGTCGATCAGTGCAGCGAAAAAAAGATAGATCAACGAATAAACTAATTAGAAAGAAATCAGTGGCGCCCTTATTTCTGGACACTCTAACTCTAACTTACTTCTTTCTCTTAGTAACTTTAGTTTATATATCATAGGTCCTCTAAGACTAACGCATAGGCATTACGGCCCGGATTGTTTTAATTATTTACTTTGAAAAATAAGAGGAGCAATGAGTGGCCCTCACCCCAACTACATTTTACCCCCTCGCTTATTCTCGTTCGAACTGTGAGACAAGCGCACACATCCTACCGGCACTCGTGGGACCCTGCGGGCAGCAAAAGTAGCGCGGTGAAGCTAGCGACTGCGATCGAACCCTACTCGTCTGCAGACGAATTGTAGCGTCCCGCTCCGATCGCAGCCGCTACCTCCACCATGCCACGTCGAACACAGCGCCTTACACAACCGCACCTGGTTTGAGTCGTTTTGATCCGATTAAATTTAGCACATTTACATTTTGAAAAAAAAGTTGATAAGTACTAAATAACATGAAAACATTCGATCTTGCGAAATCATTTAGCCCAGGAAATATTATGCATATGTGCATGGGCAAGGTTGCAGGGCTGTAGAAGGTAAACACAAAGTAACCAAAGGGTTACCTCATCAGACGAAAAGCTGTCACACGAAGAGGTGGCGCGCTAAAATGCTAAATCATTAACTCAAACAAACGTATCTAGTAGTTAACTTACCAGCTGTGAATTTTCCCAGGAATTATGATTCAGAAGCAGTCGACGAGCAATTGATGACTAAAAATTGATGACATGATGAAGACAAGTTTTAGAACACAAATAAACTTACGAAGTCCTTTGCAGGCGCCGGCAACTGCTTCACCATAGTTCACATCGAAACCGGATTGGAAGAGAAACGATAAGAAAAAAAAACCCTGGATAAGTTGAGTTCGAGTGATTCCGGTTAGGTACACGCGAGGAGTACATCATGTCAAACTTAACCAACAGTAAACTAAGCGAAGAAAATAAGAACTAAAGTTGTTAGCAACTTTGTGGTTTCGCGGGCCGCCACCGCACCGGCATTGCGAGCCTGTGCGGCAGGCAATCAATGCGGGTCGCAGTCTCCGTCTGCAGTTTCACCATGAATCACCACAACGTTAATGTTCTTTTTTATCGTTTTCTTTTTACTTGTTCAGTCAAAGTTGGTCCACGAATTGTTCCTTTCCAGGGTACATAGCGTCTTTTTATGATTTGAGGTAAAGAATAATTGTTTTCTCGGCCATCTGCGAACCTTAGCCATTTTTGCAAATGGCGACAAGTGAAGCAGTTTGAATTACAGTAGAGTCAAAGCGACCTGAAGCTAGCTGTCGCTGCGTGGGCGACTGCGCCCGAAGCGGCGCGGTGAGGTGTAGCGGTTGGAACCGAGGGGACTCTCGCAAGCACCGCTTATCGCTGCAATCCGTGTGAAACTACTGATGATCTCACCGCGGTCCCAACCGCTAGCTCAACCATGCCGTTTCGAGCGCACCCCTTTGTGCAACTGCACCGAGTTTGAAGTCGTTTTCACCCGACTATAGCTCTGCTTGTACCGAGACAGTGATGCAGTTGAGTATACACATTCAGAGGTACAATCCTAAAGTAAAATGTAGCTGGGAGGGGAGGGGGGGGGGGGAGGGGGGGCACTCAGTGGCGTCTTTATTTCTGGAAGTAGATGACTAACTCAATCGTGGCCCTAAGACTTTAGCATTAGTCTTAGAGGATCCATGACATATAAGCTAAAGTTACTAAGAGAAAAAAGTAAGAGGGAGGCGTCCAGATATAAAGGCGCCACTGAGTTCCCCCAACTACATCTCCGCAACCCTAATGAGCTCCGATTTTATTCAGCGGGACTTTCTAATTAGTTTATTCGTTGATCTTTTTTTTTCACTGTAATGATTGACGTGTCAGACTGAACACTACTGGCTGGATGTGGAAGAAATATAGAAAGGACATTCATAGCAGAGTAATGACTGAAAAATGAAGAAACAGAGAAGACAGACGAAGGCATGCAGGCAGGGAAACATTTCAGAAAGGTGCCCTTGTCAAGCATATTGCCTGAGCCAACAAGGGGTCCATATGCTTGGGTAGAACAGAGACCTCTTGGGAACGAAAACCTCTCGAAGCCTCGATACTACCAAATCAAAGGCAAAGTGCCGCGTGAACGAAAATAAAGGTTCTGAAGCGACAATATCAAGCAACGACGAGCGGATTGATCCTGGACGACACACTACAACTCTCCTCACACCTTAATGGGGATGCGAACAATCGCAATAGTACTACCTCGCCGATCCAGTCGGCTCAACTCTCTCTCCTCACTCTGAATTAGTGGTTCGTTAATAGTTCAAAGTAACAAAAATAGAAACTGTGCAGCAACAAAAAAAGACGAACGTGCATTTGTTCCCCACTACTGAATACAAGAATAAAATGACATTGCTGCATAGCTGGATCAAAACTCGATGCTGAAGCAGAAGCTCAGCGCAGTTGCGTGAATGACTGCGTTTCAAGCGGTCCGGTGAAGCACAGCGGTTAGTATAGCGACAGGACCCTTGGTAGCACCATCATCACTGAGTTGGCAATCCTGCCACGCTGATCTCACCGTTAGCTCCACCGTGCCGTTTGGAGCCTGTTAAGGAACTGCAACGTGCTCCATGTCGTCCATGACCGTCTATAGTTGGGTCAAAACGAAATGAAGCACGAACAGTTGCGCATGCGGCTGCGCTCGAAGCGGTGCGGTGGAGACAGCGGATGGAATCGAGGTTGGACCATGGCGAACTGCAGAGAAAGGTGGCGGTAGCGAGGATCCTTACACGATCCCAACCGCTACGCTCCACCGCGCCATTTCGAGGGCAGGCGCTTGCGGCACTGTCCATGCTTCATGACATTTTGACCCATCTATACACGAGCGTATAGGATCGTCAGTGACGAAGTGTTTCATCTACACACGTACTATCAAGAAGTTTATAATTCTCGGACTGCTAAAAGTGGTCTTCTTAGGCTTAGAAATGAAGATGCTACAGACAAGAAATTCAGGCATGTAAAGAAGTCTCTAGTTACTAATTTCGCACGCCCATTTTCGCACTTCATAGTATCACAATCTTCAACTTCTTTTCGCGATGGGAAGTTGAAGAAGCAGAAAACTACACATAGGCGCAGTAACATCAGACACCGTTAATACACTGTAAATGTGCGCAACCACAAGAATGATATAACTGAATAGTCATCTGATCACTTTCTGCAACAAAAAAAAAGGCAGGGTATCACGAAATTGACGCAGGGTGGGAACCTGATGGAAAATATAGAGTTCCGGATGTAGATTACGAATATTAGCGTGACCCTTTCATCGTCCTAAAAAAACGGTGTGGGAATCGCCTCAATTCTTACTAGGTACGTTAGAATGCCCCACCCTTCTACATGCTTTGGGTCTCTCAGCAGCCCGTTCATTGCTTTTATATGATTAGGCTGCTGAGGAGACCTTATTTATCCTCGACCACAGTTGCGGCGCGTTTCAACTTACGTGGGAGAACGCCGTTTTTTTAATAACAATTAGGAGAAACTTTTCGAGGGCACGCTCTTATTCGTAACCCCCACCTTGAACTCTGTTTTTCTTCAGGTTTCCACGTTATGTCAATTTCATGATACACTGGACTCCTTTTAACGAAAGCAAGCTGAAAGATTCCTCCCAAAATTGATCTTCCGACACTGTGTCATGGTATGAACCTGTCAGGTTCACGTACTGGTGAAGGACTTAGGGGTTAATTAAGAGAGGGAGCAGCCGGGACGGTATAGTAGAGTTAAAATGACATGAAGCACGGTGCAGTTGCGTAAGTGGTTGCGGTCGAAGCGGTGCGGTCGAGCGCAGCGGTCAGGATTGAGTGAAGACCCCTGCTACCACTGTCCATTGTTGTACTTCATTGTCTCCACCGCACCGCTTCGAGCGCAACTGCTTACGCCACTGCACAATACGCAATTGCGTCCGCGGCTTCTCTCAAGGCGCTTCGGTGGAGCGTAGTGGCTGGGAGCATGGTGAAACAATTGTTGGCACACCGTAAATCACTGCATTTTGTGACGGCGCCACCCCGGTCCCGACTGCTGCCTCTGTCGCGCCGTTTCGAGCGCGTACGTAAATGCACCGCAGCTACACTCCTGATTCATGTCGTTTTAACCCGACTATACTGGCTTTGGACCTTGTATTCGGTGGTTCATACATATTGAACTTGAACTTTCAATGCACGCGGGCAAAATATAGTATTTCTATCATGATTTATATGCATAGAAGTTGTGACGACTAACTAGGATTTGTTGTATGAGCAAACAGATCCTCATTAATCTCCTGTTTCTAATTTGCACGCAATTATGCTTTTATTTTTTTAAATTTATTTGTTTCTTGCGTTCATGTTCTCCTCATTTTATTGCATTTTTTGTTTTTTTTTTCAGGGTTTTTGATCACTTTAAAACCATGTATATAACGTGCGTGTATCTTGGCTTATACACAAAATTTTCTGCTCGCCTGCTTCGGACAGCTGTAGGTGCGTCCACTCGTCGTGCAGTTTGGTTATGTGTTCAAAGTTGCACTTGTCAGATTGAATGTGGTGGTCGGTGAGAGTGACGGCGGAGGAGGAGCAGTACCGCTGGAGTCGTTTTTTGAAGAACCCGATTTGACGGCGAAGGACGACGCTGTCGGGGCGTGACATTTATTGAAGGTGGAGAGGCGTCGAGTGCGGTTGATTGAACTGGCGTAGCAGTCGAGTTGGCACTACGTTGCAGACGGTGCAGGTTGATTGGTCGTGGGTTGCCGTGGTCGCCAATTGTTCTGCTCCAAGAAAGAGGTGGCGTATGAGGCGTTTATTCGGCTGCTAAGCCATAGGCTACGGAAGCAACAAAAAGATCCAAGAAGGGGGTACATAGGAACCAAACTTGATGTACTCTCCATACATGATACAATATCTCGTTGATCGATCATCTGATTCAGTGACAGAGAATTTGATTTTACATATAGTAGCTCGATGAATAAACATTATTGAGGAAAAGCACATATATTTTCAATGACTCGGCTAGAAAGGCACAAAAGTTTCGAAGGATGTGAACTTGCAATTCTTTGCTAGTTTCTTTTTTTTTCTTTCTGTAGCATCTTAGAAACATGCAAGCTTTGGCGATATGCTGGACGACAGAACAGGTCGCAATCAGACTTGTATAAACGGTTCCACACAACGCATATGTGCTGCTTTCTGGCAGTGCACTCACTTTTGAAGGCAGAGAGAACACATCACTTTTGTCAGACTTTAGTGACACGCTGCGTCATCCGAACACTCATCGCAAGTAACTCCAGTTACAGTGAGACGGAGAAGAGAATCCTTATCGGCATCAGATTTGCAGAGTTGCAGGGTTACGGCATTAACGTCAACTGTCATCCTGTATGTTTCTAAAACGTGTATTAATGTTCCGCATCTATTCAAGTACAACAGGCGGTGCAGTGAGTCCTGCAACGATTTCGAGTGTTTTGTATCTGTTTGCATCATTTGCGAGGCTACGGGCAGTAGCAGGATAGTAGAGAGTGCTCCTTTCCAAAGATACAGAACAATTAATTTTGTTGCACCTTCAGGGCAAGGATGAGTTGGCGTTCAGGTCTAAATCCCCATGCACCTTTACGGTAGTTCTATATTCACTGCCGCAAATAAAACTCATCACGTCGCTACAAAAAAGTGCGGAAGGCATGATGCAGCTCATTTCGTTTCGACTTTATGTCTTGAAAACACAAGAACAAAAAATTATTCATTCGCTTTTTCTGTACGTCTCTCTATCCGGATATCTTTGCTCCTGGTGGAGTGGCCCCAAAAATTGGAGATGGCCTGCAATGTGAAATTCTTAGTTAACAAGTTCACTTCTTTTCCACGGTATGGTAGAAACCTAGAGCATTAAGGTGCCAATTAGACTAAAATTATGACCTGTTCGAAGGTCCTTAGTTAACCCGATTTTTTTTACAATGAAAAAATTAGGAAATTCTCGTACTTTCCACTGACGGCGACGAGCACAAACAGCAGCAGAAATGACACAACGTTGTAGAACTTCATCTAAAACTAACAGGTAACCTTGAATTAGTTTTCTTTTATCTTCACCTCGGACAAAATAAACGTGAAAAAAGAATAGTTATCTAAAGACACCACCTTCTATTCTATTTTACCGGTACAGAAATATGCGAGGTACAACTCATAATTTCTAAAACATCGCCAACAATTGTTAACCGCTATGATCACAAGTCTTCGGCTGAGAGGTTTCAGCTCCCGGAGAGATTGCGATAGTCACAGATGATCCTTTTTGTATGAACGAATCATTAATATTTTCTATTTTTTCCCAGCGATAAAAGGATCCACTGTTGGAGTGCGAAGTAAGCAAAAATCGTTTTAATCAGTGTGGTGTGATTTGCAAAGTAACGCGGACAAGGCACAGCATCGAAAGAGATCGAAAAACTTAAAGTTTTACGGGTTTCACAGTAGTCTGTGAATTATAGAATTTCCCACCTGGTACAACTAGGAGAAACGAATGCACAGTTATCTAATGCTAGTCGCTGTTTTATACTCGCCTCTACTATGCTAAAAGGACCACTAATGCATATTCAATGAAGCTTTTATCGTGCTAAACGCTTCTAAAGTGTGTGTTTCGAATCTAATGAAATACAGCAGATGGTACAACGATTCTACCGACTGTGGCGATTTTGAGCGTTTTGTGACGGCGCCACCCCGGTCCCGACTGCTGTCTCTGTCGCGCCGTTTCGAGCGCGTACGTAAATGCACCGCAACTACACTCCTGATTCATGTCGTTTTAACCCGACTATACTGGCTTTGGACCTTGTATTCGGTGGTTCATACATATTGAACTTGAACTTTCAATGCATGCGGGCAAAACATAGTATTTCTATCATGATTTACATGCATAGAAGTTGTGACGACTAACTAGGATTTGTTGTATGAGCAAACAGATCCTCATTAATCAGGGCAATGAAATAGGTGAATCCACACACCTTGCAGTTTACGTACAGAAATTACCAATGCTTTAAGTAAAACTTTCAACAAACCTTTTAAACCAACACTAAATTTGATACCGAGTTCAGATTCATGCTTACACTTTATCGCCTCAAAAGTCTAGGCACCCCATCTAAACAGATCTGAGGACAGACTTATGATATGGTCTTTCCTTCTCCTTTCTATTTTTCTACGAATTCAAGAAAAGTCCGCAAACTTCCTATCCTTGTGCTCAGCTAACGCTACGACCTTGAAGCGACAGGTGACTGTCCTGCAGTACATCTACGACAAATTCGCTTAGTGCAGATGAAGGGTCGATAACGAAACGTAACACGGAAGTAAGGAGTTTTAGATCAAACAGTTTTTGGTGTTACACTCAGGTCAACCTCCAGACCGGAAAGCAATTACATAAACTGTGCGCTTACGGTGAGTACTTGTTCAGTTTCGCAGCGCCACACAAGCTGAGTAGGATCTTATAGTTGGGTCAAGACGACATGAAGCACGGACAGCGCCGCAAGCGGCTGCGCTCGAAGGGAGCGGTGGAGCGTAGCGGTTGGGATCGTGTAAGGATCCTCGCTACCGTCACCCACCTCTGCTGTTCGCCATGGTCCCACCTCGATTCCAACCGCGGCCTCCACCGCACTGCTTCCGAGCGCGGCCACTTACGCAACGGTCCGTGCTTCATGTCGTTTTGACCCAACTATACATAACTGCTTGAGGAATTGCACCACAGTTCAAATCTTCTCGACCTGTGCTACATACCCGCAGCCAATTGTATTATCGACAAAAGGTTCACAACTTCGAGAGTGCTGTTTCTAATTTGCACGCAATTATGCTTTTATTTTTTTAAATTCATTTGTTTCTTACGTTCATTTTCTCCTCATTTTATTCATTTTTTCATTTAATGTGAACTCAGCAAGGAAGGGAAGAGGGTGGTCATTTTGAGGGTTTTTGATCACTTTAAAACCATGTATATAACTTGGGTGTATCTTGGCTTATATATATATATATATATATATATATATATATATATATATATATATTAGATTGATTATAATAGATGAATTAGAAAGAAATCAAGTGATTGGAATACACTACAGAAACGTACTAAAACTGCTAATAGAAGTAACATATTTATGATTATTAGAGGTACTTTATATAAGTTTCACTTCCTTCTCCACTATCAACTGACCGATTCACTTTTTCAGTTTCCTAACTACTTTAAATTTCCGTCCTCTTTTTGAACTCCTCCTTCATTTATATAACTGATTCGATTTGCACACCACACAAGTAGTGTCACATTTTGTATCCAAGGCATTTTTCCAGTCCACTACGGTTCCCATTTGTATAATTCTCACATTGAAGCAATTTTTTTTAATGTAAGAGTCTGAACTCGTACTTTGTTACATCATTTTCTTAACGGAACAACAACAGCCCTAAATTCATATGAACATACAACTTGGGTTGTTTAAGAGTCAAATAGTTCGCTAACGCTTTTCCCTTTAGTCTACTATTTGAAATGTCATGTTGTTTTTGTTACGAATATTTTGGTGGTTCATGTTATATCAAAGTCATCTCACCGTTCTCAAGTACGTGTCAATATCCTCAGAACACAAGCCCATTCGGCACGGCTCTTCTCTACTAAGTTGGAATATAGAGTAGTACCGTGATTTTCCAGAAGAATCTCATTGACAGGAACTGTGTAAATCGATCACTACTGTTCAGGAACACTTGAAATATGAGACACGCTATGAAAGAAAAATAGAAGAATAAAACTAGAATTGTACACCATAAAATTCTTTCATTAAAATCACATATAACTTACAGAACTTGTGATAAAAACCCAACGTACAATCAACACAATAAACCTGCGCGAAATTTCAAACTTCTCAAAAATAGGAATAACTGCTGAGCGAATTAGAGACAAGCGAAAGTATTCAGAGGGCGAAAGGGTATACGACTTTTTACTAATGAATTCAAACCTAGTGTACAAATGAAATACGTAGTTACGGACATGACGTGCATAAGCGTTTAAACTGCTTCTCTCAGAGGAATCTCACATAATTTGGGGAAACAGTATGAAATGGTGAGCAAGCAAAAACCCACAATTACGCTATATCCATATGGGACATGAACGTTTCGAAGCAGCTAACGATGATGCGCATAAACGAGTACAGCTTTTTCAGAGGATTAGCGGATACGCTTGGTGTCATTGCTCTATTGTTTTTGGTTTTCGTCTAAGAAATAACAAGCATTTTTCGACTTACGTATTCCTTCGCTTCTTAACCGTTGATATGATCGCTCATAACAGCGCAAAACACGAAAGGAACGTTATGTTAATCGAGAAAACCTAACTACACTGGTCTAATTTCAAGAAAAACTTAGGATGACATCATTGTTCACGAAGACCAAATTAAAGCTTTCGCACCATCCCCTCAAAGCACGTCGAAAAGCCGCCCAGCTAGGCTTACATGACGTCCATGTATAACCTTACTAATAATAGGCAGAAAAAACCGAGTAAATCAGAGCTTTAACGTAGTTATCTCTATCCATTGAATTAACTAGTGACCGGCCACATTGAACCACATGTTTGGTTGAAGAAGAGCACTTTCAGCAATCGAAACCATTTAGATGACGATCAGAAAATCTGAATAGGAGGGAAGGGTAAGGAAATAGAGGGTCAGGGATGTTAAAACTAAGCGAAAAACGTGGAAATGGGGAGCGTAAAGCTACTGCGACACAAAAACCAACAGTTCAAAAGTCAGTAACAAGTAGAGAAGACAGGAATTTTCAGCGAGAAATCGAAAAAAGTTTTGGTTGGATGAGTACGTGGAATCGAGTAAGCAAATACGAAAAATAGCAGGTCAAGTGATGGCATCATGTAGATCATGGTGTAGAATTTAGTCAATCAATGATATCTGAGCGAAACCCGTCAGCGTACGCTCGTCAGGAACCTAAACATGTAGCCATAGGTATTAATCTAGAATAAAGTGGGTGCAAAGACAACTAAAAACTATATACTGATAAAACAGCTATTAAAAACATAGATATGTACCTCGTTTGGAGCGACACCCGAGTTCAGTGCAAACGTCACCGATCGTTTATCGCTTTTCTGCTCCGCGAGATCGATGAGTTTCTGAAGATTTGCTGCTACGATCACTAGATCGTGGCAATCGATTAGTTCAGCAGTAACCAACTCGTGAGCGATGCCTTCTACTGAAACAAAATATATTTGGATGGCTATTTACTCAGTTTGTCCTCCACACTTCTCGCAAACTGAAAACCTTCATGAACTATCCGCTGGAAATGAAACTTAGCAGTAACGGCAAGTTTGCAATGCTACTACTGTGAAGGGGAATTTATTTGGGTTATGAATTAGTAAACTAGAAGTGGCTCTACCCATTGCCTAGATTTATGAAGACCCTAACCCTTGAAAGAAATGCGCTCTTGTGCACAAAACAAGGAAACTCGAAATGGCTGCTCCAAAACAGCAGAAAAATCCGAGAACAATACATGCTCCTTTCTTAATGCCTACTAGCATATCCTACTTCGTATCCAACAATTGAAAAAAAAATCAAAGAGATGAAGTTTTCAAAGAGTTTTTGACTCAACTTTTTATGCAAAGTTTTTAGAATGCTTCGGTATTATTTGTTGTAAACGGCGATCCAGCTGACTACCACAGAACTCCAATTTTCGAGGTCGGTACGTTCCATAATCGCGCGCTTTTGTTAGTCAAATCTAGCAGAGACCATTCAAGGAATATGCACTCAACCCCACGCTCGGACGTGAACACATTTATTTACGGTGTTCCGGATAAATAAGTATAGCGCTCAGCGTGATGACTTCCGAGAATGGTAACAAAAGAACTTTCTCCTTTTAAAATTGGATCAGTAGATGAGCATATCAATACACGAAGGCGACAATGAGCTTAAGGTGCAGACATCTTCAGCAGTCTATCTCATTGTTGTCTCGCATACTATTATGATCGTGTCATAATCTGACTTAAAGAGTGAGAGTTCTGCAGATAGTAGTACTCGGAGTTCACTACGACAAAACTGAGCGAACTCCCGAACTTAGTCATGCAATCCTAAAACTTAGTGGCTTTTCCTAGGAAAACCCCGTGTTGCCTCACCAGAACCCACACGGCTAATGCTACCATCTATCTCTTAGGGCTATACCTATCAAATTTAACAACAGCAATGTAACTTAGAGAGAACAAAAAAACAAAAATCAAAAGAAATGAAAGGAAAGGAAACAGCTACAAATAATTACAGATTACACGTACCTGTATCCGCACTTCGGGTGTAGTCAAATTTGATGTCATTTAGTTCACGCTGCTGATTCCTCACACGTAAAACCTACGAATTATAGTCAAATTATACAGAGAACTCTGAACAGCTCTACGGCCCCACCACAATGATAGACGCACTCTAATCGCATTTAACTGAATAAAATTAATCATTTCGGCTTCTTTCACTCCTTAATAAACGTACATGTTCAGACAAAGTGAGTCTTAGAAACTCCCAACTTACGAAGTACTCTACTCCAACATCATGTATTGCACAATGCATTACAACCCGAGATAAGAAGTAATCTCACCATTTAATTTTCTGAGATTTGAACGCGAGTTACAAGAGAATGGAAAAAGTAGCAAAAAAAAGGAACAATAAGCCCCTACTGAAACCACCTATTTGAAAGCCCAAGCAACGTAATTAAGGGGAGGAAGGTTCCAGGGGAAAAAAAAATAATATTTAAGAAAAACAAAAGTTCATATAGAAAATAAACCCACAAGATTGAGCGTTTCGCCAGGGGCGCCAGCCTCAGCACCGCCAGCTGGAACATTTTCAGCGTTGCCTTCGGAAGAAAGTGGAGCTCTTCGCGGCTCCTCTTCATCGCTCGACTCACTGCCAGGTGGCGAATCGTACTCGAACTCCCAGTTACCATCTTTATCCTTGCGAAGTTTACCAGATGCTACCTGTAGTGTAATGTAGTCAAAAGTGAATGAAAGGAAAGTCTAAAAAAGAGCAAACCAAGGTCTAATTTCGCAGAACAAGTCAATCGTACCTTCTTTGCGCTGTGGTGACTTATAACTGGCACTGCGGCAAGATTCTCGATTAAAGCATGCACAAGATATTTGCGATCTTTTGCTTTCTTGAAAAATGAGTACTTCAGCAGCTCAGCTGCAGTGGGTCGCTTCGCTGGATCCTTCTGAAGGAGGACTCAAATTGTTCAACTCCAGTAAAGACTAAGCATACATGTAAAGTGAAATCACAGTTATGTTCACAAACCTGCAGACAGTCTTTAATCAGTGTACGGAATGATTTTCCATAGTTCTTGTACTGATCTTTTCTTTCGGCGTTTGTTTCCAACGTGGGCGGATCATTTTGCAAAGTGAGCATCAACACCTACATAACAGTTGTTTGAACAAATGATATTTTTAAACGCACAGAGTGCAACTTACCTTCATTGGAGGAAATTTGTGATAGGGAGCTGTTCCTGTCGCCAACTCAATAGCAAGAATTCCCAAACTCCAAATATCAGCTTTGAAGTCGTATCCTTGAACTTGTTCCATCACCTCTGGTGCCATCCTAAAACACTAACCTCCTTGGACCAGCTGTCCCAATTAGGGTGCGTGGTCCAGTTCCGCCCAAGTCCCGCCTACTCCCTCCCAAACGCGCGCGCGCTGCGCCCACCCTGCTCCCATCCTACCTCACCCCTTACGCCCCACCCAGTCCTGTTGCACACGTGGTCGCTCGTTTTTTGATATCACTTGCGAATTTACACGGATACCTATTTCATGTGGATTGTAAAAAGTCTTGGTGCAAATGACATCGGCAAAATGGGCGACCACGTCTAACCCCCTACCGTAACCCCGAATTAACGAGGCCAAAACCCACCAGCAAGGTGTGCCGACGAATGTGTGACGAACCTTCTGAAACGCAAACACATGTGTTGAACACGAGGACAACTCGACCGCATGTCTGCTTGGAGAGATTCGGTCCACTATGCATGAGACGGAGCGATACGTGGATGGCGTGGCCGCGTTGCGCGTTGATTGGAGAGAGAAATTCCAGGAATGGTGAATTAAATTCACGTAAGTTGCGCAACGCCACCATTACCGCCATTCACCTCCGTATCGTCCACCGGAACTGTCAGCAATTACTCAAAATCATCAAAAGCTTAATGATCAGAAGCTGTACATAGACATATAGAAACTAAACTAACCAAGTCACTCACTCTCTCGCAAAGCCAACGCCTCAAACACCTACTTCAAAGCAGCGTTTCTCATACTCCAAAAAAAGAAACAAAGCATCAGTTAGGAAAAAATATTCGTTGTCATTATTCGTAAGACATGAGCAACACATAGGTATCTGCATAATTTTAGGCTGTTTTATAGCTCAGAGCGCAATTGACATGCAAAAAAAAGTACAAGACTGCACTTTACAAGCCGTCATGATCTATAGTTGAGAAGAAAAAACAAAAACAGTAAAAGTATTCTAGAATATAACGAAAAGATGGAAACGATGAACGATGCATGAATCATGACGAACTGTAAAAATTTAAGAACAATTTTAATCGACTTCTGGCCCTCAGTGAAATGAAATACAGTCACATAGCGGATACTCTATCCTCTCTTCTATCTTTACGCAGTTGCTGTAGAAACAACAGAGGTTTTCGCCATTTTGTAGCTTTTGGAACAACAAGGAAAAAAGGCTACCCTACTAAGAATTCTCAGTAATGTTTTTTTCTTCCTTCAGATGGTAAATTGGTAATACAGCGGCGTTTGCTGAAAGGTAATTTTTGGAAGTTATCACTAAGATACATAAGTAGCCCCATTTTCATGTGATGTACGGCAAAGAACCAAGAGAGTTCCTCTTTTTGAAAGTATAATATACATGACAAAGATTAACGCATCCTTAGTGTAAAGAGACCAATACATTTGTGGTCGTGCAAAATTGTTCGAAACGAAAAGAAAAACGAACAGAAAAGAGAAATGAATTTCACTCTTTGCCCACTAGTACCTTGCTAAGTTTTCTGATGAAAATATCTCTCTTAGTGCAAAAAAAAAACAGTCAGGGAGACTGTAAATTACTTAAGCAGTTCATTATTGAAATGCTCTGAGCCACAGAACAGAACACAAAAACTACAAAACAGCTCGAGTTGCTCGTGCATACTTCCTGGAGCCGACAGTTCACGTGCATGGATCCGATACTCATCAATTAGTCCGTACCTGTCTCGATAAATCACCACCAGACGATGCTAACCATCCAGATACACCAAAATCAGCTATTTGAACAGTACCATCATCAGAAATCAGAATATTACCCGCCTGAAAATTATCAAGTTAAACGTATCTCTTAAACTGTACAAACAAATAAAACGCATGCGTTTTAGTTTTAGACCACGAAACTTCTATTTCTCAATTTTACTTCGCTATTTCGCGAAATTCTCACTAAAAGCAAGAGTACCGCATGAAACTGAACAAATGTAAGTAGTTTTCATCACTTTACATAACTTATGTTTTTTTTCATTAATGGGGAAGCACAAATTAAACCCATCAGTGGTATAAAAAAGGTCGTTAGTGATACATTGAATTCGATTGCTTCTATTGGAAGGAGAAAAATATGGTGAGAAGCCGACAAAGATGTAGAAAAAGATGATGTGGTGCATATAAGATGTGTAAAAAGAAGGGAATAGACTCTATGGATTAAAATTATTTAAAAAAAACTATTTGTTATTCTATCACTGCTTGCTCACCTTGATATCGCGATGAATTTGTCCACTAGAATGGAAATAATCGAGACCTTTCAGTACCTCACGCAGAACTGTAGCAATAGTTGCCTCTTCTAGTACACCATTCATGGCTTGTTCCTTGCCAATCGCCTGAGAAAACAAATAGAAAAATGATAACTTCGCAACGAAAATTTCAAACCTACTTTAATCTTCCTTTTCAAAATATCCAACATTGATCCACTGTTCAGGAGTCGCATTACCACCCACAGCTCTTCACCGACTACGAAGGATGTATGATAGCTGACCACATTTGGATGCGCACACAAAGACATTGCCTAGAGAAAAGGAGATTTTATTAATTAATCATTAGAAAAAAAACTCCCAGGGAATTCTTGAGGTTCAACTATTTTGTTTGTTCTGTGTTGCGCTTCAATAAAAAAAAAGCAAACTCTTCATTCCCCACTCGAAATTAAGAAATATTTTCAAAATCACTCGGCTACGCTAACATTGGTTACCGGAGTGCCCGATTGAATCGATACTAGTGTTAATCATATAAAAATAGCAATATCACCCAAATCAAGCTAAAAAAGAAGGTGAAAAAGAATCTAAGTGCCAATGTCAGTTTAAAGAAAACAACAATTTAGAAGGGAAAACAAACCTGAATTTCATGACTGAGTTCATCAACTGATGTCTGACACTTCTCCAAATTTATACACTTGATGGCACAACGCTCATTACGCGGAATACATATAGCCTAGAAGATCAAATGTGAAATTACATGGAAGATCTTGTAGAGTTCCACTTTCTGGAAAAAAAGTGGATAGGGATCAGGATAGAACAAAGGTATAGATGTTGCTTAGAAATAAGAACATTTATCAAATAGCTAGTGGTTCAGTTTGAAGCCTGAAGAAATACCGAAAAGTAACGTAAAATCTGCCGCAGATTTCCCACTGAAAAAACAAACAGCATTGTTCCGCTCAAGTTACGCTGCTGGAGCTATATCCACTACGTGCTGCTTAGATGATAGGCATAGATACGTAATTTTGCTATAGCAGTTTGTACAATAAAAATCACAACTTGCACTAATATGAAAACAAACACATATTGTTCCAACAGTACTGTCTAAGAATCTTCTAAATCTATATGTGAATAATCAAAGAATCATAATTTCGTTAGTATCTAAATATTTCCTTTTCCTTACGATTCCTTTCTACACCCGAAAAGAAATTTAAAAAATCTCCAGCAAGCCCCTACCTTGTAGACTGTAGCTGTAGCACCAACTCCTATAGCATCCTCCAACACGTAATGTTCTTTGCTGTTAGGCCATACTGCAGATTGTTGGTTTCCAGTAGAGTGTTGTTGAGGATGTGGGACCGTTCCTGTTGGGCTGCCGGCAGTCAACGCCGCGGTCTGCTGATGTAGCGCTTCACCGGATGCGCTGCTTACCATCGAATTGGCTAACCCTGGACCGCCTCCACCAGCAGCAGCAACCACGCCGCCACCTCCACCTTCTGTCGATCCCATCTGAAACAAGCGAACGTAGTTAAAAAATGTAAGAAATGAGAAAACGGGCGCCATCAGCTATTTTACCCCTAAATTTCCTAGATATTCTTGAGGACGATTCTACTCGAGATTATTTGACCTGTTCAACGGGAGTAGAAAGCTGTTTCGAAATATGGAACAATGACGCGAAGCAAAGAAAGACATTCAGTTGAAAAGTTTTCCTAGAAACTGTAAACTGCTCCTGAAGGGTGTCAATTTATAATTTGAGTAAAACTTTGAGTACATTCTTGTGGATGCGTTGTTAATGGAAAACGGTGCTGACAGTCTTGACTAGCACGGTTCGGTTCCAATTACAAAATCCATCTGTCTGCTACTAGCAAGAATAAATTCCACCTTCTTTCTCCTACAAATATGGATCTGAGGTATGACAAGCCATTCTGTGTTGCTTCTACAGATAGGGCGACAACTTAATTAAGTTCAATCTTATACCCTATCAATCTTAACTACTGCCTGGGATTTCGACTGCATCATTGCCATCAAAGACTTAGAGATAGGCTTACGGCTGCTCATTTGAGTTTAAAACGCAAAACACCATCATCATCGCATTAGTGTTTGATGTTTTCGAGGTAGCGTATCGTTGAAAACTAGCAGAATAGTGGTGGTGTCTGGTTTAGAACACAGATAAAAAGTCGACAGATAGTTTAAAACCTATGAAGACGATGATTTACTGAAAATGTCAGATCGGTTGTAATGCTTCCCATCTTAAAACCTGCTTGATATAACAACACGGAAGAAATTGCTAATTAGTTACAAGAAATAACGTAAACGAGTTTGACCAAAGAAAAGGAAATTTTTGGGGGTATAACGACTGAAGTGGCGCCAGTAGTCGACGATGTTCACGAAATTAGGAAACAGAGATTAGGATCAGACTACCGCAAAAGAAACTATATAACAATCGTATATTCCAATAAACATGTGTTGCAGCACGACAACATGACAAGCGGGTTGACAAATGGATTTTTTTTAAAGTTGACACAAAATAAGAGGAAAATAAAACGGGCTTACAGGTGAAAAATATTATTGAAACGTCATGATCCTAAACAAGGAGAGATGTAATTTCTTTGGTTTCCAATCGAGAATTAGAATTGGACTTCTCACAAACTTGAATTGAAAAAAAACTTACTTCTTCCTAGAAGTCAAGGAATCAATAGTTCGTGCAATAAGTAAAGCCACAAATTGTTTCTAACTTATACGCGGAAAACGAAGGTAAGGAAGAAACTGAGCTCATTCACATCGGAAAGAACTTGCAGTAGAAATTAAACGATATATGACAACAAAGCGACATGAAAATAATCGCCAATTCCACTACGGCGAAGGGTTACACTAAAAAGTTTCTAACTTTAACCTATAAAGTGGCTGTAAACACACAGGTCTTCACAATTGTTGCAAGAAGAGAACCTTGTTTTTTTTTTAAAGAGGACCCTCGAGAGAAGTGCTACCTGCTTTGTATAAGGATCATTTCAAAATTAACAAACTAGCAGAAGTCAAACAGGCAAAGCAAAAGTGCAAAACTGCACGTCAGTTACCGTATCTGTGTTGAGAAATATAGGGATTCTTGGGTACAAAAATTCTGGAAATTACGTAAACGCATTTGTTTCCCATTCACGACGAATATTATGCATAAAAATGACAAGCTGTGAATCATACGTAAGTGGAGCAATGCGAAACCAATCCTGCTTATTCAATTGGTTGAGAGACGATTCAAAACGTGTTTTACGCTACCCTAAGTGAGCGCTATTACTGAAAAAGGACTACTTTAGCGAAAACTACCAGCCTACTATATTGTAGAAGAAAATGTGACGTTTGTTCTCAGTATTTCGCAGTTTAGATTTATTGTCGGACAAACTGACTGTGGTGAGATCGGATCTCACCGGTCAGTTTGTATCTGCTGGTGGGATCGGAACAAACGAAGAAATCTCTGGGTCGTATTTTTATTTTTAGAATCCCCGAAAACAGCTCAAGTACCCAATAACTGCATATAAAGAAAAAACAAGAAAAGGTACTGAAACTTTTGCTGCTATCAATCGCGTCAAAAATTTGGGTTCTGAGGACAATCTTGAGTGTCCTGAGGCTTCATCAGAACGAAACAAAGTAATAAAATCATACAAACATAACTTTAAGGTCGATATGCACCGATTGATGATTCGATGTAGAACGATTTCGCCATTATTTTGAAAACTTCACTTCAACATAAAGGTGAAGAGAAGAGAACAGCCCACGGCTTGATCGCCCAGGTTATTGGGTTTTGAGTTGGGTCCTCAGCAGAGGTTTCTCAGAGCAATCTCAGAAAACCACAATGTCTAACAATACAACACGGTGTAGGAGAAAAAGCGCACTTTTACTTTTCAATACAACCTACAATACATTTTTATCGGATATACGGCTATCCAATAGAAATTCGTCTGCGGCTAAGTGCACCATACAGTGGAGGTACCTTTTCAGCCCTGGAAATGTTTGCCCGAAGAACAACTAGGTCCCGCAACGGAGTGCTGTATCATCAAATATGCGGATAACGTTGAATAATGTAATAGATGATATATAATAGCAAGAGAAATCAATATAGTACAAATATATCGAGTGCTATCTCAGGTTCGATACGCATTTTGAAATCGTACATCTTAATAAGAACATACCACATGTTCAGGATATGTTCTTGAAACATTTGTCTTTCTAATCTTGTTACATAAAGAGTTGTTGTGCACCAAGCGCAGAAGGTCCATGGTTTTCCGACGTTATATGTAGGAATCCTACAGGAATTGCTTCTGTGATGAAAACCAAGCGACGCTCGGATAACAGAGGCAAGCGGGTTGAACGAGATGGCAAAAGTAGAAGTGAACGACTGAGCCTGTTCAATAACCACATGAAATCACAATGCAGATGTGAAAACTAACAACATCTCGAAATGAGTGCTTGTGGAAGAGCGGTCTTCTCGCGTTCACGTGGACTTAACCCACGCTACGCATAAGGTTATGTCCACAGAACCGGTGCAGTCGAGCTAAAAGTAAATAAAGACGAATAGCCGCTTTCTTTCAAGCAGAAAGTGGATACTCTAACAGGGACGGGACCACTAAGGAGTTATTAATTTAGCCAAATGTCGAAAGTTCGCAGATGCAAAGCAAGACTACATCATTACGTTACTATAGCAGCTTTCATACAATATGCTCAGCACTATTAATTATTTCTATAAGAAAATATGAAATCTCCTATAACAGTCAGAGTTGTTATAGGATGTTGATAGTTGATTAGATGTTTGGAAACAGAAAACCAGGCAGTGCTTCTGAAAATCACTAAAATATGACAAAAATGCACGTCAAAAATCAGAGCCGGAAACGAACCACAGTAGTTTAACCAAAACCACGACGAGGATGTTATTCGCTTCTGATAACTGACGATGAAAAACTTGTAAAAGTATTAATAGAACGGGAATAGATTCTTACTTCTAAACAAATTAACGTGCCCATCAGTAATTGCCCACATATAAATAGTTACTAATTGTTCCAATGAATTTTAAAAGACTATTCCTCCCCAAAATATTTCCGCAAAAACAGAAGAAAGAAACGGAAATGAAGTGATATCATTAGCCATTTAATTGAATAACGATGCTGTTACACAGTTGAGGACAAGCACATCTACCCGTTAACGTAAAATTAAAACAAAACATGGTTAGAAAAGAATGATTATGAATGTTTCGCACAGAAAGACTTTCTTGTCTCACTGGAACCGTTGACCAGGACAAGTAATTTCGCAATGGTATAACCTAACGGAGCAAACTCAATTTACGTCAATGTAGTATGAAAAAATGTGTCATTGCTGAAGTTAATGACTCACAATAGTCGGAACTACGGATCTTGACTAAAATAGAAAGTAGAACTTGTAATCAACACATTCCACAATAATCCCACATCAAGAAAAAAGAACTGAACGGAAACGACCAGAAAAAAGACAAGGTGTCGAATCAATTACTGTATCAGCTTTTACATTCTGATAACATTATTCCGGAACAAGCAATAGAGCGACACAAAAACTCTGTTACGTGAACTGGAGCTGCGATTTTTTCCGGTATATGCCACGAAAGGCATTCCCGCAATTGCAGACACAGCAGCTAATCGTTCGTCTATCAATGAACTGCCGCATAAATGCCGGTATCCATGCCTGCATACTTCCAGGCAACCGCGGCGCATGCGTCAATCCTCTCACAGAGATTGATGTATGTTTTATTTGTCTGCATTCCTCTTTGCCTTCATTCACTTTCGTCTTAGTCGCGGCACAACGACAACGCGTCAACTCACTGTTCTCTTTTCGCGTTGCGGTTGCATGGAAAAACATAGGTTGCTATGCCTATGGGGAAAGTGAAGTTGGGGGGGAGGGACTCAACAGCGGTCTCATTTGTGAAGCTCTATGTTCCTTTTTTTCTTTCCGTAACGTTCTTTAGTTTATATATCACAGGTCCTCTAAGACGAATGCTTAGCTTTTAGGGCGTCGACTAACCTGGTTATTCACTTCCAGAAATTAGAGCGCGGTTGAGTGCTTCCCCTCCTACCAACTACACTTTATCCCGTCGGTGCAAGTGTTCACGATAACTTCTGAGGCGTAGGAGCCTTCATAAAATAATGAATTCATTCGAGTAACGTCCAGATTCCGCTCATTTCAGTATAGTTTCCGAAAGTTTTGCTTCAAATGCAGACGGAATCGCAGAAGATCACAGATTGTTCACTACGATGAAAATTTTAATGGGTTGCGGATCTTGGATATAATTGAAAGATATAATTGGTTTACTGAATACTTTTCTTTACTTTGACTATTGACTCATCTTCCCGTGATTGATTCGATGTAATTTGGAGCCGGATCCGATTAGTTTCTTCTAGAAAGTCACTTTACATGAAACCAGTCACAAAGAACAAGCACAAAATGAGTGGATAATTTGTATCTTAGGTTTGAAATGTCATCTTCTTCCAAAATCTCTTCCCGATCGCCTAAAATTACTACTGTAAATGTGATTAACATTCAGTTACTGCAATAAATGATAACTGTATGAAATCGATTAAATGAGAAAAACAAGTTCTGTGGCGATGCAAATGACGTTATGCGTGTGTATACGCCCTTGTTATCACATGACAACCTATTCTTCCGTGTCATGTGCGAGATCGCCGACAGCAATCAGCATCATCGATGTTTATGATAGGAATCGGAACCGAAATCCGATCACGATCACTTTGAACTATTGTATTAAAAGTGTGAGAAAAATCCCTTTGAAGGTGGAGAGAGAAAAGAACGATAACAAAAATGAGGGAGAAGCGTATGTTCTTTGGAGATCTATTCGAGACTGAAGCCATTGTATGCCATGAAAAAGGGAAAGGATGGACCAGCCCTTTCCAACTCATAACCTGGATCACAGGATGTAAAGAGAAACTACTTAAGAAATTGTACATTTGTACAACTGACAAAAATAAATAAATATGGAAATGAACATAAATTTAAGAAGATACACCTAGAAGCAGCTAGTCAGGTTCATAACAATGAGAATGACTTTTAAGATTAAATCCACAAAAAGGCAAAATAAATAAAATAGGAGATAAAATAGATCGTTTCGCCTCTACCTAGACGATCACAAGTCACGTCATTGAAATACGCCCTTTGATTACCTTATAATTTCGAAACAAAGAACCCTACCTACTATCATTTGAAATAATGACTCACTGTACTTCAAAAAAAAAGGCTATCAGCGCTGAAGGAAAATGGACCTGTTTATAGAAAAGAATCACGAGAACATTACGTATGTAAACCGATATGAGTCAACAAACGTAACTATTAATGCACAACAGTATACACCCACATGGAGTATTGTTGACGAGGCACAGCTGCGCAGAGTAGAGGTTTTCAAGGGGGCCAAGGGAGGAGCTTATAACAAACAGACATCCAGAATTGTACTAGATAACGGTTTATTTTAAAGTTTAATTATTTCCACGGTGAGTTCTTCGAAATCCCTCACGACACAATACATATAAAAAATAGAGATATGAATGTTTCGAGAAGAGAACATATAATCTCGAGTCAAAATGGGACGAAGCTCGGAACAGTTGCATTTGAGCGGTGGATCGTAGAGGTCAAGATCAAGGTGGGACTCTTGCTAGCACCACCCATCCCCGAAAGAGCAGCTGCTTAGGCAACTGCAAAGTGCTTCATGTCGTTTTGACCAGACTATATATTTAGAACCTCGTCATCAAATCTTAGAACCAAAAAAAAAGTTGGGACGACAATCGAACATATAGTACAGTCAGGTCAAAACGACATGAATCACGAGTGTGGTTGCGGTGCAGTTGCGTACGCGGCGCGGTGAAGGCAGCAGTTGGAACCGAGTTGGAAAAAACCGTCGCAAACTGCAGCGATGGTGCCAGTAAGGGTTCCGCCACGCTCCTACCCGCTCCACCAAAGGGCCTCGAGAGAAGCCACGTACGCAATTGCGTACGTGCTTCATTTGATAGTCTTGATCACCGTTTCAACTTATTTCTGTTTCTCGACCTTTGTGAGAACTTCCGGCGTAAATTCCTACATATGGGGATAATTTAGCTGTTACTGAGCCAGAGATGTAGTTATTTGAACCCTCCACTACCCAGAACACTACAAATACATGGGCACCATAAATCCCTACTATTAAGTGCTCATTTACATGTTGATTATAATCTATTTATGATAGGCTGTCGTAGGTGGTAACGGGTTAACGACGTGCGTAATCCCATTCATGAACAACTACACGTAAAAGGATGAAAAAGTACCAAAAATAAGAAAAAAAGCTAAATACTGCCACTAAAGACACTACGACAGTACGAACGGTCGTCTATGAAAGATCAAAGATAATGCTCAGGTACCATGTCCCACAAAAAGTGAAAAGCATGTAGTCGTCAACGTATTGAACAAATATTATAGTTCATAGCAAGATGAGGAAACAAGGACCACTCACTTGTTAGTACAGCTGGACTTTCCAAAATTTTCAGTAAAAGAAAAAAAGAATCATATTAGAAATCATAGTTCATGGGTAATTAACTAAGCAAGGAATGAAAAAAGTGTGGAAAGGGATGATTTAGTGACGTGTTTTGCACGCAACAATGTGAAAAGTTACGAATGCCTGGGAATTCTTTCGAACGATTAGGAAAAGACAACTCGAAAAAGAAAAGGAAAAGAGTTGGCGACGAGCAAAAAGAAACGAGGAAAGACGAGGAAAGAATAGAGTAAGAAAAAAGATGAAGAGCCACGACGATGACTATAGAAAACGAAGTACGCACGTGTTCTATAGTAGCTAAATCAGTACTAAAAGAATGCTCGACAACAAAAACGAAGAAAAAAAGGACATCACACCCGACGACAAAAGTCGATATTTCGGACCAAAACCGATGTAATCAAAGATCAACTATCACAATGAGATTTGAAACTTTATTCACTTAGAACAACAAAAGCTGAAGGTTTCATTCCTAAATATTCTTTTGATTACGGTCACGTCATGCGCAAATTGAAGTTGCAACATTCGATTAGGAAAGTAAATTTAGTAGACTACATGCATCGGGAATATCACATAGGCACCATCGAATAGGATAGGGTAAAATCAATGAATAAATAATTTAATAACTCAAACAAGGGAGTAAACTATAGTATTGAAACACAACCTTTTTGCGGTTACTAGCAGTCGACTTACGGTTGTTGTTTTAGTCGGCCAATCAGCTCGTTGAGGACTTGTATTTGAGCCTAAACATGAGGAACTTGAGACTACTGAAATTGAATGGATACGAAAAAAAGGAAAAAGAAATAAATAAACATAAAACACACATATCCCCAAATTAGTGATGGTGGTATAGATTAAAAGCGGAAACTGTTATGTTAGTCTATGGGGCATAAATACAGTACAACTCAAAAGTAAAGCTAGTGGGTCAAAACGACATGAAGCACGGTGCAGTTGCGTAAGCGGGTGCGCTCCAAGCGGTTCGGTGGTGCGTAGCGGTTAGGATCGTGGGAGGACCCTTGCTAGCACCATCCACGGCTGCCGTTCACGACGGTCCCACCTCGATTTCAACCGCTTTCTCGCTTCGAGCACAACCTTCGATTGCCGAAACCAGCACTAGTAAATATTTCGAACGAATACGCGGACGGCAGGTATGAAAATGATATTTAGGCGGTTCTGCCACTATTTCTATCCTGGGACGTGAAGGCACAATATAGAACTGTGCTCAGACAGGTACACCAAAGCACTCAAAAGTAGCGACGGATTCTCGGATCACTGACGACCGTCACTGGAATTTGTACAGTGACCTCGTCTGAGTCTCTATCCTCTACCCTGCCCCTACGTTTTTTTTCGCGCATGCGCGGACAATTAATGAGAATTGTCTTTGTAGTGGAAAAGTAGGTTAGTACAGTACAACATTAGTCTGTAGCTATATAATGTCGTGTCGTCACGAGATTTCAGGATTACAATATTTTTATTAAGGTGACAAATCCTCTTATCAGTGCTTATAGTCTAAATATTGTAGTGGAATAAAATAAGGAAAAAACGAAGCTGCGAGTCTTTTTGAAAATGCTTTTTCCCTCAGAATTTTTTAACTAATCAAAATTCTGGATTTGATTAATTTCTAACCCTATAGCCCTGCGGATTGTTGAAATTTATGTTCCATTTTTGGAATGCATTTTACACTTACAGAAGAAAATTCTCTTCTGTAAGTGTAAAATGCACTTACAGAAGGGAATCGCCCAGAACAGCCATTACAACGTAAAAATTCTAAGTTCCTATGCCTGGTTAAACTATTCAGATAACAAGGAAAACACGTAATTTATGGATGTTTGTGAATAAAAGAAAAGAATTGGCTTACCAGTTGGATGAATAAAAAACGCCAAGGATTTTATCATTTTCATTACGGCATGCGCGTTTTCTTCAGTTTTTTCTTCCATCGCACAACTCAGCGAGGATGCAGTAATAAGAGGGTAAGACGTCCCCACAACGTCTACGCGTTCGAAGGTTGGGTAGGTTGGATATCACCCAAGTCTTACCGAAAAATCTCTAAGTAAAATAAACTGATAAATTGGTGACGGTCTTGAACGGAAGAATAAATACAGTGAATCCGCTACCTAATGGAAGCACGAATCCGCAAGATCTTTACGATCAGAGTGAGATATCCTGTGGACTCTCCGTCTGATTCAGTGTGACAAGTGAATCGCTGTGCTCAGCAAGTTACTGTGTAGATCGAATGGCCCGTAGTATTCACAAACTTCTACGAATCCGAATTGAAGTCGAACGCGTTCGTACACCTCAGGGGGATTGATCACTCCAAACATTCTATCACTTTTGATACAAATAAAATGTCGTCAGGATTTGTTGGAGTATCTTCCATTCACTTACATGGAAGAAAATGCACCTATCGACATACGTATTTATGGGAATCCAAACAATCGTTGCCACTGACTAGATTATGTAAGCGTGTAAATTGCATTGTGATCATTAATTGTACTGCAACTTCAATTTCAAATCTATGAGTACGCAATACATTATTTCTGGTACAGTCAGGTTTATCGAAACGGCACAGTGGAGCTAGCGGCTGGAAGGTGGGACCCTCATCACACAGAGCACCACTCATCACTGCAGTTCGCGATGGTCCCACCTCGACTCCGGCCGCTAGCTCCAACGTGACCTTCGAGCGCAGCCGCTTACGCAACTGTACCGAGCTTCAGATCGTTCTTACATAATCGTAGAAGGTCATAGAGTTAGCGAATTCAAGTTAGTAGCGATCAAAAGACATAACTAAGTAAGTTTAATTCACTTCGAAAAATTCAAACTACATTGGGATCACGATGTAGACACCGACGGGCACCAAGGAAAGCCAGAAACAAAATCAAAATCGAAAAAGCTAAGCAGTGTCGGTGTAAGTGCTACATTTAAGTTTTGATATGCTTTCATAGTTGTCAGAGTGGGACCTGAGGATCGCAGTGATATCTTTATAGATCCGGATCAGCTCTAGCGCTCCGACAGCCGGACAAAACAACTGTGAAGCGTAGTGTGAGTGCGGACAACAAAAATAAGCACTCGAACGAGTCAATTAACGGAACGAAAAAAAATTGGCGTCATTAATCGCTGTAAAGAAGTGTGTTGTATCAGCTGAGAGCAAAATGAAAAAAAAGAAAAAGAGAAGAGTGTCCGAAGTTTGACAACGCCGCCTCCCATCGAGCGATCCGCACAAGTCGTTTAGCGATTGGAAAAGCGTGTGAATAAACAGAAAGCAAGCACGCTCTCTTTGAAATTGCATGCACTGCTCGGATGACAAACTGTATGAGCAGGGATGAAGATACGCAAACAACCATTTTTCGATACTAGTCTATCGATGAATTCGAAGATAACTATCCGCTGGTTGTCCCTTCAAATAAAATGTTTTCTCTGGTATCAGATGAACGATGTTATCTCAACTAGTTTTCCCTGAGTTTCGAAGTTCTTTAGGATGCGAGATAAGAGAGTACATAGTTACATCAGCATCAAGTAGAAAGAGTAATTTTTGTTTTCACAGGGGCCTTGAAGAGTCATATAGCCAAGGAAAAAAAGAAGGAAAGTTTGCTCACCTTAGCATGTTTAATTTCCAGATCAGCAAGATCGGCAAGGTTTTTCTTGAACGCCAAGACGCGGCGTTTTTTCAGATCCTTTAGTTCGGTCTTTGCCAGTGCGCTGATATCCTCGAACTTTTTGCAAGCTTCTTGTTGCTCGGTCTCTGCCTGAAATATTAGGGTGTGGCGATCAGGTAGAACGACACAGAAGGAAAAAAGGATGTCTTTGAAGACTGGCACTCAGGATAATCCTGTGTTAGATGGACGGGAATATACTGGGGAAGGATGCTATGAACTGCAGCATTTGAGGTCATAGGAGGCAGTTCTTAACATGTGGCTCAAATGAACAAAGTACCTCATTATTTGAAAAAAAAAAAGTGCTCACTGAAAATTATCGCTATTAGCCGAACAACACAGAGAGGTCCTGTCGACTAATGACGACATTACGATGCGAAAAATGTTATTCGGCAAAATAATGAATGACGCTGTATTACGGGATATTCTCGATTTAGTTCCATCAAAGAATAGATCCTCAAAGTATACCATAAAAAGAAAGATAGAGGCTGATATTTGGAAAATGCGGATCGTTTTCCTTATTCCTAGACGATCCCTTTTCAGATCAGTCTCTCTCGAGGCCCCTCAGTGCAGTGAAGGGAGGCTAATGTAAAAACTAAATCAATAGTAGTATGTAATAGTAAGAAAAATGGAAATTTTTGAACAATAAATAGAATAAGAAACAACAAGAAAATGTTCCACATCAAGCTAATCAGGGCATTAAATCATATTAATATGACAGCAGACATTAAATAGTTCATCGATGGTTGTGGTTCTGGTTTCAAACTTGCCAGATGTTACGTACGGCGCCTGGATAATCCATAATATTAAAGATGATTTGTGTAAGTGGAACGCCGCCTCATTTGTCGGATAATGGCGTGTTTTATACACTGCTATACATCTTAGTAATCAACCTAACGATTTTGATGAGATAAAGAAGGACCTTTCGTAGTTGGAAGCATCAGAAATTTAGAAACAATGTCAGAAATAAACAAGTAAAATGTGAACAGGTAAACAAGGAAAACTAGAAGCAGAAAATGGGCTCTGTAGTTAGACTTTATGAACTTATTTACTCCAAAATCGATCACCTTGTAATAACACGGGATAATTATTGTGAACTTATGAGATACACATCCAGAAACAATTTCATAGGTCTTATTCCTTGAATTTAGTAATCGTATCCGTTGGTTAAAATCGATAAAACAGGAAATTCGTAACCGAGTAATCGATAAAAATGCTTGACACCGTACCTTAGGTATATCCTTGTTTCGTCCCCGTGCACGTTCGAGATTTTTGTTCGCCGCTTCGTAATTGGCGAGACATCGCATGCGACGATACAGCAGATCCTAGAAACGAGAACGAAGTAAACTAACGAGTAAAACAATCGGCTTGAATCGATAATCGATTTCGGACAAATTATTCGAGAAGTCAGAGTATCGGGGGGAGTTAGTAGACTAAACCCGAGACATCTATGAAAAGTGCACGACAGTATATCATGTTTAGCCGCTCCGAAATCAGGAAAAACGGCAGAGAAGCCCCTCTCAATGAACAGACAGAAGAGAATCATGCTTGTTTCACGTGCACACAGCTGTCAACTCGTCAAATTTCTCTCGTCTTCTCGGATCTGAATGACAGCTACGCGGAGGAAAAAGACGTGAAACGAAGTCCACAGTATTTTCAAGGTTACGTTAGAAAACGTCCTCAAGCAGGACTAAAATGTTCTAGAGAATTTCAATTAGAAACTCTATAAATACATGAAAAAAGACCAGAAATATCTGGAACACAAAAAATCAATGGAAACGCTGGAACCGGATTCAGTGGAATAATCTGGAAACGCAGGGAAAAATTATGAGTCATCTGGGCACAGGAAAAAGCTCTTCATCACAAAAAGAAAACCGGTAGATTGTTCTGATAAGAAAAGAATATGACTGCAGGCCTGCTATTCCGTGGAAAAGTCTGGCAAAGCAACAGGAGGCACCCAATTAGTTGCCGGAAAAAAGTGAAATAACCTAGATTTTTGTGTGGTATGTGTAAAAAAGCGGTGGAGAAAGAAAGCAAAGACGAGAGTATCCTGATGAAAGGCGAGTAAGTCCGCGTTTAATTTACTTCATTTAGTCATCTTAGGAGAAAGCAGAAAAACACACCAACATCATTTTCGCACAAAATTGGAATTTTGAGACATGTGCTACCTACATACTCTTAGCTATTTTCCACAGCTACTGAGGCGTTTAAAATGAGTTAAATGAGGCAGAAAACCCGTTTACATTCGACAGGCAAATGGAAACCTACAGAAAATTAGGAGAACTGATTGTTTTTCTGTTCATGGAGTTGCCGAGGAATGGAGTCCTCCACGATACCCGTAAATCCTAAGACTCTCAGTGGTAATTCATTGCATATGAATGGTTCCAGAAGAAAGGATAAGAAGTTTGTTAATGATCTTAAGTTCCTAAAACTTCGTTGTAGAAATGCTCTTATCTTCCAAAGTTCGATTTTATATACTGTAAAACCTTCTGTAGGTAGCGGATCTTCAGCAAAACAACCAGAAAGGCAATAAATGAATGGGGGAGAAATTTTACGAAAAAATCATTTCTAGATGAAAAAAAGATGGAAACGAATGGAAAACGAGCGGAAAAATGATCTCTGCATGCGTTTTTAGGATATTTTCTCTCAACGTGTTTTTATTCTGATTTTGCATTTACATTTACAATGCCACAACCGGTTGTTTTCCTGATTTTCAAAAAATTTAAAATGAAATCAAAGTGTGAAAATAAGCCTTTTCCAACAGTGATATAGTAGGCGTTTCCTGAAAATTCAAACGGCCAAAGCCATTGTGCCGGAAATCACTTCATCAAAGCCACAGCTCCTCCAATACGCTTGACATTCGTCATTTTTTCTATGATTCCATGCCAACGCCGTTACGTCACAAGAACGACAACTCCGGCCGAAACATCGACGAAGCCGGCTGAAGAATCACAATGAAATGTTGGCGCCTCCGGAGGTATTGTTCGGATTTGAATGCTATGTGGCCATCATCATCGTCTCGTCGACGCTTTAATGGACAATCCACGGGGCCACCATAAGCCCGCCTACTCATCGAAACATCAAACAATGTTGAGAAATCAAATGAATTGATGAAATGAAAGAGATTTGTGGCGATTTGTTTGAACAGCTGAAGATGGCAATTATGGAGAAAAATATGAGTCATCAGAGCACGAGAAAAAGCATGCTTTTTGGAAAAAAAACGGCGGATGGATACTATTTATTTAAAGGCATGAAAGTCTCCTGTAGAAAATTATTCTGAGTCATTTAGCTATTTCTGCTGATATTTTTGAACGTTAGGGTGCGCTTGCAGCTAACGTCCTAAAAGAGCAAAATCTAAAGAAAAATAATTAGCTCTAATAAAAACGGTTAAAATCAAGTTTGAAATAATTTAATAAAACTTGCTTAGGATTAACTTAAAAGGAAAAAACTCAATAGTACTTTTTTGGTATACAACAGTTTGTTTAGATTTACTGCTAAAATTAATTTACTCACACTGCCTCAGGTCCGTCCTAGGAACTACTTCTATGTAATTGTGCAGATAGCAAAGGAATGCAACTGCAGACCTATTGTTCCAAGGAGAACTCGGACAAAGCAGTACGAGGAAACCAATTGTAAAAAGGCTTTAATGTAGGCCTATGGTCACCACCATAAGTCCGCCTACTCATCGAAACCTTTGTTGTTAACAAACGAAATGAAGTGATGAAATGTGAGAAGCTTTTAATGCTTAGTTTGAATAGCGTGGGAGTGGAAATTTCTATAGAATCGAATTTACAGGAAACTAGAACTCAAAACCAATACCTCATAGCCTCACCACTGCGACGCCAGTGCGACAAAAAAAAGTCGTTACATCGTTCATTACACAGAATGAATCAAATGCGGTTAGTCATCGTATTCTCTATCGTGTGTCGTTGCTACCTCATTTGATCTCCACACACAACCAATTATATACTGATGAATTCATAATTTGAGGAAGGAGTAACACTTCTCCACACGATAACCATGCACACTTACTTAGACCTCATGCACAGGGATAAAGGCATCACCCCACGAATCTGAGGTGGTGCAGATTTTAGGTGGAGTAATCGTATACGGGATGGGAGACTACGAAGAGGGGATGATTCCGTCCATTTCTTCCTAATTGCCGTAAAAAAAACGTCCCGGAAGATGCGGCGCCGCACGAGACTGGCGTGCTCCAGTCGAACTCCCTGTAGAAAATAGTGCGCCAAAACGCCTGAAGCTGTATCTTCCGGGCCGTTTTTTACGGCAATTAGGAAGAAATGGACGGAATCACTTCCCCCCCCCCCCCTCTCTCCATAGTCCCCCATCCTGTATACGAATACTAGACCTGTAATCTGTACCACCTCAGATTCGTGGAGTGATGCCTTTGATATCCTGATAAGAACAAATGGAGGAGAATTTCAATAAATAGTCGGTTAAACGAAGGCGGGATGGATTACTTCTTTTTGTGAATCCACAGATATTTTGTAAAGACGAAAAATCTTTGAAAAAAGTATTTTTCTTCTTAGATTACTAACTAGTTAATATCTTTAAAATTCGTTTGCATCCATCAAAATGAATTGCTACTCCTGCACCACTTTGAATTCAGAAAAGTGAGGAGTGAGAAACGAACGGCATAGAAAAAATTAGAATTTTGAAAAAGAAATCTCTTTAAAAAGACCAAAATCACACGGAGTTCCGTCAAATGTGCTTGTTCTACAGGAAATTCACACCTGAAAGACAGAAGGAAGGAGCACATTTCTAGAAGAAAACCACTACAATTAAATATTCCACCATTTCGATTATAATTGATCTGAGTATTTGCAGAGGAGATCGATACAATAAAATAAAAAAGGCTAGTAATTCATAGCATTAGTGCCTCCGATAGCAGAAAACACACGCAAAAGCTGGGCGAGTGAAGGAAAAACTGCATATGATGGTCGTTGAATCCTGCCAAAATCCATAAATAAACCTCTAGCAAATGTGACTAAGTGCCACCGAATGACTGCTTTTATAGGTTCCATGGAATTCCATGGCTGGCTCATCAAGATCAAAAAATCAAGGTCCAAAAATGGAATGACTTCTCTTAAATGAATGTGAAGCTCGCAAACAATCACGCCCCAAAAACTAAGCTTTTCAGCTTTTCATTTAGAAAGAAGCAGCTTCGGAAGGGAAAATAAAAGGAAGACAAACAATAGAATAGCAGGAGAGGATCAGCTCCGAAATTGAACAAACAATTGAAAGTCTAGAGTATCTTTGGTAAAAGTCAGCGAGAGAGAAAAACAAAAGATCAAACATCGAAATATTGGAATTCAGAGGCAGCGATGAACAAAAATATTTTTGTTGAGTAAGAAGTAAAAGTGACGATAGTTTTTTTTTTCGACAATAAGCTCAGAGATCCCTCCGTCCTTCTATTCAAACAATCCACAGCAGGTTTCTAGGCGGTTTATTCACGACCGGAAATGAGCAGATCCTTCATTGCGGCTGGGGTTTTCGCCCCGATAATGACTTCTCTGAACAAACGTCGGTCGGTCTAACACATGTTCCAAAGCAGAGAAAAAAAACCATTCGATAAACCGGGTCCATAACTCAATCTCCGTGGCACATTACGTTGCACAGAAATATTATTTTTGACTCAGTTGCGTCTGGTCTGGTCTCTAAAACATAAAATACGATAAAATCTCCTACTCCTTTATGATCATGCAAAACTAGATCTTCGGAAATTGTACACTATGTAAAAGAATCATCCAATAGATGAGAACTAGATACAAAAAAAAATAAAAAGGAAAGGAAAATATATTTGAAAGAGTGCAATCATATTTCTGCTACTGCTTAAAAGCTAAAGAATCACGAAACTAGATTTGTTATATTTTTTCGCATTTTTTTCTACTAGAACTATTTGTTATATTTTTTCACATTTTTTTTCTTCTAGAACTATTTGATATACTTTTTCACATTTTTTTCTTCTAGAACTGGCAGCGAGAAAAAGAGTCTGATAGCAGGGCAGCAAATGTGGACTATTTTAAATAGTATATATCATAAAAATTTCTTATATCCCAGGAGAGATTTCTTCTGATTTTTTCCATTCCATAGACGAAAACATGCTTTCTATTCATTTAAGGTAATCCTATTTCACTTCCGCAAAACTAGATGCACTTATTCAGAATTATCGGGGATCTCTTGGAGAATTCCACGACGCTTTTCGTGAGGAGAGAGCAGGACTCTCTTCGGAATTTTCAGTAGAAACGATGAAAATGATGATAGATTTAGGTATGCTAGCAGACAAATTAGTGATTATTGAGAGTTTCGTGCAATTCTGCACAATTTCGCCGAGCTAATCGATCAGAGATTCGTTTGCGAACCAAAAAATGATATCATCGACACGGAACTGCAAACGATGCGACGGCAGTCACACCGATTTTATTACGATGACCTTTGGTGTCGGCCTTCACAGCTTGCATTTGTTGCGATACGGTGAATTTTACTTCCTCGAAATCTGCAGTGATGATTCGATGATGACGGAAGAACATCTAAAGTCAGAACCAGTAAGATAAAATAAATGCATAAAGTCAAGTTGAAATAGACAAAAAACCAATAATTCCGCTAAAATCAATAACACTGATTCTTTCTGTGTATTTCAACGTCACTTTACTCATTTATTTTAATCTTATTGATCTGAGATATCCGGTTTTTTGCTGATCCTCATGGTTTACGAAAAAAAAAACGTAGAATTTTCGAGAAGAGAAACATTTACGGCAACTGAACTCATCTTTCCAGATTATTTGACATTTGATAGGTTTACTTGATGGGAAACTCAAAAACTAAATGTGATCGGACTTCAATCCCGAAAAAACATGTATTTCGTCACCCTAATACTATCGAAATTGCTGAAGATTTTCATCTTCATCTATATTTTTCGAAAATTATTTGAAATTTCAAATGGCTATAACGATCAGAGATCAATCATTCACTAACAGAAGGAACTTCCCGTACCTGCCTGCAGGCGTAACAGCTGAAAAAAAGAAGAAAGCTTGAAAAAAGAACCGGAAAGAGATAGAGTGTTAATCCTCTGCGATAAAGCGTAAAAGATAAAGTGGTTGACGTTAATCAATCTGCTTGGGATCCGCCAACGCGTTCACTTCAAGTCAGAATCGTTCAGACGAGTGTGTAGCCTAGAAGTTGACTTGCGGAGGCTAGCCAATGTATCACAGCAGTTTTTTTATCCTCCCAGACAAGTCTGATATTACTTTATCGAGACTCCGGAGGGATGAAACGCTATATCAGCACTGGGGCGGTTTCAAACCATCGATCAAGCGAGCAGTCGTAGCGGAACCTCTTACCGACTGCGCTACATCCGCATCCTGCGATAAAACTCCTAATTCATTAGAATCCTACGAAATTTTCTTCGGCAAAAAAGATTCTAAGTAAGGGGTCGTTACTATTGACCAAGGAATGAATAAGAAGAAATGTGAAGATTTATAAACGAAGTTATTTGTTGGTTTTCGAAGCGCGATTCCTGAGAAAATTTATGATTTCTTCAAAGAGGCGGTCATTTATTAAATAGTCTCATAGACTTATCTAACATGCGGCGAATTTTCTAAGTGAGTCAATTTGAATTAATCAAGGATTTTCCGATACGAGAAACAAAAGAGCATTTTTCTAAAAATCTATATCGCAAGTGGAAGTAAACTGATATATTGTTGTCTACAGGAACCGGTTGTAAATGAATGCAAGACGTCTGGAAAAGACTGGAAATAACTCGTCGTCATATGCTCGACAAAAGAAATAGTATTCGAGAATTGACCATTCAAGTAGTTCCTGGTTAAGTCAACTTCAGGAACAATTCGAGGTTACTGTAGGAAATCCAAACTAAATGTAAATGAAACGTACAACTCACATTTTCGAAATAACAAAATGACATTTTCTGAAATTTCCACACAAGCAATTTTTGCTAAACTCTCCCGCACAACAAAATAAAAAAAAGAGATTACGAATGAGAGAAAAGATTAAATTTGGAGAATTATCCTCACAAAAGACAAGCAAGCTTCAAACGTTCATTCCATGCAATTTTACCAGCTTCTGTGAAATTCCTACTCCGACACTGGCCGAGCCAGAAACGAGTGAGCGATTAAGAACATTTTAATAAATTTTAATAATTTTGCGCAAAAAAATCGTTATAACACCGGTGCGAAAAGGGAATCGAAAATTTCATGAAAGACTGTGAACGAATCACTGCCAGTATTACAAAAGCAGGCATTTGCTACTTTTATCATAGAACAGGGGCGGGTGTGGCGCAGTCGGTTAGAGGTACGATGTAGCCACACGGCCTAGGGTTCGAAACCGCCCTCGAAAAAAGTGCAAACCAAGCCTTTCATCCCTCCGGGGTCGATAAATTGGTACCAGACTTGTCGGGGAGGATAAAAACACTGACTTGATGATCGGCTAGCCCCCGCAGGTCGTTGTAGGGGCCAACACGCGTTCCAAAACCTCAACGATTACGAATTCCAGTAAAACGCGTTGGCGCATCCCAAGTGGATTGATACGCCAGTGACTTTATCCTTTATTCTTTTTTTTTATCACAGAACAAAATAGCAAAATCAGATAATCTTACAGAATTTACTCTGAGTACTCTGATAAATTTTTCGGATCCCCCAGAAGAGGGTTTTCACAAATCCTTCACTTTGGTGACTTTGTTCCAGAAATAAAAGGGAATAGAGATGGAGAAAAACTTCGATAACTCCTGTTCTTAATTTACTGGGTCTACTATAATATTTTATTTGCTTGAAAAAAACCCAAAGATTCTACCTAGTATCATTGCCTTTAGGTATTTCTTGTAAATGCTTCTCTTATTAATTAATTAATTAATTAATTAATTAACTGAATAATAATAGTAATAGTAATTCAAATATAATTAATTAGTAATTCTTTTCGATTTTTTCGACATTTACCTATCCTTCTCGCAATTTTTCTATCACTTTTTATTTTGTAGAGGATACATGGAAGGTTATCGCTGAGTAAAAATCGAAGAGAGAAAAAATAACAGTGCTGAAGACCAGTTCTCGCCCTTCTTTATACCAGCGTCCTTGCAGAAGACGCAATCATTCGCGTAATCACAAAGAAATGTCCGGCAATGTTTCTTGCTTAACGTAAGATAACAACTAATCGCCAGAGTTGATTACGAGCAATCTTGCAAATCGGTGCAAAATTTCTAGATAGGAGAAAAGGCAACATCGAACAAAGCACTTTTTGCAGACTCATTTCCAGTTCTAGATCAATACCTATCTCCTCTATTTGGGACGAAGAATGCAGATGTTAGAGCTTTAAACGAGGAAGGTGACATCCAGCAACGATTAGTTGTGTGAACACCGTCGAAAGAATCATGATAACAATGGTGGTGGAGCGTTGACAGAGTGGATTACGTCGTATTAACATGATCGGATTAGCACGTCCGTCTAGTACGTAGTACTCGTTGTGTACGTTAGGCATATGTACGTACGCAACGAGTACTACGTAGTAATGCATAAATGGACTTAAACATACAGAACAAGTAAGAGATGGTCGAGGTTTCGTAGACTTCAGAGGATTACCTCAGTTGTACTATTGAAATTGACATGCCGACTATTTATTGAAATTCTCCTCCACTTGTTCTTAACAGGAAATTAAAGGCATCACTCCACGAATCTGAGGTGGTACGGATTACAGGTCTAATATTCGTATACGGGATGGGAGACTACGAAGAGGGGGTGATTCCGTCCATTTCTTCCTAATTGCCGTAAAAAACGGCCCGGAAGATACAGCTTCAGGCGTTTTGGCGCACTATTTTCTACAGGAAGTTCGACCGGAGCGCGCCAGCCTTGTGCGGCGCCGCATCTTCCGGAACGTTTTTTACGGCAATTAGGAAGAAATGGACGGAATCACCCCCTCTTCGTAGTCTCCCATCCCGTATACGATTACTCCACCTAAAATCAGCACCACATCAGATTCGTGGGGTGATGCCTTTATCTCTGTGTATGAGGTCTAAGTAAGTATGCATAGTTATCGTGTGGAGAAGTGTTACTCTTTCCTCAAATTATGAATTCATCAGTATATAATTGGTTGTGTGTGGAGATCAAATGAGGTAGCAACGACACACGATAGAGAATTCCCTTTCCTCTTGCTCATTTTAAATCTTTTAGTCTGTTTATCATTTAATTCCTGAAAAAAAGAATATCAAATGATCCAAGTCATACGAAATTCATATTCAAACGAAGCTTTTCGGACATATATTTAGAATTTTTCGGAATTCATTTTCAGGACTGGTGGTACTTACGGAGATAGAAGCCATATATTTTATTTTGGGGTAACATATTCACAGGATTACAGAAGTGAGGATAATCCTTGATTTTCGGTGGTAAATTTTCTTCATTTGAAGGATAAGAATGGTGGAACCATTAGATTCTTTTAATAAACTCCGCTGCACAAAAACGTGAATTTTGAGAATTTGAAAAAAGAAAAGTGAGAATTTTGAAAGATTAAAAAAACATCCAAGAAATGCTCAGTGTTTCTGTAAAAAGTGTCCACAAAGTTGTAACTGTCTAAGTGAAGCTTTTAGAAGAAAGAAGAAAAAAAGGGAAAAACAGCTGCTCCTACGCCACACATCAGAAACATTCAAAATCCATCAATAAAATCCGACGGGACGCCTCGAATAAGTCCTTCTAATTCGGAATGCAGCCATCATAACATAAAGTAAAAAGCGACTCTAAAAGGAGGAGTGCTTGCAGTTAAATCATCGCTGTAGATTATCCCTGAACGGGCTATGACGCTAGGTCCTGAACGAGCATCTCAACGTAACCTCAAAGCACGAACGTACGACGTCACCTCGTCACGATATTCTCATGTGATTGCTCCATGGCTATATGGGTACTACCAGACAGAAATCGAGAAGAGCATTTAAAGGCATCACCCCACGAATCTGAGGTGGTGCAGATTTCAGGTGGAGTATTCGTATGCAGGATGGGAGACTACGAAGAGGGGGGTGATTCCGTCCATTTCTTCCTAATTACCGTAAAAAACGGCCCGGAAGATACGGCTTCATTCGTTTTGGCGCACCATTTTGTACAAGAGGTTCGATTGGAGCGCGCCAGTCTTGTGCGGCGCCGCATCTTCCGGGCCGTTTTTTACGGCAATTAGCAAGAAATGGACGGAATCACCTCCCTCTCCGTAGTCTCCCATCCCGTATACGAATACTCCACCTGAAATCTGCACCACCTCAGATTCGCGGGGTGATGCCTTTAAGCTGTAATTTCGTCCACATAACTCAGAATTGAGACACTTCAAGCTACTTATAGGATCATCTCCCAAGCCTGTCGTTAATTTCAAAAGATTTTCTGCTGGCATTTGTCTAAGCTTAGCCAACCCACAAGAATGCATGATAATCTCAAGAACTATTACCTCAATGAAATCCTTTTCTTCCTTGCCCGTTGCGAAAAAAAAAAACTTTTTCACAAACGCAAACCAGAATAAACCTCTCTGGAAAAACCGCTGCTACACCGTCGTTGTTCCCAATAAACTTCTTCGAAACTATTCAAGCAGGAGGGAAAGAGAAGGGCTCTCAAAGTGCAACATTTCGGTCTGCTTCAAAGATGGTGAAGAAAAAATGAAGAGAAATATATGAAAGGGACCAAAATTGTGCTTTTATGATTGCATAAAGCCGGCAAAACACTGAAAATTAAGTGCTCGCAAATGAACAAAAGAGTTCAAGTGTTGGCCGCATATCGTGAACAAGCAGGCTCTTATCTCCACAAGCACTTAGTCCGAAGATCAAGAAGTGGGCGGTCAGCATGATTGAGGAGGAGTTTTCAAATCCTATGTTTCCAAGAGACCGCGGGGGCCCGTTTACGTTGCAGTAAAGCCGGAAATTAACAACGTACACTCCACTTGAATGCGAAAAGACGTCAGGCGTCAGTATGACGCCAAAAAAACGCGACGATTCTCAACAGTGATGGCGCCAGAACATCGCCTTGCGATAGCAAATGTCGGAGGCAGACGGGATGTTTAAAGGAGAAAACGCAGCAGTTGAAAATTGACTTTGGAAATAATTAAGGATAAATCCACCCTGATGCTTTCACCTACGACTATTTCCAGTGATAAAAAACTCTCGGAAGTAGTTGTTTTTGTCCATCCAGCAAGCTCTTCGAATTCCCAAGATAATCTCCGAAAAATAAATAGACGACATGAATAAAATTATCAGGTAGAACCCGTACAAACTGTCGAAAACAGATAAAATGTCCACTCAAGTATAAAGGATAAAGTGTCTGGCGTTAATCAATCCGGTTGCGATGCGGCAAGGCGTTCATTTCAATTCACAAAAGCTTAAGAAAACGCATGTCTAGCCTTTGCAATTACTTGCAGAAGCTAGCCGATGTGTCAAATCAGTGTTTTCGTCCTCTCAGACACGTCTGAATCAAATTTATCGACGTCGGAGGGATGAAGAGCTTGATAGGCACCAGAGCGGTTTCGAACCATCCATCGATCGTGAAGTCACGGCGGAAATTCCGCTAATTCCGTCACACTTGTCCCATCAATGACAGATCTGTTCTAACTTCAAAGGGCAACATTGCATTTGTTGCAGAAGTGTACACATGAGATCCAATCCATATGGATCCCTTCTTCTTGACAACATCGCAATTATGTACCTTTCGTCTTGAACATGAGCTCTGCGTTATTTCCGACTTATTGACAAAATGTTTCCAAAAACACCACAATTTCTTCGAGTTCAGACGAATCAGACGGAGGCGAACGCATTCTCGTATAAATATTCTGCCTCGTCTTATAGCGCCTCATAAATTTCTTATGGAATGCCCGCTCGACGCGCCTAATCTACGCGTGAGGTATGCGTTCAGCAGAACCTGTTAGGGTTCTGTAGAATCATTTCTAGGCTTGATGCTCAGCCCTCAATGCTTCACTGAGCACATGACCCGCAAAATAAAAGATAGAGGTGCTACACTGCGCAAATCTTATGGTTCTGCCAATCAGCAGTAAGTAATGTTCATTAAAAAAAGGACATCCACCTAATTATTGAAATTTCAGAATAACTCCACACGCGTCTTCTGAGCTGTACTGCAGTTTTTGATTCTTTTGTCACTACAGCGTTGGAATATTTTTACGCAAAACTCAAGGACGAAATAAATTATTTTGAAATTCCTCATGGGAAGTCTTTTTTTTTGAGAATTTCGCCATTTTTATTGCATCCACTAAAAGACGCTTTCGTTTAAGCGTATAAGTAGAAGGAATTTATATAAGTAAGTATACAAGTGGTTGTGTAAGGAAGGTGGTAGGAGGTATGTGAATCGGTCATTAATCCAGTTGTTTCTTCATTGTGCTTGCACAAAGTGCAAAATTTTTCTGTTGAACGAAAAGTTTTGCAGCAGCGATTCTTTGCCGTTACAGCAAGAAAACTCAGAGGAACCAGTGCAAGTTCTTTTTCTTTTCGAAAGAGAAGAATTGCGTCACGTCTTTTCACGGACTCAGCGAGTTCTTGGTCGGAACGAACTTCAGCAAGATGTATTTCTGCAACGAAGTGGTGGAAAAGAAACAACAAAGCTAGAAAGACACGGTAATTACCTACAGTAAGCGAACTCCATAATTTACAGCTTTCCAACGTCCATTATGACGTTCACGTGTTCACCTGTTTGAGTGATACATTAACAGAAAAACAGACTAATCATTCGTATCCAGTACAGTATTCAAAAAGAACCGAGCAAAAACCCTGAATTCTCCGTTTTCCACGATTTCTAAACATCGTAGAAAGATATTATTTCCCTCCATTTCTATTAAATAATAATGTAGTGGCGCCAAAAAATATTCATCAACAATAAAATTCTAATTGATGGAAAATTGTGCCCTAGAGAAGAATTTAATTTCGAAATGTATTATGTAATAGAATTTCGGCTTCTGAGCAAGTCTATCAAAAATTGTTCAAAGTCACGTGAAAGCCATGCACCCGTAATCCTATTTCCTGCCACTTTACCTCCGTAGTCCACAAAAAACATCCCACTTTAAGCATGAGTTGAGGTTTTCCAATAACGCTACAACGCTACAGAATCCGATTAAAATCAGATCCTAAGTAAATGTGTGGAACTCGAGAAGCTGGAAATGCTATTCAAAGATTTTAGGGCACCTAAGATTCATTGCTAAATGAGAAGAGAACTCAAGATGTGTTTTTAATTACCAAGCAGATAACCGCTGTCTTATAACTTACCACGTTCCTAAAAGACTAATGTCCAAGGATCGAAGTCAACGAACATCTGCATTAATTACCGGGGCAAAATTTTCGCCCCTTTATTGTCCCCATAAATCCTTATCGGAGTTATGGAATCAAGTCAACGCCTATACTAGGATACATAGAGGAACAATTTGCTGATTCCGTTGAACAGATAACCTCAGATACGGTCTCCGTTTCAGTGTATGTTCACGAGTTCAAGCGAGAGTAGCGCAATCGGTAAGAGGTTCCGCTGTGACCGTACGATCAATCGATGGTTCGAAACCGCGCTAGTGCCAGTCAAGCCTCTTATCCCTCCGGGATCGATAAATTGGTGACACGATGGAAAAGAGGATAAAACAATGACTTGATACATCTGCTGGCTCCCGCAAGTCATTCTATAGGCTAGACAAACGTTCGTCAAAAAGACTTCAAACGACTGAACTGAAGTGGACGCTTTGCGAATCCCAAGCGGATTGATCGATCCCAGACACTCTGACAGACTTTTCCATCCCCCTTTCTAACCTATGAATGACATGCCATAAAAAAAAAGAAAATGAACGAGCGAGATTTCGTTCAATTTCATATCTTCGAAGTGATGGATGTAGCCGTTGCAATTACAGGAAAAAGAAAAATTGCTCCATTATCACAGTCGACTGCCCAGCAGTGCACGTGAATAGAGAAGAAAAATTGGGATACACACGTGTCCACATGCCCTATTTTTGGGATATAAATAGTTTTTTGGCCTCAAACTCCCTTTTACTAGCATTCTAATAATGCCTCAATCTATACAGAAATTCTACATACACTGTGGTCCATATGAAGATCTATAGTCCATGACTAGCCATAGAAAATTCATTTTCTTGCATTTTTTGTGTGCTCTGCTGTCGGTGGTGTTATTAGTTTTTTTCCCATATTTTTAGTCCTATTCTGGCCAGTCTTACTCCCTTTTGCTAGATGGTATCGCTTGAGGATCGTTCACCAATAGTAGCTATGGGGAAACGCGATTTGTTGGTTTTCAAGATTTCAAAGACGCTCGAACGACGTCGAGAGCAAGTAATTAAAAAGTATAAAGCGCTTCAGAGAGACTGTAGGGGCTGAAGAAAATCTCGCCCGGAAATGATAGCGCGCATCTTCAAGAATTTTCGAAGGAGATTGGGTGCTTGGGCTGAACCTAAAAACAATAATTTTGAATGTGATGTGTGAGCTCCTATGTGGAATTTTGTGACTATCGAGCAAAAAAAAATTCTTATATGTCTTGATTGCTGCAAAGTTGTGAGTAGTTTTCTGCGTCACATTTTATGTGGACCTGTATACCTCAAATTCGCTGTACTTTCCTTATTCGATACGTCAGAATTCATGTAGAAAAATTCATGAAAGGCAAAAAAGGAAAAGAAAAAGGTACTGGATGAGTCGTTATCCACTCCACATCCTATGCCCATTGGTTCCAAGGACTTAGGTGATTGAAATTTGCAACAAATAATCTTTGATAGGTCTGAAGCGTAGCATAAATCCAAAAAATTTCAGTGCATTTAATTTATAACATTCCAAGAAAACGTTTGGCATCAAACAAATCATCGCGAAAAGATAACAGTTGACAGGAGTTAACGGAAAAATACGATGTCTGTCAGAATGCTGCACACGAAAACAATGAACAAGAGGAACACGACACGACACGATGTCCCCGGGGTGGTGAAAGAGAGCAGTTTCGGCAGATGGCGACGGACCAGCGAGAACACCATAAACGAATCGCTCCAGGACCAATTCCCCGCACCAACCCGGAAATGAGAAAACGCCGGATGCGCATTGCGTGGAACAAAAACCGTAAATAGCGTTGTTTTACGCTGTCGCAATATATTTCAACTAAAGTTTTATCCAGTTCTACCAGACAACTCGCCCATTTCTCTGACAAGCCGCAATCTTTCATTCGTATATGTCATCGCTTTGTGCTTTAATTTTTAAGGGCTTTGTTGGTCCTCTCTTCCAAGAACGGATCCCGAGAAAGAAAAGAAAAAGAGAAGCAAAGAAGCACAGAAACACGCAGATGTATGGGCATGCAATTCTTGCTTA
Source organism: Necator americanus (assembly GCF_031761385.1). Taxonomy (NCBI): domain Eukaryota; kingdom Metazoa; phylum Nematoda; class Chromadorea; order Rhabditida; family Ancylostomatidae; genus Necator; species Necator americanus. The sequence continues at coordinate 28,002,471 of NC_087375.1, forward strand.
ACGAAGGAATTGAAAATTCACATTCTCGCACCCATAAAAACAGTAAACTTCTTGCTCGTCGCATTCAAACCACAAACGCTTTCATGTATTTTCAGGCAGAAACATCAGCAGCAATAACTACATTACTTAGATACTTAGATGGCCCGTCTTTACTGGACGTGCGGGCCCCAGCATCTCTTCCACTCGTTTCGTTCCCTCGCCATTGTCATCCAAGATGTTCTCAAGCTTCGTGAGCGACGTTGGCGAGGTCCTTGAGCCGTATCCAGCTGAGCTCTCAGCTGGTCCATCCGTGACTACATTACGACTTTTAACTCATATTCCAAAGCAGAACGGGGATGGAGACGTGAAGATTTGAAGAGGGAGTTGTAGGGCGTGGAACGGAGGGTAGGAAGGATTTTTTTGCTACCTAAGAGGGTTTCCCTTGATTGGTAAAGTGTGCAGCCGAGCGGAAAGTTTCATCTACGTTTCACGTAGTATAATCCTTCCTTGAATTTTCAATTACATGACAATATGTGGACTAAATCTATAAAACAGAAATAAAAAGAGGTATCGAAAATTAAAAAAAAAAACTTTGGGAATCGCTTCAGTCACCAAAGCTCTACCCACCGAAGGACTAGAACAGCAAAAGCGGCGAGAGAATAAGAGAAAAAACAGCGATCACAAGACCTCAACGAAAGTGGGAACTAAAAGCAGAGAGATAGTTCTGCTATTCCTCTTTTCGGTAAACAAATGAAGGGGTTCTTTTTGAGAAAACAACAAGAATACACGTAATCGAGGAAAACAAAGGTTTCTTTCACAATTTTGAAAACACACAATAGTCTTGAGTCAATATTTAAGGATAGTCATTACATTACAATATTTAAGGACTAGGCACATTACACTAAGGATTCTGTCGCGTATCTAGCCGTTTTTCACTACCAAGCTTTAGACCTCTTTTTGGAAAAAAGGAATAAAATGAAAATGAACCCCTGCAAAATTCGAACCCAGTAATCCTTCTAAATTCTTCTCTTTTTCTTCCTTTTGTTCAATCCATTTCTGTTTTTCTCTGATACTTCCCGTTTCCGTTTCGATTTCAGCACCCTTCATCCGTTTTCATCCATAATTTCGAAAGCACTCTCGTGCAGCCTGCAATACGGGCAGGCACTTCGTATGTCCCAACCATCGAATCCACTTAAACGCGGACGAGGCGCATTTTGCAACAATTCATTGTTTGCAGAGCTCATTTTTCGCTGACCTCTCGACCGCTTTCACAAACACATCTCGTTGAGTTCGTGGGATACACGAAGAGACTGCGCCACTGATGCCCCAGCGGTCTTTTCGTTAGAGCGGAGTTGAAGAGAGAAGAAAAAACTGCGTCACACTTGCACTTGCAGTGATCTCTTGAGCGAACGATGTGAGAATGTGCAATGGATACTTTTGCACTTCTTCGGGACAAGTGCAAAACGGCACGAAGAAACTCGCTGACGGACAGGTATTCGCTATCTCCCGCACAAAGTTCTCCTCAGATCGTTCGTGGATAATTTTCAGTGGAATACTTAGAGTCTATTCAGCTCTGAAGCCGGGAATCCATCAGCGAAACTGAGATGGATTTCAATGGAATTGAAGCAAATCCACGAACAAATTGAGTTAAACGGAAGTGGCTGAGGAACGAACATTCGCGGATCCCAGCGCGATCCATATTCCTGAGATCGCAGCACCTCTACGTATGTGTGTATCCCAAAATCAGCTAAGCAAACCCAGTCAAGCATTCTCATTCAATTATTTATTTACGCAGCGATACCATGTAGTAGCGAACGTAAACAGGAAGTGACTGGGTAGCGATTCCTACGGATTTTGGGTTTGTCCGAATCTATGAAGGCGAAGAAAAACTGGCAATTTTTGAAGTGTAGCGTAAAACTAGGCAAGAAGCCAGAGCAACGAATATCTTAAATATTTAATCTAAACTGAGTGAATTAATATGTAAATAGTAACTGTTAGTCGTTGATTAAAAAACAGTGGGAAATGTTCAAGAACTTAGATTGAGTGTATTTTGTATTATTTCATATATGAGTACCTCTTATTTTCCTCAGCTATGGGAAGCGTAAGCGGCAGAAATTATTGAAGATAGGACGCATGAAACAATCAATAAATATAAATAATAGCAATTAAATACAAGTAATACTAGTAATAATAAAATATGAATTAATTAATAAGAATAAAATGTAAATTTAACAAAATAAAATATAAATGATAGTAAAAAAATATAAGTAATAAATATAAGTATTAATACATACGAATAATATGTGATATTAATAATTAGTTATAATATAATAATGTATAATATTAAGATGTACGGGACAATTAGTAGTAACTGTACATCTTGTACGCTGATTATTTTTGCGACAGTAAAAAAAAAAGAAAGATAAGATAAGAAAACTATGAAACAGAAAAAGAGAAACAAAAGAAAATTTAACCTTCACTAGACGCATCACGTACGCGAACACCTGGCAACATGTACTTTTGCTACTCTTTGCCCTCGCCTCTCTAGATATTTTCACTTACTGAGGAATGAAGGAGGATTAATAGCAATGTTAACAAAAAAAAAAGAAGAGGAAGAAAAACTTCGGAACTAAATTTTGCATGTAAATATTGAGACCACTGCAATAAAACGAGGGTAAAAATAATTGAATGAAAAAGGATCGAGAGGCCAGGAAGTCCATTACTGTGATTTATGGATAACAAACCATCTCTTTACTCATATCTATTTATCATTTCGAATTGAACATGACATCATTTCTAATTTACGTGGAGCGAAGCCAAATCCTTCAGTAAAAAATAGATGTAGGTCCTGAGAAGAAAAGAGTTGGTGGAACAACGCCAATTACAATGCATTATTCCACGATTAAAACATGAAAGCCAAGGTTTTGTCGAAAAAAAAAAACGTTGCCGATAGCAGCGAGTTAGACAAAATGGGGGGAACGTTCAACCTCACTCACACAGCCTCCGCACGTAATTCGGAATCAATATACTCGTTTTCAGCTCGTAAACAATGACGAAATCCACTATTAAAACAATTTGAGGATTAGATACGAGCGGAAGAGAGTAAACACAAACATTGGCTGATTACCCATACTGTCAGCCATAGTACGGAAGAAAAAATATCGAGAAATCAAACGAGGAAAACAAACGATGAAAAATGAATGAGTGGAATGAGATTCTGTAAGCACACTTACCTTTGCTGCTTGAGTATCTCTTGTGAAGTACGTCAACGTGTCGGTCAATTTCAACTCTTCGTCATTTGCCGAACGAGCCTCCACCTTAACAATTCACCAAGTAATATTCTCGGATCTCAGGTAAACAAATTTAAAGAGCTGTGAAAATTTCTTAAGCTTCCTTACAGAGCTGTTAATCGCATAGACGTTCGAAGTTGACCACTGGGAAAACCAAGACTTCGCTTTCGAAGATTTTTTTCTTGAGATTTGGATTTTTATGCAGTATTTTTATTTTATCTCATTTTATTTTTTTTATTTTCATGCATTAGTTTCTTCCCACATACCCATGGAGCGACTAGCTTCACACAACTTAACTGAAACCCCACTTATCATTGCTACAAGCCGGCACCATTAAGAAACTATTTTGAGAGAAAAAACACGAGGAAAATAAAAATAATCATATAAAAATAATAATAATACAGATAATAACAGGAATTTAAGTAAAAAATAATGTAAAAAATATAATTTAGTTCAATAAATATATAAACAACACCACAATAACGTGTATGAATGTAATTATAAAAATTCGATCATGTACACATGGAACAGTGAAAAAGTAGAAAAATATTGACAAAGAGAAACAGTTCAGACTCACTCCCCGGATAACAATTCTAACGAGAAAAATGGGAAGCTGAGGGAGAAGGGAGGGACGTCCCGCGAGAAATTGCTCGACTTTCTCATTTCCCGAGAGAATATGTATCGCTTCAATTGAAGGGCCTCATTTCATTCTTAGGAGGACCAAATTCGTTGTGCTGAGAGTCGTGTTAAACCGGCTCCCGAACCCGTTTCGGAAATGGAATATATGTATGCAGATGGGTGCACAACAAGAGTCTAAGTTTCTAAATGACTGCACATCAGAAAAACACAAAGATCAGAGGTTTCATGGCAAATTCTCGAACATGCGCTGGAATTCACGAACGAACCTTCTTCAGTTTGTGCATTCCATCCGATGCGCGCACTTCGGTTCTCGCCAAAACCTTGTCCGGTTCAACACGTGCCATTCGTTCCAAGCAATCACCGATTTTTGCGTATGTTTCTGCCACATCTGAAAGAAATGCACGTTGACGACGTTCACAGTATGACCAAGGAATCACAGATTTCAAGAGAAACGATTTGAGATCAAGCTCTCTCTCTCTCAAAAAAAAAAAAGATAAAATGCCAGAAAACAGGTGCATTTTTTCATGAACAATGTTTGGAAATAAATCTAATCAAAAGAACCATGAATTAAAGACGGAACCTTGTGCAATAAAGCATAAAGTGTCCGGCGTTAATCAATCCTTTTGGAAGGCGCCACCACGTTCACTTCAATTCGGAATCGTTTGAGGTTTACGAACGTATAACTGGCCTACACGATAACTTGCGGTGGCTAGCAGATGTGTGAAGTCGGTGTTTTTATCCTCCCACACAATTTTGGTACCAATTTATCGACCCTGGAGGGATGAAGGGCTGGGTGAGCACTAGGGGGATTCGAACCTCCGGTCGACAGTGCAAGCAGCGGAACCTCGAACCGACTGCGCTACTCCGCCCTCTTGTGCAATAACAGAACGCGAATTGCTAGAAATTAATTGCGAGGACTACATACAAAGTGCTATAAAGAATGTCTGAGCGCCTTCGTCGCCCTTCATACCCGTGGGAAATTCGCTAAATTCAGCAAAAATTTAAATGAAGGCTATGGTTATTGGAACAGCATGGAAAAAAACTGAATTGGTGCAAAAGAACAAAAAAAGGAGGTGTAGAAAATCGAAATGAAGTGAAGTTGTGATTTTAAGGAAAAAAAAAAACTTCTCAAATCCTAACAACCGCTGATAACTTGACCGCTAGACAAATGTGATGCTGGGCAGCTTCCAGCGTACAAATGAAGAAAAAAGGAAAAAGTGGAGAAAAACTTAGCAGAGAAAGTAAAAAAAAAAAGAAAATTGAATTGAATAGGTGATGGACTATGTTCTTGAAACTTGTTGCGCTATTTCATTCATGTTAAATTTTCTGATGATTTCATTTTACCATAATTTTTCTATCCATTTTTTATTTCTATTGTATTTGTTTCCATCAATAGATAATTAACACTTAGTGAAGCAACGTTGTTTCAAAAGACGCTTGATCAAGTACATACCTCTCCTAGATGATTTTCCAAAAAAAAAGGAAGAACGAAAGTTTCAACCGACAAGATTTATCTGCCGCAGTTGCCACACTTTGTAGGAAGCAGGCGTTCTGCACAGACGTGTTTCAAACCATGATGGACTGCGATGCTTCAATCATCCTGACTGTACATGACGTCTTCAAAAATCCCTCTACCTACTCCTTGCTCTAGTGAATTGAAGCAATTTCCACTAGGTTTTCTCTTTTCCAGAAATGTCCTATGAGTATAGATGATTTCGAAGGAGGATGGTTGTGCGCACTTGAACTCCTCATCCAGTAGTTTATCTAGGATTGTCACATCAACGAAAACTTTCCCGGGTCTGAGCCTCAAAAATGTGGGTAAAAGATTTTCAACATTCCGGTAAATTTTCTAAGTAAAAGTGACTGGCGAAAACTGTACGGGTATAAGCTGAAAAAGCGTTTGCCTATACACCCACAACAACAAACAAAAAATATTCTGCAACACTTATGAAAGAATCTTTCAAGAAAAAGAAACGGAAGGCACTAAGAAGTGGTAAAGTAATTAAAAGTAATTAGTAAATCAAGTAATCCAAGCACTTCCATTAAGGAAGCGAGTCACCCCGCTGAGAAAATGAAACCTTATGAACTCTCCGGAACTTCCAGCAATAATGAACGCATGAGAAACAAGAAAAAATCAGAAGCACAAAGGAAGAAAGCGAAATAATCTCGAAAAAGACATTCAGGAAGAGAAGGAACAACCTTTTTCGTTTACTAGCCGATTTTATCGGAACTTTCGCTGCAGAAAAGCATGCAGATTGAGGAAATCGCTGTGTGAATAATGATGTTGTTAAATCGAATTCAAGGAGAAAATTTTAGTTGACAACACTATCAGGAAAACGTCTCGAACACCTTCCCGACATTGGCCACATTTTCAGGTCAGTAAAGTTGAAAAGAGGGACTGACTTGCATCTTTCAACTTCTCAGCACTCCCTCAAATTTTCCCTACAGTATTTTTGTCTCTTACATTTCTCACTTGATCACTCTTTTACTTCAATTTCTTTGTTCATTCACTCAGTAACATTTCCATCGCATTCAAACAAAAAATAAGCGTCACCTCAGACAAAAAAGTCCCAACAGTAAATCCTTAAAGAGAGCGTTCCTAGGAATTTCCGATGCTTAGGAGAGAGGGAATCAAACTCGTGCAAAAGAATACGTAAGGACAGAAACAGCATTTTAAAAAAATTAAAATTTTTCTTAGAAGTTCGAAATTTCTACAGTAGTACAACTGAACTACCAGAACCACCTCAACTTGATAGGAATACCTGGAAATCGCTAGTTCACTTGGTGGTTTTCCACACTATGTGCGGAAAACTGCGATCATTGGTGGCGCCAATGGTCACAGTGATTTATGAAATATTTGTTCTGTTCACAGTAAATTACGAATTACTTCCATAATCATAAAGCAAACAGATTAGTATAAATCTAACAACAGAAACAGAAAAACACGATAAGCTCGCCGTGTTATGTCAGAAATATGCGCATTTGAAATTGTTAAAAATACTACATTTAAAGCCATTCTCATCTTTGGTCATGGACTGGAATGAGAACGGTTTATTTAAGATTCTATCACTAGAATCCATGATTGTACAAAACGTTTTTCAAAAACGCATAAGATTTTTTGAATGGATTGGAATAAATTAGTAAATGAATGTATTCTAGTTATAGTAGGGTCAGAAGCACGATGCAGTCGCATAAGCGGCTGGGATCGAAGCGGTATGATTAGAATCTAGGGGGACCCTTGCTATAATTAGCGATAGTCTTACCTTGGTTCCAACCGCTATCTCCACCGCGCCGCTTGGACCGCAGTCGCTTTAAGGGATCACCCCACGAATCTGGGGTGGTACGGGCGGGGTCGTAGATTGTAGGGGAGAGGGTGATTCCGTCCATCTCTCCCTGCATCACTGTAGACGGACGACCTCGGAACGCTGTTTCTTACGACGGTTTCTGTTGCAATGCGCAACGTTTGCGCCCTGCCTCGCCTGCGATTCGTACGAATGGGTTTTCGACGAATCGCAGGCGGTAGGGCTGAAAGGTAACGCGCTGCCGTCGAGAGTTCCGTTTACACTGATACAGGGAGAGATGAACGGAATCACAGTTAACGGATAAATATTGGATATTAATTAGCTTTACATGCAACTTAAAGGTCACAGTAACAGCTGTCGGCAAAAGCAGAAAGAGCAGAGTACTCTGCACAGAAATAATAATTACTTTTTAGAAAAACTGAGCTGCTCCATCGGAATGCAATCTATGTGAAACTCCTGAGCTAAGCTTGGCTTGTATGCAAGAAAGTTTCTTTATTTAAATCGGAGGCAAGAAGGTTCGAGATTCGTCGACAGAAGAAGAAATAGGCATAGTCATTCATTAATGAATTCTTTGTGGCTTCTAGTGGGTTTCCGAATGAACCCTCTATTCTGCTGGAAACTGATACCAGCAGAGAAATGAACTGATACGCATACATAACAGAATTTTAGAAAAGGTAGCTCTACTAATCATTTTCAAATACACATAAGGAAGGAAAGTGAAACTGAAACTCTGACACCCATACTTTAAAAACAATCAGAGTTTGACTACAGAAAATTTCTCGCGGATGCTTCAGTGAGGAACCCTACGACAGGACTTGCTGTCTCTACCCTCTGTTTCAACAACGAGAACCATTTAACAGCTGAAAAATCTACAATGCTCCAAGCGGATGTACATAGTCTGAAGATCGAGCGAGATTATCAGAGGAAAAAATCGTCGCGGCACTTTTTCTCAAAAATCTCTGCCTACAAAGCAGTCTCGCACAAAAACACTCTGATCTCATTGGTTCCCAGCTGCACTGTCACCACCCAGCACTTAACGACATAATGTACGATGACGAGCTTTACAAACTCAATAAAACCTGTTAGAAATTACGCCGAAAACGATCCCATCTCACAGCAATCCGCGAAAGAATGCTAACTATACGTCCTTCGGAAAAAAAATGGACGTAAAATCCAGAAATAAACCAATCAGTGCATTGGTGGACAACAAACATCCCATGTTTACAGCAACAAGTCATTGCTTTCGCGAGTTGTCCAGACAAATAGATCAACATTCGTGCGGGAATCCCCCGCTAGATGTGGTCCAGAGATGTTGAGAACACTTTTGATTAATGGGTTTGACGCATCAAACACTCCCTTGAGATTTCCTTTGGAATATTAGAAATTAATAACTGCACCAGATGAATTGGGTTATCCGTCACCTCGGAATGCTCGACTTTCGATGAATCTCAGAAGAATAAGATGCTGCTAATAAAAATTGATTTCCACGGCAGACGTGGTCTACAACATCATCTCAGTTTACTATGCGGTACGGTCAAATATTTGAAGCACCACGATGTCTTAATATTGCAGTCAATTCCGAGTTCAGGAAAGACTCCAAATATTGGAGAAGAAAAATTTCGCGAGATTTTCTGACGCTGCAGTTAAGCAGTTCTTCTGGGTTTTCTGCGGTCTTTCCCAGAAAACCACCACTACTAGCGTTGACTTTCCATCAAAAGCGTTTTTTTTTTTTGCGAACAGGACGTAAAGAAACGCCCTGTGATGTTGAAGTGCTGCAAAACACACTTCGGACTCAATTTTCCTCAGCCAACAACAACAAAAAAGCGATCGAACTCCACAGAACGGATCAGATGAAACCGATTTATGAAAGAGAGAAAATTTTCGGCTGCCGAAAAAAAAGTTGGAGTGAATTTTTCTTGAAAATAAGGAAAAAATTTTGAACTGTGAGCTGAGCTTCACGCATTTGAGATAACATCGTGATTGGGAGAGAACTATCTAAAAAAGTTCTCGAGACATAAATTTGCAAAACTGAAGTGCTTAGGAACGGAAACGCTGCTTAGGAACGTCATTATAAGCAGATAAGGACTGCATTAAAAGAAAACTACCGGCCATGTCTAGGTTCCTCTACAATAAATTTGCTTTTCGAATGTGAACAGGTTGGGATTCAGATTAAGAATTGCACTAATTGGTTGAAAACCAGAACATTCTCCGAACCAATCTATTTGAATCTTTTCTTTTTTCAGAGAACCAGCTGTGGGGATTGAACTTGAAATTGATTTGAAAACCTGATTACGTGTGTTCGGATTCGATACGAACAACTCGTCGAGCTTCAATCGTGCGAACCTCTTCAGGAGTTGGAAACCTCTCAACCGAACGTTATCTTTGGAACATCAATTTTCACTGGCTTACGCAAACCTCAACGCTAAGGAACTAGAAGCAAAAATATAGGTGTAATCCCATTAAACCCGCACTGAACAAAACTCAAAACTCGACCTAATTCATTCGATTCTCTGCAAACAAATATGCAGCACACAGAAGTTTTATCCTTTTAGCACTAAAATACCGGAAACCGTTGTGTAGCCGACTCTAGGCAACCGCCAAGAAAAAAATGCCGGAAGGTACCGTACGCATATTTAGAAGTGGAGCGAACAAATGAAAAACTGAACTTGAATTCAGCTCAATGAATTTCGGTGACGAAAAAACGAAGGAAGAAATGAGTGGAACGGATGTGGAAGATGAGTGGGTCGACAGGCATGTGATCGTTTGCGTCGGAAAAAATAAACTTCGGCGCGGATCTGTGGCGCCAAGCGAAGCGAGGAGGTCGCCACAACACACACACACAAACATGACGGAAATATCACTCAGAGCAGGGGATCTGCTCGGATGAATCCGCCGTATAGCTCAACGCCCCCGGCGGAAGACAAGCACCTGTTCAGTGTGTGAGTTCCAATTGTGTCTGGCAGCCTCAGAGGGTTTCCCTCCTGCCTATTCCTATTATTTTGAGAAAAACTTTCACGTACGTAAGATGGTAAACGATGACGAAAATAAAGAAATCGTCTGGAACACGACGTCCTCGTAAATAACTGCTAAAGTGGGCTATTCAGCATCTAAGCCGCTGCACTGAACACACCGGAAGTGGGCGTGGTCGGGCAGGCATTCACGGTTGTGCTCAACAACCGTTACTGATTCTTAGATTCTGTACGTAGCGTATCCAGCAATGATACGATTCTGACAGAGACTGAAGGAAAAAAGAATATCCAGAAAAATAGGAGTTAGAAAATCCGACTGCCGTAAAACTAAAATGTATGAGGATCCATGAAGCTACATCATACGAATTATTTAAAGAATCTTGAATCTCCTGGAATCTAGTATGTATCGGATATTCATCGCATGAAACCATCAGATAAACATGAGACCCAAAAAAAAAACAGGATATCCGCTACTTCGCTATTTCCGCTTTTAAAGAAAACCCATCCAAACAAAAAAAAAAGAAACATTTAATGGTGGTTGGAGGAAGTTACGATTAAATATTCACCTTCCGTATAAGAGATGTTGTTGTCATGGTTTCTTCCTCTTTCAAGTTATACTTATTATTTATTAAATATTATATTAATTGTTTTTATTATTATTTTTTATAATTGAACATGTATTGATTGAGACAAAAGTAAAGTTTCGAACCTCAAAATTTGTTTCAATTTCCTTCTTACATCACAGTGAACACTATTACGAACTTCTACAAGATTTTTTTTCAGAAAACAGTTATCAGATATGGTTCCCGAGTGATCATTCCTTATCTCCTCAGATTTCACGGGAAAAAAGAAAAGCTTTCAAAGAAAAGAACGTATATCCAAAGCGGTTCCTGATGAATCGCTGAATTAGTGACGAATTAATGTCACGATGTGATTTTTATCTTTAAAAAGTGAAGATCAGCAGAACGTGCTCATTCATCGAAATTCCTAAATAATTCGGTTAGTTGTGCAGCAAAATTATCGGCGCAAGAAGTAGTAACGCAGAACCGCGTGCAACTCGCAGCACAACTTCACTCCATGATTTCCTATTATAAGAAAAAAAAGGAAACTGGAAAAATTAGAAGAAAGAATGCCCTCGTTCCTAATTACATTAGGTATCCAGTCGTAGATAGCGCAGCGAAATCCTATAAAATTAATTATTACGAGAAAACCTCAGTTCTCTCGAGTCCCTGGAAATTTAGCAACGATTTGGATACAATTTTTCAGGAAGAAAAAAAAAACGAACTTCTATGTGAAGCCTATGAGGTGGAAGGCGAAGCAGGAGAATTACACTTTTTGAAAAAATTCGATGACAAGCACATAGCTGTATTTCACCTCCGAAAAAAAGATGAAAAAATTCCTAGGGGAAAATTGTCAAAACTTCTCTTTCTCAGAAATATGAGAGATATATAATTATGGATGTGCAGTATGGACTTAGAAATCTTCAAGGGACGAATTATGAGAAAAAAAACAGCGAATTAGGAAAAACATACGCTAATGATAATATTAGAGGCAGCATACCAAGTTATGCGGATTTCAGGTGGAGTATCCGTCTACGGGGTCGTAGATCATGGAGACCGGGGTGGTTCCGTTTATCTCTCCCTGAATCACTGCAAACAGCCGGCGCCTGGATGCTGTTTTGCACAATGCCTTCTGTTGCAGCGCGCCACCCTTGCACGCGTATCGTCCCTTACAGCCTATCGGGGCAGTCCGAATTGATTTTCGACGAATCGCAGGGGTGGAGGCGGCGAAAGGGGTGGAGCGTTGCAATAGATAGCGTCGTACAAAATAGTATTCTGGAGGCGGCTGCTTGCAGTGATGCAGGAAGAGATGAGCGGAACCACCCCGGTCTCCATAATCTACGAAAAGGGAGTTCACATTTTAGAAATTGGATGTGCCCAACGAAAGTATGGAAGATCTGTAATATCTCCGTTATCTATTTCCATACGTTTACCAAAATTATTTATGACAATTTTGCTGCTCACAACGAATATTGTCACAATTAATAGTGCAGTTTTTAAAGAGTTTCGTATCAAAGTTTAAACAGCAGAATTTTTTTCAATGATGACTCGTATTATTCCCTGAATCTACGAGCAAAGCAACATATACGATTGCATTCAATTCTGTTGCAACCGTGTAATAATGTTATTGGAAATGAGAAGAACTGGATACTTCACGATCTATCATTCTTTTCCTTAGTTAGAAGCGTCAAAATACGCACTTCGCCGAGTCAGCTGAAGAAAATTCGAATCAGTAAGAGCTGACGGTGCACGAAATTCTTTCTCTTTCCGAAATTTCCCCAGAATCGAACAGGATCAAAGAAATGTTATAGGATCTCTTCCATATTTGCATCACGCATAATTAGTAATTTTCACAGGGTTAACCTTGGGAAAAAATGAACTGAAAGATGAACGTTAACTCAAGATATGAGGGAATAAAAATAATACTCGGAAATCCGTAACTGTCCAGCGAAATGTAACCTTTTCCCGCTTGGCCGTGGTCTTGATTTTGTGATATGTAGGATGAAAGTTGGTTCTGGAGAGAGGAAGCTAATAAGTTACTTTCATAAATTGATTCAAACTTTTTCAAACTCTTTAAAAGGGAATTAGCGAAAGCGCTAGTATAACAAAGCTCATGCTGATGAGTTATACAATTCATTGTAAGCACAACAAAAAGAACTCAAGTGAACTAGAAGATCACCGATTCCTGAAATAAAAATCCAGCAGAATAGCAGAACCTATGGAGGAGCTTTAGAAGAGATTGAAGTAGGAAGAGGAAAGAAGTACGAGAAGAAGCTTGAAGACGAGAAAGGTCGAAGCACAGAAGGAATGATGAAGGAGAAAACAAAAAATAAGGGCAAAAGAAAAAGAGCAACAAGATGTTGGAGGAAAGAAAGATATTTCAAGGAAAACATGAGAAGGAGGAAACAAAGAATAGAAATTCCAAAATACTGCACTATGTACGTACTACCTGTGGTTCTATTGTCAAAGATTACTATTTACGCTAACGACGGCAAGCATAGAAATCTACAAACACACGGAAGCAAATGACCGCTGCTCCATTCGTCTTGTCCAAAGAATGATCTCAGCAAATCTTCCGACTTCAAGCACAGTTGGAAATCTTTTCCTGGAGGCTTCCTCTTTTCAATAAAAGCATCGTTTTGGATAATTGGCGTGGTTAGTTCTAACATAAGCGAAAAAAGAAAGTGTAAACAGGAAACCAAAACAAATTCGATCGATGGCATAAACAAAAACACAACCGTTCATAACGAACCGTCCACGAAAATAAATACGAATTCAATTAAGCAGAAATTCAACCACACATAATTTTGTCTACTACGCCTCAGCGAACAGCCAGCTTCCTCGATCGACTAGACTAAATTGGAAATGTACGTCGGCACAACCTTACACCATTACGAAATACCAATCTTGGTGGCATAGCGACGGCCCCCGAAACCATCGGGGCGTACACTCACCCGGGGGGAGGGGGCAGCGCGACAACCGACGAGAACGACGACAGCTGCTGGCGGCCTGGAATGAACGACCAGACAGCCGGCCAGTGGCGGCGGCCACCCGTCGTCGATGTACCGCCCCGATCGTTGCAGCAGCGGTAGCAGCCGTTTGCAGCGGCAGCAGAGTTCGAGAAAAAGATGCACTCGAAACGCCGCCGTCGCCCGCCCGCCCGGGCCACTCAGCACAAACGCGCAGAATTTGTACGCCGCTGCACGTACAATGTGCACTCGAAGGTCGTTCTCACGGCATCGATGAAACCCACCGAGAAAAAAAATCCTCTTAACGCTTGAGGTCAGCGATATGTACATCTGCGGGCAGCTGTCGTTCGACAGAGGCGAACATGTTTTTCATAACCAGTTGAAATTTCATATTTTTCAGCGATCAACTTACATTTACAAATGATTTCTGCACAAACAATCTCCTATGGGGTTGATGAGCGTAGAATGTAATACGAATAAATGAAATAAGAATAATGAATGAATCTAATATGAAATATGGAAGAATATTAACGCGAAATTCATAGTTTATAATTTATTGAAAAATTCAGTAACTAATCAATGCAAGAAAACATGAATTTTCTTTTTCTTACGAGATTCTTGATGATGACAATTGATCAGAGAGAGCAATTGCATGTTTCTGAGTCGAGGCTCTTCTATCTACGACTATCGAACTTTCGTGGATCTTCGGAACAATGCGAATTTCATCTTTCTCGAAAAATCGAAAACTTTAGGCCATCGATCCGGTGAAAGAGATCAAAAAGAGGAGAAGAGAGGAGCAGAGAAATATGGAAGAAAAGGATGGATGAGAAGGGAGAGAAGTAGCTCTGCTGAAAAAATAAATAACTAACAAAAACTGACTTTTAGTTAGTCTGACACGTACGGAATCCTCATAGCTTTGAGCTTTGTGCAGCCACCCTGTGAGCAACGGGCTTACGAAGAGAGAATCAGACTAGTATCTTAGGAGTAGAAGTAAAATACAGTTTTTTTTTTGTATTTTATTCGATCACATATGTAAATAAATTGTAGTTATTTATTCGGTGATATCACACTTTCCATAAATTCTAGCGCAGCTGTTCTGTGTCCTATAAAAATCCGATTTTTGTCTAGAAATCAATCTTGTTCCTGATCTGTGATTTGAGATTTTTGACGTACATCGGTTGTGCAATGAGTAGGATACGGTAGCAATTGTTGCATTCAAGTCAAAATTCCAGAGTAGTAAAAATAAAATTCTAAGTGAGTATACGAATTAGTGAGTATAAGAAAAGAAATGGAAAAAAAAACTCTGACAAAATAATTTCTTTTTTAATGTGTGCTGCTAATAATACTAGGAAATCGAGAAATAGTAGGTCGGTGAAGAAGAAAAAACATGGAGTTCTTGAGGGAAAGATGATAAGATTATAGGGATATATATAGCTATTGTAAATCTAAATGTCCCAGTAATTTCGTATGAGGTTCTATGTAGTTCCCAGGGAAACCGATCGTGCAGATCAATTCGAAGCTTCTTTCAGCAACATCAAAGTAAACATTGATGAGTCGTGTAAGCATTATTTAATCAACAAAACTAATCCAATGAAGGATCTTCAACAAGAAAAATACCGAAGAGCCGCAGCACGGATTTCATTCCAGTATACATCGTTATTCAGCCAAGAAACCTGCGGTAATACGAAAATTTGGTAACCGGTCCATCTACATATCAGCACCGATCTATGTTTCTCAAACATGACGTTGCATGGGCTTAATCGAATGCTGAACATAAGTTCCTACTGTTATTTCGACGTATTGTATGGTAAGAAAAAGTAAAAGGATGAAGGGATAATAAAGATAAAATGAGAAGAAAGAATAGATAATAATGCAGAAAATAAGATTAGTAAAAATACTTCTAGTAGTCATTACCGGAAGACAGCCGATTCGATGCTTAAACTTCTTTAGAAAGTCCTTCAAAGAAAAATACGATGATTTTCGAGACCATTGCGAGGAAAAAAAAAGCTATTGGCCAATCCTTACACACGATCAGGACACAGTCTGGACAAATCCAAGTATTACTGGCACCTCCTCGAGCAAATCGACGAACAACGGAGCTTAGGAGATAAGGGTGATGGGCGTTTCATAGTAAGTAGAAGCTATCGCATAGATCAACTGCGTTAAAACATTCGTTACGTAAAATTGTTTTAACGCGTATAATTTAAGTTCTCTAGTGCATCACAGTATCCCACTACTATATAGGATAAGATCCACAACGGAAAACAAGATCCAGCCTAAACAAAGAAATCACAAATTCAGAGCTTTCTAAAACACAACGAAGACACCGTTCACCTTGGTGCTATGCGTGAGAAAGACCGTAGCAAAACAATAATTAATGTTGTACCGAAATTATTCAGTGAATGATTATTTTATATCAAAATTTTAACCGAATAATTAAATTTTCAGTGTATAAATTCGGTACAAAAGTGCGTAAAATTATCACAAAAGCAAACGCTAACTTTTAAATACCATCATTTGACTCTGAGTAGAAGACCTGGGGAAAAACTAGGAAAATTGAGGAACAAATAAGCACTTCATGGGTATTTTTTCGGACTAAAAAAAAACTACAAAGTCCTTATCTGTTCCGAATTATAAAATTCATCGGTTACGCGAAATAAAACTGAGCGATCCTCTTAAGCAAAAATAATAAGGGAGATACGACTATGAATGAGATAAAAATGCGATGTATTTATAAAACGGGAAACCAATACGGACATAGGCTATGACGCTGGAATTTTTATGATCGGTTCCGATTACGGTTGTGCACAAGGACATTTTCATTCAAATCCATATTCAAAACCGAAAAAAGCAGTATTGTATTCTTCGAAAACATACACAGTTAAACCTAAGAGTTAATCATCCTTTGAAATTTCCTTAAAAGGAAATTATACTCTGGTTAAACTTTTTCTCTTCGAAATAAGATAGCATGGGATGTGCAGCGACTGTCGGGCAGTGATGGAAGCACGAAATACGTCACATTCTTTTTATTTCTGCACTTTTCCATCGGTAAATGTATATCTAATAGAATTTCTGCGCATAGAAATGCTATCGTCAAAGCATTGATGTTCTCAGTAGGGACAATCCTTGGCTTTGTTCTTCAATTTTCTCAACCGTGCTCTGTATTTTTTCAGTACCAGCGGTCTGCATACGTACGCACAAAAGCAGTTTCGGACACAGGTGAAACGTCCGGAGGAAAAACACTGCCCTCATTCTTGATAGAGTGTTACGAAGAGCATCATCCATGTTTGACTACATATGCTTAACCGTATCGGTGGTCAGCGAATATCAATGGAGGTTCGATTTTTCTCAGGAACTTTTCAATTCTAAGAAAAATACCTTCGCGCAGACCCTCTGCCGCTGCAGTAAAAAAAACCCCTATAAGTTAATGACAATAACAAACTCCTACGCAGTTTAATAGATTACTGTACAACTATAATATCCCTTATCATCTCATGACAGAACCATAGTAAGTACAATTATCCCAGATTCCTCCATCCGCGAAACAAGAGGAAAAATCAGTGAAACGCAATAAAAATGACACACAGTTCTTGGTAAAAGTCAGTGCCTCAGTGCCGGAATAGCCACTTTTACCTAACCGTCCCCTCAGGGTCAGTATTTTTTAGTTTTTTTTTTTCAAAAACTGTCGTACATATATCGACAAATACGACATATCGAGAAGTATATATATATGAAGTGTAAGGAAAGGTAAATCTACAGACATTCCGCTTTCTAAATACATAAATAATAAATAAGTAATAATGAATAGAATATAGATTACTGTAGCAAATGCTGAGGAAAGAGAAGATTCCCTCGAATAGATTACAGAGCGCCATTTCAGCTCTCATTGAAATTAGGCAGTTATAGACTAGCTCGAAAATGAGGGTAAAGAGGATTTCCAGGAAAAAAGATCCCTCGGAGATGAATGGTCAAAAAAAAAGAAAAAAAAAAGAAAAAAGGAAAACCCCAAAGAAAAGAATCCAAATTGTCCATAAAACAGAATCCTTAGGGAATATGCAGAGACCAGACAACAAAGGCGATATATTCTATACCCTGAAGTACTTGAATAATCTAAAGTATGAGTAGTCAAAAGTCTAATGAAGTATAAAACCGTATTTTCGCCTGATTGCTTCTCAACTAACGTAAGATTTTGCACAGGTCGCATCAAAATGTCGCTGACATTGAACTCGATTGCATCTACCGTAACCGCTGACTAGACGTGATGCGCACAAAGGAACCAAAAACCTCACGAACGCACGTCGCCGTCGTCGGCCTATATTTTAATGGAATAAACAGCGAGACGAAAAACGAAGGACGTTCTCCGCCCAACGGAGCTCTGGCGCGACCTCATCGTCGCTGGAACAGCGTATCAATGGCTAACAAGCTGGGCATCGCCCAACATTCTCAGAGATTCTTCGCTTGACTCTGTCAGGGTAAATTTCGAGCACCGTGGACAGCGGAACCATCAAATTCAGCAAGAAGAGCGGCTAAACCAAAGATAAAAATGAGAAAAAAAAACGAAAATAGAGTAGGACGAAAAATTGAGAACGCAGTATACGACAAAGAATTTAAGAACAAAAAACAAAAAAAGCAACTTTTGCACTTCCTAATCGGTCTATATATCCACGCCACAAATTCCCTGTCAATCTGATTCAGGCGTTTTCTTAATTCGATCCAAAGTACGAATGTTATTTCATTTAAAATACATGGAATTCAACGCTTGTGAAACAGCGGTAATGTATGACCCTAAAATGTATGATTGGACGTTAGTAATAACTTTTAAGGTGCACATTAGATTTTGAAAAATTTGAATTGGGCTGGCTTCGAGAGTAGAGTGATACCTTCATTAATTCGTTAGAATAATATAAAGACATTGATTATGAAGGAAAACAATATTTGTAGCTTCATAAGATAATACAAAAAAGTAGAATAGTCTATGATAAAAATCCTGTCAAGATGCAAAAGCGTTTCAAAAACGAAGAAATGAGATAATTAATCATAGAAGAAAACACTTCTAAAAAGCATTTTAACATTCCTAGAAATAATCTCTAAACTTATAGATAATACTTTAAGAATGTAAAACAAAAATCATTTTAAAGAACCTTTCTGTGATGTAAAAATGCAAAAGTGTAAATGTAAAAAAGGACCCAAACATTTCTTTAAAAAGTCTGTATAGTAACGAGCTGCAGCTCCATCCCATAATCCATGAATAGTGAAAATAGGTTCACATGAATTCATACCGTTCTCCTAAGCACCGCAAAGTTCAGCGTAAGGGTCCAATTTGTCCAATTTTAATGGGATTTTCCCTATTTTTCTTCTTGTTTGTAACAAAATCAAACGCATCGGCCACGATCAAGGCGAATATAGCTTCTATCTACGCATTGTTGTCGTAGGATGATTCCTGCGTTCTCTCAAGTAATAAGAAATGATTTTATGTGGTGAACATTAATGGCGAACCCAGCAGAAGGTTGCATCGTGTAGATCAATGTAATCTCTTAAATCATCTAAATCTTGTTAGGTTGGTGGGAAAAATAATCGAAATTTGGAGCCTCTAACTTCAAATTTAAAACAAAAAATTAATAATGAATGAATTCTCTATACGTAAAAACTTTAAATTTTGTTCACGTGATAACTCAAACCTTTATTGCAACAGTTAACGTCGTTTCATATATTAGAAATGCTTTACTGAGAAATACTAAAAACTATCCTATTTTGAAAAAAGGAGAAGCAAGTAGAGCTAAAGATGCTACTCATTATATGCATTTAAAAATGGACAGAACAGTCGCCATCATAGTCTCGTTTCTAGTGGAGAAACCAAGATTTGTCTTGCGAATCGTTGCGAATCCGTAGAGCAGCGCACGCGAGAATAGCAATATATTCAAAGAAAGCGTTGTACAAACACGCAACTACAACTAAATACTGTTGGCCATAATAACAAACCTGCCCATTTTATGGTCCAAATGCTAATTCTCCACTCTGAGTCAAGAGTGAAAGAAGGCAACACGTCGTTCGGCACGAAAATGGCGAATAGACGCGGCTAGTTGGTAGTAATAACAGGATACGTCAAGAAATATGAATGCAAATGACGTAAAGAATTCCCAGCAATCCAAAAATATAGAAGGAATGACGGAAATTTAAATTCGACCGCACCGAAACCGACAGGCAGACGTAAAACTTTTTCCCTCTCTCTCTCTCTCTCTCTCTCTCTCTTTCGAAGAACTACCTCCATATTTATGTCTAATACGACTCAGAACAACTATTCACAAACCCTAGTAGTAACCACTGCAAATGGAAGCAACCTTCAACGAGTATCCTTCACTGAAAACTATTTCCAAAATTTGGTCAGACAAGAAATTGATAGCATCTCCGAGTAGAGAAGAGAATTACAAAGCAGAGTATGGGTCGGGACCAGTTCTCGCATGCACAGTTTCTCAGCATTCCTAGATGTCGCATGGTGGTAGCCATTTACGGCTGCCGGCTTCTTTAACGGTGTTCTCAGCTGAACTGTGTTCCTTATATAGACAATTCACCAATTTCTCATTCGTTTTGCCATTATTTAAATAATATTCCAATATTCTACGTATGCGTAATGTAGTACGTGCTCACAGGTCTTGCGCATGTACATTAGTTATTCCATTACTCTTTGACATTCATGGAATCTATCGTGTAAAAAAATGAACTATTGGTCCACGCGAGCTTTGCATACGATTATGCATTCGTTGGTTGCACGGCAACCATCTACGAAACAGGATTACTGCAATCCCATCGTGGAAAAAAAGCGAAACAATCCTGTAACGCATAAGACACGACCGCAGTTTCTTCGTCATTCAACAATTCTACACAATAAAACGTTTTATAAATTGTTGTTAAGTATGAAAACCAAAACAGCGACAATTCTTCATCTAGAATAGCCGACTAAAGGGAATCTTAAATTCTCACGACAGAAGAGAAACTCAAGATAACAAAATAAAATATAAAATAATGCAAAAACTTGAGTAGAAAAATCAAATTTCTAGCGTTTCATTTAAATTCCCGCGACTTGTGTAGTTGGGCAGTGCAGTAAGAAAAGGAACACTTCTGTCGGTCACGGAAATGCGATCACCTTAATCGTGTCAAGATACGGTAGATTGAAGGACTTCCATGAATTAGAATTTAAAGTGCAATTTCCCGAATCCTACTACGTCATTCCACGTCTAACATCAAAGAAGAGTCTTATTTGATGTAGTTTTAGAAAAAAGAATAATGAAAAGCGTACTTCGAAATGTGAGCCGTTAATGAGATCTAACACTAATATATAAGAAGACTAATATACTGGATTCGAAGATGGTTTCAGAGATGAAACAAATTTTAAGGGTATGGAGCTATTGGCCTTCATAGAAACTGAAAAAATAGAAGTTCGAAATGTTCACTGAGTGAAAATATCTCATTAAAGACAAAATTTGGGTGTCGCCTGCCATGCATCTCGCTTTCAGCGTTTATAAGCACATTTCAGCGATTTCTACGGAAGTTCGTCTACTAAAAGTATAATAAAAATACTTCACAACCAATCTTCTAGATTAGAAGATAGCTAAAATAACAAATATGGTACAGCAGCCTCCTAGCATATAAGAAATGAGTTCTTACTCTTTCTAGAATATCAATTTTTACAAGGGAACAAGAATTTTTACAAGAACAAGCGCAGAATCTTACCGAACAATTAATCCTTCAAATCAAAAATTAAAAATCCAAAAAAAAGACAGCATTATGAAAATATGTCACTAAACTAAGTGGTCTAAAATCCAACTTACAGCTACCAAGTATTATCTTGATAATCCACCTTGTGCTTGGCATTATGAATGACAACGAATTGCATTCGAATCCGATAAAACCAGCGAATTCTCTGCGACAGAGCAGAAAAAAGTGTGTAGCACAGAGAGGATTTCTGGGATAGAAAAAATATATATGCATATGGAGATCTAAACACAAATTCACAGAACAACCACATCCAGTCCACAACGTCGCTGTTCTCCTCTAATATTGAATTTTTCGCCATGTATAAGTCAGATGTACAATCGGTGAGATTTCAAAATCTTCACTGAACATTCCCAAATGACAGCACAGAAAGTCGATCGAAGTTCGTTTCGGGAACCATGTAGTTTGTGCACATCACGTGTGTCAACTTTGTCAAAACGAAGTAATAGTATAGTCGGGTCAAAACGACATGAAACACGGACATTTGCGCGAGCGGCTGCGCTCGAAGCGGAGCGGTGGAGCGTAGCGGTTGGGATCGTGTAAGGATCCACGCTACCGCCACACACTTCTGCAGTTCGCCATGGTCCCACCTCGATTCCAACAGCTGTGTCCACACCGCTTCCGAGCGCGGCCGCTTGCGCAACGGTCCGTGCTTCATGTCGTTTTGACCCAACTATACGCTGAATTACAAAAGAAATAAATGTTCTCGTTAAATAAATGCTCTCGTTGGCAGTGATAGCGTCGTAAGCTTCCAAAGCTAATCGATATTCAGTCAAGACTGTTCGGTTTTCCATTTCGACTCCAGATTATGTGCCGTGATTAGCTTTTAATGAAATTAATTGAATTTTAACGTAGAAAACAAATGCCAAAATAACGCAAATCATTGACTATAAACCAACATGCGGTCGAAGCGAGGAAAGATACGAATAATATGTCTAAAAAAATACTCTAGTATATAGTAATGATAATAATGCAAGTTGCAATAATAATGTAAGTAATAATAATAATAATAATAATAATAATAATAATAATAATAATAATAATAATAATAATAATAATAATAATAATAATAATAATAATAATAGTAATAATAATGTAATCAAGCTCTTGATATGCGATGCCACCGGCACAGCAGAGCACCTGATCTTGAAATGCGACACCGCGTAATCCACAAGAGCAATCCTGAGCCGGCTTAAACGAAAAGCCAAGAAAAGGGGGAAATCGGCAGTTCAGCTTGAAAAAGTCTAATCAAACGGACTATTGTGCTGGAAAGATGAAACTCTGAGATTATCCAGTCTTTCTGGTCTATAAACGAAAAACAGTTGTTATTGTATCTTGGCAACGCTTCATAAGGGTGGTGTAGCGCATTCGGTAAGAGGTTCCGTTGTAGGTGCAGCATGATCGATCGGAGGCTTGATTTCGCCCTAATGTCCTCGGTACATGGATCCTAGACTTGTCTGGGAGGAAAAAGACACTGACTTGATACATCGGCTACGCCCTGTAAGTCATTCCATAGGCTAGACACGCGTTCATAAATCTCAAACAATTCTGAATTGAATTGAACGCGGTGGCGCATCCCAGGCAGATTGATCTATGCCGGACACTTAATCCTTTATCCTTTATGCTTTATAGGGCATCAGCGGGTAACTGAAATCTCTTCGAAATGTGAGATACGGGGAAAAAACGTGCAATGAAAGTGTCGAAACAAAACAATAGAGTACAGCTGGTTCAGTGTTCAAATCTAGCTCTAAATGTTATCACTTTGCAATCTCTTCGCGAGAGATTCGATTGAAATTCACGACTGTCGCAGCTATTCAATACATAGAAACAAACGATGTGCCATTCTGCAGAAGCGGGTGAGGCAACTTTATTTTCACCTTGAGCAATAAGGAGTTGAAGGTGTTTGTAACAAACGTTTTGCAGATAAATAGATAAGAATTGAACCGTCTCTACTGACCGAAACGAGTTCATACGGTCCTGGCCTGATCGATTACATCCTCCGCGGACGCGAGCGCTGCAACTCCAAACACCGATGGATGTGGGTCAAATCCGATGCCTAAGCTCCTCTGAGCACTTTTCTTTTTTGTTTTCTATTTGGATAATTTTTCGTCTTTTCTTGTAGATGAATAGGAATAGTTCATAAGTGCGATCAAAGCAAAATGTTTTCTCGTTAGCGTGAGCGCCATCGCACAATCGATCATAGTGTCATCGATCGTCATCGAAGGGGATGTAACAGGTGTAACATTTACGTTCGATTGCGACATTTTACGACATTCAACAATGTGAGATAAACACAATAAAAATATTGTGAAAAACCAACTTTTACGTAATTTCACCACTTTCTCCGCTTTCGACGCTGCATCCTTTATATGAGTATTGTACTCCACCAAATAATTACGTTCATGTTCGAAGAAGTCATCGACATCTCGCTGAATAATGCAAACAATAGCGAAATCACACTACAGGACGATAAAATCAATATATCAAAGTTGATAGAATGTATGAGCGAGGTTAATTACAAAAATTTTGTTCTTGAAATTCCTCAGACATGTATTTGTTACATAATGTTAACCAACAATACCTGTCCAGATAGAAGAACTTCATCGGCGGACTGAGTAAAACGCTTCCAAAGCGACTCCACTACTTCTTTCTTGTTCTTTCCTCGAACTGACAACTGAAAAATGGTGGATAAAAATACATTCTTGTGCATTATTTCAATGTCTGCGCGAAGATGATGTCAGAACACCTTTATCTGTGCCTTTTATGGATTTGTATTCAGCTACCATGACTAGCTGAAACTGAACCCAGAGCACTCTTCCCGCACTAACGAACATACTAAGAACTCCATATATTTAATTTGTCAGAATAAATGTTCTCGGCTTTCTTGACACACAGCGAAAATTATTAAAACAACGCGAATGGTACAAAGTAGAGCCAGAACGACCTGAACCCAGGTCGTGTAAGTCTCCGAATCTGAATGACGATTCACAATCATACATCAGCTGCAGCTGCGAACTATGGCTGCGAATAGGATGGGACCTTACTCATTTCTACAGCGTGAGTGCAAGCTGTAGGAAAAGATTGCTCCTAAAGCCGCCGGCATAGTTCAGTGCCGCGCGCGAGCGCGGTTTGGCTTCTCTGCAATTTTGGTGGTTATTGACTATTCACAACAATGCCCTCAACAACCACCAAAACCGCAGAGCCGCCAAACTTCAAAACCGCGCCCGCGCGGCTCTGAATTCTGCGGACAGCCTAAGCAATTTTTATTTCGGAAAAGAACAGCTATCGGGAAAGAAACTTTCTTCTCTTATGAAACATTATTTTCCTTCGACTGACCGTACCAACGCAAAAGGCACAGGTGCGATAGGAGGGAGACCCTCCTCAGGTGAAGGGGGTCTAACTCACGGGGTGCAGTTCAAGTGAGCGGGGTATTTCGCCAACCGTCCAAAAATGAAGGGATTCAGAGCCCCAGCTCTGACTATCGCATTTATGGCTAAAGAACGTAAAAAATATAAGCCTGCGCTACGCATTACAACTGTTTCGATATAAAATATTCAGCGGATGCTTGGAAAAACCAGAAGAAATCGGAGTTTTTCTTGAACACATTCGGTTGGTAACATGATCTTCGACTGCATACTGGCATAGGACATAGACATGCGAATTTTTCAGTCTGAACCTGCTGAGGCTGCTCATGCAAACAATTGCTCGCATGAGCTGAATGTATACCAACGCTTGGTGCGCTCGAACGTAACTGTCTAAGAAATGTTTACCTTACAGCATACTTCACTTGTCATTCGTAAGCTGAAATGTGTCGTCCGTTAAGACTGTGTTCAAGCGAATGAAAGATGTGTTGCACGATCCGCTCACCCGGTCAAGGGGGCATACCACAAAATTGACGATGTTGGGGTCTCTCCAGGAAAATATAGGCTTCGAGATGTAAACTACGGATATGGGCTTGATGAAACCCATTTCCCCATCATCGTTCTGAAAACGGCGCGTGAAATGCGGCCTTACTGGCCGTTTTTTTCTCACGAGGACGTCAGAACGCGGCACCCTGGTGCACGCATCGCTAGCAAGCGAACGACAATCTAATAGGTTTGCTCAGCAGTCTATTCAAGAAAAACCAATGATAGGTTATTGAGGGAACCGGCGAAAACAGGGGAGGTTTTTTAAAATGTCTCGTAGGAAACCAGTAAGGTCGTCTCCGATCCCATTTTTCAGGGCAACTAGGAGAAGTTGAGCGTAAACACGCGGACTCGAATTCCAAACCACCAACCCTACCTTTTTCTAGATAGACAACAAATTTGTCGAGTTCATGGTATGCTGCCTTCGAATCGGTGTCTTTTTCTACAGAGGTTCTGTACAAGTCCAATGGATGCTACTACTTTCAGTAACATTTCTTTATTAGAAACTCTAACAGAACAAAACAACAAAAAAAAAGATCAAATATGAGTTACAGCCACCACTTGAAGTGAAACCGTAGGTCCAATATGCGTAACCAGGAAAAATCACGGCTAAGACATGAATTAAAATAAGAGAGTAAAAGCATTGCAAAAACCTATAAAAAGAGACCCAAGATGTGAATGAGGCCAGTCACATGCCCGCAATAGATTTGTTGTGTTGTGCATGTACTTTTGTTTAGTGAGATTCCAAAGCTAAACAAGGCGAATGAAGAAAATACTTCTGTAACGAACTGAATGAGAAGTCGAAATAGTCCGTTGTGCGTAACAAAAACGAAGAGAATTTGCACTTATGTGTCGAAAAGCATGAGATCATGAAATCTCGATCAGTACCTTACAAACGCAATCGGACGTTCGCGGATTCGTACTTCAAAAATTGGAGTACATGTGTATCCCATTTTAATTCTTCATAAATGTTTTGCACGTACAGAACAGGCAATTTTGAGCGAAATCAAGACAGAAAATTCAGTTCAGAAAGAAAAAAACACAAATAGTCGGGTCAAAACGGAACGGTGCAGTTGCGTAACCTAACCGTTACGTTCCACGGCGTCGCTTCGAGAGCACCCGCTTACGCAAGCTCATCGTGTTTTGACCCTACTATAGACGCGCGTGATTCTGTATTTCGTGCGAATCACGCTGCATCCATAACAGAACATAAATAAGATCAGGAAAAGAAAATTTAGCAACATCCTGAACGTACCGTATTTCTATGTCTATTGCCAGTTTACTGGAGCATCAATAACTGAACAACACCAAGAGACGCTGGAATGGGGAGCTGGATAACGAAAATAAAACGAACAAGTAACTCGCATTATATATGAAATATAGGAGAACAAGATCCAAAATGCAAAAATACACCGATTCTTTGACAATGAACACTCCCGTAAAATGCAAGTTTCAACAAAAAATCACGCAATTCTGCAAAACACTCCTATCATCGACGCTAAAAGAGACGCTGAGGTTTCTTGTTACATATCATTTATTCCAAAAAAAATTGAGTCCCAAAGACGACCTTGCCTTCAACTACATTACAACAAGGGAGGAGTATTGCTGAATATTGAATTTTTTGTGAGTTTATATTGGAGCTGTACAATGTCATGGTATCGGTCGTATTGACTACCATTCATTAAGATGGCTGTGAAAATGGGAACGGTAGGAAAGATAGCGTTACCTAGGAATTCTTGTGAATACAAGCACGATGTACAAGATAAGTGGAAATTACAAAGGTAATCATAACCACTTATTTAGTAACAGTAACGGTTTTACGTCCCTAATCGACTTCGCGGGATCATTTTCTGAAGAAAATGGGTGACATCACGAAAAAAAAAACCTTTCAAAAACAAAAACTATCACTAACATTTGTGTCGCCTTCCAAAACTTATATTCGTTATCAAGAATCATTACCAAAATCTGTTCAATTTCATAAAGTACCACTCTTCATTAAATGAAAATAATTTTCGTAAATATATCTATCTCATGTCTACATTTTTGCGAATATGGAAATGATGTAAACGCTTGAACTTACAGCTTGTCACTTTCGGCAAGCAAAGATTCTGTGATTATAAACGAGTTCCAAGAATTTACTTACAGATATTTCCACAACTAAATTCCAGGGATAAATCTATTTCGAAATCTCAGCGTCTCTAACCTGATGTCTGAAGCTGGCGCAGCATAGGCAAATCTCTTTCCTCATCATACTGATCGGTGAGAATCTTGAAGAATGCTAAACGCACGACTTTCACTTGTTCTGGTGTGAGGGCTCTCGGGATGTAAATAACATAACCACCCTCTGTTTGCGGATGCGTTGGGGGTTTCGACGTTGGGGTGAGTTCTGATGGACGACGTTTCACCGCCAACGGCTTAATGTCAGTCTTCAATTCTTTGCGATTGTTAAACATCACAATTCTTGGCAAACCATAAGATGGAGCCTGATTTTGTGCTGATGTAAGCGAGCGGTAGGACTGACATCCGAGACATCTATATGTCCAATAGGAACGCGATTCGCCTTTATATTTCCCATGACGTTGCGTGACTCTCATCTTAGCACCACAACGAGGACAAGTAACGCAGTCCAGGAAGAAATTGCTGAGGCCATCACGTATCAGACGCCTGACAGAACATCTACCGTCGTCGAATATGTATGCGTTATGGGGATTCGGAGAACGTCCGGTGAGCTGAAAGAAGTCCCGCTGCGAAAAGCGTGTACATTCGCATGAAATAATATGTACAGAAAGCAGCAAAAATCAGAAAATTGATCCGGGCAGCAGCAGCGCGTTCGCAACAATTCACACAATGCCTCTGACTCACACAGCTCGTGCAACTGTTTCAAGATGAACGTGCATTGCGGTCGCTCGAATCAACGTAGATTTCGGATGATGATGAAATCATAAAAACGTTTCGTGCAAATAAAATACAATACTTCTCTGCGCTCTCTTCAGCGCAAGACTACATAAATTTCGTTTTTGTTGCTTGAACAACAAACATATTTTAAAACCAACATAACATAGACGGCAAACGTTCGCTGCCGTAACTAAGCGGAAGTATTTTAGCATGAACAAACAAATATCAACAAGCAATCCATCAAAAATAAAGTCGCAAACAGTTAAACCTAACGGGGTATCAATACGTTTTGAAAAAAAATTATGCAGATCTATGTTTAGCTTGCTGAACAATGAGTTTAGGAAGGTTTAGAGCTTTAATTAACGTTCGCTGTCATAAACATCAGCAGTTGCAAAAGATTTACATAAACAGATCAAATCTTTGAGGTTCACATATACAGAATTGATACAAATTAGTAAGAGGTTAAAGCGTTCAGTCCAGCGGTAGGGGATTGGGAATAGGTGAAGGTTAACGCGATTGCGTGTAGTTCGAAGTGGTAGTATTGCAGTCTTATAAGACCTCTACATTCGGTATTGAAGAAAGCCCATTTTATTTCATGATCGCATATTTCTACCGAGTCGTTTCTACAAATTATTAATAAACTATGGAAGATTGGAGGGAATTTGAATATGAAAATTTCTTTTTGACGTAACTATCCCTAAATAACTACAATATATTGCAGAAGTTAGGTTTAGAAAGAACAGATACTCTAACTCATTCGAAAATTGATAATAACTCGTTACTATCAATATCTAAATGAATTAGATATTCGAAGCAAACTACTTACGGTAAGTACTACCTGTAAGTGATATTTCATCTTTCACCATATCTCTCGTTAATGATAGTTTTTAAGTCTTGCAACTACAATGTCAAACGCTTACGCAAAGGGACTGCTCGACTACAAATATAAATATATCCCCATGCAATCCGAAAATCATTTTTGAAGAAAAAAAAAAGCCAAAAACTATGTTCAAGGATCAAGAAATTGGAATATGTATGTCAGGGTTGTTGCACAGAAGTTCTTGAATAAGACCATGCGTACTTTTCTACATGTTCAGAGATATAGGATTTAAAAGCAATATTAACCATCAACTGACCTCATCCTCGTACTGCAAGAAGATCCTAAAGTTTGTGTCTTGACGGAACACTGGATGGGCGGCAATTCTTTGTAGGAATACTTCGTGCATGGCCACAGTTTTCTTGAATTGGGCCAGATAATCCCTGAATAATTCTAGTTACAATAAAAAGATTTCAGAAAAGACCATTGGAGGAAAAGATTGTAGAAAACGAAAATTAAACGTCAAAAAATTCACAGCAAGAAGCGACACTTTCATACCTTTCGCCATTTTTCCCTGCTATCAAATGTTTAGGGAAAAAAACTTACTGTTCAAGCTCTTGTTTCATCTTCAAGAACTCCTCCTTTGTCATTGTCGCTTCTCCTTCTCCGAGTTTTTGCAGTTTCTCGCGGGAAGAGTCGAAATCTGGATGGGGTGGAGCTGGTGGGACCTGGAGAAAACTGTTTCGAAGTTTGTTCACTCAAGGAAATAAAAGATATCCTTTCGACAGGGAAGACCAAATAAACGAAGGAGGAAACTAGAAAGATATTTGCAATCGTTCAACAGGAGACGACCGATACAACTCCGACTGTGAGAAACACGTTGTCCTCAACCAAATTAACACACTCGGCGTGGATTACGCTTACCCCAAATGAAAGGAAAACTCACAATAAACCCGGCATAACTTTCGTTTTCGTCCAAAACGCTGTGAAGCCACAGAAACTCCTCATGTTCACGCACAACAGAAGTCTCCGGACGCATCCCAGGGAGACGAGTCTTTGTGTGCACTGTGTATTTGACCTACAAAACACGTGCGTTTCCGAACAAGTAAAATGAGTAAAATTCTATAATTTCACTCGCTCTTTAGCTAGCAATGCTACAGAATGGAACCCTGAAATAAAAGTCAAACATCGCTTAGATAGCAAAATCCAATTATGGAGAGTAGTTGCCGCTACAGAATCTTTTCAACCTCACTGTGGAAAGAATTTACTGGGTAACGAATTCCAACTCAGAATAGTACCTATATCCTTAGGTATAATTTACTAGTCTAGAACTGAAAATAGTAAATTCTCGTTCAAATCAGCACTAAAATTATTGAGTTTAAAGTACCGATCTACCTATATCCTTAAGTACTATAGATCAGGTCTAAGCGGAAAGGAGACATTCAGAATTGTACACTAAACACCTACTTCACACTTCTCCCTATCATTTCTCACTAATCTCACTTTACTTGTTCGACCATATAAGGAGCATTAATCAGTAGGTTCGAACAAATACACTTAACAAAGAAATGACTACGTTGACCACTAAGACAAACTGATCATGAACACTTTCGTTTTTTTCCTTCACTAAGGAGAAAAAAAAGTAACCCTGGAGAACAGGAAGTTATACGTAATATGATGAAATAAACTGAAGCATTACAGGAAACGAAACAAGTAACTTAGTGCTAACCATCCTGATGAGATCATCTATAAAAGTTATCACTTTAACAAAAGTATGTATACCAGGTATACTTGGAAGGAAATAAATAAACAAACAGAAAGTCGAAAGGGAACTAACTTGACAAAAAGAAAAAAAATTGACGCTAAGAAAAACCGCACCTTATCTCTTTCTGACAGCGCATCAGAAATATCCACGGAAATCGCATTGTCGGTGTCAAGGTCCACATTGATTTCTTCAGTGCGATGCTGCAACATTATAAATTGATGTTCCCTGAATAGGAACAGATGAGTCAATGATCGACAGCGAAGTGAGGATCGATTGCCAACTGATAACATATGCGCCCGTTTCACTACAAACGCGAATCAGTCTTACATGAATTTCATCACACTTGTCATTTTTACTGTATTTCTTATTCTCCTCAAGTACAATTTGTCAACGTTTTCGTAAAAGAGTATCCCAAGAAGATCTCTCCATTTTCAGCTGGGGCTATGCAATAGAATAGCAAAAGAGCTTTGATTTGATCTGGAAACGACAATAGTTGAAATAGCAGCTTTTCTTCCAATTAAGATTGACTCTACTCTTAAATTACACGAAGAACAACACATTAGAATCTCACACTTCACCATACGAGTTACTCTGTAATAATTGCACCATTGCTAGCAAGTACTTTGCTATTCACAATGTTTCTTCTTTTATCCTTTGTCAAAGGGAGCGTTGAAGATGTTTTTCAAAGAATACAAACAGAACGTAGCTACAATGAAATAGCATAATGTTTCGAAGACAAAAACCTAACGATGATGAAAATCGATGTGAATGTCGCGGTGTTGGAACCGAGGCCCCACCTCGGTTCCAAACACTGCGGTCCACCGCACCGCCTCTGCTACCTCCTTTAATTGCTGCTGTTCGCGATGATCCCACCTCGATTCCAAACGCTGCGCTCCACCGCACTGCTTTGAGCGCAACCGCTTACGCAACTGCACCATGCTTCATGTCGTTTTGACCCTACTACAGCTCGGCAGGGTGTTTACGGTTTGTTTTTTGATTACTGATTTCGAACGGCACATTCGATTCACATCGATTTTCATCCTCGTTAGACTATGACATTGTAGATCAATTGTTATACGGTTTCCACGTCTTTCTTCTCTCCTTTTTTTTTCGGAACCCTTACACAATGACAATACCATTTAAAGAGTACACAACACTCCCAAAGTAAACCAAAGTTTCCATGAGTACTGCTTTTAGGGAACAAAATATGTCAAAATTTTTATCTTCCAATAACTTTGAAAATGAAAAAAAGATGTAGAAGTAAATGTAAAGTTTTAGCAATTGTAAAAGAACGCCACAGAATTTCTCTCACTAGCTTTCTGTAAGAAGCGATAATTACTAAAATTTCTAGAACTTACATATAGTCCAGTCATTTCTGATAGTTGCAGTGCTTCTCCAACCGCTTCTCGACTTTAATGTTATACAATGAATATAAACAATAAGTGTGGATTATATAAATCCATCACATTGAAACGTATAGATTTTACAACTAAAAGAAAGAGTACAGCCAAACAAGTGGCTATTTTCCGCGTCAACCGAAGTGAAAACAGCGACGTTACATAGCTTTTCTCGCAAAAGTTCATGCTTTATAGCTAACAAAACAAAACGAATATTACGCCTGTTTGTTATTAATCATCCACTGAGAAAATCGGAAATATCAAGTGAATCAAAGTGCAGCAATCTCTGCCGAGCATTGACTCGAGGAGAACGAAATGAATATGTGAGAATTCTCATTAAAATAAGACACATCAAAATCAATCACTTTTGCCCGCAACTGGAAAAGTCCAAATATGATTTCATGGAGAAGTTTTTTAGAACTCGAGGTAACTGTTGCCTTGCAAGTATCGCCACAACTATAAGTTCAGCAATGAGATTTTACAGACACGGATTGATCAGCCTACAACCGAAATAAGTTTTGCCCCCTTCTATAGGCGCACTTTTTGTTACTGAAATAGGTGTTGGCGGTGGGAACCGGTAAATCTACGATTAGCTGTGCCGCGCAAATAATGAGCGAGTGACACATAAAAATCCTACTTTAATAACAATTCACATTTAGTAGGGTCAAAAAGAAATGGAGCTCAGCGCAGTTACCACTCGAAGCGGTGCGATGGAGAGCAGCGGATAGGATCGAGGCTAGGCGGATGGTGCTAGCACTCGTGCTAGCACCATCCGCCGCTGCAGTTCGCGACTGTCTCACCTCGATATCAGCCGCTTTCTATACCTGCTTTCACAACTGCATCGAACTTCATGTCGTTTTGACCCGACTATAAATGTAATTCAGTGCAATTAGTGTCCAACAAGTAGTCCTGCACTCCCATTTCGATATTTGCTTCATTCCTTCATTAAAATCAGCGAAATGATTAACAACAAATATTATTGCTTAGCTTTTCCATCATGCTCACGCAGCAAACACTGAAGAGTGACTTCGTAGCGATGATCATTGACGATAGCGCGACACTGAATTGTCCGTATTTCTTCCTTCCTCAATTTTTTTCTTTTGGATGTAATTTTTCTGAAAGGCGGGACCTATTATTTTCCCGTTAGGTAGAGTAAAAAGGATTAAACGTATAGTCGAGTCAAAAGACATAAAACGCGGTGCAGTTTCGCAAGCGGATGCGCTCGAAGCGGCGCAGTGGAGATAGCGGTTGGAATCGAGGTGGACCATTGCGAACCGCAGCGACCGGAGGTGCTAGCATCCCCACTCGATCCTAACCGTTGCGCTCCGCCGCACCGCTTTGAGAGCAACCGTTTACGCAACAGCACCGTGCTTCATGTCGTTTTGACCCTCTGTAGGTAGCTGTATACAGTCGGGTGGGTCAAAACAACATGAAGCTCGGTGAAGTCGCGTAAGCGGCTGCGCTCGAAGTGATGCGGTGGTGCTTAGGAGAGAGTATCGAAGAGAAGACTTCTTAGCGCCACTCATGGCTGTAGTTCGTGATGGTTCCACCTCGATTCCAACCGCTAGCGGGTAAAATGTAGTTGGGAGGGGGGAGCACTCAGTCGCGCCTTATTTCTCGAAATAAATAATTAAATCGGGGCCCTTATGCTTAAGCATTAGTCTTGACGATCTATGACATGTAAGCTAATGTTACTAAGAGAAAAAAGTAAGTTAGAGCGTCGAGAAATAAGGACGTCACTGGGTCCCCCTCCCTCCAACCACATTTTCCCCCGATAGTTCCACGGCGTCATTTCGAGCGCAACCGCTCCTGAAACTTCGAGCTTCATGTCGTTTTGGTCTGACTACACCAACAGGTAATGCTGAAGAGTCGTAGCGCTAATAATAAATAAACAGTTAGAATAAAAATAACAGTTAGAATAAAAATGTCTTTATATTGGGACCATTCTATCTCTGCACCAGGTACTTTGACAACAACTCGTCGCCGACACTGACAACCTTTCTTTGCACATCATCACCGTCGTCCATGACTTCGACAAAAAGTTTTCTTTTCTTCTTGAACTCCCGCCATGAGTGTTATTACTAGCATCCACTTAGAGCGAAGGCGCTCAGAAAAGTGACCTTTTCCGAACGCCTTCGCTCTAAGTAGATGCTAATAATAACCAGAACTTCACTTGAAGGCAGCGGATCACGAAAGTGCTACGGAAACCCCAAGGAAGACGTAAAAATCCAAACGTAGATTGAAGAAACTATCCAGGACGACTAACGTAGTCGTACTAAAAACGGCAAGGAGCCTCTTCAGTTCCAACAAGGTCAAGCTCACGTGCAGAACTGTGGGATGTTGCAAATGATATCGTAGGAAAGAACGTAGTCCTTCATGCCGTTTGACGAGGATTAGGGGAAGATGAGTGAAACCACGGTCGTTTCCGTAATCTACAACCCAAACTACGTTTTTCCTAGGGTTTCTGTACCACGTCAGTTTCGTGATATGCTGCCACTAAGTGACATCAAGGGTATGCACGCCCTTCGTCGTTTCGTTTAGCAAATAATTGGACGTTTTTCAAGATCAAAGCTGCGAACGATACATAAACGCAACCTTTCGTAGATATCCACAAACTAGATGAAAAAATATCGAAAAATACGATCTCCAGAACCTACAAAGCGGTTATCGTTGGCGATCGTTCCTGGGCTACTTGGAGCATTTGTATCAACATCGACAAAGCCATCGGTAGACACCTCGCATATGGCCGGCTTTGATGAAGACGAAGAAGAGGCTTGCGGAGGTGATCTTTCACGAACATGCTCATCGCCGTTCAGCGGCTCGTCTTCAAGCCCATCAAGAGGGTTCTTGAATACTTCTTCACCAGACAGCATTAATCTAAAAAGTCAGTAATTTGTGTAAGGGTGAAGTCACTGATAAGCATCTAACGCACATCGGATAAAAAAAAATTGCCGACGGGAACTGAAAACGGTGAGAGTAGTTTGGAAGAAATAAACATAGCTATTCAGTGAAAGAAACAAAATGTTGGTATTTCGTCAGATCGACAAGCATTGGTTCCCACTGGATGTTCAGTGCCACAAAGACGATCTCCTCTGCGAACTAAGTTGATGTGATCGCCAAAGGTGAACCTTTCCTTCGCATGTTATTTCATACGAGTTTTCGTACTGCGCTCTTGAGAATAGAGCCAATATAGTCAGGTCTGGACGTAAACGTATACAAGCGGCTGTGTTTGAGCTTCTCTTTATCCCCTTTACGTCGATTATAAATCTGTTGCAGAATTATAGGAATCTTGTTTTGAAATTGCTATAAATAGTCGGATTAAAACGACTTGGCTAGTGGTGTCACGGCATAAGCGGTTGCCTTCCGGGTAGAACCTCAGCTAGCTTCAATTGGATTGTGGTGCTAAGGGAAAGTTCAAAAAACCATGAAAGTCGTGAGCGCAAGAGCTTACATGACTCCGCCACAAAATGGGTCAATTTTATGCGACTGCAATTTGGCACGACTGTTTGTGTCTCAAGTAAAAGAAAAAAAAAGCTTTTCTAAAGTCGAAGAGAAAAACAACATTTTATACTCTCGTGCTACTTCAATGCCTTTTTAAAAAGAATGCACATCTCCATCGACTTGAATCGTTTTCAGAAGCTTGTTTGCACGTATGGGTTCCCACATTTCTGTAGTGTTATATCAAATCCTTCTAGGATCATTTGTAAATAAAACAAGGTAACTTGTACAAGAAGGGGACTTACATGACGTGTTTTCCTACGCCACGTCGAATCCTCTTCAAAAATACACAATTTGGTGTTTTACAGCGGTAAGGAACTTTGAATCTCTACAGACACTACAAAAAGATGAAAAATGATGATACGGATAAGTACAAGAAAGGCAACCGAGCAAGATTCTTTTTGTTGAAATAACGCTGAGTCATAATACCGTCGTCGTCGTCGCATCCTGCACTCTTCACGGCTAATTCTCACATCATATTTGCACGCGTGATAGCGCAGTGACATTTGGCGAATATCGAGGCATGGGACAACGAGACCCAGCGCAAAGATCGCAATTCTTAACACGAAATATACTTTTTTTAGCCAATGCTACCAGGGCGCACATTTTGTTTGGGTATTTTCGGGTCCAACCGACTTGAAGCATGATGCAGTAGGTCAAGAGGCTGTGTTCGAAGTGGTTGAACTAGCGGCTCCGATCAAGGTGGGACCTTCGTTTGGTACAACCGGAATGCAAAGATGAGCGAGGATCCCACCTCGATCGTAGCCGCTAGCTCTACCGAGTCTGCAATTGCACCGATCATCATGTTGTTTCGATCCGACTATATAGTAGAGTCAAAAAGACATGAAGACGGTGCAGTTGCGTGATCAATTACGCTCGGAGCGGTGCGGTGGAGCGTAGCGGTTGGGATCGAGTGAAGACCCTTTCTACCACCGTTCATTGCTGCAGTTCGCGAAGGCCCCGATTCCAACCGCTGTACTCATCGCACCGATTCGATCACAGCCGCTTACGCAACTGCATCGTTCTTCATGTCGTTTTGACCCGACTATAACTGCACCAGGCTTCGGATCGTTTTCATCCGACTATACAGAATACAGTACACATTCGGCAAAAAAAGTAGCAATGGACCATCTTTTCGCCCAGAGCCCAGTTATTAACATTAGACACATTTTTCAGTTTCATGTCGACATGTTCGCCAAAAGCGTAACATTAGTTTCAGTTGTAAAGAGAGCTGGCTGCTATGACCGAGGTGGGATCCTCGCTCATCTTTGCACTCCGACTGCAGGAAAAGAAGGTCCCACCTCGATAGCAGCCGCAAGTGTAAAGTTGCTAAAGAAATTGCTGACAATCGTAATGACTAATGGTGGCACTGATATGACACAAGCATAATATATGCAAAGAACAAATGATATTCGAAACAAATCCACCACAGTTATTTTTAAGTTGAGAAAAATCTGAGGGAAATGTTGTTGTTTCCAGAAGGAAAATTTATCAAAATACATATGCGTAAAGCGAGGTGGGCCAAGTAACATCGACGAACTCCATTCGAAAACAGGAGAATCAATAGGAGCCATAAGAGGCTAACTCCTCTGACCGAAACATGAAGAAATACTAGTTAGAAAATCACAGGAACAATGAGAATACAGATCTGAATACTCGATCGATAGATCAATGGAGCAGTTATCCTGCGCACCACTTTTTCCAAAATGATTTACTTTACCACCGTATTTTACTTTCATTTGCCAGCGAACTTTATGGACTAAAAGGTACATATGTATGGAAAATCTGATATAATAGACTACACATACGAGCTTATTTTCATGCATGTAAGTACAACAAGCGCTGTGATGGAAACAAGAAAATGATTACCCAGCCCGTTGCAAAATACGCTCCGCTAATCACAAATCGATAATTGTGTAAGAGTTCTAAAGTTTAAGCAGGTAGCACAATCATACGCTTTGTTTAGATTACGGATAACAAACTAGGTTTAATTCCTACGTCTTGATAGCACACAAAACCTGCGCATATCGTTTAGTCATTGGCGCTTCGTTGTAAGTTACTACTTCATTGTGAATTTCGAAAAACGGGAACTGGTTGTTCGGGTTTCATCGATATAAAGTTCTTAGGGGCTAGCATTTTCCTCTATCTTCTGTTTTGTTACTTCCGGTTCCCGTGTGTTGGCTCGAATTCACCTCTCTGGTAGTCTATTTTTCCTGTCTGAACTTTTTCTACTTAATTAGCGTGATAGAGCTTGTTGATATTTGCGGTAAGTTGGCTTTATACAAGCCTTCTTCGGAGTCCTCCTAATCGTGTGTTTCCTAAGCTCCATAGATACTGGATCTAAGTCATATGGAAGCTAGATATTTCTTAGTTCGATTAATTATAACAATTAAACATTGTGCAACCAAGTCGTTGTCAAAGAAGCAGTAACACCACTATGTGGCCGACTTACCACTGCCATCAAACTTAATTTAGGTCGTCATTAATTGTACCATTTATTTGTTTTTTTAAGCTTTTAATCCATTCCGTTTAATCTCATAGGTTATATTTTGATGTGTCATTTCGTTTGATGCACGTGAAGTTTCCGCTGAAAACTTGGTTTTTAATGTGCTAATGCGAATAACGATTGTTGACTGCACAATGTTTCCTATTCACTCGCTCTCCTTATATGTTTCCATTTTCGTCTCCAATAATTATCTATATCTACAAGAATTAATCTGTGCACTTTTAGGTTAATATCAGTAAAATGAATGGAAGTGGGAAAGAAGAGGATGCAGTTCCTTCTACCTCAAATGGTAATGGTTCATGTGAAATTCAGCTTTTTGTCTTTTCAGATTTGGCTTACACTGAAATTCTGTGTTTGAGAGAAAATACATAAGATGATTTTTTTTAGCGGAGTTTCTACATATTTACTTAACTTACATTTTGTAGAAATAAAATCCATTAACGCCGAGAAGAAGGCTCGTGTGTTCGACTTCAACACAATTTTCGAGGAAACAAGAAAGGTATCACTGTATCCTCTACTCCTAATTCATATAAAGTGTTTCTAACCTCATTTCCACACTAAGCGAAGTCTTTTTGT
The DNA here is from genome assembly GCF_031761385.1 of Necator americanus. NCBI lineage: Eukaryota > Metazoa > Nematoda > Chromadorea > Rhabditida > Ancylostomatidae > Necator > Necator americanus. The sequence goes on from NC_087375.1 coordinate 28,041,308, forward strand.
AGGCTGGTCAAGCTCGATTTGCAGAAGCGAACCCCGGAGGAAATCTAGAGGTGGAAAGTGTACGGTACTTCTAGGGTTCGGTTTCTTCTTTGGAATTGTCTTTTCAAGTCGTTTTTTCAGAGCAAACTTCAACAAGAGGAAAAAATTTCTCAAGACAGCGGGACTGTAAGCGAAGAGGATGGTGGGTCTGGCCTACAGTTGATGTGTTGATATTTGTTTGGCTTCGGTCTTCTACAACGCTTCTTCAGATGACTTCCTACCAATGTTGCCTCCTGGCTTCGTACCTGATAAGAGTGTTATGGTGGGTGGTGATGGCGCCTCCAACGCTAAAGAGAAAACAAAAGTCGCCGGTGATGATGATGACGATGAGGATTTTGAAGACTATATGGGAGATGGAGTAAGTGATTTTATTTTTATGTGAATTCTTCGTGTACACGTTGTTTTACGTTCCAGATCCCAACAGTTAATCTTATTCCAACAGCTTGTGAAGCTAAATTGGTGCATAGTGGGAAGCCGGTATGTGTTTTTGTGATAGTTCTGTCTGTTTCAAATCTATTTTATTAGCGTTAAAACTACTCGGAACATCGGGAGATAAACAGAAAACAAACCGTACTTTTTTAACTGAGAATAACTTCTCCATACAAGACCTGCAGGATTTCTTTGATGGATTATGGGGTAGACTCGTGCGCACTGTACGTTCTTCATTTTTTCCAGTAGCGACAGTTTAGATTAAGTCTTTCAAACATCCAAACATCTTCGCTTGTCTAAATTCTCAATTCTGTGCAGTGAACAGACTCCGAAATGAATTGAAGGAAAAAATGAGAGCAATAACGCTTAATTCGTTCACATGTTCAACACGCATTCTCTGTTAAAGAAGAATACTGGCCTTGTAATAGTCGTTTTGTAAAACACATTAGCATCCTCACTGACTCTCTACTCATGAATTCATTATCACTTTTCGGCCACTGCTACTTGAAAACTTCACGGGTGGATGAAACTCCAGTTTTGTCATTCTAACACCGAATTTCGCTTATTTTTACACACAAAAGAAGTTGCTTTGCTTTGATGTTAGGTGAAACACTGAGTCGACATTGTTAAATGAGGTTAGTGAGGCGAAGGGTTAAGCATCCCGAATTTCATAAGCCTGCAATTCGTTTTGTTATCGAGGATTGGAAACATAATTTTTCCCCAATTTCTACTTTTTTTCGTATTTTACTAGAATTACGAGTCAGTGATTGAACACCTCCCAAAGCTTTCACAGAAATGCTCTTCGGAATAAAAACGACAGCTTAAGAACACTTTTGCTACCCAGGTGTCTGCTCTTCGATTCGAACCAAATGGTGTCCGTTTCGCATCCGGTGGTGTCGACTATCAAGTAAAAATTTTCGACTTTCAAAAAATGGATATGAGCTTACGAGCAGATAAAGAGCTGCTTCCAGTTGAGAGGTAAGAGATAACTTCTCCATTTCTTCTTCTGCTCTGTTGTCCTTAGCTTTCCCTTCTTTTACTTGCTTTTTGCTTTTCATCGTTAGCGTTAAATTGTTCAATAGTGTATCCTTTTGAAGGAGATGATTTTTTTCAGTCATATTATCAACGACGTTGCGTTCAGCGCAAACGGCGAAACGATGTTGATTTGCAGCAGTCAGGCACAGGTCCATCTGCTTGACCGAACTGGTAAACAATGGGCAGAAACAATTCGAGGTAATTCTGCAGTTTGTACTGATGTAACACTTTCCCGTTCCTTTTTCCTCCTTTTTTGATCGCCTTTGGTTGGAAGCTTCGATAAAAGTCTATGTGGAGTTTAAGGTGACGGAGATAATTGTGTTGAATCTTTGAAAATTCCCCCAGTTTCGACTTATTCTAATCATAATTTTCACACATTTGTCCATTCAGCTTCTCAACCTTCAATGATACATACTTGTTGCAGGTGATCAGTATCTTGTGGATGTCAACCACACCAAAGGTCATACCGCCTCCATCAACTGCTGCCACTTCAATCCCATTATTAAGGATGAATTCATGACTTGCGGAGATGATGGGTTTGTCATATTTTCTTGAATAAAACTGTGGAAAGAATTTTTAGTATTCGCTTTTGTGCTTTCAGCACCATTCGTTTATGGAGCCTAAGTGACTTCAAAATCATGACGAAAACCATAAATACGCACAAAAAGGCGAGTACCTCATGAAACTAGATTTGTTCTTATTCGATTCCTGGGATCAATTAATGATGGTGATGTTTTCGTTCAGGTGATCAAGACGAAAACAGCGAACGGGAAACGAGCGATGCCACAGACTTGTTGCTATTCAAGGGATGGGAAACTAATCGCGGCTGGATGTGACGACGGCTCCATTCAGATGTGGAAATACGGGAATTTATATGTAAGTGCTTGTTTTGGTATCGATGTTCTCAGCCCTTTCATGTTTTATTCCATAAAGAGCGCGTTGAACTTCTTGCTTACCCCCCACCCGGTTAGCCCATAATCTGAATCATTTTTGACGTTGCGAGTATGATGGACATCCGTTGAAGATTCCGGCTAAACAGAACTTCTTACTCTATGATCTGTTATTGGTGCACAGAAGTATAAAGTGCTTGTGCACATTTTTTTCTTCGTTTATTTGAAAGTCGAAATTTCTGGAGTTGGATTCTTACTCGATCATGCTCGAAGCGGAAGTATTTATGAATAAACGTGATTTTCTTCCAATTTTTGATTGATCATTCGTTCATTCCAGGTTAATACAACCTATCTTGTACGAGAAGCACACAAAGGACCGATCACTTCAATCATGTTTTCACCTGACTCACAGAAGATTCTGACGAGAGGACTGGATGATTCGATGAAGATATGGTCAATCAAAAACAACAAAAAGCCTCTTTTAGAATTATACGATTTAGAAAACGCTTTCAAGAGGTATACCATAAAAATTATTGCTAATATGAGCCATAGTTTCCTAATGCGGGTGTTTTAAGCACGGATTGTGGTTTCTCTCCTCGCGGAGAGTTGGTGTATACTGGAACTTCAACGCCAGGCGAAGATATGCCTGGTAAATTATTGTTCTTCAACGCTGACACCTTTGAACTGGTGTACAAGATTGAATATCCTGGAAAAGTAAGCAGACCAAAGTTTCTCTTGTATTCTGTAGTGTACTCATTCGTTACAGCAGGATTTTTATCCCCATTTTATTCTTAGGGACTCGAAAAAGGAAGTTACTTTTTTTTTACAGAGTTGCACAAAAATAGACTGGCACCCCAAATTAAATCAGATCCTCGTTGGACTCAGCGATGGTACATTGAGGTTTGTATTCCTTTCTGCCTTATTTGTGCACCTATTTGCTACTGCTATTTTTATTTGCTTTCTTTCCATGAAGATGCTTTTTTCTCATGATTTGTCGTGAGGTTGGATTTTGTAGAATTTACTACGATCAAAAGTTATCAGCTCGTGGGGTGATGACATGCATCACAAGGCCGATCCGAAGAAACCGCGCAAGCGAATTCGTCCGAGAAGAAATGATCCTATCACGTCAGTCGCAGTATCATCCCTTATTTTTGTATTATTCACAGTGTTTTTTGCTCTTCTTCACACTGGAAAGAAAATTTTGCAGCGCTGACTCTGGAGATGTTCCAGCCTCGAGGGGAGGAAGGGGAAGAGAAGGAAGTAACAGGGTTCCGACTGAAGAAGTATCTGCGAATGCGGGATAACCAACAACGGCCGCAGTTCCGAAAGCCGGCCGACGTACCTATAGGAAGAAGTGCCAATGGCCGAGGTACGACCTCAAAATGATATTCGTTCACTCTACATCTCAGTTTTAATTTCTTTTCAGTGGTGGCAAGCGGCGGCAGTTTGCATTCATATGTTGCCCAGCAGATAGGTACGATGAAGAACAAGACGTTTATAGAGGATAGAGATGTTAGGACTAGCATTCTTCGACATGCTGAAGAGGTCTGTGATCTTACTCATCACTTAGATGTTGACTTCAGATATTTTGTTAATGCTGTTCAATTGTAATTGAATCTTCTTGTCTTCCGATTGGATCCCAAATAAAAGCGCTTCAGGCTGCGAAGCATCCTATATATGTGGACTTAGCCTACAAGAAAACTCAGCCAAAACCGATTTTCCAAGAAAAGACAACTGCGCCTGAGGAAGAAGAGCCGGATACGGAGTTACAACCAGTGTTCAAAATGCCCCGACTGAGTTGATCTCTCTGGTGGTCGTCACCTATTTGTGTACAAAAGACAATAAAATAGATCACTGCATTTGCTGTTTTTCCTGACACTGACGTTCTTTAGTTATCTTTAAACGATCAAACGATAATGAACTAGCCCAGTTCTGCTATGAAACGCTGGAATATACAGTTTATGGTAGCTAGATGAGCTAAAAATGTCGAAAAGGTGAGATTAAAGAAATGAAATGTACCAGTAACCTATCTAATCCTGTGAGATGAAGTCTGTTCACCTGTCATGCATTTCTCGATACCTGGTTTCATTTCTCAGCCTGACCAATGCCGGTAAAAACCAATGTAGAGGAACACAAACAAATGAGCTGCTGGTCAGTTCTTGGACTAGCGCTCAGGATTTCAGCAGAGCTTCTGTATTTCTTTTACAACTGACTAATATAAGAAGCATTCGACGATATAGATCCGGTCACATATGATAGCGAGTGGATTGGTAGACACGAGCAGTTCAATCAGCAGACATTGTCGAGCGGTGCCCCGAGAAATGCGAAGCACCGCTGCTGAGGTGACATGTTGAATAGACATGGTGTTCTTCTGAGTCCTGGGACACCACTTGCATGTAAATCCAAACAGTGCTCTAACCTATTGAACATGTCATGATGTGGCCGGGTCAAAACGACATGAAGCACGGTGCAGTTGCGTGAGCGAGCGACGGATAGTGCTAGTGAGGGTCCTACGCCGACCCTAACCGTCACGATCCGCCGCGTCGCTTCGAGCGCAGCCTCTTACGCGACTGCACCGTGCTTCATGTCGTTTTGACTCTACTATACTTGAATGAATATGACGTGACTACCAGCTTCGAGTCTGGACGCTGACGCTATGGATCTAAGAAGCTTGGGCCGATCAAGTTGAGATTGTTTTAGCAGATTTGCGTTCTTATTGTGAAATTCTTAGCCATTCTTATTCGTTATTCGTGGCCAGATCTGCACAAATTGGAACAGTCAACTCTGCAAGGAAATGCACAACTAGTCTTCTATTTTTCATCATTCTAAGATGATTTAACTGTTGAATCAATAATACTATCCCTATAAAAACCAACAATACCGTTGGAAATGCCATAACTCCTGAAAAGTAACAATAATTTCGTGTACGTTGCGTCGGTAGTCAATTGCGGAACATGTTTTCCAACAGTCGTAGGTGCAACAAAGCTGCAGGCGCGTCCGCCGTTTACATCCATGCATTTTTTAAGTGGAATCTTTTACGTTAATGTCTATGGTCCCTTAAACGCAAACAACTCCGTCCTCTGTTTCATGTATTTGAACAACCAATAATAACTTCTTGGGACTCTCTTAGTGTTCCATTAACTATGACTTGAAGTCAGTGTATTTTTGCTCATTTGATCATTTCAGGTTTCATGATTTATGCGACACTATCATGTGGCCGATAATCTATGGACTAGGTGAGAATTGGTGGGGATTTGCGTTTATTTCGGGTTTGTTTTGTCGTGGATATTTTTCCTTGATTTGATATTGCGATTTTCATCTGGCCCTTCCTTCGTGGACTCATTATTGAAATACTCTTTTTTAACTGAAACATACCTTGACAAATATGAGTGAAGTCACGTCGAAGGTCAAAAGTATAGTCATGACTTGGAACTTAGTACAGTCGCGTAAGCAACTACGCTCGAAGCGGCGCGCTTGGGATGGGAGATGGGACCATGGTTTGGTTCACTCGGAATGTAGGGATGAGTGGTGCCAGTGAGGGTCCCACTTGATCGAAATCGCTGCTCTCTACCGCTACGCTACGAAAGCGCCGCGCACGCAACTGCACCGAGCCTCGGATCGTTTTGACTCGACTGTATAGCAGCGGTGTGAGAGTCCTCACCTCAGAGTACCTTGATAGTCCAGAACGGCGCTAAACCAACCAAGTTTTTGATCGCTCAGGAATTATCATATTGGTCTGGGAATGCTGAAGCAACTTGATGTCGTATTGATTTTTGATGTACTGTGCACGGGGTTGTTAATTGGATTTATTGGCTAGCTTTTCGCCAAATCGGTTTTTTCAGAGCCTGAAATGGACGATTCAATTCACAATCTAAACCGTCCGACTCTCCATAACTAAACAGACAAACTTTAGGCCTACTCATTTAAATTTTTTTCAAGTCACGAGATTCTACATCTTCGAGGACCTATAGTATGAAAAAAACACACGACGGAGCGAATTTTGAAATCAGGGATCAAGTCATGACGCGCGATTCTAGAAGTTCGGCTCAAAAATCGCTGAAGGCATTTTGGATCCTAAAACGACCCTAGAATTGATCGCAACAATGTCTCAATTATGCGGGAGCTCGCACCATATCTCGGTTGGTTATTCCAGTTTTTGTGTTTAGTAGCAGAGGAATTTGGTTGTTTAGATTGTGAATTGAATTGCCCTTTTTAGGTCCTGAAGAAGGCGACTTGCAAAAAACATAGGTCAACCTGGTGCATAGCTGGCTAAAAAAGGCTTGACATATTGGCTGGCCCCGCAGTTCATTGTATATTTCGTAAAACCCTATATAGTGGTTTGTGGGACCAGCCAATATGAGAATTCTATTAACTTCGGCGTGTCTGCATTGAAATGGAGCGCATTAGTGCATCCGAAAGAGTTTCATCAATGCCAAGCACTTTATTCTTTTTCTTTGAACATATTCTTATTCAGATGACTTACGTTCTGTTAGAAGTATAGTCGGGTCAAAACGACATGATTTACGGTGCCGTTGCATAAGCAGCTACGCTCGAAGCAGTGCGATGGAGCGTAACGGTTAGGATTGAGAAGGGACTCATGCTAGCACCTCCCAACGCCGCGATGGTCCCACCTCAATTGCAACCGCTGTCTTCGAGCGCAACCGATTACGCAACTGCCACAGCAATGATACCTTCTTATACAAACTGAACAAAGTCTTCCAACAAATTGAAGTAAATTTCTCGCTAAAGATGAATGCTCGTTAACCTGTGCACATAAGGGGAAGTCCACACGAAATCGTGTTGCTTACTAACTCGTTGTCTGCCACTGCGTATAGCCTAGAGTGTGTTTAAAGGCAGCATGTCAGGAAATTGACGATGTTGGGATATCTGTGGGACAGTATAGAGTTCGCGTTAGAAATTACGTGTGGCCATGCTTAATTTCCCCTAATCGTTCCGGAAAACGGCGCTTAAACCGCCTTTGTTCCTACGAGGTACGTTAGAACGCACCACCTTTGTACACGCTGCGGTTTCATTAGCAGAGTATTCTTTGGTTCTACTTGAATAGGCTGCTAAGGAGATCTCATTAATTTTCGACGATTCTTTCGATTGGTGTTCGCTCTTGGACACGGCGCGTGTACAAAGGTAGCCCGTTCGAACGTACCTTGTAGGAATTAGAGCCGTTTACCACGCCGTTGACCATCCTCGTACTACCTCATCGGTGTAATCTATAACTCGAACTCTACATTGTCCCATACAGAGATAACAACATCGTCAGTTTCGTGATATGATATCTTTAACCAGGTGGACGCGCGATGCTACCGGCATGTACGCTCACGACGACCACGGGAAACAATCCCGTTAATGAGTCCCTGTATTCCGGGGCTTATGTTTTTCCGACTGCGACTGGTCCACGACTAGTGGAATATAAGTGTGTAATGGGCCCTTAACCCCTGTAATGGGCTCTTAACCTCATTAACAAGAGTTGCCGTGGAAGATGAGCTCTGTATAAGTAGTTCCCTTCAATTTTTGAGTTGCGAGTCGAAAAGTTGCTGAGCATTTCAACCCACTGAAACGAAGTGCTAATCGTTCGGTCTTTTGTTGTCTTTTCTTATCTCACTAGAGATTTTTATTCTCTATAAGTGCCTCTAGACGGATAGAGGCAAAAAATTTTCTTCTCCTTGAACCGGATCGTAAGTTTGGTAGTTCATTTATTTGTGCCCTTGAGTAGGTGCGGTTTCTTTATTGGGCTTTCATATTCGTCAGCAGGAAGGACAAGGTTTTTCGGAGTCTCTAACGTACAGTGATATCATAACAATAAGTATTTCTGTACAAAATATGACTAATTGGTCTAACACGTCGGCTATTTTGATGTCAGCTTGTAGTTTATCATGTCAGCTTTGTTTCGGACTGATACGATGCCGACCCACCAGGCCGGCGGAGCTGTGTTAAGCAGGGAAACAGAAAAGTCCAAGTAATCACACCATGAAACTTGTGGAAATAATGGGAGGGCATGAGCACCAAAGGAGTATGAAGTATGCAACTCAGCCAAAGTCATTGGAGGGAAAATAATACTGTTATACAACAATAATTTCATTTATTGCAATCTATATTTTCTTTCACACTGACATGACATTCTTTTACAGGGACTCGATTCTCAAGATACCTGGTGCTTCCAGTCGCAGCTGTGATAGGAACTATAGGATATTTCATGGAAAAGAAGCTGGTACCGAAGTCTAAACCTGTGCCATATCTGAACTCATCTATACAAGAACAACGAGAGAAACGTCAGTCGGCAGCAGACCCACAGGTCGAACCTGTTCCGTTCACACTACCGAATAGTCTAGGTGTTTTGAAACCTAGGCCTGTAGATAACTAGCACGGGTTCCATGCAATGTATTGCCTTTGAGCTGGTCCTTGAGACTATTATATAGGTAGTTTTACTAAATACATAGATGATCTATAGGAAATGTTGTTAGGTGTTTGTCATTTTGTTAATTTGAAACGGAAACCCTATAAAAGAGTATTTTATTGCAAAAAAATAACACAGTATACAAGACTCGAATAGAACTGGTACAGAACATGTTCAAAGTTCAAGAAAAGAACATCGAGAGAATTTCCACATGAAGTTCTACATGAAATTAGTTAACGGATCCCCAAGGAGGCGGAGAAAACGAGGTTAATTTCTTACCTAGAACAAATGAAGTGATAGTGATATTTGCAGCAAATTATCAGCGATCCAATATTAACGACTAAACGAACCATAATTCCCCAAGCCTATTCACAGCTTACAGAAAAATCGTTAATTAAAATTTAAAAAAGTCAGTTAAAATAAAACACAATGAGACTTGAAAGACATGGCTTTAGGTCTAGGCAAGGAAGTCGTCCGACTGTTCTAGGATTACGTCCTGTTCACAGACAGACTCACATCTTATCGATTCCTTTGGGCGTTCTCTAGTCAGGAGGTGAAGCTGAAAAAAGACACTTCCTCGTCAAAATTGCTCTTAATAAACCAGGTTGTAGCGATTTCTCAAATTGTAGCTCAGTGTCAACTTATCGTCGCACCTACTTTTCCCCCTACACGAAAGGATATTCTGCTCTATGCGATCATGTTTGAAGCAGACTACAGTTTTTCGCACTATACATACGAAGTAACAATTCACGATGCATTAGTGCTCTGTGATTTGCTCCTTTGCTGCTGATCTGCCTCTGTGAATTCACTCACCTTCATTGTTCCGACAAACACCTCATTCTGCTCGGTAGCCATACTCGGTTGCATGTATTGATGTATGACAACATCAGCTCTAAAATCAACCTCTTCAAACATTGTTAAGCAGGTTTGGAACACCCACACCAATCTGACAGCTTTTTTTCCATCGATATACAATTTTATTATACCTTAGCAAGTCCAGCTTAAAAAAAAACCATCCTTATCAGTACGTCGCAAACACATTATCGACTATTTCTATATATCTTCTCCCTCTCTGTGACGGCTGAAAATCCAATGAAATGTAATCCCCATTTGCACGTTTGCACTGAAAATGATCCTCGAATTTTCTTGTAAGAGAGCCCAGGATTCGAATTATTTGAGTGAATGATGGAGATGGTACGTCTGTTAGAAAACTGATAGAAAAAAACGGGCTAGATCCAAACTTTTTCAAGAACTTCCACGATAACTACTGAGAGATCTTGTAAATGATTATGCTCCTAGAAGAGGGCGTGGAAGATTGTTAAGCTGGGATTCTTCGGTTTATAATGGAACAAAGAACACCTCATGTGCTTTGAATTATAAAATGAAGTGCTCAACCCCTCCCTATTTGATCAACAAATAGAATGTTTCCGAAATTTGAACATTGATTATTCCGTAAATAAAGTGCTCGAAAGAAACTGGCATTAAACAACTTTGATACGTGAAAATTCGAGAGAAAAATCCAATGCAAAATACTATTTGCCGCAAGCCGTCGCTACTTCTGCTTGAAATGAAAAGAAAAGTATTGCAGTTGGTGCTGCAAAGTCCACAAAGTTCAACAAACATTGCCTATCATTGATTTCGAGAGAAAGAAATGTTAAAATGTCTCACCTTGCTCCTATTAGCCTCTGCTCTGATGAAAAACTGATGGCTGGATTCTCGATCTTGATCTTATGACCGTCGACGAACACGTTGACATCATTTAACTTAAATGATGAGCCTTCTTCTCCATCGACTGCAATGGATAACAATGATCTTATGACCAGTTTCAACTAAGCTGAAACTACAGATCGATCATAATAGAGATGGTTAGGGCAATAAGATTTTCATGAATTGTTCATCGATTCGCGTTATGTTAAGGCCCCGAATACCTCGAATACCTTAAAAACACGATGGAAATGAACTTTTACCACAAAAAAGTGGCAGCACAAGAATGAAGCACTATCTTTTGGGTTGCACCAATATCCGCATTTCCCATACAATCGTACTCACTAATAATCGTCTTCCTTTAACTTGTAACTCTTCCATTTCTTCACCACCTCATATCTTCGTAAAAGTAATAAAAAAGCGGTTTGCATAATTCAAGAATATCTTTGTTTTTTTTTAGCTAAACATTTAAGATAACTTGACTTGACAGAAGCAACAACGACCCAAATTCATTGTTTGTAAAGCGAATAAACATTTGTAAACATGTTATACAGAATATTAAACAAATATGTACCTTACCACTTCGGACGTTGCACTTTATATGAACTTTTAATGACGTTTCTAATCTACAATCAACATCGGAATTCTTTTCGTAGACAACAAAAGTAAACTTTGGACACCGACCGTCGTTCGGCACAATGTTCTTCTCGCTGTCTATCAACAATTTTGTTTCAATCCGATTTTTTTTCTTTCTTGATTGCCCAAAAATGCGATTGACGTCTGTGACTGGCGCATCTGCTAGATAAAAAAGACTGGTTTTCAGCGATACGATTCAATTCTTTGCAGAAGGAATCTAAGAAGAAAAATAGCTAACGATCGCTTTTTGCTTTCCCAATGATAGCGATGTCATTGAAGCGGAACCATTTCTTGTATTCTTCATGAACTTTTTGTTTCTGACGTGAATGACATTGTTTCAAGTATGAAAATCCACTAGTTGCTAAGAAAAATGGTTGAGTTTGCGAGATTGCGCGCAAAAGAACTGAAATAGTCGGAGTGCACAAAACACTAGGCACTATCTTTTTTCGACTATGACAGATGTTCTGGATGACATTGTTATGAAGGGGGAAGTGTTGTTGCCCATTTATGTGAACAGCTGGGAAAGAAAAACCATGTCATAATCGACTCTACAACGTTCAACATTGCTTAGAATATGCAAACGCTTTTCATTACACTGTCACGCCAACCATCTGCAGCATGTGTGGAAGCAACACTGGAGCCAATCAGTCAAGTATGCAATGATTTCTACAACAAAGCACAGTTCAAAGTGTCGAATTTTGTAATTCGGCTGCTCACGTTTGCTCACATTTCTGCCAGACACTGAAAAACGTCTAAGATCGATCATTGGAAATCTTGGGTGTAATGTTTTAGAGAAGATGCTACTTACAGCTCACCTGCTTTGGAGTAATACGTGAAAAAGTAAAAGTTGTAAATATCCTACGAATATTTCTTGTGACAAGAAAACGGAACATTTTAGTTATAGTGCAACATCTTTTATTATATTTCATTGTAGTTAAAAAACCATTATGATACCATACCTTGATTTCCTGTGTCCTTCATCCAGATTCGTCAGATCTGACTTCGTAAAATGTTTAAAGCAATGTTCCCTTATAGCTTATAACTACGGACTTTCGCGGTTGAAGTAGCTTTAACTTTTATGCCCACTTTATTTCATGACGATCAACCACTTTTATGTGCGTAAAATTCTTGAACGTTCCCTTGGCAGCGCTAAAGATGTCCGCATATCAGTGAATTCCAGAGATTTCCCTGACTTCGCCAACCAACTTTGCAGACTTAGGTTTTTTCCCCATAATGACATAACTCCAAGGAGCTACGAGCACTCTGAACCATAAATCATGATGCTCAATCTCCCACTAGTTGTTCTTTTCGCTAACCAAGGTGTTCAGTGTGAATAAGAAAGACAGAAAACACTTAGTACAAACGCATTTGCGAAGAAAGGTGTTCATCTTTGTCCACGCTTGGCTGGTGGCCTAGGTATCCAGTAGATCTTTCCACATTAGCAGTCCAAGTCCACACTATTTACAACATGTTTATAAACAACTTCTTTCATTAACAATGACATGCTAAAGAAAACAATTTACATCCATCATCACGTCCTCCCACAACAATCCCACGTGCGAATTGAGGATAAACAAACATTCGAGATCATGGAAATCCCCTCCTTATCCCTAACTGTAACTGCATAAGCTTGTGACGTCAGATCTAACCATGCTATGCTTTAAAATAGCACTATGACTATCTAACATATTTAAAGAAAAATCAGCTATCATAGAAATATCCTAGTCAGAGGCAGCATACTACGAAAATGGCGGCGTTGGGATCTCTCATGAATAATATCGGGTTCAAAGTGGAGAATAGGAGCATTTCCCTTTGATCGTCCTGAAAAACGGGGTGGAAAACTTCTGCAATGCTTTACAAGGTCCTTGAGCCGTTCCCTGCCTCGCCTTTCAGGATGTTTAGGGAGAACTGAACACGAACGCTCTCGTACCAGTAATCTACACCCCGAACCCTATGTTGTCCATGAGAGATTCCAACATCCTCAATTTCGTGGTATGCTGCCTTTAACGAATCTTTCACGACCAACCAAAATATAGTCGAGTCAAAACGACATGAAACACGGACATTTGCGCAAGCGGCTGCGCTCAAAGCGGAGCGGTGGAGCGTAGCGATTGGGATCGTTTAAGAATCCACGCTACCGCTACACACACCTGCTGTTGTTCATGGTTCCATCTCGATTCCAACCGCTTCCGAGCGCGGCCACTTGCGCAACGGTCCGTGTTTCATGTCGTTTTGACCCAACTATAAATTTGATGTGTGCGTGCAACGGTTCTATGGTGTAACGATAATATAAGAATAGAAGAATATGGCGTTGTGAGTTCAGAGTTATAGCAGACAGACAATCTTATGCTCTCATTTATGCGTATGCGAGAACTAAGATTGCTAGTTTGGTAAGAGATATTACAAAGTTATTTTCACTGCACTGTAAGGCAATATTTCCCAAGAAAAATGGCAAACTTTCATCAGGTGGAAACCACTTCGTAATTAAAAAAGTATGTCATTCCACAAAAAAGTGAATTCTAGTGGAATCTATTCCGAAACAACTATGGAAGTGAAGTAAATAATATTCCCATGGTCGCAGGACTATCCATACCATCATTGGGAGTCCCACTACTACAAAAAATCTATTGAAAATGTCATTGTAAAATACTGGAGACCTTACCTTTACTTCTAGAACAAAAATTACTTTGGAGAGAAGCAGAGACGTGTTACGATTGGAATTTCCAACACAGTTTCCAGGAACGAAGTTTCCACGAACACGAATCAAAGCATTAAACCGTCCTTAGCATATGCTTCGCCGTTCACGCGGCGCAAAAAATGTCGAAAAGCGCATGATTTAGTTATGACGTGGCTCCTTTTTAGTCGTTAACACTCGTCAGTATGAACGACATTTTGAACACGTGACGGGCTTTTTTAAGGGCAGTGGAGAAAACCATATTAAACCTTTTCACATAGAGCGATACAACTTCACTATGCAAATTGACAAGTGTAAGAGGTGATCCGTCAACTAAACGCTCAAATTTATGAAAGAAAAAAGCCATAAATATTCGCAGCGTACTTTGTTAAGAGAACTACACTCATATAAATCTCACAAAGTCATTACATGGAGGCAGCTGAGATCACATTTAACGCTGCTATTTCACAGCTGGCAAAATATTCTCACATTATGAGCGATGAACGCTGCGAATGAGAATCAGAAATCAAACGTTGCGAAAATGATAAGAAACATGTTTATGTAGACTGACCTATCAAAACTTCCATGACAATTGGGTCTGACGAAGTACTTGGTTCAGGGCTTCCTTCACTTAGCTTGCCTGTGATCGAAAGCGTTCCACCATTGTCTGTTTCGAGCATTCCCTAGAATTTACAATAACGTAAAGGCTACGATAGAGATAATAAAAAATTATGAAGTAGACTTCTTTCGCAGACAATCATCATTCAACCCAGAAAAAACACAAGTTTAAAAAAAATCGTATCAGACGCATCTGTATCGTCTGAGTTACTAAGAGGAATGCTAGTTTCTCGAGCTGTTGAGCAGTTTATAGTTTGGATATTCTTGAATAAAGCCACTTTAAAAAATGCAGAAATCCAAAAAAGAAAACACTTTGAAAACTACCTTTTACCTCATTTTCTAATCTTGAGATGGTCTCAGTATGATGTCAGCGTTAAGAATGTTTGATCTTATGATTCTTAACGCAGTTATTTATGGTAACCTTCAAAATACTCTCGTGTACTACATACTGAATGAAACACATGTGACTTAACTTTACTTCTTTCAACACAGGCTACGACGTGAAAAGTGATCCTAGGATGGAAGGATACGAACAGAAAATGCAGAAGCTGATGCATATCCCGCAATCCGCGTGCCTCAAACCTGTTTGAGGAAATGGTCCCCCGAAGATCTCTGTTTTCTCTGCTCCCGGTGGGCCTCATTCCGTTAGTATGATCGTTCTCTGGTCAACCTGGGTTTAATGAGATCGGTTGCGGCGACTGTTACGCGTTTGCGACAGAGATCACTCTGGCGAAGGGTACAAAGTTCCGATCGCGTTGTCATTTTACAACGAAATCCCGCAGAACACGGAATTTGGAAGGATCGGATGAATGAAAAAAGAAACTCGTGCAGGAACCAATAAACATATATGGTGCTTAGTTAATGGTTTAACACAAAAATCTAGATTAGTTTCTGGATTATGGCAATTATCCAGAAAACAAGACCCGTACTGCCTATCATTGTAATTTGCATGGTTATAGTAATACATCGAGGGAACTCACCAGCATGACTCCTTGTTCTTTACGAAAAATCAGACGTGCAGTACCGCTTTCGTGAATATTGTAGAAGATTCCTCGTCTGGCCATCTTCCTGACACGCATTTTCATTCAACTCGAAGGAAATTTGAATATAGTACACGGAGAACAAATTTCTGCTCGTAGTCCACACAACACAAAGTCTGGTCGGAGGACGACAGTGGTGCGAACACACGAGGGCGCTTCGTAAAGGGGCGTGATTCGGGCACACGTGATGTTTCACGAACAATGTGATAAGGACGTTGGAGGCAATGTTAGAAAGCAGAAGGAATGAAACGTGAGAAAAAACGGAACTGTGCGGTGGAAGAGAAGAACAAACAAATATTTGAGTTCATAGATAAATGAGTGAAGCGACCGGAGGACAGTGGTCAGAAAAAAAGACGTTGAAAAACATATGGAGACACCTATGTCGGCGCAAGAATTTGAGAATCGATGGCGGATACGCATGCTTTCGTCGATGAAGTGTTTGTGTCCGGAAAGAACAGTGTTCATTGATCAACGATCACAGAACCACGGCACTTTAACGTCTTCGAACTAATTATAAGAACCTATAATAGTTATCCAGACTTTAGGTGATTTAGGTGGAGATTCCATTCCCATCTAAAAGTTCCTATTCTTTCATCTGTTATTTGGAAGCGGTGTGGAGAGATAGGAAATTATCCACTAATAATACTTACATTCATCAATAATAACAGCATTTATTTGGGCTCTGTCGATGAGAGTGAAAATGGTGTGAGAAAAATTGAAACAGACCACTTTTTACATGTCTGCTAGCGAACATGAATAAAATTGTGGCGAAAAAGCACCGACGGCCAGGAAGAGATCATTCATTGTTCGAGAAATTTACAACAAACGGCAAGTATCGAGGAAAATCGAAAGAGCAAAGTCTAAACACACACACAGACACAACTAGCCTGTTTGTGCAAATGCATCCTAAACAACCAAACATATATATATATATATATATATATATATATATATATATATATATATATAAAATAACCATACATGATAAGTTTATCTTCTTTCATTTCGTAGTCTTATCTTCAAATCTTAATTTCTTCAATTTCTCACGTTCAGGTAACAATTTCATTTTTATTTGAACGTATTCAAGCAAGAAGTATACTCTTATCAGGAAGTTTAATGATAGTTTTTTGGTTCGGGAAGAGTGCGTTTGTGAACCAGTACGTAGATTTTTATCATCACAATAACAAAAATAATACTTGAAGGGTTCTTTCGACGTGATACTGTTGCTGGAGTGATTTCGTTGTCTAATTTCAATTAGAAATAAGTTTTAAGACGGAAAATATAAGAAAAAGAACAAATATAAAAAAAGAAGAAGAAATACATGAGAAATTAAGTACTTCAAACGATGCTCCTGTAATCAGCTCTCACTGGAAGCAACAGCGTTTCTCCTACAGATGTCTGGTAATCATCAAAAATACGATAAAAATTTTTAGCGTTACGGAAAAATTGTATCATTATCGCTAAATTAAAGGAGTTACGTTACATTCGCTGCGTTAACACTATGGGTTCATAACTCGTAAACCTCCATTTCCCCACTAAAGCGCTTATATTTCCCTCAAAATTTCTAACTCTACAATTCTGCACAAATAGGAAAACACCAATTTCAATTGTTTTGCCGATGGATTCCCTGCCACTAAGCATCACTACGTGATTCCACCCAGAGCCGATGCATTACACCACATCATAAAAACAGAAAAGAAAAATCCAAAACGGCATTTAGTGAACGCTACGCAACCACAATTCACACGAAATGGATAGCAATAAAACATCAGACTTCGTTTGTGGTTCTCATAGCAATAGAGTATCTTAAAAACTTAACTTTAATGATAATATGAAAGATGACAGGAACAATTCTCGGAGAAAGGTAGTTTGGGTGGAAAGGGGGGAGGCAAGCGGGCAATCGGTGGCGTAACATTAGTTTACATGTCACAGATCCTCTAAGACTAATGCTTAGGCCTTAAGGTCCCGACTGATTTGATCATTTACCTCGAGAAATAAGGGAGCACCTGAGCCCCCCCTCCCCTCCAAGAAGAAAATTTACACCAGGCAAACACTAGTCAATGTGCTGTTCCTTGAGTTTAACTGTCCTTTGAATGCTTTCTGTAGGATGATGAGGCGCCCGAGGGGATAAATTGCTGACGGCTTTGTTTTTACAGGCTCTGACGAAGCTAATGGTGCCAAAACGTTAGCTGTTAATAAAGATCGACACGAACCTTGGCTACACCTTAAGCAAACCATTAATTTCTTCAAAAGTTAACATCTTTGAAGAAATTAAAAGAGAAACAGAAGAACTATTTGCCTCGGATCCTTACTTTACGTAGACTTATTGAACCGAACTTAATCAAATGCGGCACTTCACCGGTTAGCCGTTTAATTTGTCTGGCATATTCTTCGATTTTGTTCACTCGTCATCAAATTGGTTCTTCAAGCACAGTCGTAACATCATAAATTCTCAGAAAAAAAAAAACGGGAACAGGACACTAATGTTCCGACTATTAACGACACCGCTCTACCCCATGTCGTTCGTACTGCGGCTGTCCGTAATTAAAGTACGGCAAAAAACGAATACTACTCTCATCGAAGACCTTTCCACTAATGGAATTGTCGGATTATCGCTTCAGTTCGCCAGACTCGTCACGAGACGAAAGGACCAACCTATAAAACTGTCACTACCACTAACTACTCTTGTTCGAATAGTCAAAAGAAATAAAGGGAATGTTTCAATTTCTGGATAAAAACTAGTCGGTTTTCTGTACAAGAGAACGTCCGGAAGAGAACAGTCGTCAAACGACCATATAACGTCGAAAGATGGGAAATTACACGAAAATATCAGGAAATATATTCATATTTCGTTGTCATATTCATGAAAGAACAGGAGAGTAAGGGGACATTTCTTCCTGCTCCTTCTGCTGGGAAAAATGCAGTTGGGTGGGGAGTGGGAGCGGGGGGACTCAGTGGCGCCCTTATTTCTCGACGCTATAATTTACTTTTTTTCTCTTAGTAACTTTATTTTACATGTCATAGATCCTCTAAAAATAATGCTTAGACCTGAAGGCCCCGAATGATTTGATTATTTACTTCGAGAAATAAGGGCGCCACTGAGTGTCCCCCCCCGCCAGCTACATTTTATCCCCTCTGCTTCTCATGGGTCATGCTAGTCACCCTCAGCCAAGAAGTGTATGTTGGACTATCGACAACTTGCAATCTCTATGTTAAAGGCATCACCCCCACGAATCTGAGGTGGTGCAGATTTCAGGTGGAGTATTCTTATAAGGGATAGCAGATTACGGAGAGGAGGGTGATTCTGTCCATTTCTTCCTAATTGCCGTAAAAAACGGTCCGGAAGATTCGGCGGCGCATAAGGCTGGCGCGCTCCAGTCGAACTCCTTGTAGAAAATAGTGCGCCAGAACGCCCGAAGCCGTATCTTCTGGGCCACTTTTTAGGGAAATTAGGAAGAAATGGCCGGAATCACCCCGCTCTCCATAATCTACTATCCCGTATACGAATACTCCACCTGAAATCCGTACCACCTCAGATTCGTTGAGTGATGCCTTTAAGATTCAAGAAAGGTCGAACTTTCGCACTTCTGGAAGATGTACCAGCAAATTGTGTTCGACCTGTAGAGCCGCTAATATCGCGGGTACCTAGGCTCTGACGAAGGCGACGACACCGAAATCTTGGCTCTTGCTTAAATTGGACTATCTACAAGATGCTTATAACGTGGAAGAAGCGAACTACTGCAACTTACGCCTAGTGATGTGGGCTGGTGATCAGGAAAGCTTAAGAAATTTGTGGTCGTCTAATTCTACGCATACAAATGTTATGGTTGTTGAGATCGATAGCACAGATGCGGACAGACTCGCTCTCACGAAGCAACTATTGTATGAAGTGCATGCATTTGCGCATGAGAGGATTCAATATGAATGATGTTAGTAAATAAACAGGATAAGCCAAACACAAGGCCCGCAACTGAAATCTCCGATGACGAAAGCTTAGAGGATTAGAAAGTGGGGAATTCACCCTTCAGCTTTGGGTGTTCAGCCGTTGAATGCGTAATATAGCTCTGGATTAGATAACAAATGATTGGACGTGAAGTGTTACTAAATGCTTGTTTTCAAAACCATCCAGTCATCACATTGTGGTAGGAGGACCGCGAACAAACCCAAATAAGTATATGAGCGAAAAGGGTCAAATTTTTTAATCTGTGATATCTCCATACGAACATCCAGTAATTTCGGCACACAGATTCCATACAGGTAAAGTTCCATGCACTTGACCTTTTCTAATCTAATTATTTTCGCGGTATTGAATTCTGAGCCGTTCCGATATCCTGACTTAATAGTGTACCAAAAGACAGTGTTTTCTGAACGTTTACGCTCCTTTTAAAATATGTGTTTATACTGCTATTATTTTACCAAGAAACAGCTGTCAACAAGAACGATTGGGAATTTTCAGCACCCTGACAAGACGGCAGTGCTTGGATCCGCGGACAAACAACCAAATCACTCATAAATATAACGCTTCACAACTTTAACCTCACCACTGACGGCAGTGCACGTTTTTGCGCGTCTGGCACATGGGACAGGCGCGTTTTACGACGCCGTGCATCCGCGGCTCAACGTTCAGCCGCATTGTCCCTGCGGTAACCACTTTTTTCTGTGTACAAATCTTTGCGTTTCTGCGTGATTTAACTTATATTTGTTGCTAACCGCGTCGTCTTAAGACTTTTTTCCTTCCATTCATTCTGCTTACATACAGTTGATTGAGTTTTAGGAGCCAAAGATGGACGAATCACAACGATTCGAAGAATAAGTTCAAAAGACTACTCGTTGAATATGGTGAAGATATAATGGGAACTACAGAAAATGATTATATCTTTAATAATTAGTGCTGCCAGCGAATAAGGGGTCTGATTCGAGAAGTAATGAGACATTGTCGGTGTCAGATGGGGAGAGTGAACAGACGAATGGTCAAGCGACGCAGAAACTCGTGATGACCGGGAATTTCCCCCACAATTTGGTACGCATGATCAGTCACTTAGGTATCACAAACCAATAGACTTTTACTAGCTATACTTGAACAAGGAAATCAGTTCTTGCTTACTCATTTCTTTGTCAGTGACTGTCGAAGAAATGAGTAAGCAAACCAAGGGAAGGGGTCCTAAATTTAATGACACATAAGTGGCTGAAAACAAAAACCTTATCGGATTATTTTTTAGTAAATAAACCCATTTTTGCGTTGACTGTTTCTAGAGAATGCACAGAAAGTGTGATTTGCAATTAACGCCTGAATTTGTTTCTCGTTTTTAAAAGGTAGAAACGTTTTTCTAGGCCCACGTTGTTTCTGATATCATTTAAAGATAGTAAGAAGAAGATACCAATTATGTACAAAGAAAAACTTTTGAAAAAATGGGGAAATCATGGAAAATAACCGCTGAGAAGTATGCCGAGCCGCGCTGTCATCTTTGTGAGCAGCATCTATTAACCATAAGAAATTTTGAACTAAAGTAGAAAAAACTATCAGAGAAAAGAAGTTCATTTTTTCTGTAAGTGTTGTCATTGTTAAAGCGCCATATTATAGAGCATTAATGGAAAAGTGCAGAAAACAGCGCATTTGTAAGAGATATCGCATTCTAAAGTATCTGAAATTTGGTCGAAATGTGTTAAAGTGTTGAGATACAAGGACTACATGTAAGTAAGAAATTCACGGAGGCTCATTTTAAGATTCGTTTTTTTAAAGGCAAAAAACGGGTGGGTGAACGGGACGAAAATTACAAAAAAATAAACGGATGTGAGATCTCGGAAGCCAATCTGTAATCAATCAAAGGCACCGATGTGATACAAAGATACAAAAACTTCTTGAAGGAATATAGAAATTGCAGAAATTCGGTTAGCGGGAAGTAAGATCCCCTGCTCCTGTGTCCGCGTAAATGGGAATCCTCCCGCTTTTGCAAGGGGAGTGGATCAAGGCTTGATGGAAAGCATCAAATCTTCATCACTGAGCGTTCATAAACACGGCCACAGGAAGGTTCGACTCATCTTCCAGCTGGGATTTATACTCGACGCACCTACAACACCCCTGTATATTCGTTTACCTGCATGATTTCCAGGTGTACCTCCGATCTGTCTTGAAGAAGCAAAAAAGAAACACATCCAAACCATTCCAAATCTCAATTCCATTTTCATTCTATATCCGAGCATACAGTTGCGAAAAAAAAAACGGTCCGGAAGATACGGTTTCGAGCGCTCCGGCACGCTACTTTCTACGAGTTCGATTGGAGCGCGCCAGCCTTGTGCATGCGTCGCATCTTCCGGACCGTTTTTCACGGCAATTAGGAAGAAATGGATGGAATCACCCACCTCTCCACAATCTACTATCCCGTATAAGAATACTCCACCTGAAATCCATACCACCTCAGATTCGTGAGGTGATGCCTTCAACCGCCCACACAATTGCACTCGAAGTCAGGTCGTTTTGACCCGACTGTACATATGTCATTCTTCTTTTATCAGACTCCTGTTAATTATATTCGATCAGATAAAGATAGTTCTAAAACAAAATCCAGAATGGGTGAGATGCTTGAAATTCATGAAGAACAGTTAACTTCTCTCTCAACCAAACCGGCTGGAAACGACGACCGGCAAACAGAGCCACCACTCATTTTTGCAAACTAGAAACGTGTTTTGGGTACTATTTCTCTTTTTTCTCATGAGTGCTGCTCTTCTGCACTATGTTTATCTAAATCAGGATTGTTCACCGATCCGTTCTGTTTTTATCCGATAACCTATGATTGCACTTTTGCCAAACCAGTGTGCAAAAGGACGTTTCTGCAGCGCGTGTTTAGTGTAGGAACGTACTGCAGAAGCACAGATTTATTGCAGCAAGACTACAAAATATTTGAAAGTTGCTGTTACTATTCTTGTTACTGTTATAAAAGTTGAAGAAAGTAGATCACGATAATTATTTGAAGGCAGCGTATCACGAAATTGATGTTATCCTGAAACGCCGGGGAAACCGTAAGGTTTGGGTTGTACATTACGGAAACTAGCATGGCTCCTCTCAATTTAGCCTGAACCGTAAAAACTGTTTTTTTGCAACAACTAGGAGAAGTTGAGCGCTGGTTTCCGTATAATGTATAGTAATCTACAACCCCGTATAGGAACTCTCCACCTGAAATCCGTACCACCCCAGATTTCCCAGATTCGTAGGGTGATGCCTTTAAATACCTGCCGTGAACACTATGTGGTTTTGCGTGGATGACCACGACCAACACGCGACTTGCGGTGAGGTATCGTAGGCCATGAGTAGCGAAGAACGCGTCGCGGTTGCTCTCGTCAACGCCGACACGCATGTTTATATAGATTCTACAACAAAGATTTTGAAAAAAAGCACAATCTGGGAAGGTCAGGGACGTTTTATTGAGTGGTTTATTCCTGGAGAAATCAATGAGATTACTACATTGCAAACTTGCTGACTAGAGCCAGAAATTATACAACTTCAGCACGTTAAAAGATGGTAAAATGTAGTTGGGAGTGCAGAGGAGGCACTCAACACTGCTCCAATCGACCTATACTTTCTAGCATGAAAAATCTTAGAGCATCAATCTGCACTTTAGAGCCAAAAAGATTGTTCTTAACAGAGAAATGGCTTTCCCATTTGAAAATGCGATAGTTTGTCATTCGACAGTTGATCACTTCATCACTGGAAGTGAATAGTTGAGTAAGTTGCGCCCCTAAAACCTAAGCGTTATTCTTGAAGGATCTGCGACATGAAGGCTTAAACGAGAAGAAGACGTTCTCCGCAATCCGCATTTGACTAAGAACGGCTTTTGCACTCTAAGGTTTTTGGCGCTCTAAAGTACAGTTGAATTAGTGCAGTGCTGAGTGTCCTCTCCCAACTATATTTTACCCCAGAAATATTTAGAGTCCAGGTCTGACGTTCAATCCTACACTTTAATCTTAAACTTCTTCTTAGAATTTCAAAAGCGAATCAGCACGCGCTTTTCGGAAAGGTAAAAATATAATTAGCTTAGGAAACAATGCTTCGTATATGTGCAAAGTGTTATCCATAACTAGCTCCATAGACAATTATGGGGTAAAGTGTCGTTGGGGGAGGGGGGACCTTCAGTGGTGCCCTTATTTCCCGAAGTTCGAACTTACTTTTTTCTCTTAGTAACTTAAGCTAACATGTCATAGATCCTCTAACACTAATGCTTAGACCTTACGACCCCGATTGATTTGATTACTTACTTCGAGAAATAAGGGCGCCACTGAGTGCTCCCCCCAACGACACTTTACCCTAATTATGCTGTTACAAATGAAATAGATCTCAATCGAATGAATTCATAATCAAGTGGGAGGAAAACGACTCATAAAACAACAAGAAAACCAGAAATGCAAAGTTGCGTACAAAAGAAACGGATGAAGAGCCGACAAAAATGAATCTTTACCTTACTGGTTCCTCTGCGACCGAGAACACCTTTAAGTAAGAACACTCACGACGGAATTCCAGACGGCAGTCGTATTACAGTAAAAATGGCACGATACCGTAACCTTGCCACCATCATAACAACATGGAATGCCCGAAGAGCGAAACGTTTGTTTGTGTTTACTGTGATAGCCGAGAGTGGACTTTGTTCGGACGCACTGCTGCCGCTGCTGTTGCAGCAAAGATGAGAGCGCAGTTTCCCCATACGTATAAATAAACCAGCCGAGAGCGTTCGTCGTTCATGCGTCGTGTGTGTCGTTGACAGATGTGTTCGAATTAGAATCATTTAAAGGGCGTCGTAATACGTATGTGCTGCACGAAACTGTTGGAGAATACGCAGAAATCGAACAGCTTACCTAAACATAGCACAATTCCCAATATTAACATAGATGAAAAAAAAAACGGAAAGAGGGATGGTGGTCAAGTGAACTATTTTCTAGAACCAGGCTTGAAATCTGCAGATGTTCACCAACTGTGTTCAATTATGTTTGTGTAATCCGAGTTATGATGGTCTGTATGTGTGAGAGAGTGTGGTTTGAAGGTATTCCGTCCATCACAACTTTCGTAAACTTTGGCGTTGTTTTTGGATTGATGTTGCTTCATTTATTTGCACCAGACAGTGGAACTTTTAGAAGTGTAAAAGTTCGACCATCCTTGAATTTTGGCATAACAACTGCAACTTTTCGATTATCAATCTAAAACATAAACGCAAAAGGTCCTAAAGTGAATAAAAAGAAGGAGTGCATAGAAGAGCATAGCTCTGCATCAAACGTTTGCGGATTTTGATTTACAGAGTCATACGCGAGTTGTACCCTAATTAACATTAGCGGAGCAATTCTACCATGCGGAGATCCCCTAACATCATGGCAACGCAGCTATAGTAGGGTCGAAACATGAAGCACGGTGCAGTTGCGCAAACGGTGCGCTCGATGCGGTGCGGTTCAGCGTAGCGGTTAGGACCGATGCAAGACCCTTGTTAGCACCGTTCCTTGCTGCAGTTCATGGTGGTCCCACATCGATTCTAAGCTTCAAGCTAGCCCATCAGCTCAACCGCTTCTAGATCAACCGCACCGCTTCGAGCGCAGCCGTTTACGCAACTGCACGGTGTTCAGTGTCATTTTGACCTTAGTATAGCTAGGTAAGCACAATGATTTGGGGTCGTTTGGTTTTTTGTTTCGGAAATGGTATCTTCTAGGATGGTGACAAAGTTCTGAATGAGACACACGAGGGATATACTACGAAACGTTCTGATTTTTCAGACTCTTACGAAAGCGAAGACACCGAAACGTTAGCTGTAATAAAGAGTATTAACAATCTTGGCTCGTGCTTCGCGCTGATAATCAACAATGGAATTGTGATGAAGGTTAAATATAAATCCGGACATTCAAACGCTGATCAACAATAATAAGGAATTCATTCTTTTCGTGTACCTCAGCTGTTCTTCCTGTACTTTTTTCTTGTGTTGTTCGAGTCGCTGCAATCCTGCTCTCCTGTTATCCAGTGACTCCCACCGATGATCCTTGTCCTTTGTATCCTCATACAACAAAGTATTCGATATCGTTTCGCAGAAGTAAACACCACATATGCTTCCTGTGCTGATCGGATGTCTGATCTCTGCTCATCGCTTCCCACCCGCATTGAAATCAGCGAAAAGCACTGGATGCTACTCAGAAGGATAAAGGACAGAAGGGTAAAGTGCGTGCCGTAAATCAGCCGGCTAGGGATGTGCCAACACCTTCGCTTTAATTCAGAATCTTTTGAGGTTGATGAACGCGTGTGTAGCCTATACAGTGAGTTTAAAGGCATCACTCCACAAATCTGAGGTGGTACGGATTCCAGGTGGAGTATTCTTATAAGGGATAGTAGATTATGGAGAGGAGAGTGATTCCGTCCATTTCTTCCTAATTGCCGTAAAAACAGCCCGAAAGTTGCGGCGCCGCACAAGGCTGGCGCGCTCCAGTCGAAGTCGCTCTTCTACCAGCCTAAACGTCCGGCTAAAGCCGGACTTCAGCCTTTTTTTTCTAAAAGAAATAACAGTAGTGACGTTTTTTTTTTGTAAAATTAGGATTGCTTTTTCCCATAAAAGCTCTCTTCAATTTTTTTACCCGAAAATTTAAGCACAGATGAAAGATTTTCCCCAAACGCTTAGTTCTATATTTGGAGAACAATCAATCTTGATTTCACATCTATGTTTCTCTCAAACCTCCACAATTTGGGAACATCATTCGAAGTATGAGTTTCCTCCGTTCTCAGCTATTAGCAAAGAATGATGTGCTAACATGGAGGCGTGAAGATCACTATGGTACTGATAAAAATAACGTTCTACATCAGATCGCGTAAACTGTTGGCTACTATGTATTGTATTTAAGCAGCCGTTCGCACGTATGTTTCCTCCTTCTGAAAAAAGGATGTTAGTGTCAGTGAGATATGATGGGACATAGATATGCAAAGGAACCATAGAAACTCATTCCACCTCGTCGTGGCTCCCGCGCACCAATCCGTCGCAGTGGAAACTGTCTCTCCCCACTCTATAGCTTCCTGTCATCAGCGCACCATTGCGACCTCGTGGGACCTGTCTCCTGCCCCATTTTAGAGCTATCTGGATTCCGGGCACGAATTTGACGCCGTATGACTCGTCTCACCCAATTTTACCACGTTAAGGCTCCAGTTTCGTTTCCCTCTCTTTTTGGGATTTCTTGACTGAAACACACACATACACACACGTGACAGAATTCGCCCGTTATTATACAGCATGATAGTTTGCAAATTTGGAAATGTACATTCACATAAAAGTTTATTTACTCTCACTAACATATGAAAAAAAAACTAATTTGTCTTATCAAAGCCAAAAGCGACTGCCACATGACTTTGGACAACGGATAAAAGGCATGGCGGTGGTTCTACGCCTAACCGGTGCACACTGCATCATTGTGGTGTATTTTCGTGACACACAGACAAACATACATACACACACGGACTAAGCGCGTTATTATATAGCATGATAAGTGATGAAATGCTAGGTTCGCTTTGAGACGGTTGTGAACAATCGACCTTGCAGTTACAGCGGAAACCCTTACCATCTGGCCATGTCCGGTCCAGGATATATCATCTAGATATCTGCCCTGTTCTTTGGTTTGTGCATGGTGTACAATCAAGGTTTAACTTATACATTGCTGCATGCACAGTTTTCAAGAATTCCGAAAGAGAAACATTTTGTTCGGGTCCAGACTTTGAAGATGGCGTTGCTTAAAAGCAGCATACCACGAATCTGAGGTGGTGCGGATTTCAGGCGGAATATCCGTATACGGGGTCGTACGTTATGGAGACGGGGGTAGTTCCGCTCATCTCTTCCTGCATCACTGCAAACAGCCGCCTCCAGAATGCTGCTTTGTACGACGCCACCTATTGCAACGCTCCACCCCTTGCGCCGCCTCCGCCCTGCAATTCGTCGAAAATCAATTCGGACTGTCCCGATAGGCAATAAGGGACGCTACGCGTGCAAGGGTGGAGCATTGCAATAGATGGCGTTTTCAGGTGGAGTATTCGTATACGGGGTCCACGACCCAGCGTATCGCGAAACTCACAGGACTGGTGTGTAAACCCAATAGAAAACATGAAGTTCAGAGTATAGGTCACAAGTATGAGTGTGGCCCAGCTCGCGTTCTCTTAATCATCCTGAAAAAACGGCGTGGGAACAGCGCTTCTTCGTACGAGATGTGTTAGAGGGCCTCGGTGATTTTTGACCACTCCCCCACGAGGGAGCGGTCAAAAATCACCGAGGCCCTAATCTTTTGAACGGCACCTTTCAGCCATATGGCCGGCAGTATTGTGAGGCGGGATTTTCCATCTACAGAGAAAAGTGCAGCCGAATAATATACAACTCCTCAGAGCATAACAACATGCGAGGACTGGGGAGAAAATATTTTCTGCATTTTTTTTTAGGACGAAGTAATTTGGATCGAATACCAAACAACTAGTAATTTTTTGGAATCCTACAAAGTGTTCTTTGCTGCAAAGGCACCTGTTTTTAGAGACAGCGTGTCCCGACGTTGACGTAATACGGAAAAACCCCTAAGAAACCCCAGAGTTCGGATTGTAGATTAACTAAAATAAACTAGCGAGGTGAGTCGTAGGAACTGTGCAGTGTCTAGTAGCAGTGGATGGAGGATAACATGATGACTAGGACAAAATGCTACGTATTACTATTATTATTATTTTCGACTTAGCGTTTTCGAAACACACGACATTTCCAATATATTGAATTGACAGCAACGGAGGACTGCCACAGCAATGCTTGACCTTGGCTGATCCTAAAGAGGAGTGGTAAAAGTACTTTAAGAACTCCTACCCTTGTACGCGCTCTGGTCCCGTCAGCAGCGTATTCATTTGTTTTAACTGAATAGGCTGGAGAGGAGACATCATTTACGATTACGGAAGGTTGAGTTGAGCGACGTTGGTTTCCGTAATCTACAACCCGAACTGTTTTCCTGGGATCATTTTACTACGTCAATTTCATTATAAACTGGGTTCAAATATAATATGGTCAAAACGACATGAAACACGGTACAGTTGCGTAGTGGCTGCACTTGAAAAGATGGAGATAGTGTTTACGATCAGAGCGGGACCTTCGCTTGCGGAATTCGTACGGCGACGACGCTAGCTTCACATCGTTACTTTGAGCCTAGCCATTTCTGCAGTTACGGCCAACCTCAGGCCTTTTTGATCCGAACTATATGAGCTGTTGCAAAAGACATATACAAAAATAAATTATTCAATGGAAAAAGATCCAACGAGAGCTGCAATTTAGGGCGGCGAGAATAACATGAAATTTTCGATGTTGTGATCTGTGCACGAATGGATAGCCGGAGAGAGTGGTTCAGGAAGATGGATGAGGAAGATCATTTTATTCTCCTCATAAATGTAGAAAAAACATGTATATAGTTGCGCTATGTGCTTCTCTCTCCCCAACGATGCAACTTATTACAGATGCTAAAATGCAGACAACGCCCAACGCGTCCGATGGGGCAAATTTTGCTGTTTGAGTTCGGAAGTTTGTGTTGCATTGTTATGATCCATTTGTAATCCATGCATTGTTGTGGGGGAATGAACGTGATCCCTCTCGTAGTCATGAAATACACCGTAATCAGTAACTGCTGATGCATAGACCTCAAAATAGAAAATGTCGTGATATCAAAGTTTAACGGAAAACCATTGTGTTCAAAGCAAAACACGCAATATGCAATAAAAATTGATCATAAAACGAAATGGATCTCAAGCAGCTTGCATTCCCATCAAATAAATTGGAATTTTGTCGAAGATTCTGAAATTTTTGTACAAATTTTGCAATTTCGCAGCTTTTTGTAACAACGGCGGCGTTTGCCGAGCTGATGAATTTTCACTGTTTTTTCCTCTTTGTTTTTGGCATATTATTTCTCACGCGGTTCATCATAGTGTGTAATGCATTTAAAAAGTTGGTATTGTTTCTAACTTTGATGAGGTCAATTGTATTCGAAGAGAGGCCATTCAAATCTATCCCAGCATCAGGAAAAGGGAACAAAAATATTCAAGAAATTTCCCTAGGAGATCAAAAACAGACGTCAACTATTAAAAACCGTGAACTACAATTACATACAATAACGAAATATTCTACAGGGATTTTACTAATACATACAAAGAAAGGGACAGGAGTAGCGCAGTAGGGGGACGCGTTGTATAGCGTCAGGTGGATAAGCCTCTGAATCAATCGTTCGGCTTCCTGAAGCTCAGACTATCCTAAGTCGGAAAGCAGGAGAATTTGGTGGCGCGTGTCCTGCGGCATTAGTAAGGCATGCTCGCACCAGAAGGCAGCGGAATGTATTCTACGGCGTCATATGGATGCGGCGGTATCAGAAAGTAGAGAGGGAAGGCGAGTGCGCAGACGTCATAGTGCGCCAACGCCATAAAACAGTAAAGAAGTGAAGAAGAAGTGAGATGGGTTGCCTGCATGGGGAATCACCGAAGTGTACTTCTCTGTATAGCCACGCTTCCATTCGTTACACTCATCATATTTGCCAAATGATTTCTTTGAAAGTATGTGCACGCAAGCCGACGTCCGCTTTAGTAGGAGCAAGCTATTCACGCTATCTGATGCAAAATCCTTATCTTTTTCAGTAAGATGATGCTTTTCACATTATTTAGAACTATCACAGCATTTTATGGTAATTGTTGGGGACCAGAATAGGAAAAGCATAGATATTATAGTGATATAAAAGAAAGCAATCTAGAATAACGGGCTTAGTATGTTGCCTGTGTATGTGTGCGAAACGAAATATAAGAGAACAGAAAAACGGACCCGTGAATTGGTGCGCATGCACCAGTAAGCGATAAAACGACTGAGACAGGTCTGACAGCGTAGAATTGGTGTACTAACGCCAGAAAACGCTGGGAGCTGTACATTTGGTGCGATATCGCAAATATTGGAATCACCGCCATTATTGGTGCAGCAGTACTGGGCAATAACTCCAAGCGGATTTGTCAAGAAGTGAATGAGACGTTGTGAACAGTTCCATAGCCGTGATAACTCCGTGCGTTGCGCTCCATACCTATGCATTCCACCGCATATCTACTACTTGCGCGTTTGTCTCAGATTGATAACGTCCTTTCTTCAGAAATTGGAAACAAGGGTGCAAGCAGCTGTTTAAATAGTGGCTAACAGATCAAGTGATCTGACGTAGAAACTTGGGTGCGTGTAAAGAGGGCACTAACGGTTTTGCGAACATGCTGCGATTATGCCTAGGCAGAGTAATTAGCGATGGTATGTATCTTGAGAATATGCATTTTTAGTTACCTAAATAGTTGACTCTGTCAGAAATAATACGTTGCATCATCGATTAGGATGTAATTCAAAAGCAACTAAATCATTTGCTGAATCAGGCACATCTACCGGAATTTTGTGATCTGTGGTGATCTCAAAGTTGTAGTCCTACTAGAAGCAAGAGAAGTTCTTACATGAAATATAAGAGAAAGATGCATTTGATTGATATCGTCAAGCAATAGTCAAGACTTTTATTACGGATAACTTTTCAGCGTTGTCGCCTTCATCAGAGCCTGGAAAGTAAGAACATTTGCAATATATTTTCTCAAATGCCTCATCCAGAACAAGTCATCATTCCCCAAGATATTACACCTAGAAACAAAACCTAAAGAACTCAAATTTGCTATAATATCTATCAAATACTTTCAATCATTATGCCAAGATTCAAGGAAGGTCGAATTTTTGCACTTCTGAGAGAAAGATGCATCTAATAGCTTTAAATGACTTACTCAAATCACTCAATTTTTCCGTGTTTTTGTTGAAACCATGGAACATTCCAGGTTTCAAAAGTAACGGAAATGAGGATTATCTTTACAAGAAAAGAGAGTTCATCTGATTAGGCTTCCTGAGAGTAAGATCTAGGCAAAACTCTCTCTCGCCCTCTTTTTATTGCACCACATAATCTTTTCAGAGTACCACACAAAATATCATGTGGAAAGTCAATACACTGGTTCAAATTGATTGCTGATACACTGGTTTAAATTTAATTCTGACCACTCGAATTCTTCTGTACATATTTCTTTGTAATTATGTGGTACTTTGCGACTCTATGGGCAGAATAACATCTAAGACGGTTATTTTCGCCTCTGTGAATGACTGAAGCATAGCTTCATCACGGCATGTTCGCGTATTCCCCGGCATATCTACTAGACACGTGATGTCGCGTAGGCATTCGCGGAAAATCCGCTGGGACCCTCTTTACCGTTCCCCTAGAAACTTAACTAAGATGATCACCTTCACATAATTTCATGTTAGCACATCATTCTATGTTAACTGCTAGAGAAAAGGATGACAACATCTAATACTTTAAATAATGTTTACAAATTGAAGCACTAGCGAAGAAATAAAAGATAAAAGGAAAAGGAGTTCTGGCGTTAGTCAATCCGCTTGGGATGCGTCCCCAAGTCTAATTCAATTCAGAATCGTTTGAGGTCTACGAACGTGTAACTGGCTTATACAATGACTTGTGGTGGCTAGCCGATGGGTCAAGTCAGTGTTCTTATCCTCCCAGACAAGTCTGGTACCAATTTATCGACTCCGTAATGATGAAGGGTTTGGTGAGCTCTAGGGCGGATTCGAACCTCCGATCGATCGTGCAGAAAGCGGAACCTCTAACCGCTACACTACACCCGCCCTAGCGAAGAAATGCAAGTGTAAATCTTTCATCAATGTCCAAAATTCTTAGAAAAAGAGCGGAGAAAACAAGTTTCAAGAAAAAGAAAAATTCAGTTAACAGAAAGTGCCACTACTTTCGATCTCCACTGATCACAGTGTAAGTCTGGTTAATTCAGACTGGTTATTTTATACCATCACAATCGATAGACTTTTCGCTGTCCTCTCGACTTTTTAGAGGATTTCAGCGCCTCTTACTTGAAATTCCAGAGAAAAAACCGTACACAAAAAAATCGAAGGTCATGGCGACCGACGAATATTCTCAGAAGGACAAGAAAAGATGATAGCCAGATGTCGCGAACAAATAAAGGGGCATAGAACTCCTTGCCAACCGCGTTCCACTACTTATGACTAGTTTTCCTACTTCTTTAAAATACGATGTGTGCTCATTATGTCTGGAATGGAATTTTTTTTAGAACGAGTAAAACAGCAGTGGCTCCTTGCAGGACACGTTTAGCCTTTCTTATTTTGATAGCACATAAGTAGAAACGTACTGTCCCATCACGGTTCTTTTTCTTCAAACGTTCCAAAAGAGAACTGCCACAACGATTTATCGGCTCAATACATAATCTAAAGGAGAAAAGTGTCTTTTTGAAAATGAGTATTGTATCTTGGTTGAAGTCAGGATCTTTAAGAGTCAGAAATAGTTCCTGCAAAATATTCTGCTTCGTTGATTCAGAAGTTCTTTGTAGTTTTAAGACTACGCAATAAATCCGCAGAGCTAAATCCGGACCGAAACTGAAGCAAAAGATTCCAAGACTATGATAGACACCAAGTGAGCAATTATTGCTTATTATTATTATTATTACTATTATTATTATTATTATTATTATTATTATTATTATTATTATTATTATTATTATTATTATTATTATTTGCTAGTACAAAAGCTAGAAAACTATCATTGAGAAAGTAGTTGACAAATACTTTGAAGATTTCCGTGAATTTGTTATTTGGGACGACTTTTTATATTCCACACTATAACATCCAATCGCAAACTTATAAACTTTGGATTTTTCTTTTTTTTAATTGAGATTATAGTAGAATTATAGAGAAATTAGCTTTGTATTGAAAAGTCACCTATTCTTAGAGGAATTCAGATAATTACTAAACCGAAAAAGTACTTTACTTCGACTGTGATACATTAAAATCACTTGTACCTAGTTCTAGCATCAAAACTGCCTTCAAAACGCATTGAAGTGAATCAGAGGATATGTTCTTTCAGAAAGCTCGCTTCATCGTTGGTTCACGCCGTGGTCACGTTGCTGATCACACCGCTATTGTTCAATACGTCAATGCAGAAGCGCTGAAGCGGACCCCACGTGCCCAAACGGACGAGTTGCCTTGTGACGTAGCACGTCGCTCTCTTAATGGCCCCTGACTATAGCCCCCATTGACAGCAGTAATTTGTACTTCCGTTTTGTTCTGTAAGCGTTCTTTGTGCTATTATGACGCCAAAAAGTGTTTCTCAGCGTGTTACGTGAATGATTCGATGGAACATTCGAAAGCACATAACTCTTCTGCAGGAATGGAACAGTTGTCACGACAAGACCAGACGTCCCGTAGAAGTTTTCCCTGTCGAAAAAGAAACGGAAAAAGAACAAGGAACGAAAATTAAATTCTTGCAGGGAAATCTTAAAGGGAGTCAGTACAGTCAAAGGTATCGTATATCACAAAGTGGACGTAGTGTATGGCCTTGTTGGAAAACATAGAGTTACGCGTGTAGATTAGGAACATCGGAAATATTTAACTTATGGTACCACACACCAATTCTTTCCGATGAAATCCCTTAGGGGGTTTCGTCTCCTCTGATTACGAATAGAACGTTTATTTAATGGGAGAACCGCTCTAAGTACTGGAAATCAATCCTAGTTATTGTCCTGGCAGTTGTGGCTGGCGAACCCCACTGACGCGTCGCGTACGCGTGCGGTTCCCATTTGGCACAAACCTAGAGCTGGGCTGGGCATGCTGTCTCTAGCAACTCTAGCAGTGTTCACGATGAACACTCGACTAAACGAATTGATGGGATTTACATTGAAGGACTTATGTAGAAAATTTGAACTGAGGGAGAGTGACTTTGAAGTGTGGTCAAGGAATATGAAACTTACGCTAACCCTAAGAGCTTCTCTTTTTTTTCTTTTTTTTTCTGCTTTTTCTTTTTTTCAGAGCCTTAAGAGCTCTGAAAAAATGTGGGTGTGTCACCAATCGCGCACCTGTGAAAAACGCTACGATCATGGACTCTTATGTATAACGCACTATCTAGTCTGATGAGCTTGGCATTAGGCACACTTTGATTGTCCGTTGTTTCTAGAACTTTAGGTAAGTTGCTTTTCAACGACTCCTGACACAAACTTAAAAGTTTGCGTTACAGGTTCATTCCTTCGATGCACTACAGGCAAAATCAAATTCGTATTGGCGGTGTTGAAGATCGCTTGCAAATTGATGAGGCCTTGCTTTCTCGCCGAAAGTACGGTACGGATACGGTTGTGAAAAAAGACTTTTGGTTGTTTGGTAGGAGTGAAGAAGAGTTTCGTTATTCCTTTCCAGTGATTCTGAAGCGAAGGAATGAAAATCATACGCTATGCCAGGAACAGGGAAATATTGTTCCTAACAGCTGGGCCACGTGCAACAACACCGCCTCGCTACCGCATAATTACTAACACTCTGCATGAATCAGCACTTGAATTTCGTGAGTCTGGGGAACGGTGCTCACATTAAATCGCATTGCCAGAAGCTGCAGATGATGTCTAAGAAGAGATTCGGAATTAATGGCAATCGTTACAACGATTATTTTCGAGAGGTCCTTTGGCGCCAAGAGTTCGGCAAGGAGGACGAGGCTCGATTATACCCGCTTTTGTTTACGTTGTGTATGTACACTTACAAAGTTAGCGTCCTTTTTCCCGTTCGTTTTTTTAAACGTTTTTTTACAATAAAATGCTGAAGACAATTAATTCACTTGTGATTTTGGTCTTGCCGATTTCTGATGCCTAAAGCAGTTCTTATAAAATCAGTGTTCTATTCGTGATCTGCGCGGTCGAAAACTCTCAAAGACCGGATAGGGGAAAATTTGGGAAACGGCGTCGTTCAAATGAGGTGCGTGGAACACGAGCGAGCGGTCAAAACCACCGAGGTTTCATGTGAAACCAATGAATAGGCTGTCAAGGGTATCGGAGCATGTGCAAAGGTGGCGCGTTCTAACGTACCTCGTAGGAACTAAGGCGGTTTCCCAGGTGATTTTTAGGGACGACTGTTGGTGGCTTCGCTCATACTCGTAACCTACACCCTAAACTCTATATTTCTTCACAGATTTCCTAACCACGTCTATTCCATGACACGTTTCCTTTAAATTTCAATGAAAAGAGTAGGAAAAACAAAGAATGAGTGGGAAGAAGCATAGAAACACGGCATAGATATCATACAGCAAAAACTTTAAAACATTACGTAGTTTAAGAAAGTGTAAAAGCAAGAGTATTAAAATAGTAAGAGATATACAATCATAAAAAAGTGATCCACACCCCTAACAAAAATGAATGTGTTGTGTTAAAAGAAATGGCATCCCACCAATATCTGGGTTGAAAAAGCACAACAGCGATTCTGTGGGAGAGATGCAATATGCGCAGTATTTTTTAGGTAGATTTTTTTCCGTTGGCAGCCACATTACGGGCATCGCATGCAAAGGCGATCGATCGATAACACGTAGAATTTCGTTTTCGTGAGAAGTTTTAAACCATCGATCTCGGCTCCGTCCATAGTCGTTTATTTAAAAAGACGTGATAAACTGACGGATGGTGGTCGGATGCAAAATCGTTTGCACACCGCTCGTTTTCAAAGAGGAAATTGAGATTCTTGCCAAGTTCCTTTAAAACCTGCTCAATGAATAACAATTATAAGAAAATAAATGTAAAATAATGAATAAAATAAAATAAATATAACACAAGAATAAAATAAAATGAAATATACAATAGTATAAATAAAAACTAAATAAACAATGACTAATGAACTAATAAAAAATTATGTTTACTTTGTCGCGGAACGTAACAACAGAAAGGAAAAAATAACGAAAATTAAGAAAATATCCGGGAGACACCATAGAAATTCACTAGAAGTGATTTTGAGACTTCGACCAAAAACCTGAAAGGGACCCTCTTTCAGATACCATTTTCTCCAATTTAATGAAAAATTAGACTCTTTTTTGGATTATTACTACTCAGCCACTGATTTATCGATATTGATCGATATTGATCCAACTGCTGAATTCTGTCACTCGCATCAATATTCGCTACTTAAGTAAACAGAAGGGTAGCAAACATTCAAATAAGGTTTCAGTTATTTTTTGAAATGAAGTCAGCAGTTGTCAAGAATGGCCTCATATGAGAGTTCAAGAGGTAAATAGCATAGAAATTCAAATCTATCGGTCGAAATCGTGGAGGAGATGACAAGAAAGAAATACAAAGAATTATGGAAACGGAGACAATTTTCACTACGATTTTTACTTTGAAGTAAACATATACAGACAAAATTACATGAAAGGAAAAAAATTACCGGATATTCAGAAAAAAATTCAGAGGAATTCATCGTCGTTGATCGTTCAGATACGGAGATCACGCTATCGAACACCGGGCGCCTCTGCCGGGGAAGCGGCGCGTCACGTCGTATGAACGGGTTCGGCGACGACTCTACACACTACTTTACTAATACTGAGTGCCATACAACTATAGTTTATAAATAAAACATTTAAGGTACTTTCTCAAAGCATTACCAAAATCCAGAAGCGTGAACTCAGCACTGGAGCTGTTTCATGGCGACAAGAACGTCTTCATCTTTCGTCATCTTTCTTTCTCATCTTTCCTCATTTACGTCTTCATAACTACGCCAGACTTCCAACGAAATCTTACACTCTTTTTAGTGTAATACTGTTTTTTTTCAGCTGGAAATCCTCTACAATCCTCACGAGAGTTTTTGTTGCATTGAATAGACAAGAGTTCGATGAACTGCAAAGTCCATGACACTGACAGATTCTTATGAAGACGTGCAGGTGCGTTCGAATTCAATTCAGAGTCGGTTCAGGGCTAATAACGCGTGACCAGGCTTAAAGCGGCCTTCGAGGGAAAATGATGAGTCAAGTCAGCGTTTTTATACTCTCAGACAAGTCTGGTACTAATTTATCGACTAGAAGAGGCTTGGTTGCCGGAAGGGTTGTTTTGAACCGTGGATCATGCAGGAGAACCTCTTACTGACTCCACTACATCCGTCCCAATAGTGGATATATCACATAACGTAGACGGATATGAAGTAGCGAGCGGCTTGGGGAGCGCATAGGAACATCGAAGATGGAGTGAAAAAGACCAGGAACTCTCAGCTTCGTGCTCACCTTCTTAGCACATCGTATCTCCTGTTTTGACTTATGCTTTAGAAACCTGAGCGTTTCTTAAGCAGAAGAAATATGCGTTCAGCATCATAAAAGCTCAATTGCAAGGGTGATGCTAGGAGTATTTCGCTTCACAAAAATGAGAGGGGGATTGGAAGTTCATTCCACGACAATGATCGGAGATTAGAGACGCTGCCGCATATAATAAGGAAAGTATGGTCGAGTCAAAACATGAATCACGAGTGTAGTTGCGGTACATTTGCGCACGTGTTCGAAACGGCGCGGTGGAGGCAGCAGTTGGGACCGAGGTGGGACCGTCGCAAACTGCAGGGATAGGTGGTGCCACCAAGGGTTTCACCACGCTCCCAGCCGCTGCGCCCCATCAAAGCGATTCAAGAGAAGCCACGTACGCAATTGCGTACGCGATTCATGTCGTTTTGACCCTACTATAAAAGTAGGTGGACCGGGAACGTAATGCACTTCAACAACAATCGCTGGACCAGAACCCGACTGAGCGACTGGATACCACGCAACATCAAACGCACTGCAGGAGACCACCTATCCGATGGTCCGACCTCTTCATGAGGTCCATCAAAGAAAGACACAGTGCTGTTAGAGTCTTCGGGAGACGAGAAGACACTGGGCAACTCTTGCGATCGGAACGAATGAAAGTATTTCTGGTGCCAGCTCGAGCAAATCGGCGAACACCGAGAGCACAGGTGATACAAGTAATGCTTCCACTCAATAATGGTGCGGATAACATCGTTCAAATATATCCGGAGAGAAAATGCCATAAAACGGGTAATAGTATAATATTCTACAGAATTTAGCGGTAGGGGTAGCACTGCAGTGATCATTTAATCTCATTTAATTTCGGCATAAATGTGGAAGAAAAAATAATGTATGAAAAATGAAAAATATTACTCCTAGTTCGAGATAAAAACCTAATCGATAGAAATTTTCCAAGTTTGGGAATGAACCAATTGATGAATGGAACAGGAATGCTCCGTCCAGCTGCACTTTACAATCTTTGCAGGAGGGATTCGAATTTCATCCCATAAAAATGTGAGAATTTCAAGCAGTTTTGTTTTCACTGCGGAAAATTCCCAATCCTTTAGTTGATTGTGCCGGCACAATCAGCACGAGACATCTCAAGAAAAACAAAAAAAATATGGGAACAGCTGTGGTCTCTGAGCTATGAAACGGGCAGTCGTTGTACAAAATCCGAAAGGTTCCGTTTCCAAGTGTAGGGCTGGATGAAATGTGAAATTTTCTTCTCTTGATCAATGATAGCAAAAACATTCACATGCGCAGTAAAAATTTCCATCGTTCGTTGCTCAGAATTCAGTTTTAGGAAGAATATCTGAACTAAGCTTTAAAATAAAGGATTAAGGTTCTTTCCATTTCACTGAACTAATGACCCTCTCAGACCAGACATAGTAGATTTTTTTTGTAGAACACATCATTTCGTTTAAGACAGAACATATGAAATACAGTAATCATTCTTAAAAAGTTTTTGATCATAGGTCGTATATGAGGTTGATGCATAGGTGATAGCGTTTTTTTTTAAATTTTATGTTGCGCAAAGAAGAGACTCCAGCGTTATGTAACATGCCCTTCGAGGGAGCTTTTTTTTCTCTGATTTTCGTTGATTTTTGAATCAACACTAGTTATAGTAATCAATAATCATATAATCAATAGTAATAGCATGGAAGCTATGATGGCTAAGAGTGCAACTACATAGATTACCGTAACGATCCACATGTGGCAACAATTTACACCTACAGCTGTTCTGTACCTTCTAACTCCAAGACGACTACAGAATTCAAAAAAAAAAAAAAAAAACTGAGCGTGTAGAAGAGACCACCGACTATTGATTGGCGCGGATCAATGACGATCCACTGATGGATGGTAAGGCAACTGTTTCACGCTACTTTTTTTGCAGTACATAAAAACTTCTTGCAAAATTTCTGTGATATCCAACGTATAAGTTGTGCCACGTTTTTTCATCGAAATGCAATCAAGAAACGGTTCCATTTCTTGATTAAGGAGTATTTCATACAAGTACAGCTTTTGTCGAAAATAAATAAACATAACCGCTGAACTACTGTAAGGATGGTTGATGGAATGAGAGGGGAGATAAAAGAAGATGTGTTGGAGGAAACTGAGGAAATAACCGCTATAGGACCCAGCGTTTTAATTTCAGCATTCATGCGTTTGAGGGAGTTTGCAGGAAACCTGTGCTCTGGAAAAGCGGGTCACCGCATATTGAAATAGGTAGATGAACAAAGTAGGCGTAACAAGTGAACAGGAGATTTTAAAGGCATCACCCCACGAATCTGAGGTGGTGCGGATTTCAGGTGGAGTATTCGTATACGGGATAGTAGATTACGGAGAGGAGGGTGATTCCGTCCATTTTTTCCCAATTGCCGTAAAAACCAGACCGGAAAATGCGGCGCGTGCACAAGGCTGGCGCGCTCCAGTCGAACTCGTTGTAGAAAGTAGCGCGCCGGAACGCTCGAAGCCGTATCTTCCGGGCCGTTTTTTTTACGGCAATTAAGAAAAAGAAATAGACAAAATCATCCGTCTGCCCACAATATACGACTCCATGTACGCATAACCCACCTGAAACCCGCACCACCCTAGATTCGTGGGTTGATGCCTTTAATTCCAGCATTCATGCACTGGGACGGTGGGTCACCGCAAATTCACATACAAACAAATGAACACCAAATTTTAAAAGCGAATTATTTCACCACGAAATTGCAAAGGTTTTTGACATCGGCTACATATATTTGTTTTTTTTTTCAACAGATCCCGTTAAATTTTTTCAACAGGACCAAATAGAACTCGGATTTTGTTTTTCTT
The DNA here is from genome assembly GCF_031761385.1 of Necator americanus. Taxonomy (NCBI): domain Eukaryota; kingdom Metazoa; phylum Nematoda; class Chromadorea; order Rhabditida; family Ancylostomatidae; genus Necator; species Necator americanus. The sequence continues at coordinate 28,081,751 of NC_087375.1, forward strand.
GTTTTTCTTAGTTTGAACGGGTCTTGTTCTGATTCACTTTGGAGTTTCATTGCAACTTATAAAACGAATGAAATAAAGTAAGTTAAATAGAAATTAGTCAAACAAATTATTTATTTGTCACGAAAACATCTTCATTGTGAGTGCTACCATTAATTGTCAATTTTTCACCGTCCAATAATGAGAGAATGAGCAGTAAATAAAATAGCAGATAAAGGCTAATAATCGTAGTACATAACTGGAAGAGGAAAGAAATCCTCAAAACAAATAACTGTGGTCTCTAGGAGTAGATGTTAGGTACAGAATGAAAATGGGTGGTAAGATTGGAGAACTGGAACCGACAAACGATAACAAATAAATTTTTCTCGTATGTCACCGATATCGAACGTTGTCGGAGATACTTGGGAATTCGAATGGTGCCGTTCGAATTGTTTTTCGTGCCGCATGAACACTCTGTTCTATGGAACTCGGTTCGAGGAGTCATTGCTATCATCAAGCTTGTCAATCTCAGTTGATCGATAGCTGCTTTAAATAACTGCACAGGACACAGTTAACTGAGTTGGCAATAATAAGTAATAATTCTTAAAAAGCTCCCTTTCATGGGAACAAAGAACAAATTAGAAGCGTGAATCATTGATAACAAGTGGAATTCCCATATTTTTGAATGTTTTTAAAAACGAAGTGAAATGAAAAATATGAGGTTCTCAGAAAAGGTATTTATTCTTAACAGAAGTCTTCATTTTGACGCTGCGGAAGCCGCTGTTTGTGCTGTGTGTTTAGTCGAGGTGGTGCGTCATAAGTGTATAGTAGGGTAGTAAAACCGATCTGAAGCCCGGTGCTGTTACGTAAGTGGCTGAAAGCGCTGTAGCGTAGCGGTTAGGATCGAAGGAGGACCTCTCGTAGCACCTCTCATCGCTGCAGTTTGCGATGGTCCCATTTCGACTTAAATCGCCATCTCCACCGCCCCGCTTCGAACGCAGCCACCTACGCGACTCTACCGTTCTTCATATCGTTTTGACCCTAAATATTCTGTCTCACCTCTACGGATCTGCAGTAAAACGATTATGAACCACTTTTGAAAGCCCTAAAGAATTTAAAACAAAGCTAAGGTCCAACAAAAATAACATGTCGAATAAGGCACAATAACGCTAGCGCCTGCTTCTGAAGCGGGGAATTCTCCCAGACGCGGAGCCGGACGCAACGCCAGCGAGCGACCAACCAATGGACCATTGATTCGTTGACGATGACGTTGGAGTAAATTCGAGATCAATTCGAGGTTCACTCTATGCTCCATAGAAGAGGATACTGTAAAGTCATCTTGATAGGTGAGAAAAAATAGATCTAAAAGCTAAAATAGATCTGTTCCAACCATCCGCAGCGACACACTTGACGCCTCCATTCGATGGGAGTTCCTGTGAAATTTAAAGGCATCACCCCACAAAACTGAGGTGGTGCAGATTTCAGGTGGTGTATTCGTATACGGGATAGTAAATTATGAAGAGAGGGGGGGGGGGGGGGGGGGTGATGATAGAAATGGACGAAATCACCCACCTCTTCATAATTTACTATCCCTCATACGAATCCTCCATCTGAAATCCGTACCACCTCAGATTCGTGGGGTGATGCCTTTAAGGGAAGTGAAATACTCGGCTGCTAATATGTGTGTGTAAACAAATAACTGCCAATAATTCCTCTTAAAAAAGTTCTTTTTTAATTTCTTGTTTTTATTTCTATTTAAAATTTTGCATTTATCAATGACAATAATTAAAATTAATAAAAATTTATTTCTGTCGGCATAACAGTAAAGCAATAAACTCTCAACATAATTTGTACAATTTGGCAAATAAAACAGTCATGGGCGAACAGCAGAGCATTGCATACACTTCTACTCCTCGAAATCAGTTCCTCATCTGCTCTAAATGGAAAGTCACCGTTTTCTCCGCCCATTCGGCGGGTCGATCTCCTTGTGGTGGTGTCGCCATTCGTTTCTCATAGAAGGTCGCATCGCCTTCTTTGCTGACTATCAGTATGCTGTGAGATCTCGTCCCGTATCGCAACAAATCCAAGGGGAATTCCACCATTATCGAACAGAAGTATTGGTATTTTTCCAGAGGCATCCCGGTTTGTAAGGCAATTTGTGGATCTGGGCAATGCCTAAATGAACACGGTGAAGACAGTGCATTTCAGGCATAGAGTGTTCGAAGTGGGCGGAGTTTACGCCCTAGTATAGTCGAGTCGAAACGACAAGGAGTGCACTGCAGTAGCGTAAGCCGCTGCGCTCGAAGCGGCGCGATGGAACTTGCGGTCGTGATCAAGGTGGGACCGACGCTAACTGCAGCCATGAGTGGCGCTGGCGAGGGACCCCCTCGATCCACCGCGGCCACTTACGCAACTGCAACGAACTTCACGTCGTTTTGACCGGACTATTCCAGATCTGTCTCGGCACGACACTGAGGTCCCCTGGAGGGCGAGTTTATTTTTTCAAACGAAACTTCTACTCCAAGTGCTTTTTCTAACGAGACGAAGCCAAATAGAGGCGAATTATTGGAATTTTAATGTCCACTCACTTCACGTCGTTCGTAGCGATTTCCAACAATCGCTTGATAATCTCCTCGACTTTGGTCCCATTATTTAGTGATGAAACAAGTTTTTCGAAAAGTTTTCTACCTTCGGTGACCTTCAGGAACGGCTTCTCAGGAGGACTGTTTCCCCATACGTATGTGCCTGAAAATAAAAACTTTATTTAAATTGGGAAAAAAATTAAATTTTCGATCTAAATTAAATTTTATTTTGAACGTTTTACAAATCAACGTATAAATTCACACATACGTAGCTACACCCGCACCTGTATCATGGATATTCCAGAAGAAAATTTCGAAAATAAACTGATTATTTTTCGTTTCCACGTGCAAAAGCAAAAAATTACACACCCAAGAATATGTCTAGTGAATTTCGCGAAGACTACTTGTACTGAACAACAAATACTGAAGTCAGTGACATATTTTCAGTATTCATTGTTGTTGACAATTATGCTGACAACTGCGTGACCCACACAATTGAAATTGTTGGATTTTTTCCTTTCGAAACATTATTATGCTAAAGAAGTTCAACTACCCACTTCTTTTTAATCGTTTCAAAGTCAATCAATAAAAACAGCTTCATACCTGGAGGCCATTTTCTGGTCTTAACATCATCAACATACATATTGGTTAATGAACGCATCTCATAAGTGTCACGATCGTTCCTAAAAACTGTATTTAATTCAAAAATTTGTGAAAGACTGCAGAGTAATCTAATCATAGAAAGAAAATAGAGAAATAGAAAGTAGAAAGAAGGAGAAAGAAGTAGAAAATACAGACCTATTCAAAGCCAAAAACTGAAAACCATTGTAAAGATGAGCTTTGTTCGATAGTTCTTCGAAGTATTGTGCGGTCGAGTTCGATGTCGCAAGAAAATCCTTAGCGATAGCACCTGAATCAGTGATTTGATGAATGAACCAGGAAGTAAAGAAAAACTAAGATATAATAAGGTTAAAAACTAATGGTAGTTCTTCGGTGAATGCGAATGGGGGAGGGGGAGAGGGGCTCTTTGCTCGTAAAAGCAAATCCCACCTGGTTTCTCCTAATCCCGTATTCTATTATTCTCTTTTTTAAAGATACCCTCAAATTACTCTACTGAACTACCATACTCAGTTCGTTTAATGCAAAAAAATCCTACAAAGATGTCTATTTTCTGTTTTTTTCAGATATTGTTGGAAAAAAAGCCAAAGAGATCGACGCTGTTTTTCTGTAATTTGGCCAAAATCACCTGTGGTGCAATTGCGTAATCGGTCGCGCTCCAAGTCGGTGCGTTGGGTCCTTCGCTCAACCCCGGAGCTTGATTAGAGCCAACGAGGGTCCCGCTACGAGCCACTACGCCTACGTAAGTCAGGCTTGAAAAGCCAAAGACGAAAGTTGCACTACGGCAGTGGACCAGTAAATTGGTGTACAACGACGGTGAAGTCAAAATTTCGGTTCAACATGAAGATGTTCAACATGATGTTCAAATCAGGGTTTACAAAAGCCACTAAAAATTTTTTTTGCTAAACCTAAAACAAGATCGAGTAGAAATTACGGCAGTGGACCAGTAAAATTGGCAGAATCAATTAATGCGCCTATATAAACACGAAAAAAGCAGTTTACTTTATCATCTGCTGAGAGAGTGTGGGCGCAGAGGAGAGCGCAGACGGCGTCGGAAAAGCGAGATAGTGTAGGATTATTAGATTTAGAGAGAAAGGGGGATTAGAGAAAGTTACTCTTACGGGTGAGAACGTCTAAGAAAGGTGAGAAGTGGTTACTTCACTGATAACTGACTTTAAAAAAATGAAAAATCATTCGGGAATTTTCTAAAAAGATTTTTTTGCATTCCAATAGCAACATGTTTAGGCGAAGAAAAAATAATGTATTTGAAATTTTTTTATATGCAAATTTTCTGGATTTCATGCATGTAATGGATTTCGCACCTCTGCTAGGACATCCTTTTCTCTTCGTAGAAGCTGGCTGTGTAATTGACAGTAGAATTCCAACTTTACCCGATCTGTTCGTGCCGAACCATGTCCCCCTTGCGGGATCTTGGATATCAATTCCTGGAAATCACAAAATTAAATGTTTCCTACACTTTCCACTTGTTTAACATCCACTGTTTTTTTTTATTGATATTGTGTAGAATCATAAAATAATGAATTAACGCTCCATAGCAGCAGTTTCAGATTTTTTTCTATTATAGAGCAATATTGATAGCGTTTGTTCACTTGTGCATGTTGTGATCCTCTGCCTTCGACGTTTCAGCAGATCCTGTACGCATTTTTAGCAATGAGTCCTCTTGCTGATCTTTGAAAAACATAAACAACAACAAAAACTCAACAGATTTGAGACAATCGGGATTTTAAAGTCCTTAACTGTGTGAGCAGTGCTTTCGAGAGAGTGGAAAAAGCGGAAGTCGGAGCGGGGCACGTCGGGGTGCAATCCGTACTTGTGATTAGATTATATACTAGCCCTTTCTTACTTGTTTACTTCACTTGTTTACTGCTAATATTTCCATGTTAATCACTCAAAGGACAATTTTAAGAACTATTTAAAACACCGTAGCTGCAAAAATAAAAAAAAGTTCTAGATCTTACCGCTAAGAATGCCGTCTCGCCAATCGAGTTCAAGCGTAGGTCTGTCTAGGGACTCATCCCTATTATTGAGAATAATCAGTTGATATTTCGAGTTAGGATCATCGCTTATAAATATGAATGTCATACACATTGCCTGAAACACACAGCACTTAAACTGAGATCAAAATCAGAATTTCTGGAAAAATCGAGATAATCCTACGAAAGAAATGGCGGGATTATTTGTGATGAGCATTTGGAACTCACAATAAAGTCAAATTTCTCTTACATATATTATTAAAAATTGTAAGCAAATACGGTAATGGTGGCAAAAGTTCATCATGATAGAGAAGGTTCGGAAAAGGATAAGGCCACAAAAGACCCAAATACAGATCATAAACGTAGTGTTTAGATTTTTTTCCGGAAATTGAATGCTAAAAAAGAAAGAAACAGAAAACTGAGAAAAAATAAAGTTGTAGTCTTTTAAAATTAACTTACAACTATTTTCAAATAATTATTTCAACCTAGTATTACGAACTGCAGTTTTGCGTTTACGTATGTTTAGGCGCTGGGACTCATTTTCCCCTGAAAGAGCACAATGCGAGTTTGGCTGAGGTAAAGGCGGAGATCAGAAACAGCAAGAAACGCCGCGGATGCGTCGCGGTCGCGTGGGCGAACACAATAACCAGTAACTATATTTGCGTGCTAGAAGTCTAGTGCATCATTTTTGACAAAATTCTCAAATTTACTACAATTTTCAGAATTGTGCAATTTTCTAGCAGATTTCCTCAGTTCTCAGGGGAACGCTAAATCGGACCGGAGCAAATTCCATGATTCCGATACAGTACAATCAATAAATGATCACATGACAGTGGGCAGAAATAAAATATTTTAAAAACCAGAGATAATCCAACGGTGTGCGTAGCTAGCTAGGATATGCGCTTACATATATTAGTCATTAGTGAGGGAGAGGAAGAGAAGGAATGTAAGAGGGAGAAATAAAACAAAGAGAAAGAGAAAGAGAGGTAAGAAGTCCTCGAAAAAATATGCAAAAGGGCAATGAGCATATATGACTACTGGATTCCTAGCGATGTTGTGACCATCAGCAAAAACGACGATAAATCGGGAGATAAAGGGAAAAGCGTGAGCGGGTCGTCCGACATTCGTTAACCACCGTCGTCGTGACCACTCATCGTATTGATCCATGGTGAACCTTGCACTACTTTGTCTGTAGTTTCCCACGTATCCGATTACACACTTTCTGAACTCATAACAAACGTGCAAGTATACTTTTGCCCGTGAATTTCACTCTAGAGCAAAGTACACCCACGTGAACTACACTTCTTCGGAATCGAAGCGGCATCGCTGGGTCGTAAGTGATCACGAGCAAACGATTTGGATTTCAAGTTCCAGGTCAAAAGAAAACGGCCTCCGATCCGGAATGAGATTTCTCGGAACATTTATTGGAGAACCCCTACCGTCGCTACATGGAATTTTTTTTTTCGAGGATAATCCAAAATGTTAATGGAGTACTGTGAGCTTATTATTAGAGTTTAGTACGCAAATAAGGCGAAAACATATCAAGGTCGGCTTAAAACTCATTAGTGGAAACCTTTGAGAAATTCGTTGAACTTCGTAGAACTTTATGGAGTCGTGACAATAGTTTGCAAGCAGCACGTTGTATGTACATAGTAGGGTAGAGTAAATTAGTTACGTGAAAAAGAACCAGTGCGCGCTGCAATTTAGGGCGGGGAGTATAGTATGAGATCTTCAATGTTGCGATTTGTGCACGAATGGATAGCTGGAGGGTGTAATTCAGGAAGATCGACGAGGAAGATCAGTTAATTTTCGTCATGAATGTAGAAAAAAACGTGTGCATAGTAGGGCAGAAATGTAGGCCGCATACGCAATTGCGTACTCCTTCGGTTCGGCCTCGGTTTCTCTCGTGGCCCTTCGGTAGAGCGTAGCGGTTAGTAGGATGGTGAAAACCTTGCTGGGACCACCCATCGCTGCAGTTTGCGACGGACCCAACTCGGCTCCAACTGCGGCTCCCACCGCGCCGTTTCGAGCCCGTACGCAAATACACCGCAACTACACTCGTGATTTATGCCGTTTTGACCCGACTGTATCTTATACAGCGTTCCTGGAAGTGATCTGAAGGAGACGTTGGACAATATAACCGGGAAACACGGGGACAATACGATCCAGTAGTTGGTCGTATGCGAGAAGTAAAAAAAAAACAAGAGAAAAACTCTAGGTTCCACGTGTGTTAAAGACATGGATAAGGACAAAAGGTAAGGTCCTGGCGTTAATCAATCGGCTTGGAATACGCCAACGCGTTTGTTTCAATTCAGAATCGTTTGAGGTTCACCAACGAAAATACCTAATCGGCCCATGAATGATTAAATACTTGTTCGGCACTAAAACGGTTCCGAACTATCGATCGATCGTCCATTCGCGAAGGAACCTTTTACCGCTACACCTGCCCAAAAACACGGAGGCACTATAATGTTCCTGTACCCTTCATAGTTATGCGGTCTCGGTTAGAGCCCTAATTCTGGACACAGCAAGGAATGCGAGTCCACCAGTAAGTTGACCTTTGATTTGCGAAGGTGCGCTGGCTGTCACATTTTCCATGCACTTTGTCTCCTTACATCGGCTGATAACACAAGCTGATGTCAGTCGATCGGAAAGTATGAACACGTGATAGCTGCAGAGTGAGGCGAAAGGAACAAAAATTCCGGAGGTGATCGTATATTCTTATCTGACCTTTCACGTTGCGTTAACAACTGAGACATCACAGTGATGCTATGTCACTCGATTTTTCGAAGAAAGCATGTCACAACTTCGGAAACCACATCAAGGGTTGATTATCAATAAAGTTCGAGTAAAATGTAGTGTGGTGGAGGGCACCCAGAGGCGTTAAGATCTTAGAACCTCTAAGCATTAGTCTTAGAGGTTCTAAGACATGTAAGTTATTAAGAGAAAAAAAGTAAGTTAGAGCGTCGAGAAATAAGGCAGCAGCAGAGTTGCCCCCCACCTACTCAACTACATTTTCTCCTGAAGTACAGGGTGGTGCAAAAGTATGGGAGCGAAAGTTTAGACCAAATTTCCTTTCCAGAAACGTCAACTTGGATGAAAACTTATCTAATCTACAATATGCATACTGTAAGAACCAACTTTTACAATGTTCTGACTTAGACAAATGTGTTTTCTTTTTCTGTTTTTGGTGCATCAGTCGTGTATGTGAATAAATAAGTAAATAAACAAATAAATAAATGTATTTACTTTATAAAATTGTGATTCTATATTTACGGAGGCAAACGGGTGTAGTGCAGTTGGAAGATTTCTGACTGCTCTTGTTTGATTGATGGTTCGAAACCGCTCTAATGCTAACCAACCCCTGCACCTCTTCGGAGTTAACGAATTGGTACCAGATTCCTCTGGAAGGATAAAAACACTGTCTTAGCACATCGACTAAACCCCGCAATTCATTCTAAGACTTTGCGCGCGTCCATAAACCTCAAACGATTCTGAATTGAAGTCGGACAATACGCACATTCCATAGGTATTGATCAACGCCGTGCACTTTATCCTTCGTAGGTAGGAGACCAAAAAAAGATACAAATCAATACGGAATGTCGTAGAAGCCGACCGGAATCGAAAGGAAGTAAAAAGATAAGTCAGCTAAGAACTCGACACAATAAGAGCTCGACAGAAATCAACAACAACAAATGGAAGCTTGAGCTACTTAATATCGAGAAGCTTTGTGCTGGTGGAAGAGAAGAAAGGACAAAGAGTTTCCCGTCAAAAAGAAAAAAAGCGAAATGTGAGTCGAAGAGCAGCATCGCTGCTTGCACGCACAATTCGGGTCAATACCGCCAACATCGTGCTCCTATCGCTAATTTTGCTTCATCGCTTATCGCTTCACGCAGTGCTTTGACAGAGAAACAAAGAAAAAGTTCTGGAAACACTAACTCACTATGGTAGGTAATAACTAGATATTAATCAATTAAGGTCCATTTGTAATATTAGAAGATTGCATAAGTTCGTTTCCGATCCGAAGACGAACTTTGAGGTGGAAAGTGGAAAGGTAGTAGGTTGGATGGGGAGGGGGGAGGGCACTCGACGCTGCTCTAATTGAACTGCACTTTTGAGTTCGCAGAGTACAAAAAACGTTCTTACGTGACAATTGGCTTTCCCACTTGAAATGCAGAAAAGGATTTAAAAAGGAAATAGTTCATCAGTCAACAGGTCATTACTGGAAATGAATAGCTGAGTCACTCGAGGCCTCGCTGATCCTAAGAATCAGCCTTATTAGATTTTCCACGATGTGTAGGTTAAAGGCATCACCCCACAAAGCTGTGATAGTACGGGGGGTGCTTCCGTCCACTTCTCCCTGTATCAGTGGAAACGGACGACCCCGGAATGCTGTTTCTAATGACGGCTTATGTTGCAATGCGGAACGTTTGCGCTCCCCCCAACTCCGCCTCGCCTGCGATCCGTCGAAAACCCATTCGGACGAATCCCAGGCGGGGGCGGCGCAAGGGTGGCGCACTGCAATTGAAGACGTCGTAAGAAACAGCGTTCCGGGGTTGTCCGTTTCCACTGATGCAGGGAGGAATGGAGGGAATCACCCCTCTCTCCAGAATCTACGATCCCGTTTAGAGTACTCCACCTGAAATCCGTACCACCTCAGATTCGTGGGGTGATGCCTTTAAGTGACAGATGGCTTTCCCATTTGAAATGCAGAAAAGGATTTGAAAAAGCAGTAGTTGATCAGTCAACAGGTCATTACTGGAAGTGAATAGCTGAGTCACTCGAGGCCTCGGGAAACCCAAGCATCAGCCTTATTAGAGGATCGACGATAGGTGTAGGTTGAAGCTACTAAGAAAAAAGGAACACAGAGCTGGGACTACTGATGTTTCAACTCTGAGTAGCTTTAGCCTGCATGACATAGATGCTTTACGAGTAACGCTTAGGTTTTAGGTCCCTTTTTGGGGAACTTAACTACTCACTTCCAGTGATGAGCGATCGATCCGTAAACTATCACCTTCTCAAATGGGAAAGACATTTGTCAATTAAGAACAGTTTTTGTGCCTTATGGACGTTTTGCGCAGTGTTACAGTTCAACCGAAGCTGCGTCGAGTGCACTCCCCACCCTCCCTGACTGCTTTTGCACCAACTTCAACAGGGGAAATTTTGAAAAATAGTTTTCTCAACCAAGGACATTGTCTCCATTTTTTTTACAACTGTCTCAGTGATCTACTCAGTCGCAATCCTTGGTCCTTAGTTTTCTTCTACTTAGCAACTCACAATATCGTTATCGATGTCATAAGACCGTTTAGAGCGGTGTAGATCTTCCAAAGTGAGATTTCCATTTCAGTGAAATCTGTGAAACCAATTTTTATCTGTTCGGAGAGCAAGAGCGGAGTACAAGTGAAAGAAATGTTTTTTTTTCTTATAATTTCTCATAGTTTTTCGTAATTTCTATACTTTTGTTAACAATTCATATATTTTTTCAACACTCACGCTTTTCCTGAATTCGATTTGAAATCCATGTCACAAATGGACATTTTTATCCCTTATATGGAAAAAAAAATCCCTGAAACAGAAGTCGAATTATTTGAACGACATTTAGCGATAAGGTGTAACTGTAACTTTTCAAGTGCATACGAAAAAAAAATTGTCAAAAAACAGAAGCTTAGCAATGCAATACATTCTAATGCGATCTAAGAAAATCGGGGATGGTCTTATGCAATTGTCCAATACTTCCGAAAAGTCAGTAGGGAAATATGATTTAGAGGAACAAAATATAAGTTCCTTAGTTACTGTGAATACTAGTACTAATGCTAACTAGTACAGGCAGCTTGATCATTTCAACACCGCAAGAATGGAATTTTTAAAAGAAATTTTGGAGAGCGTTATTTTCAAGTACATAAAAGATGAATGTCAACATCCAGGATCAAAGAAAGATCATGAAACTAGTAAAGAATGAAATCAATAAAATTATTCTACTTTTTAAATAAAATTACACGATTCTCATCGAGCCCGTGAGCTAATGAGGGTCCCAGCGCGAACACAACTGCTGCGCAGTTGCACCACAAGTGAAGTCGTTTTGAGGCGGCACCGGGTGACAAAATTATTGTTACTGAGAGTTTACTCATACAGAGGTGAGAACCTCAAAAGTTTCGTTCTAAAATGGACGCTCAAAAGGTATAAAAGAACCAAATAAAAAGAGACCTTCATTTTATAGTTTTGTTGTGAATAAATCTCAGTCAGGAATGATGCGATGAATTTCGGGATCAATCAATAGCTCATCAATGAACGGTGTTCAGCGAAAACTGTTCGGTCATAGATTCAGTTTGCTCTCGTAAAATCAACATAGCATTACTGGTGATGTGAGTTGAAGTCACTTTAGAAGAAAAAAATTTCCCGTCAAAAAGGAAACGTCTGGATGAATAGGGATATTGATTTTATGTGGTGTTTCCATAATAAACAGATTCTTCAGTGCTGCTCGTTTTTTTTCTGGCAAAACGAGAAATTGTCCTCGGAAAAGTTGAAGTTATCCTTAACGAGACACATCGACGCTGCATCGAGTGACGATGATTAGTTTGCTTGGCGAGGATTTGTTCATAGCGAGCTACTCCACGCCATTTGGAACTGGTTTTGTGATGTGAGGTCGAGATAAGGCGAAATGCAACAGCGAATGTCACTCTTTTACATTATCCTCATCCTATTTGAGAAAAAAAAAACAATCCTGGTCACCCAAACCCTGGTTACCGTTTATTTGTGGCGTTCTGGGTTTCGGGGAAAAGGATCTCGTGTAAGGATTTCTCACGCTCTGTAGCAGGATAACATAACCTGTCAACCCATCATTCAATGGGCTATGAAGGGCTAACCTCCCGTATATAACTTTGGCGAAATTCTAGTGACCTCTGCTGCTTTTTTTCTTTTTTGTTTTCTGGCACACCTATGGGTGTTTTCAAAGAAATTAATCCTATAAATGCACTTTGCTGGTCGTTTTTTCTATTTTCTTGCTTTTTTTCCTTTATATAACGCTATATTTCTCCAATCGGGGAACAATAAGATGTTGACATTTGTACTTGTATAAATATAACGTATATAAATAATGTATACTACATTTGTCCAGTAACCTATCGACTTAGGATGACACTTTCTGGCAATTGAGCTTTTTTTTTTCTAGATTTTTATACGGAAGATGTATACAGAAGAGATATTTTTCTAGAGCGGTTTTTCAGTTGACTACAAAAAAAAAACAGAACAGCATGAAATGAATAAAGTGAATCCAAAAAATCAAAACATTTGTTTTGTTGTTTTTTGTTTTAGTGTCATGTTTTGCTTTTTGACGTAAAACCATCTGTTTGTTAGTTACGTACTATGAGTTTTGGTTTTGTCTCTATGTACGATTGTCATTTTCAACACCTCATTGCATGGACAGTCAATCCTGGGAAACTCCCAGAACCAAGATTTGAATATAGCTGGTCTATTTAGTCAATTTTGGCCGGTATTAAAAAACATTTGATAGTTTTAGGAAACATTGTGAAGAATGCGTGAGAACTAGAAAAAGAGTTGCGAACAAAGAACACTTTGTAGAATTTCCATTCGTAGTGAATAACAATGTTGAATAACAATATTATTGATTTTTTCTTTCGTTGAGCAAAATCGAATGCAATCACCGCTGAAGAGACCGATTTCGCAGTATGTTAATCCTCTGTCACTTCCCGAACGCTGTTGTTTTTACGGACGCATTGTTTTTGTTATTATTTATTTGTTCATTTACTTATTTACATATTTATTTATTTATTTATTTATCCACCTACATATATGGGTAGGTGTAGCGCAGTGGTACTAGAAGTCCTACGCTACGTGGATGGTTCGACACCGTTCAAGGCCAACCAAACCTTTCATCCCTCCGGCATCTATAAATAGGTTCTGATCTTATTAGGGGGACTAAGAACTTGACAAGTTTTTCCTCTCGCAGATCATCACGTTCATTTCTTCAATTTTCTTTTTTTTTGCGCATAAACCTCGACTATTCGCAGTTGAAGTCGGACTCGTTGGTGGGTCCCAAAAGGACCAAAGCCCAGATCAAAGCCTGTCACCTTGCAATTTTTTCCACTTTTTTTTCAATGAACCATAACCGGCTCCTTAGCCGGTCAATTTTATACGGGCAAAGAGTTGCTTCATTGAATAAACTGACTACAGTCAAAAGGAGATGAAGCAGGATTTGGCCGCGTAAGTGGCTGCGCTTCAATCGTCGTGTTGCTATCAACGGTCCTCCCGGTTCCAACCGCACCGCCACCGCTGCGCAGCCCCTTACGTAACTTTGCCTTGAGTCACGTCGTTTTAACCCTACTGTATTTCGCTGATTTTTATCTGTCTTCTTTCTTTACTTGTACGAGCTTCACTTCTTTCTTTTTTTTTTGTTCTGCTGCAAACTGTATTCGTAACGGCAAATGATAGTATACTAGTACCCATGGTCGGAATTTCCAGAAGTAATTATCCACCTTGCCGCCAAATCCCAGTGTAGACAGACACATTTTACTTGATGCCTAAATGTGGTTACGGTGACGGCCCGGCGGGAACGGTAATCTTGTGGAAGCGCCGCAAGTGTCTGTAGACGGATTGTGTGGGGCGGAGAAGACGCGCGTGGGGCAACAGTTGTTGCGCTGGATGGGACCTGTTCCAGTTTCAGAGTCCAAATAATGAGAGTTTTCATCAGAGAAAGAACTCTTCACCCATCAGTTATGAATACGAATCGCTAACGGAAAAAAGCGGATGGAACTTGCTCAGTTTGAACCGTCTATTCGTCGGTTGTGTTCTTCCAATCCAAAAAGATCATGTTTGCCATAGGATGAGTCAAAACGTTGCGAAGAAACACAAATAGAAATTGTTAGGCAAATACTTCCTATCAAATATAGGATGAGGCCCACGTCGCAGATGAAGCATTCAACGTTTTGTAGTGACAAGCACGAGAATTACATGTGAGAGCTTGTCATGTAATAATTGCAATGATTTGTACTGTATAATGTAATAATGTACCCTTTGTCACCTCTCTCCTACAGTATTCCATTTGTCATCCAGTTGGTATTATTGCGGCTAATACTCTTCTTAGATTGTGATGTTGCCTCTAGAAAAGTCTGCTTTTTTTTTCGAAAGAAAATTCCACGAATGGCAAGAATGTCTCTTATAGCAATATTCGGGGCCTTCGAAATTTGTGAGCTCTTTTTCTTATTGAATACATTGTACATTCGTGCACAAAACTGCAACTCCGCCCGCCCACCTCATCTGCAGCGTCATGACTGGTCAATATCTATGCATTAGCATGCTATGCGAACTTCTTGAACAAAAATACTTTAGTCGTTTGCAAGAATTCTACTCTTGGTGCTACTCCGCTGATAATTGTGACTTGAAATCCGTTCCGATGAGCGTTCGATTTCCGACGGTTTCCGACCCATCGGTTTCGGAAACCGTCGGAACCCTCGACGGAACTGAGCGGAACTAGCTTTTAAAAACACCAGTCAAGAACACATAAGCCGTATATTCCCATAAATGCTTCTAAAATCTGTTTTGTCAAAAGCATGGTAACATAATTGCGCCCAATCGCCTGAAAAAGAGCGTAGGAAAGGAGGTACGTTTGGACGCATTGGGTCTGCGCACGCGTCGCACAGACGCGCGAGCGGTCAGAAATCAATGAGGTTTCCTCGGCAGCGTAATAAGGTGAACCGATGAGCAGACTGCTGAGGAAAACGCAGCGTGTACAAGGGTAACACGTTCTGATGTTCCTCGTAGGAACTAGGACGGTTTCAGGATGACTAGGGGAATTGAGACATCATCGATTTCGTGATATTTCCCACTCAGCAACTGCACCAGGCTTCAGGTTCTTTTGACCCAACCTAGAGCAGCCGTTTATATGGCTATCGCGGTTTGGGAAGCATGGTCCGAAGAACATCCCATACAACTACTGTGCGGTTCTTCTAGCGATTCCTGCAGCTACAATTTTGACGCAAACAAAATCTGAAGCGATATCTGAGAGCAACCGCTCCGATGTCTCTTAATAATGCTTTCAGATCAAAAAATTAGTTCTCTTCACTTCCACGGATTTTGAAAACTTTGGACAGATTAGCTTGTCAGGTACGAATTTTAGAACACGAGTTTGAGGCGGTGTCATTGGAAGGTTGGAAAGACTCCGACAAACTCTGAGTTGGTTGATTAATTCAAAGCAAATCGGTCGAGGGAATACTGAAGTGAGGTTCCCATTTTCTAAAATTCTTGAGATTTTTTTAGATTTGCTCGTGCTTATTAAAAGTTTGAAACGATGCCAGGCTAGGAACTATGCACCACCTCCGCTTCTACTTTCTTTAAATGGGGGTCTTGCATCCAAGTGCTTTGCTGACGACCTCCCTCGGATCCTCCGTCATCGTTTATTTCGTCTTTCTTACGTCTTTCTGCTTCATATGCTTCACAACTACAGTAATCGCAAAACGTATTGCAACATGGCGACGCACCACGTCCTCGATGAAGCCGTGCACAGAATTTTCTCTACAATATGTAGAAAACTCCCCAGACCTCTTTTCCTTTTTATTCCTACGTTTTCCCTATTTTTTCCGTGTGATAGTACATGAATGAGTATGGTTGTTCTTAACAAACTACATTTCCATTAGCTTAATCGTCTTTCTTTTGTTCCCAGAGTGTCACCAACTTCTCAGTTTGTAAGAATTTAATACCTATCCGATTTTCTTTT
Organism: Necator americanus; assembly: GCF_031761385.1. Classification (NCBI taxonomy): domain Eukaryota; kingdom Metazoa; phylum Nematoda; class Chromadorea; order Rhabditida; family Ancylostomatidae; genus Necator; species Necator americanus. Next base: position 28,097,650 of record NC_087375.1, read on the forward strand.
GCGAAAATGCACATGATTAATGTCTCCTAAAATCGGCATCACAGCACCCAAAAACCACGAAATTCGTCCTGGAAGATGGCTAACTATGCATGGTTACACTAAAAAGTTCAAAAATCCATTTCTTGCAAAGTGAAGTCTTTAAGGAGATGTTGGAATCAGGAGGAACTTTTGAACTACTAGAAAGGGCTCTTTTCATGTTAAAACTGTGAAAGATGAAAATCGAGTGGGAAAAAGTGGGAAATCAAAGCAAACAAACAAGCAAATCAAATCTCTACAGATTGAGATCGTAGAAATAGAATAGGAAGATCTAAGAGAAATAATATGAGAAGATAAACGATATAACTAATGGTAGAGGACTTAGTACTCGTTTGTACTGGTAGAATTAATAATAATAATAAAATAATAGTAATTCTACTCGTGCAACATTTCATGGAAAATGATGGAAAAGAAAAATTCAAAAGGTAAAGAGTTCTGGGGAGTTTTTCGCCTACTGTAGAGAGAGATCAGTGTAAGCCTTGAGGACGTGCTGCGTCGTCATGCTATTATACGTACTATACAGTGGGGTCAAAACGACGTGAAGCACGGACAGTTGCGTAAGCGGCTGCGTTCGAAGAGACAGCAGTTGGAATCGAGGTTGGATCATGGCGAACTGCAGAGCGGTAGCGAGGATCCTCACACGATCCCAACCGCTACGCTCCACCGCACCGCTTCGAGCACACCCGTTTGTCGTTTTAACCCTATACATACAATAGGACTATATGTCCTGGTGTGTTGCCTTCATACTTTCGTTGGTTTGAGCTGGCTCATTCGTTCCGTTTGGAAAATACTAATTGTGGTGATGAGTTTTCTAATCGCAGGTTTCAAATCTCCAAACAGATCCCTCAGTGGCGGATGGGAGTGTACGAAACGGCGGAACACTAGCTCAATAAAAACTCTGGAACTTGTTCCTTGGAACCAGTCATGGCTGATTGCGAGACTATAGAAACTCGTAAGATTTGAACCACTGATATCCAGTCTTGCAAAGTTATCTAGCAAGAATACGTTCTTGTTTCCGCACGGTCAGACCCCATCTTGTATCTGAGTGTCAGTAACTCAAACAGTTTCGAAATCTTTTTAAAAAGAAGTAACTATGGTCGGATCAAAAAAGCGTCGAGTGCTATTTTCTGACGAGATGATTAGGGGTCCCATTTGGATCGCAAATCGCGCCACTTCGAACGCAGCCGCTGAAGCAATCGCATGAGCGTTTTGGGATAGTTTTGATCTTGCTGTGGAAATTTTACATTGTCTGTCGTTACAAATTTCTCCATGCGTCTCGTTCCATAATCTATGTATGGGCATTAGGAATCTGTAAAAACCCTGGGGTCGTGACCTCGTTCTCCTCGAGTGATGAGTGGAAGGGCAATTCGTTACTGTTTCTTACAATGTTTTAATTTTCCATAGTGAATTTATTGGATCTCATAAATGAGGTTTTAACGAATTTACACATCCACTTCATCTTCCTCTTCATATGTCTGAAATTCGTTCACGACTTCGCGTTCAACGCTCCAGAAATAAATCAAATACCTTTTTTCAGATGTGTGTGTGTGTGTGTTCGTCACGCTCATATGTATTTTAGCGAAATTTTCTTCCTTTGTTGTTCGTCGCTGAATCCTTCTGTTTTCTCTTTTTTTGGAGCTCAACTCAGCTTACGGTGAGCTCATTTTCGGTTGCTAGAACTCTCAGCAAACGAAGATTCATTCGTATGTTCTATTTTCTCTTATGTTTTTCTTGTTTTTTTTCTGTTTTTTAAAGTTTGTTTTCTATTTTCTTACGTTTATTGATTGCACGGCTTCCTTAACGGTTCGACTGCTTCCTATTCATGCCGAAATAACCTAACCCTCATTGACCTCTCCACCAAAACCTTCTTATCTCCAGTCTTCGCTAATGTAGGGGCATAAAGGACTAATAAGAGTCTTCCGTACTCACGAATATAAACAACAAAAAGTTGTTTATGAAAGGCGACCCTTGAACGTGAAGAGGTCGTACGTGCTCACTCGTCCTTGTCCACCTAATTCTCTTCGTGATGCCTACCATTATGTAGAATTACAGACATACAAAAAAAAAAAAATGGCACCAAAACGTGTCGGACAACCGGGTCGGATGTATGACTAGTTTAGAATCGTGTTTTCCTTGCATACTGAGCTGCAGCTGATCCGCCTTGTTTTTACGCATCTTCAGGCCACTGATACAGCAATTCGATCATATGCTATTCGTCGTTTGCTTTACTTTTTCTGATCACACTAGACCACTATAATTTATGCGATATGGCGCCATCAAGGCGGTCGCCCGACAACTCTGCGCTCACTTCATCTTCCTGTTCAGAGATCCAACCAAATAGCACAGCTGATTCTTCACAAAGCTTTGTTTTCCAGTAATCCCTTCAGAAAGGTAAATTTTTCAATGAAAGAACATCATCTCCTCTTCTTATAATTTTTTTCTTATTCATATTATTAACCACTATCGTATCACATTGGGTCCGAGGTCAATGCGTGCCCGGAAACATAGATCTGGACCCCATGATTAGCGCACTGTTTCAATTGCAATATCAAGAAATAATAGGTTTATAAGAGAGATTAAAGTCGTCACCGTAAGTTGCACATTCTATACATTTGTCTAAAGAATTAAACATTCTATGTATTATCCTCGTTGTCTATTTTTGTTTATGTACATACTTATGCAGTGGAGAAACATCTAGGTGTATAAATTTATAAATAAGTCTGGTTAATTAAGAATGTATTTGAAAGATGCAAACTACTTTTAAAAAAAAGAACAGAAAATGGCAAGAATTCAAATTTTCATTTCGTCTATTTTATTCATCAATGTTAGCAGTCAAAAGCGCCTTAGTAAGGCCAATTTTGAGACTTTGGCCCAGATAGACTGACGAATGAAGCATGAACGCTACTTTCTGACTACTAGAATTCTTAGCAGGTTTAGGCTTATTTAAAACACCACATATCAATAATGAAATTGTTTCGTGAGATATAGAACACTCTGAATTATTTGGTCTCATGTCGCTTCTCTAACTTTGTTTCCATACTAAACTCCGGCGAAAAATCCGCGAGCTGCGTGCTGGGTCTCCTTCGATTCTGCGGACACAGAGTGAATATCTGCGTTGTAAATACTTTCATTCAACCCTTTGCCTGGTTTGAAAGCCAAAGGCGATGTAGTGATACGGTCACATTCGACTACGAGCCGTACAAAGCTGCGCCGCATCGGAGGAAACCGTTTATGCCATGTTACACCACAAATCAAATCGTTCTGAAAGGATGGGGCAAAAAGAGAGTTGGTGGACCCCAAAAAGTGCTCTAATCGCTCACTAAACAGGTTTCTAGAGGTCTGAACTACTAAGCTTGGTTGGTCGATTTAGCTATTACATGCGTTAGTTAGCAAAACTATCTTAATTGGCGAATTACCTCTTTCTTCTGCCGAAATTCCTCCTAATCATTCTAAGCCTCTGTCTCACGTTTAACAGCTAAACATGATTCAAAATTCGCTCCTGTTTCTTACTGCTCTGGGATTTTTCGCTTTCATAATATTCTTGAATGTCGCCGCATACTAGGCGGAATTAACGAGAATCCGTTACTCATTTGCATAACAGCAAAAAAGGGTGCTGCCAGCTAGGTGACTCTTCGTGATTTCACTCTGATTACAATATCTGGTCAGAGTTTGCATCGAAGTCCAGGGAAGAATTTGACGATGGGTGGCTGATCGGGAATTGCTATGTAACCCGTTACTGGATTACCACTTTCAAAAAATTTCTACTATGTCATTCAGTAATGGCAGTTCCACCCCAAGCATCTTATCTTCAAGCCCTGGAAACAGATTGCCGCAAAGTATCCAATTTGTTGACGAATTTCATAGCCCAACAGCCTTTATTAAGGCTACACTCACTTAACCCAAAGAAAAATTAATTCCGAAAAAATGTGATAATTGGTCGATTAAGGTAATTAACCATAGTAACTATGGTAAGCTGCCATAGTAACTTAGTCAACCAATCCTATTTAGAGACGCAGACTTCAAGAAACTTGTTTACGCATACGTTTAGACCCCTCGGTGCAGTTCTGTAAGCGGTTGCGCTCGCAGCGGCGCGGCGAACCTAGCGGTTGGAAACGATGTGGGACCGTCGCGAACTGCTGCGATGAGTGGTTCTCCCGTTGATCCTAACCGCCACGCTCCACCGCTTCGAGCGCAGCCGCTTGCGCAAATGGGCTCAGCTTCAAGTTGTTCCGACTCGACTATACGTTCCCAAGAAATTGCTCTAATCGCACAAAATGATGCCACAGTTGGTGGCCGAAAAACCTACATCACATACCTGACCAGTGCTGTGCAGGTAAGTAGTTCTTAAAAACTGAAATTAGCAAAAAAAAAAGACATATTTGAGTATGCAGTGTGGGGAAAAAAGCCGTGGAGAAGCTGAGTGGCATAAGAGATAGTGTTTTCTTTGCGTTGATCACTGGACATTGACGTAGGTCAAAGAAGGTGCGCATACGACTTCAAGCTATAATAGTGCAAGAAGCGGGAATTACGTCAAAGGTAGCGTACCACGCGGTGTTGGGATCTCACCACCTATAGATACAATCACGATTGTGCAGCTTCTGCTGCCTATTTGAGCTGCATTAGTTGCACTGCGGATGTTGGAGGACGACAGAATTGCTCGCATTCTATCGCGTAACAAGTTGCATCGTTGGGAAAAGCGGTGCAACCAAGATTGTTTTGCCTTTTTTCCGGATAACTAGACGAAATTAAGCGTGACTCATATTCTTGTGGGTTGCACATCTATTCCTATCTACACTGTTAATTTCAAGATAACGACTGGAAAATTTTTTTTGTACTCTAGTGCAATGTTAATTTCATTAGTTGATGATCTCTAAAATTCCCTTTTGTGTTATATACTGTATAGTTGGCTCATTCTTTGTTATGAGTATTGAAACGTGTAAATGCTAGACCATTCTTAGTGTGACACATTTTATAGATCATTCGGAAATTTGAGTAATCGAAGACGTCACCCCCTATTCTGTGAATTTATTCCGAAAAGCATAGATGCGATAGTCGGAGCTGGTGCTCTGACCCCCGTCACCTTTGAAGGGACCTCCTTCAGTTTTAAACAGTTTGCGAAACCGCCTTCTCCCTATCGCACCTATGCCGAAAAGTTGGACATTCGATGGCTTTCCAGCAACTTTCAAGCGCCTGCGGTGTTTTCATGGGTTTTGTAAAGCGCTAACGTCTTGCAATATGTTTCACACCCAACACATCTAACATTTTATCGCCATTTCTCGCACATGTCGGACATGTGTTTTTAACATTTACCAGCTAACATTCGTGAAAAAACGTCCATATGTCTAGTGCATGCACACGATGTGGTGGAAAATAACATATCGCACAAAAAGAAAGTCCTGTCATCTTTTTGGGTTTTTTTTTTCTTTTGAGCATATGTCCGCTCTTGTCACACAATATTTCATTCTGTCTCACTTCTAATTTCTTCTGAACTGCTTTGAACCGAAAACGCTCAGTCCAATTGAACCCATCAGCACTCTATCGTTACCTTAATATGGGAATTAGTCATTTGAATGTTTTTTTTTTCAGAAGAGAGAGCTTTTCTGTTCTTTATTTATGACCAGTTGCTAATTTTCTGACCTGTTTTCGGTACTGAGGGTAGAACTGTCCTGTGACTGCACACTTATTCGCATTTCTCTTGCCGCCTTAGCCCTGTACCGTGCCCGCACTCCCTCGCTAGGTGTGCATGCCAGCGAGGAAATTTCTGCAATTTCATGTAGAACGACAGTACAATGGCATGGTAATTTTCTTCTTGCTTGACGGAAAAAGCGACATTGCTGCTACAAATTGCATTATATGCGCTGTTCTTCGTTCCCGGCCCTTGTTTCTTTTCTGTTAGCTTTCTTTAGTGTGCTTAGAAGCGACGACGTGGTGAAGCTTGAAACATTGACAGTTACGATTTCAATAAGTATTGGTTGCGTTGGCTAAATCGTTTCAATTATGGTGATTCCCTTCGTCTGCAATCAACACGTACAAAAGATCAAATCGCTGTCGTTAACTATCGTTGTTCGTCATAAGCCAAGCAGAGACAGCGTAAGGAAGTATTCTTTCTTTTACGACGCACTCGTGAAGCTCGGTGACAATTCCTCGGCATCTGCGCGTAACGCAAGCGAATAGCATGAAATATCTTAGAAGACAGAGTTCATTTCTTAAGCTCACATTTTTGAGGGGCTGCGCTTAAGAAACGTAACTGTAGCTGTCACTTTAATTCTGTAATCCACCCGTTATCGCCATCCAGATAATGTTCATGCGTTCATTCTTTTCATATTGTTACAAGAAGATTGGAAGTGTGACTAGTTGCAACTGGTGTTTGTAGAAGTTCACTAAACACATTTATTTGAGCAACAATCTTCCTCACTCCGAAAAGTTTCGAAAAATTAAAAAAAACACCTCTCTCCATTCTTCACGAGAAACATTCACTTTAAAGGCATCACCCCACGAATCTGAGGTGGTACGGATTTCAGGTGGAGTATTCGTATACTGCATATCAAATTATGGAGAGCAGGGTGATTCCGTCCATTTCTTCCTAATTGCCGTGAGAAACGGCCCGGAAGACACGGATTCGAGCGTCCGGCGAGCTACTTTCTGCAACGTGTTCGATTGGAGCGCGCCAACCTTGTGCACGCGCCGCTACACCCTTTTTACGGCAATTAGGAAGAAATGGACGGAATCATCCCCTCTCCATAATCTACAATGCCGTATACTCATACTCATACCATACTAATACTCCACTTGAAATCCGTACCACCTCAGATTCGTGGGGTGATGCCTTCAAGCACTTTATGCTGCTTTAAACATTTATTCAAAGACATCAGTTACAGTACGGCATGCTCCATGTACTGTACATAAGCTCCTTTTGAAACTTTTTGATTTATAGTGGAACACTGCAAACGGTTGGGTGAATGAATGCGCGGACTACAATCGCTTGCAGGTGACTACGAGTAGAGTCGAGTCAGAACAACCTGAAGTTCGGTGCTGTTGCGTAAGCGGCTGCGTTCGATGCGGCACGGTGGAGTGTAGCGGTTGGGATCATGCGGGGACCTTTGCTAGCCTCAATTATCGCTACACTCAGTGACGTCAGCAGTGTTCCCACCTCGATCCCAACCGCTATTTCCTCGTAAAAGCGTTGCGTACCCTCTATCTGGAGTTCGGTAAGCGTAATAAGCGGTGGTTCCGTAACGCACAACATCCACTGTACCCGCCCCGGTTGCAACCGTTACTTCCTCGCAACACTTCGAGCGCAACCCTTTGCCCGATTGCACCGTGCTTTAATTTATTTTGACCCGACTATAAACGTATGGGCGTAATCGAGAAAAGTTTTTGAACAATGCAAATTTCTCTTTGAGTTTGATATCATTCGAGCGATCGTTCCTCCGCCAGAAAAATTGGCCCTTTTAAAAACCAAAATAATCTATAGGAGCTACAGTAAGGTCAAAATAAAATGAAACTCGATGCAACTGAGTTGGTCACAATTTATCGCTGCAGTTCGCGATGATCCCATCTTGACTCCAAACCGCTATTTGCCCCCTCCGTGAAAAGAACCAGGAAAACAGCTTTTATGAGGAAAGTGGATAAGTGTGCATGTGTCTTTATAGTCCGTCTATAATGTGATCAACTGAGTAAGTTGGAAGAAAAAAAAAGGAGACCGTGGCGTCAAGCGCATCACCGTCACGCAGACAAACATAACTGCCGGCAACTATAAGCTTCAAAAAGAAAAGTATAATTAGTGGACAGTAGATGAATATAGGATATTAGTGGAATTCAACGATGTCAGGAGAAAAGCAAAGAAGAAAACTTAAAAGTATTCGGAGTTCTTAAATGTATTTGGTGCAGTTTTTCAACACGCTTTTACTCCACCATCGCTTGTTCAAAATTTACATTTTTCAACAGGTTTCGCTTTTCATCGTAGTTGAAGTTCAAAGGACAGATTACGCGCAAATGTGCTTCGCTCGATGATGACCACAGACAGTTGGCTACATCGAATCGATCGATACACGGTAGACCTCCGTAACGATCGCGCCTCCGTATTGAGCTGACGAGAGGGTCAGCGTTGAGGGTCGCAACGGTGCGTTTGGGTGGGTGGTGGTTGACTTGCTGGCTGGCTGTCAGCCAGCGCTAGTACCGCCCAGTTCAAACTCACCGGTTTACAACCGCCACACTGGTCACTACGATCAGTATTGATTGGTTTAACCAGCTTTTTCAGCTTTAATTTGCGTACAGTCGTCAGAATCTTTCGTTCGTTTTGCTGCGATCTTGCTTTCTCAGCAAATCTCATTAATTCAACATGTAACGCGATATCATCCTACAACATAATGGATCATATTTCCTCGCCAAGACGTATTTCTCTGCTTTTTTTTCTTCGAACAGCGAAAAGTTTCCTCCGTTTCGTAAACGCACTTTCAAATAATCAATCGCTAGAATCGTCCAACGCTAGAAATGACGAAAATCTATGCATTTTCATCATCGACGGGTAGTATTTGATTTGTGCTCCACTGAGGAAATGTCCTATAAAGTACAGTTTTGTCGATACAGTTACCATAATATTGTCCTAATGGGTAAACGATCCTACCATGCTCCTTATCGTTGCTAGAAGGGAAAAATAGCCGCTGATAGTGCAGATTTCTGAGTTCATACATCAACAAATTATGAAAATTTGCTGAGTTCCATCCCTGCTCATTTTCTGCCCACGTGCTCCTCTCAATTCAACTTTTGCACTCATCAATCACCTTTTTTCTGGATAGACAGAACGTGCATATTTGTTGTTTTTCGTTGTTTCTTGTACTTCAGCGAACAAATTGTTTTTCATAGTGTTCGAAGGTTATTTCAATAGTTTCTGTTCGAACTCGAACAAAACAGTGAAAATTTCTTAATTTCTCAGCTTTTTTGTATTCTTTTTGTGAATGATGTCCACATATAAAACGTTCAATATTATTGCTGGATACACTGAATTCCCGAAACCGGTTTCTATTCTTCTATACTTTCCGTGAGTGATGCATTTCATACTTTCTCTGCTACAATTTTCTTATTCTGGTGTTCGCCAATTTCAGATGATTCAGTGGCCGAAAATTTCCTGAGAGCCTCGCTATATTGTCTGAAATGGCAATTATTGGTTTTATTTATCAGGCGAGGGGATCAGATGGTTTTTTTTGGATCGACAGAAACTAGCATCTGAAGCTTCTTCAGAAGCTATTTGCTTCTCATTAATTTAACTATTTCTTCGCTTATGATCATGAATGGATAGCGCCCACTATTTTTGTTTCATTTCTCTGTTTATCCGATCACCTTGGATTTGAATATTACTATCATCATCACTGGTTACATTTTTCTTTAGTAGCACGAGTACGATTGTCTTGAAACTTGTTTGTTTCTTCTTAAATTTCTGTATCGAAATTCTTTAATTCAGTGATTGACATCATCGTTGATAATATTTATCAAAGAATCTGTAACAAAGTTTCAACTAGATTCAATGTATAGAAGGATATTATGCTCGAACCACCGTGCTATTACGTAAACGACTGCGCTTGAAGCACCGGGGTAGAGATAGCGGCTAGGATCGAGGCGGGACCATCGCGAACTACAGGGAGGATTGGTGCTAGCAAGGATCAACTTTCGATCCTAACCGCTGCGCGCCGGCGTAGCGCTTCGAGCGCAGCCGCTTACGCAACTGCGCAGTGCTTTGTGTTGTTTTCACCCGACTATAATTAGGAGCGGAAACGAAAATATCAATGACAGTGCAATTGACAGACATTTTAGCGAAATTGCACATATTGTGAACTTCGGTAGTTGGTTCCTCATTCGCTCATTTGTCAGACATAACCGTTTTGACCACCTTCATTACTATTGGATTCAGAGGTTTTGTCGTGGAAAAGAAGTCTACCGAATGCGAGATCATTTCCACTAATTTATTCTACCTCATTGATAAAGAAATTGGAAAGTTCCCTTATCAAATTTGGGAATCTTTAGGAAAATAAACAATATTTTCAAGGAAATATGTACATGCTTCTCCTTTCACAACTAGTACTCACAATTAAAAATTCTACTATATTTGGCGTCCAATACATTCAATCTGTTGATCGCAACACATCTGCGAAGTTCTCTCTTTCCTCTGTTTTACTCCTATCGAAGGTGCTCAACCTTCTGAATACATGCGGCGCTGATCGTACGTGCAGTTGGGTCAAAACGACCAGAAGCCTACGTTCTATTGCGTAAACGTTTTCGCAGTGGGGACCTAACTCGTTGCTTCGGTTTCACTGAAGTGAAGGTCCCACCTCCAATGCAAGCGTTTACGCCATTGTTAACAGCTTCCTATCCGAGTGTATGTGCTTGCACATGTTTTCAGTGCAAAACCTACAATAATAAGTTGTTTATATTACTAAACTGTTCCTTTTGTAGGATTTCAACAAAAGTTCCATGTTGTTTGGCGATAATGAGTGCACAACCAAAGTTGTTCTCTGTAAACAGGATTTATGATCCCTGATTAGTAGAAACAAAAGCAGTAACAACTCTTTGTAGATGAAATTAGTTCGACTACATTACAGCGCATAAAATAAAAACTCATCAAGTATTCGCCGTATTCTGATTAAAAATAAACCATCGAGTGTAACGGATACGCTTATGGTTTTGTCTTTTTTAAATAGAAGACTGCAAAGTAAACTTAGGCAGATTTGGTTGAATGGATGTTTGCAGTATTTCTGCGGGCTCGGTTGACGAAACAAATATTGATCTATTGCTAAATATGTTGCTTTTTTTTTTCTTGAAGTATGTGGTGGAGTCAATCTCCATTACATACTCCACAAGTTCAGTATGATGAACACCGAAAATGGGTCGAATTTTTGTCCTCCACATTCATTTTGTATTTCCATTACTGCTGCCAAAAAACCCGCATCGACCTCGTACTGGAACCGTTACATGACCACTTATCTATCCATCGAACGATGATCGAACCATAACCGTGATATGAAATAGTTCTTATTCCTGTTCTAGGCGGCCAGATACGGTTCTGTTGTATCCAGATGTATGTCTAAGTTTATCTTACGTTTATCTAAGTTTATCTTATTCAAATTCGGTTATTGTTACATATTATATTATTTTTGTTGTTATACCTTATTCGGATCTATTGTCTCTAGGTATTTACTCTATCTAAGGTTATCTTAGTTCATCTTATTCACATCACAAAATATATTTACTTCACCGGATTTTTCTTTGAAAAGCGTCATCCGAAACAACTTTGCCACGTTAACCCAGATTCCATGAAGATTACAATCATTCATGCACTTCAATTTGTCGCCATTTCTCAGTTGTTAACGTGTTTCGAAGATTAAGTGCAGCTGACATGATCGATTAAGTGTCATTTGCAGACGAGTTTTCATGTGTCGTCGTCGACGATAGCATCACATCATGAATCGCACATTTTCTATGCGAAAGAAACTGAAAAAGTCGGAAATCTCGACTCCATCTAATTTCGAGCATCGAATACACGCTGGATATGACGCAAGGACAGGGATGTATACCGGATTGCCAAAGGTGATTCTAATGTGGTGATTCTATCTTTGATTTTCTAATGTTCTTTTATCTTTGTTTTATTTTATTATGTTACATTCATTTTTACGTGGTTACAACTCTATTTTTATCTCATCATTGCGAAAACTGGATTCCTAGGATAATTATTAGTCTGAACACTCAATCTATTTTTATGTCACTCCAACAACATCACAAACAAGTTGACCTCTCTAATTCACAGATATTTTCGATCATTAGTGGCGTCGTGATTAGTATCAGTTAGGTTTTGTTGCTGTCGTTCCACTGGGCGAACTTCTGCGAAATTTTTTTTCTGTGAATATTTCGTTTGCACGTCTTCTCCAACTAGTTTTACTTTAGATATTATACACTTATTAATAATATAATGACGTTTGATATATCATCTTCTTCTGAAGTGTATTAAAGAAATTCTCTTGTTCAATTAGCTTAGAAAATTTCTCCTCTATGGAGTGTGCGCAACCTGGGATGGTTCCAGATAGTGTACGTGTATATTATTTTATATATTTGTGCTAATTTACGTTCTGAACTTAGGATTGTTGCTCATGTACAAAAAAACCTATCCGAAATTCAAATTGCATGAGTCACACATCTGTTTGAAAATCTTTCGCAGTAGAAATCAGCGAAGCGTTTTAAGTAACATTAGTGTGTTTTGTAGCACATGTACTATATACCATAAAATAGAACGCGCCCAAACTCGTACACAGTCCTAATTTTTCCATACTCGGAGTTCTCTTCGAAGGTCTCGGGTTATAATTAATTCTAACGCCTGGAACAGACTCACGATTAAGAAGAAGATTTATTTTGAAGACGATGAATGTCTACAAAAAGAAAAGGAGGAAAACAACAACAACAACAACAACAACAAATTGGGTGCTGCATTGCCACTGAACACGGCGCCGATCCTCTATTCTTCATCTTATGGCGTGGTACGCTAGAACTATGAAAGTTGTCTATCTAGCCTCTGCTGGCCAACGTAGGTACCGGGCTCTTCTAAATGCCCTCAAAGGCGTGCTGCCAGCCCACACGTTCCCATTTCTTTCTTGCTACGTTATAATACCAGTTCTGGTTAAAAGCGCTAGTTATTCTAGACGAAGTGAGCATCACCCAAGGGGATTGTTATATGTTAAAGATTAGAGAGTTAAAGATGTTAAAGGTTAAAGATTCGTTGTCTCTTCATTATGCTCATCGTGTGCTTGCTGCGCCTTTAATTACAGCCTACATCATTGATATATCAATAGGAGTGAAGACTTAGTTGAGAGCGACGAATTCAAAATTGTAGATGAAAAAGGGACACTACTTTTGCAGTACCAGTATGATAACGCAGAAGCTAATCCCCGCGGGGTACGATACTTCGTTGTTTCTTCGATGCCCTGAAAATCTGAAAAGACCGACATCCAAGGGATGCACGGTTCATCTTATCCAAGGGATCCAAGGGTTTATGTAACCTTCTTTTCCTCTAGTGCAAATCAGAAAAATCTGGACGTCGGACACTTTCTTTAATACAAGCTGCAATCTTATTTTGATTTTTTTCAGCATAGTGATAAAGTGAGCTCAGATAAGAAGCTCGTAACACGTTGATTGATAGATGAAGTTGTCTACTAGACAACTGTGGGACACAACACGTCACTGCAGTGATATCCTTACGTTAAGCGTTGTTTTTTGCTAAGTTCTTCTATATCCATGTGTTAGATGTTTCGAAGTCTGGTCTCCAGGGTGTGCTCAAGTAGCGTTTCCCAGATAACATAGAAACAAATGGATGTACTTTCGAGGCAAATGTATTGTAAAAACTAAGCTCTTGTCGGAAAAATGATTGTTCACTGCGAATAGGATTGAGCGGATGAAAAAAGGACGTTCTGCTTGAATTCGTAGCATTTCCAAAACATGACAAAGTCTATTTACTTTCATTTCCATAGGTACTCTTGTGGGATCGATATTGAGAGCCTTTGTCGCGTAGTGTAAATTTCCGTAATCGTTCACTGTAACGATTTTACTATGATTAATGCCAGATGCGGAAGCCTCTGTGTAATATAATTATTTCGAGAACTCTGTGTATTAGTTGCATTATGCGTCAAACAATTTATTTTTTCATGTTCTAATGTATTTTGAAGAGTTTTGAGTTTTTTTTTTAAAGTTGATCTTCGCTTTTGTCTGTGGTTTGACATCTCTAAAATGCTGCAGCATAGTTTTCACTCAATTCGAAACCAAATCCGAAACGACACGGCGATTAAGATACTGCAGAAGTTATGAGTACAGTTGAAGTACAACGGCTTAGAACGATACATCCTATTTAAACAGCTCTGCAGGATTCGTCGCAATGGCAAACATGCAAATTGCCGCCGTCCAAGCATGCTTTGTTTCCAAAATTAGGAATTCACATGCCCAGTCGGTCCTGAATGTATTAGGCTAGGCCTACGCCACAGGTTTACGGTAGCATACGCTCTTTTGGCTGACTCGCTTGTCGATTATGTGGTTTCGGTAATGATCTCTTGGGAGTTCTTCTGCTCGCTTTACTCGCGGACGAGTTGGGTAGACCTGGTTGAACAGATCTAGCGCTGACTATGTACAGAAAACGAACCTTTTCGGTCTTATTGTTCGAATTATTTTTGAATGTACTTGTTGGTAGTGCGTTTATTTTTTTTTTACTTCCTCACTATGCGTTGGCAGGAGGTTCAAATTTGCTCTTACGACTTTTTTTCCGTAGGCAGCATTTCGTGAATTAACGGTGTATGAATCTTTTCACGAATAGGTGAAAGTAAAGGTGTTTTCGACACTGAGTAACACAGTAAAAACACTTATTTGATACATTGACTGCCAATTCTCGCTGGTAATCAAGAAAAAAAAGCGTGAGAAATGTCTTTGTTTCACTGGTTCCCCCCACGATGCAACCTGTTATGCGGTAAAGCACGAGCAATTTCCTCGGCCATCCATCGTCCACGATGCAACTTATATAACTCAAATAAGCCGCAGAGTTCCCCAATTTTCACAGTCGCAGAGACATCGCGCATTGCCACCGTTCTACTATTGTACTTGTAACAAGTTGCATGGTGGAAATGACCGGTGAAACTCAGGCGATCTCTCACGCCTTTTTCGGGATTACGAGGCAGAATTGAGTGTGACTGCACTCATATTTGTTAACTATACATCTATTCATATCTGTTTGTCATGAGATCTCAATGCCGTCAATTTTGCAATATGCTGCTTTCTAAGTGATCATGGGTGCGATAGGGAGGAGCCTGATCCTCTTCTGGTGAAGGGGGTCCAGCTCATGGGGCGCACTTAAATGATGAGGATCCCTTCGCCAATCGTCCAAAAGTGAAGAGGGTCCCTTCGCAAACCGTACAAAGGTGAAGGAGGTCCCTTCGCTAACCGTTGTAAAGTGAAGGGGTTCCTTTGAAAACCGTACAAAAGTGAAAGGGATCGGGGCACCTGGTCCGACTATCGCATCTATGTAAGTGATTCAACTTGGGCGTCTTCTTTTTCTGAGTGTTTTGCTCGTTCTATTGTACCGCGGAAGATGTAAGAGCATTCTTGGTGAGAGGCAAGTTTGCATAGAGATAGCCTTAGAATATTTACTATTGTAGTTATGGACTTAATCATCGCTCTTCGTTTCAATGATCCCGATAGTGCAAACAATGAGTTCAAATCGTAGCACTGCAATGTATGAAAGCTGAACGTTTGCATTTCTTCAGTTGCTATTTTTTCTTCAGCATAAGATGCGTCGAATGAGTTTTGAAAATTGTGACAATATTGATTCCCATAATAGAAGAACATATTGCGATATTTTTTCTTTTATTTTTAAAACGGAACATTGATTACATTGATTACTGAAAGGATCAGAAGATGTGTTGAAAGAGTTGTGTTATTAATCCCATTATTTGAATATTAAAACTAGAGTCACATTTCCATACTTCTTACTCGTATTTCTCTTTGATTCGAGGAAGTAGAAATCGGGCAAGATATGTCACAACAGGGCAACACTGCAAGTGCATTTGCTCAAGAACAAGTTTAGTGCGGAGAGTCTTTGGAGGTTAAATGAATGCTTAATGCTGGCTCTTTGTTTCGCAAATATGTTTGCTTGTTTTTCCTTTATTAAACAACAGCTAACGTTTCGGCGTTATCGCTTTCTTTCATTTTATTAGTTAGAAATTTAACTTTGCGTACATTTCGCTTTGTGAACTGACTGTATGCCACTCCATACTGTTACTATACCATACTGTACTGTTAATTACACAGAAAAATTTAACTTGTTCATAAATTTTCGAACAAACCATCCTTATGTGAATAGTTGCTGCTGCTGAATTCGTGCGGTCATGATTAATGACTACTTCTGCGCTTATTTCTGGGTTTATTCCTTCATCTTTCTTTTTCGTATCCAGCTGCAACAGATGTTCGAAAGAACATGACGTCGAAAACTAGAAGGATTCTCAGCTGCCATTTTTGGTTACCGTAATGTTTTTTTTTTCTGAAAAGTGACTGTACGATGTCATGTATTTGAATCTCGTCGTTCATTTGGAAGAAATATGTTTTCTATTTTTAGCAGTGGCAAGCACTTCTTGGACCACCTCGAGCTCTTAACGGTCGTCCGAGGCCAATTGTGGACCCTTCTTGCATCACTCCTGTAGATATAGCAGAATTGAAGACTGTAATTAGAGGTCCAGGATCAAGGTGAAATTTGCCATTATTTTTTCGATTTTAAATATTAACGTACTTATATTCTGTCGCAATGATGCAGATCTACCCACGCATGACTGAGCTGTAACGGAAACAACAGCTTTCTTGGATTAGCGCATTGCAACAGGGATCTTTTCCCAAGTCAAATAGTGGGGTGATGCCTAGAACTGGCTCAGACTTAAGCAAAACATAGAACTTAACGTGAGAGACTTTAAACGATAAGTGATGTGAAAAAGCGTAAACACGGCAGGTTGAAGTGCTTAATCTGTGCAACTGAAGTTCTACAGAACTTCTAACAGGCATTTATCTGTTTTTTTTTTGTGGAGAAAAGACGAGGCTGCTGTGAGTCGTAGTCCAGTTGAATAATTGAGATTCTTTATGTGTTTTGGGGCCGTTGTGGCTCATTTGTTTCTGAACTTATTTTTTTTTGTTGAACTTACTGTTAAACGAGCATTATTTATTTCCCCTGATTTTGTACGTATCCTTGCTGTAGTCCTCATCATATCTATTATTAAGTGTTTATTTACTTTTTCAGCAACTCAAAGAGTGAAATGAGATAAGAATCGCAAACAGTTCAGTTATCTTAACTTTTCGTTTTTCAGCTGTGCATGTTTATGATGTTCTCCGTCTTTACTTTCACAAATCTTTCGAACTTTCCTTAATTTTGAGCTGGATTCGAGGTTATGCTTTGTTTGCCTAGCAGAATGAAATAAAAAATACAACAATTAAAAATACGAATGAAATGCTGAACCAACATAAAGAGACTTCTAGAAAAACGGAAGGAAATAGATGTTGTGGCAGTTTTTCTGTACCGAGTGCCAGGAAGTGCGTAGGACACATTATTGAATGATATGTAGCACCTTTTAACAACGTGGAGTGACAAGCTTAAATAGGTGGATTAGGGTGGAAATTAAATTTCTTTACATTTTAACTTTTGGTAACTTTCATGAAATGGCTCCCACAAACATGGAGCTTCAGTAAATAGAATGGGATGAATTCTCTACACTGAATGCAGTACAGATGAATGAATTCTTAAACTAGTTGGTCTAATAGACGTCTTTTTCCATCAAAATGCGCAATTTATCTCCATCGCACCAACGTTTGAGCTATTTTCGTAAACGTTTCTTTTTCTTTTTCTTTTGAATCGATTGATGAACAATTACGTTAGAAGCGATTGTTAAGAAGCAACCTTTATTCGATGAGATGTGCCTCGAATTTGGTCTGATCAGTTTGTTTGTTCGGACGGGGAAAAAGCAAAAATCATATTGATGTGGACTCAGATTGCAGACTTCCCTGCTTCACTCGTGATAGTAGAAAAATTAAAATTAAAATGAACAAAGTGACTAGATTAAGATTCAACTTTTATTTTGTCTTTTCTTGTTTCTTGTAGAAAGAAGTAATGACTCTTACCTTAGAAGATCTAATCAGTTTTCCGTAATTTCTTCTTGTTAGTGTGCCCAGTGACGAATTTTTTTATTGTTTATTGTTGTCAGTGCCATCATCTATGGCGTTTTGCTTCATTTACGTGTTGTCTATTGGTGCATTTTTCCTTGTTATTTCGATTAAACGTGACTATAAATCAGGACTTTCAGGATGAACACTCCCATACCCCATGCTGTTACTGTTGCTCGTAGTAATAGTCTTCGTATGCCTACGATGAAAGCGATAGTGAAAATGAATAACGATCTGCTTCCTAGTCCTTGGTGATTTTTATTAGCGATCAAACAGTGTTCTAGTTCATAACCTTCTGGCAATTAAATGCTTAATTTAGTCCATCTAATGCCGTAATACGACCACCCTCTGTGCAGCCGTCGTCAAAAAGTCGTGGATATCCTTTTAATGATCCCAATTATGCTCCACTTCCGATGCGACCACCTACTGTGACTACGTTTGGATGTGATAAGGTTAAGGCTATTCCTTTAGCTCAAGTCACTGGGTTTATTTTTGGTCTTCTATCCAGGTGACCGTTTTTCGCTAACCCTGACCTAGCAGTAGTATTTTAGACTGACGCTCCATACAGCCAGCAGAGTACAGCTCGCATAATGTCTCCGGTAATGTCACATTCCGAGAACACCACACCTCCACGGTATGATAACGTGAAAGCTGTTACTTCTCGTCATACGAATGGGGCTGCTTATAACGTTCATTCGGGAGTGGTTAGTGTTTAGTAGATGTATTTTTTTCCATTTTTTTTTCGAAATATCCATGCTTTATGCACGTTTCATTCAACTCTGTAACAACATTCCCGGACGCACTGAATTTTAGATATCTCCAACAACATCTGCGCCATCCTTAGTCACTTCTCCTCAGAAGACGCCAGATGATGGTGTTGGCTACGAGGAGGTGAATTGCGATTCTTTTCTTCTTTATCATTGAACTCTATTTTTTTTTCTCCGGGTTTCCTTAAGTTTGATTCGCTTCAGTTTCGTGCGGCGTTGTCGAGTGTAGTTGACCGGGCTGATCCGCGTGTAGATCTCACCGACTTTAAACTTGTTGGCGAAGGTTCAACGGGTATTGTATTATCGGCTTACAAAGTACGTTGCTCTGGAGATTGGTTTGTGTTTTAAGCTTCTGTTTTGGTTTGAGTTGAGTCTTAAATTCGTTTAGGCTTCTTTGAAGCAACTTGTGGCTGTGAAGCGGATGAATCTGAAAAAACAGCAACGACGCGAATTGCTTTTCAACGAGGTATTATGCTGATTTTTCATTGATTTTTTTTTTCACTTTTTAATACTGGATCATTTCTGTTGTTCTTAAATTTATCAGCCATTTATGTAGCTCCTCAATATTTCAAGGTCTCAATAATGCGAGATTATCAACACTCGAATATCGTTCGCATGTTCTCATCACATCTGGTTGGTGATGAGCTGTGGGTGGTAATGGAGTACATGGAAGGAGGGTCATTAACTGACATTGTCACTCAAACCAGGTTTGTTCTTGTGGTTTTATCTCTATATTTTATTTCTCACTGTATTTGTTGTTTTTTTTTTTTTGTGAGAAAGTGTGCGATTATTCATTATTTTACGACCTTCTCTTAAAGGTGAAAGTATTGGTCGCTGTATTTGGGTTCGCTCAAAGTTTGTTTTGAAGAGATATGCAGTCGGGTTGTTATAGATAGATACCAAAAAAGCAAGTAGTTTATTCAAATAGCTATTAGTTTATTCAAATATTCATGATGCTTTGTTTTTATTTGTATTTAGTGAATTAGCGGGACCTGCATGTCTGTTGAATGTGATATCATATTGGGTGTGGGGAGGCTCCATAGTGTTAACGAATTTTACTGATGAATTCGATTGTTATAGGATGACTGAAACACAAATTGCTACCGTTTCCCTGCAAGTACTGAGGGCTCTCGAATTTCTTCACACACGACGTGTTATTCATAGGTGAGTGGAGTTGTCTCTAATGGTTCATATTTATGTGTGGTTGGTTTAAAAGATTAGAAGGTGACTTATTAGTAAAAATGAAGCCACTCTTATACTCCTTTTCTGTCTGATTTTTTTATTATGTGTACTTTCAGGGATATAAAGAGCGATTCCATTCTTCTAAAACGCGACGGAATCGTGAAGGTTCGACCACTTTTGCATTTTCCCCAATCTAAACGATAGTCTAAAGTAATTGCTGAAAGTGATTATTGTAGGTTTCTGACTTTGGTTTTTGTGGACAGTTATCCGACGAATTTCCTCGACGAAGATCTCTGGTCGGGACACCGTACTGGACAGCTGCTGAGGTGAATACTGCAGTGCAGTTGTCATTATTATATTATTTAACTGCCGCTCGCTGTTGTTCAAGCAATTGTCATGCACCTGCATGAATGATAGATAGTCAAAGCCGAATACACTCAACCGAGTGGTAGCGATGCGCTTTGGACTAAGGCGGAACAGAGGGACAGGGAGTGTCTGCCAGTAAAAGTGCATTTACGGGACACTTCGGTGACACCCGGTTGAGCTCTGTGCCCGTCCAGTAGGCGTTTACAACAGCGGAGGAGCCTGACCGGGCAAACCGCTACGTTACTGCTAAAAACGATGCTATAAGAGAGAAAAATGGCCAGAGTTAGCAGTAAAATAAAGTGTGTGCACTACGAGGTTCATGAAATTGGGGGGGGGGAGAACGGAAAAATTTGCTCTTTTTTACTCCTAAAGGATTTTTTAAAGTAGTTCTAAAGGGTAATGGAAGCTGCCTTTGGGCAAATTCGCTACTCAAAGGTTATAAGGAGATAAAATGACAACTATCAGATCTGTATATAAAACGAGTGACATGAAGTTTATTATCGCCGAACAATTCGTTCGCGTTAAGCTTAGTATTTCCAAAATTCTCGGCGTTTCAGAAGAGAAGGCAACTCCATCTCCATTTCCGGTTACTTTTGAAGAGAGAAAAATGTGAAAGAATCGGGGTCAGCATTTGGGATTTTGCTTTTTTCACTGTGTTATGTATTCGACATCAAAAAGAGAAATAGGTTTGAAATCGTCCGTGAACGGAAAGAAGACGAAAGGTTGAACTGGAGAAATCTGTCTTTTCATCCAGTTTAAAAGACTTTGTTAAAAAACGTCATCAATTTACTTTTCGTTCTCACCTACTCAGCATTGTTTGCTAATAAATTCTTTTCTCCTTCCTTGTTTTCTATTTTCTTTGGATAATAACTTTCTTCATATTTGATTTTATTTTTTCATTTGTTCTTTCCTCTCAACTTCCCTTCATTTATAGTTTAGAATTTAAAGAAAAACTTTTTTCTGTTCTCCTGTTTTTATGAACTTTATTACTCTCGTTTGAATACTCAGTTCTGGCAGTTTTTCTCCCATTTCTCCCATTATTGTTTTTTTTTCCAAAAGCTTACTCTGTTTGCCCGAAAGCGTAACGGTTTGTTCGGGTAGATTTCATCTCTGGATACACCTGCCATGCAAACAGCTAACTTGGTTGAAGGTGTTCAGCGCTTGGATTCGATGTAGAGAGTTCTTCAATGTCCCTTGTAAACTCAGTTTTTTTAGGTCATTGCCAGGCAACCCTATGATACAGGCGCTGACATTTGGTCGTTTGGTATCATGCTGATTGAAATGGTTGAAGGAGAACCACCACTTTTTAACGAGCAGCCGTTTCAGGTGAATAATTTTTATATTGGACTGGTTTATTTACGGTTATGGTTATCGGTTCTTTTTTGCGGGTTTTAATAACTTCTCTCGTTTTCCAGTAACAGTCATTTCCGATCTTGAAGTTGATCTCTTGAAATTGTATGCAATTTGATCGAATATCGATTGGAAAATTCGTGTTCGGACTCTTCCTTATTTTCATTTCATCTTTGTGTAGTTCCATCATATGGACTCTGAGAAACGAAAGTTGGCTCCGAGCCACCTAATCTATATA
Source organism: Necator americanus (assembly GCF_031761385.1). Taxonomy (NCBI): domain Eukaryota; kingdom Metazoa; phylum Nematoda; class Chromadorea; order Rhabditida; family Ancylostomatidae; genus Necator; species Necator americanus. The sequence goes on from NC_087375.1 coordinate 28,119,307, forward strand.
AAAAGTTCCACACACTCAATTTTTATTGCATCGAATTAATAGTATTTTCTACAAAACTACAGAAAAGAAAGGAGGCACAAATACAAAACTGTTCGAACTTAATATCACGTTTTAGGCGATGAAAATGATCCGTGACGAGCCTCCACCTGTATTCAATCCAACCGCTAACGTAAGTTAATTTTATCTAAGGATTTCTTTTATAGGAAAATGTTTTGTTTTGCATTGTTTCATTAATGATTCATTCACCTAAACACTCATTCTCTTCGTCCACTTACTATAAGTGTCATCAATCATTTGCGGGGCTCAAGTAATCCATTGCTCCAAAAGAAAAAAGATGACTAGCCATCAGAGGCCAAAAGTCCTTAAAGGCACCACTCCACGAATCTGAGGTACGGATTTCAGGTGATTCGTACACGGGATGGTAGATTATGGAGAGGGGGTGATTCCATCCATTTCTTCCTAATTGCCGTAAGAAAATGGCTCGGAAAATACGGCTTCGGGCGTTCCGGCGCGCTATTTTCTACAAGAAGCTCGGATGATTGGAGCGCGCAGTGCACGCGCCGCATCTTCCGGGCCGTTTTTACGGCAATTAGGAAGAAATGGACGGAATCACGCCATCTCCATAATCTACTATCCCGTATACGAATACTCCACCTGAAATCGGCACCACCTCAGATTCGTAGCATACTACGAAATTGTAGAAGTTTAGGTTTCTTCAGGATTGGACAAGGTAGTTCATCAGCATGAGCTTGATCACGCTCAATTCCTTTTAATTATCCAGGAAAACGGCGTGGGAAACAGGCTTGTCGCGCCGAATTTCCCCACGAAGCACCTAGTAACTCATCAGATCTGCGAGCGCAGGCCTCCGTATCGCGTCTGGCGGCGAGCGGGGGAGAGTGTCAAAGGGCTGTCGATTGCCCACCTGTGCTCGCAGTTGTCGCGTGTTACTAGGTACCTCGTAGGTTAGATACGGCGCGACAGGACCCTTTGCTAAGCCGCTCTGCTAGATAATTAAGAGGAATTGTGCGTTATCGCGCTTATGTTAGTAAACTACGTATCTACAACTACGTTCTTAGTGAAGTTCCAATCTCAAGCGCATTGTATGCTTCTGTCAAACTTTTATGAAATATGCTCCGAACCTTCGTTTTTGTTATTGCGCTAATTTTCTACGACAGAGTAGCAGAAGAAAGTTTGATCTTTTGCCAGCAAAGTCTAGTAGTTTAGTTTGTTAAAGAGTTCAAGGATAACGAAGGCGTGTTTGAAACGACTCAAATTTCTAAGATATTTTCTTTGGAATTTCATGTTTTTAATGCTTTGAATTCATAAATTAGCGTGTGTTTTTGAAGACTTTTTATATTTATACGTTAGCGAGTTTCTTTTCTATTTTCTTCTTTAAGGTTTCTGCTGAATTGGCGCACATGTTGAGCCGATGTGTTGTGAAGGATTCAACGAGGCGAGCTACAGCATCGGAGCTACTACGTCATCCCTTCCTTAGTAAAGCTCAACATCCTAGTTGTATTGCTCATCTTATTAATAATAATGTGAAACCGAATTAGACTGCCCAGGGATCAGGTGGGAAGTTAGCAATCCTACCGGTACGTCCTCTTAGCGTTATTCTCGGTAAGCTTTATTGATGGTAAGACACCCGTACAGAGGCGTGTTTGGTGTTTTCATGTCACATTTGTGGATACGGGTCGTGTTTTCGTTGGGAATCATAGTTTTATTGGTCCTGTTAGGAACTTCGGTATTGGCGCATCATTTTCTTCTAGTTCTAGGGCTGTTACTGTAGGTTCTAACAGCAGCTAAAAACGATTTATCACTCTTGGCTCAATAACGTTGTTGTATTTGTTAGAATTCTTCAAATCATTCACACGTTTCGGATTTTGATGGTCCTGATGCAAAATCCAGTTCTTCTGATTTTCGCCTCAATTCGTGGATCTAGGGTAACAGATTAGTGTGATGGTAATAGTGGAGGAGCATCTTTATCTAAACTATGTACGACCAAGTGCCGCCACCCTTGCGCGTAGAGAAGTCTCGTGTTCATGAAGTGTGCAGCGTCGAAGTCGAAAAATGGTCTGCAAGAGTTTTAGAATAAGGCTGACCGCGAATTAAGTAATTTCAGCACCGATTCATAAAATTACTATGTTGCAAAAAAGGAAGCAGGTGGTTATTGTATTATCGGTTCTGTTGACACGGAAGTGTTTTTGTCTGGTAACGTCCCAAAGATTATTTGTTTCTCAACTGAAAGGCTTCATCTGTTGTGCTGGTACCAACACGTACTTCCTTTTTAATTTGTACATAATCAATCCTAATGGGTTAGCTGCAAGGTCGAAAGTGTTTGAAACCAGCGTTGCTGAGGAAAGTGTACGGTAGGATCAAAACGACGTGAAGCACTTACGCAGCTGCGTACGCGGCTTCTCTCGGAGGCGGTGCGGTGGAGTGTAGCGGTTAGGAGCATAGTGGGACCTTTGCTGGAACCATCCATCGCTGCAGTTTGCGACTATCCCACCTCGGTTCCAACTGCTGACTCCACTGCGCCGTTTCAAGCGCGTATGCAAATGCACCAAAACCACACTCGTGATTCATGTAGTTTTGACCCAACTATAATCCATCTCTTGTAGCGACTTCTGAATTCGCAGATAGCATTTTTACCCAGCACACCCATTCTTTCATGTCATTTGTAAAATGTTGTACATCTAATCTAAATTTGTCTGTTTCGTTACGCTAATTTATTCATTACGTTATAATATGTTCTTGTAATTGTTTTATTACATTCGTCATGTTAATAGCGGCCGGTTTCTTTTAATAAGTTATGGAGGCGCTCTGCCAAACATCCAGTGATAACATAATAACCATTTTTGGAATTTGATGACATATTTTATATGTGGTTACTTCAGTTGTACTGTAGTACGGGTATCTTCTGTATGATTGATTATGTCGATAGAAATTTTGTAATATGCAAATAATAAAACCTAAACTGTTGTTTATATTGTTTTCGGATACGTTTACTTCGTGCACGAGAGTGAGTTCTTCCAGGTGGTCCATAATCCTCTCGTCCCACAATTTTTGGAGGCTCATAAAGTGAAGTCTAAGTTTGTTTTGGTGTTAACTGCAGAGAAGCCTGCAGTTAACACACTTAAATTCTTTGGAATAAAGTGAAAGGAAAACTTTGACAATGGATTGTTTGTGTACATCTGACGACTGATTGGCGTTGTCATGCCGTTTGCTTTCTTGAATTAGTGTTGAGGGGTATTATCGGGTCAAAACGACATGAAGCTCGGCGCAGTTGCGTAGGGGACGCATCCTAAGCGGTGCGATGGATTCGCACCTTCGATCCCAGCCAGTAGCTACAGCGCACCCCTATGAGCACAGCCGCCTACACAACTGGACCGAACTTCATGTCGTTTTGACCCGACTATAGGTACTCAATGCAATTGTTGCCAATTGCTGGTGGTGTGCGTAAAAAGGATGGGAAATAGTAAAGTAGCATGAAGAACTGGAGTTCATTACGCTGAAAAAAGACCGCTTTCACTGGAAATTTCCTGATAGAATACATTCCAGATGAATCGGTGCTCACTTCAGTACGGCATCACTATGCACCGAGATTTTGTCGAATATTGATTGTCTAAACTGTTTACAAACAAAAACGGAAATTTGATATGAAGCCACCACCTTTAACGAACTGTCCCATGCATGCAGATGACCTCATATCCTTTAACTCTTTCCACATTTTTAGGCCAGGTTACCACGGCTCTCCCTCACTACGATTATCATAGCCGGTTAGTCGCGAGACTACATGGCGCGTCGGCACGTGGTGGATAGGGAGCTAACTGCGGGCCAAAAGCGTTCTTGTGCTTACGCTGACAAGCGTATGGATTCAAGAGAGGTTTCTGAACTTCTGCTGTGGCAGAACTAACTCATAACTTTCTTGTGTACCTCACGTGGGGCCTGCAGCCAAGAGACTGGGAAGTGCACGGGAGGCTGTTTGGAGTTACCTCCAACAAATGAGCTCCGCAATGGACAACATCGACGACGAATACGATCGGTTCGTGGACACCTTCACGACTGTAAAAGAAGAGCCGAGAGTTTTAAAGTGACCAAGAGACGCATTTCTCCAGAACTCCTTGAGCTAATAACGCAGCGTGAAGCAGAACGAGGCGCGGGCAACAAAGAACTCACGTTCGAGCTCACAAAGCGATGGAGAGAAGCGATACAAGAAGTTCTCGAAGAGAGAAGAAGAGCAGTATTGGCTGAAGTAGCAAAAGCGGGGAAGAGCATTCACTATGCCCGTCGAGACTTCGCCAATCGCAAGGCGAAGATGACTGCTCTCCGGAACCCGAAGGGAGCAACCGAAACAAAAATTGCATCGAGAAGAGGGATGGAAAAGGGAAAAGAATCCACGACTTGTACTCTGATCTCTTCGACAGCCTTGCCACCCCACCACCAAAAGGAAGATGAACCTGCCAATCCAGATGTTCTCCTTTCCGAAGTGTTATGTCAATGTGAAATTCTACTGCACTCGGCCCCAGCAGGATAAGGTCTGAACACCTGAAGAATCTTCCGCCAGTCCTTAACAACACTCTGATGGGACTCTTTACACGCTACTTGTCGGAATGGAAAGCTCCTAAACAGTGGAAAACTAGCGAGACCGTATTGTTGTATAAGAAGAGAGATCCACGTGACATCGGAAGCTATCACCCAATCTGTTTACTATTTGTTATCCACATGCTCTTTACAGGAGTGACTTGGACTTTGACTGGATCGAAAAAGTTCTAGACGAATGACAGATTTGCGAGAAAGCAGGGTTTCGAATAAAGTTCAGGTTGGTAACAGCAATAATGGTTGGTTGCATTCACATAGATTCGAAGCTGATGGAGGTAGAGCACAAGATGCTACTGTGGATCACTTTCGTCCACTTGAAGAGAACGTTCTACTCAGTTGAAACGGAAACGACCATGGAAGCATCAGACAACCAAGTCGCTCCAACTCAGTACACCAAGGTAATTCGAGTCCAGTAACTGCACGACCGGAATTTCACCGTCCTAAAAGATTATCATACGTAAAGACAGGGTAGACGTGAGGGACTGTAGTGTTAGCAGATACTCGCGGCTATTTGACCTGACTCCTGATGAGTGGTCGATAGTTCGGAGCCCATTCGATAGTTTGTACCTGCGTCTCCCCATAAAAGGAACTGTTGCTATCTATATTCTCTAGTCTTCCTTCTAAACGTCTACAAACTGAGGTAAGTTAATTTTAAATATGTATTCAATGTTGTGACTGCTTTTCACATTTAAATGGTATTCGTTTCTGAAATGTGCCAGCTAAGAGTTGTTTTTGAGAAGAACGTAGCTTTGATTCCTTGCTCAAGCAAAACAGCCTGGCACAGAAAGTTTATTTTGCTTATCTTCTCGTTTTGCTATTTTGTATCTCTAGCATATTTTTTGTTGGTTCATTTCTTTTTTCATGCTGTTACATTTCTGATAAATTATTGATGTATATTCTACTACTGGCTATTCGCTGCACTCACTATGTCGCCAACAATGAATTCTCCATTACTTTTTGTTGTACTTTTCTACAACAGTTCGCTGCAAATCCATTAAATCCAATTTTGGCAGGAGTACCAGCCATAATTATTAAGCGTACATCAATTCTTCCTGATTCCCTTCAACTCCATTTTTCTGTGTACTGAGACTATCAAATCTGGAACCTTCTACAAACTGTCTAAGGTGAATTGTTCTAGAATGCCTCTTCAGTCTTGCAACTTCTTGCTTCATGATTAGCTTCTGTGACATGCGCTAACTTGGAGTTGCTTTTGGCAGGAACTTTAACTGTTTTTGAATTCTACAGTTCACTTCTGGGACAATAATTGGTGTTAAAGCATTGCTGATGTAGTTAGATATTGGATTTGTTGCAAATAAAATATAGAATACTGCGGTAGGCGCACTAGTTTTGATTTGTGAGATGTAGCGTGCAAAAGAAAACAACGAGCGAAGGATATACTAGAGGTAGGAGCACGGCCCAGCAGAAACGAGAAGAAAAACTAGAATTTCTGGTAGATTCTCCTAGTTGTGGGTTTTCAGGCAAAGAATCAAAGTAGCGCATGTCAAGACGCAAAGACCAATTGAGAAAAGCAGTCAGATCATACCTTACACATTAAGAAATAAGTTACAATTTTGATTATTGCATCTTCTTTTGTTGCTGGTATGGTTCCGTGAAAATACGGAAGGAGTTGGAAGAGCAAGTATGCTTATTGTTATTAGTCAAAGGCTATTTGTCCTGCAAATGCGAAAGCATGGTTTTTCCGTGTGGTAAAACTGCAATCGAGGAATCCCTCACCCCTCCCAAAAAAAATAAAAAAAAGAAAAAATGACCGTCGCCGCTGGGCACCTCTATGTGGTCCATTGTGCGGTGGCGCAAGGAAGAGGAGCTTTGCTGTGGTCGAAATCTACCCATCCTGTCAATGCGAAAACATTGTAATTCTACGCTATTATGTGACCATTCAAACGAAGCGTTGATTTTTCTCCTCAAACAACATTCATTAATTGGCAACAGGTACCTCCGTCTTATATTTCGTACTTGTGGATGTTGATGAGCAAAATTTCTCACTGGTCGAAATATAATAACAAACAGTTTTCTGTGGTGGTACTCTTTCCATTTTTGTTGATACTAGTAGATCTCCGGTTAAAATTGTCATTTGTACAAACTTTTTATGGCTATTATCACAAACATCAGCTGGTTTTCCCCCCAAGTTCTCGCGCAGTAAGTTCTGGGCTGTTTTGAGATGTTCGATGATGTTCGATTCGAGAGACCAGCCTCTGATGTTCGATCATTGACACTGGATTAAAGACACCAACCCACGAATATGAGGTGGCACGGATTTCAGGTTGAGTATTCGTATACGGGTTCATAGATTATGGAGAGGGGGGTAATTCCGTCCATTTCTTCCTAATTGCCGTAAAAAATGGCCCGGAAGATGCGGCGCCTGCACAAGGCCGGCGCGCTCCAATCGAACTCGTTGTAGAAAATACCGCGCCGGACGACGGGACGTATCTTTCGGGCCGTTTTTTGCGGCAATTAGGAAGAAATGGACGGGATCACCCCTCTCCCCATAATCTATGATCCCGTTTACGAATACTCCACCTGAAATCCGTACCAGCTCAGATTCGTGGGGTTAGGCCTTTAAATTTCGAATCGCCTCTTTCACTCGCGTAAAGCGGGATACCCCTAGCATCTCCCTTTGAATTGAGAGTTTTATGTCGCTCACCGCATTTTCGTCGTGCGAGTCCCTGCAGAAGTTTCACCTACGTTCCAGTTAGGTTGTAAGCATTGCCTCTAATCGCACTTCAGTACTAGCGATAGAAATGAATCAGCAAAAATACGAAGGCGTACACTTAACGCTAACCCAAACAGGAAAAATCTTGAGAATTGTTATTGATAACAAAAACATCAGAAAAATGTGTCAGGATTGAGCAGCGCTTCCACGAATGTACTTATGACCACAGAGCAGTATCTGAAAACAAGGAGAAGAATTACGCTCTTAAATTTCCGGTGTGTGGATTTTCATCAATTTTTCAAAAATCCTAATCTTTTTTAAGAATACCTTTGTTTTTCGGATCGCCTTCTGAGAGTGCTGGGTTTTAGTGGATGTAGCATTATCAAATCGCCAGTGTAGAAGTTTGGCCAGCGTTCTCGAGTCATACGGTTTGCTACTTTGCACTGCGGTGGTCTAAATGCTACTTGACATTTAATCGTACATGTTCAAATGTGATTAAATACTGGGTTGATTAGATCCATCGCTAGTAATTGTTTGTCATCAAATTGCGATTATATCGATCAAATGGTCGCGATTGATGAGCGGTATAACCGAGGCTACGGTCACGACGTCGCTTCATGCTGCCGATGGTAGAGCGTAGCTATATGGTGCTCGCAAAGTACAAAGCGGAACAAAAACCGCGCCAGGGAATTTCCGCTGACTGTTGAAATAATGAAATATTTTCACTATCACACAAGAGTTAATTGAGTTTTAGATGAAAAATGCGGTGAAGAACTAAAATTCGCCATCCGCCAAATTTTGAGCTGCAAGAAGAGCACAGTGAAAGGAGGAGAATAAATAGAATGAACTCCTAAAAAAGAGAAAAAGCAGCCAAAAAGATATTGTTGCTCGGATTGCTCGTGAGCTGGCGATGTTTTAACGCAAGCGATTCGAAATTTGTTGTTGTTGTTGTTGTTATGAATGAGTAAATAAATGAATAAATGATTGAATAAGTAAATAAGCTCCCCCAGCAACTAATAGACTGAACCGAAGTGTAATACTCCTCATCACAAAGCCAAAGTTGGTATTAATAATTTTGGTTGCGATAAGATAACTCAATCAGACCGTTCAAAAAATGCCAAAAATTTGGTAATTTCATATTTTGGCATTTTTTTTGCACAGTTTTTTTTTTCTCAGAGATTTTAAAACCGTCCGCTGCTAAATATTGTAAAGATGCAAGAGACAATTATTATGAAGGCAATACTTCGCACAAAAGGATAGGCTGTCGATTGAAAATTTGTTTGGAAGTGCCCGGGCGATTTAAAATCTTCCTGAAGTGTTTCTTCTTTGTCCAAGGGGAGAAAGTACGCTGACATTGTTTAACATACGTAAAAAAACAAATTCGTTTAAAACTTTTAGTATTATTACTTCTAAATTCCCTCGGCTACTGTCGTCTACACTTTTTTTTTCAAATTCATTTGAGAAATTTTCAACTGTTACCACAATTTGCTATAATACCATAATCCTTATTCTTCAAATATCTTATTTTTCAAATATATTCCGAAATACCTATCTGTTTTTTTCTTCGTCGAAAAACATTAACGTTTAATGGAATTACCGAAATCTCTGTCTAGTATCGTAGCGTAACAACTCACACATTATGTTTAACACTGGCAAGAAATTTGAGAACGGCAATTCCTTTGAAGACTCCGGCTTCGAATAGAATTTCCATAAAATCGCAAAAGAATGTGATTTCTGTTGACGGAACGTAAAAGCTAAATTAGATCGACGTCTTATTTTTCAAGACACAAGATCCAATCCTGAAAATATACGAAACCCAGAAAAAAATTGAACGAAACCTACAAATCGCTAGCAGCGAAACCGTTAGTTGCAATGAGATAATCAGAAGCATTTTTTACTTTCTTGTATTTTAGCACCTTAAAGTGTGTATTGCAGTAGAAAAGAACTGTTGCAGAATTCTTTCCCACTTCTCACCCCTTCTTCATATTTTTTCCATACCGCTTGCACAGCAGGATAATCCTTATAAGTTTTCGTGAAGAGTGTCACAGCTCTTTGTAAAGCCGGAGTACCTGGAAAACAGATTTGTGAGTTCCAGTCCTGGTAATAGATAGTTTTCGAAGCCTTCAATATATCCATATTTTGCAGTAAAATTCATCCAAAGATAAAATCACTGTGAACGAACCAGCCGTTCCATTGTACCATCCAGGAACGCTTTTAGGTATTATTCCCAGAGGATGATACGTAACATCTAAATCGATTTTGTGCCAGAAATTAAAAACTAGATCATCAGCTGTAACAAAATATCCTGAAATGTGAAATTTGTAGTTTATTCAGATTTGAGAATCACTTATAAAACCAGTTGTAGAAAAAAATAGAACCTCTAATATTGCGTAGTTTCATTTCTGCAACCTTCAGCAAGCAATAGTATAGATAAATACCTCTTACTATTTCTTCCTTACTCACATCAACGAAAGAAAAAGCATCCATAGTTGGCGGAAATCCTTAATAGGGCTCTAAATTTTCTACATGTCCGTGAAACTCTGCTTGATGAATAATTTTATGCGCTTGTTTGAAATTAATCTTGCTACCTTGCTATTTTACGATTGTTACCTCTCTCTACGGTATATAAAACAGATCCTCTGAAGCTTAAAGGCATCACCACACGAATCTGAAGTTGTATGGATTTCCGATGGACAAACTCTATACGGGGTTGTAGATTGTGGGATCGGGGGTGGTTCCGCTCATCTCTCCCTAATCGTAGTAAAAAACGACGTGGAAGACTCTGTTTTTCACGACGGTTTCAGCTTGAGCGCGCCACCCTTGCACACGCGCCGCGTCCAGCTGCGCAGCAGTCGAGAGTCAGTGGGTTCCCCTCGACTGCATATTCAAGTTAAACCTCTGAGTAGGTTGCTGAGAGGACAAAAACGTACACATGGAGGAGCATTCTAACGTTTCTCGTAGTAACTAAATGGTTCCCACGCCGTTTTTAGAGACGATAAGAGAGAGGTGAGTGGAACCATCTCTGATCCCGCAATCTACATCCCCATCCATCTCTCTATGCTTTTGCAGTGGATTCCCTCACTACGCCAGACTCGTGGCATGTTGCCTTTAACGCACTTCAGGAACACAACAAGGATCGCTATTTAAAAAAAAGGTCACTTGATTCTTAGAAATTCATTTTGGACTTAGAATCCAAAATGTATGGTCATAGAGAGTGTACGAACACATTTACTGCAAATACCCTCTTTTCAATACAAGTAAGTAAATTCATATTATTTATGTAATCGTAGGGCGGGTGTGGCGCAGTCGGTTAGAGGTCCGTTGTAGCCACACGGTCGAGAGTTCGAAACCCCCTAGTGCAAACCAAGCCTTTCATCCCCATCGGGGTCGATAAATTGGTACCAGACTTGTCTGGGGGGATAAAAACACTGACTTGAGCATCGGCAGGCCCCCGCAAGCCATTGTATAGGCCAACACGCGTTCCAAAACCTCAACGATTACGAATTCCAGAAAAACGCGTTGGCGCATCCCAAGTGGACTGATACACCAGTGACTTTGTCCTTCTATCCTTTTTATGTAACTGTTACGTCTTTCTGTTGAAGCGATCTGATTTCTGCTGCAGAAAAGAACGACGTAATAGAAGAAAGTAGGGTTGTGCTTCGAGTACGAATACCTATTCAAAGCTGCGACAGGATAACCTATAGGAATCGCGGAAATTTATATCCTCTAGAGCGATAGTATAAAATCTTTGCCTCCGTGGACATGTTTGAAAAGTATGAAAACGTGAATCGGAACGTTTTTATTATCTCATCCTCCACTGTAAGATATAATTCAAATAATGTGAGCATGGAAACACTGAACGAAAAGAAGTTCTATTACCTCATCTCTTTCTCTATTTTCTCAACTCTTTTCGGAAACGGTAGGAACAATTGGAAACATTTCCACTTATGTGAGTACTTGACATACTCAGACCGCAAAAAATGAATCCTTCTCCAACATTTGCTTGAACCTAAGGTAATCGGCAAGCATAGAATTTTCTTATAAAGGATTCCTAAACCCATGAAGATTAGGGGTATGGTATTTCGATAATTTCTCCCACCGCTTAATACCTTGCTTTAGAATCCAAGCGTTAATCTGTACAAAACAGGATAGTTTCTAACCAAGAATACGATCAGTTTTGCCCATAACCACGAAATAGTTTACCTCTTTTTTTCAGCACTCTTCCATCAAATGTTCCACAAAATATAACAAGACCAAAATACGGTAGATGGATGCGCTGTAAAATCCCGAAACTCATGTGCCATGGATAATTATTGATGATCACCAAAACCTAAATATTTGTAATATAAATCCTAAGGTTCAAGCGAAACCAAAAAAAAAAGGAAAGAAAAGATGTTAAAACGTGATTCTTCTTACCGTATCTAGTTTCTCTGATAATGCAACGTTCTTGCTGTGGAGTATCGCCAGTTCTTTCGCAGATACAGAGCGTAACTTTTTACCTTAATGAATTCTGTGAAAGCGAAAAAAATCGAAAAAAACAAAAAGGGATCTGTAATGCATGAACAATATTAGTGTCAACGGTACGTTACTTCTGGTGGAATATCTGTAACGGATTCAACGTATCTTTTCCATAGTAACGAGGAATTTTGCAAAAATTAGAAGCTAATATTTCGGAGCTCAACCAACTGGACAACACCATCCAATTCGGTAAATTATGAATTTGTAGCGCAGAATTTCTGTAAAGATGTCCTTAAATAGGAGATTTTTTTAAGCCGCGCAGTTTCCATAAGTGAAATTGACGACTCTCTCCTTCAATATGGAAAAATGCCTCTCGAAAGCGATGATTGTTTTTGATGAGTGATGGGCTAAGCGAGAACACTTCTTAAAACCAAAAGTTCAGCAAAAACTTACCTGAACGAAGTGCTTTTCCGCACCATACGCTCAAATCCTTGAGGAAATTCAATTTTCTTCGTGCTAGTTCAACATCCTGAATATTACTTTGCTATGGAAATTGAATGTAACTAAATTACGCACAACTCAATCATGATCTAATGCTCTAAAAAGTCGAATCAAGTAGCTCCGAAGCATTTCCACCTATTTCTCCCACAGAATAAGATTGCTCACGTGTATACCTCACAGCTATCGCTTGGCGATAAAAAAAGTGGGTTTTCTGAACAAATTCCTATGTTTCAGTCCTTAGTTTTGCTCCAAAGCCAAACTGACGATTTTCTCTCTTCTCTTCCAGTGAATCCGTGCCATTAATTTAGCAGAAGGTAAACAGTAGTGGTTTGTACGACTCAGATGCAAGAGCATATTGGTAAAAGTTGGTCATCATTAGAAGGGAGATAATCTGAAGAAATTTTCTTACAGCCTGCTTTCACGCTCTTTTAGGTTCTTTCAAAATGATATGGACGTGGAAACGCTTCGGTTGCGAGTATCTACAGGAGAAAGTAAATAGTTTTCACGAGGCACCTCTCAATACACTTAAAGGCATCACCCCACGAATCTGAGATGGTGCGGATTTCAAGTGGAGTATTTGTAATCGGGAGTGTAGATTACGAAGAAATTTCCATCCATTTCTCCCTATATCAGTAGGGACGGACAATCCCGGAACACTGATTCTTACGACGTCCTCATTTGCAGCGCGCCACCTTTGCGCCGCTTCCGCCTGCGACTCGTCCGAATGGGGTTTTCGACGAATCGCAGGCGGGGCGGGATTGGGCGGAGCGCGAACGTTATGCATTGCAGCATGAGCCGTCATAGGAAACCGCATTCCCGGGTCGTCCGTTTAAACTGATACAGAGAGAAACGGACGGAATCACTCTCTTCCACACAATCTTCGACTACGTTCAGGCATGACCCACCTGAAACGCGTCCCACCCCAGATTCATGGGGTGATGCCTTTAACCTACTTGTTTCCCTTCTGTATTTGCATGTAGGAATTCTTGGAAAATTGTCAGAAACAGTTTTATGCTTTAAGCGAATTATTGTTGCATAGTGTAACGATCAATGTTCTGCTTAAATAGATATGTACATGGCAGTCACTACAAAATTTAGAAAGAAAAAATAAAAATGAAGATAAAATGGTACCGGTTGCGATGTGTTTAACATCGTTGTTGAAGTAAAATTGACGTAGGCGGACCTGCAATTCCGATATGGTGGCTGAGGCGAATCGGGTTCATCATCTACCGCTGATGGAAATTTGTATCTGAATGTTTTCGTAAGCGTTAAAAAACTTCACATTGTAAAAAACCCTAAGTATTAAAATTTTGTTTACGTGATATTAATGTGTCAAATACCAATCCACTAATTGGCGAATATCGCTCAGTGCACTGAAGGTGTCTGTATTATGCCAATATGGCTAAGACAAGCGCCGTTATGCTTATCATGACGGGCATTATTCAGCTAAAATAGGTATGACAACCTTAGAAAACGAAGACTGTCTATCCACTTCTCGAAAATCGAATAATCTTCATTTTTCCAGTAGCTTCGATCCCTGCAACCACCAAATTCTGGCGAAAATGTTGACACATTCGTATCCAAATTACCTGAACTCCCCTGCTAGAGCAAGCGCACACTCCGATATGTTAACGTTTTGACATTCCCATGAGACTAAGAATTTAATGAAGTTTGGATCCGGTTGGAATGCTCTAAATAAACCTCATAAGCGCCAAAGTACGTTAGAAACTTTACGCCGTGCTTAAGCTCCTTTTGATCCTTAAATAATCTGATGAACTCTTAAATTACTTATTTGTCTTGGGCATAGTCAGATCCCAACGTTATAAAACTTATTTGCACACATCTAAGCTGAAAAGAAAAGGGAGGAGGTTGGAACAGAAGAAAGAGGGAAAAAGAAAAAAAAAGAGGGAAATTGGAGAAAGTGTTTGTCGAGAATAAGAAAGAAGAGGAAGGTGGTGAAATGACAAGAGGAAGAACGGAAAAAGAAAGAAAGAGAAAAGGAAAAGAAGGGAAGGAATAGGAAAACGAGAAAAAATATATTACTTCTCAGAGGTTTCGTTTTCCGAAAATGTTGTCAGGGTTCTTTGTTGAATGTCGTGAAATGGATTAATAGCGGTAGTGTCTCCAAGAATGTGCAAAAGCTTTTGTGCAAAGAAAGACCGCAGCACAATGGATGCTCTGAAAAAAATGGAGCTTGAAATGTAGAGGAAAGAAGAGTTAAACACTAGAGACATATTATCCCAGCCCCCTCCCCCACCCCTCCCAAAAAAATTATCAAAAATCAGGTCCGAAGTATTTTATTCACTGGCAAACAAAATAGTTATAAAATGAAAACAACCCTATCATTTTAATTATAAGCACATAATGATGGGAATAGGATTAAGAAAAGAGCGGAATGGAGAGGAATTTAGAATGAAATATGAACGAAAAAAAAAGAATCATCTGATATAACCTACCGCCCTCCAAGTGTTGAAAGAAATAAGACAAAAAATGCTCTTCTATGGAATAACGTGTTAAAGGAGTACCATGGTGAGAATGTATCTGAATGTTCAATGTTTCAAAAATCAGAGGAAATAAATCGCATCCTTGAATTTGGGGTAAAAATGAGTTTCTTTAGGGTACGCACTATCGCTAATTACTCTGCCGAGGCATGATCGGGGCATGCTCGAAAATCTGCAGGGACCTTCTTTACACGCACCCCTAGACGATGAGGCTGACGGGCGGGGCATGAGGTACACGCAGCGCAATGGTCTGCAAACGCTGCTAACTGCTGCGTAGCGCAATTAACGATCGTCGTTGCCATTTCATTTCTCCTAAGATAAGCTGACGCGTGAGCTGTGAGTACCTAACGATACGCACCCTTACTAATACGGGTCTACACAATGTGTTTATAGACGCGGCTGGTACCTCGCTGATGCTGGCACACTGAAAGTGCCAACCATTAAAATAGAACGATGGAGTAGTACTGCTGAGGCCGTTTTCGCATTGCCTGAGGTGTCGAAACACGACCGAAACTTTTCACATCGAAATCCCTCGATTTTTGAGTGTATCGGAATGGGTTGAAAAGTTCGACTTCCAATGAACCTCGGCATAGTTGAATGTAGTATCGAGTTTGATAAGCTGTACACGAGGTTGTTAAATAAATTTATTGGCTAACGTTTCGGCTATATCGCCTCCTTCAGAGCCTGAAAAGGGCGATTCAATCTACAATTTAAACGACCAATCTCTCCACAACTAAACTGATGAACTAAAAGTAGGTATGGAGTTTATCAGTTTAGTTGTGGAGAGGTTGGTCGTTTGAATTGTAGATTGAATCGCCCTTTTCAGGCTCTGAAGAAGGCGATATAGCCGAAACGTTAGCAAATAAATTTATTTAACAACCTCGAGTACAGCTTATCAAACTCGATACTGTATCAGAATGGTATCCATATTCAATTGCTGACGATCGCATGAAAACTCGTGCATTTCACTTCGAATGTTATCATTCCAATATCTAATCCTTATTTAAGAACAAACTTTACTAACGCGGCAAAAAAAAGTGTTTGGAAAGAAACGCTCCATTTTTTAGATTACGATGTGATCCTAACGTGAAGGTTAGTTCAACATAAGAAATCGTACGACATTCCTAACTTTGCAGCGAGGTCGTTCAAAGTAACACTTCATCGTTAAAATAAAACTAAATTGGTGTGTGCAAGCAACTTTGATACCTTTTAAAATTATAGGTGGAGCGAACTTGCTCAATCCCCTCGCTGGTACTCCGTGCTGAATCGTGGCTGTCCTCATGTAACGGCAAGATCGTACACATTTCCTACAGTTCTTAAAGCTCTAGAATAGAAAATTCTAGAGCTTTAAGAACTGTAGGAATGGAAAATTTGTTGAAATATGTATTTAAAACAAGTTGTTACCCGACAATGTTCCCCTAAAAATCCATGTGGACAGTGTTGATGGCCTCCAAAAAAGATATATGGGTTGAAAATCCTTTCTCTGAAGTTATGTGACGAGAATTTGCATTTTATCCATTCCAATCTTATACGTTGATGCTATAATTACTTTACAGGTGTACATTCCACGGCTAAATACTGAAGCCCGCTGTGTCCCCCTCCATAGTCAAACATCGAGAGCGAAATATCTGAAAAGTCCACTGAAAACGATTTAATTCATAGCATTATTTTTAATTTTTTAAGAGGTATTTTTCCCACCAAAAATTATGTGAATGTAAAATAGTGGAATAATTCTAGAACTAAGGAACAAAAAAGGACCGATGGAAATACAGTTTTACAAACTTGATGGAATCACGCTTTCGTCGACATCGTAAATCCATTCTGCTCCATTCATGATAGCGTATAAGTATCCGATATTCTTCCTGGTAGATGAGTAGCTTAGCACGCTTGCTTCTGCGTTAAAACCTGAAGCATTAATTTTAGGAAGATCGCTGATATGCGAGGAGACTTTTCTTTTGGAAATTTCACCTAACATTTTGTAGTGTTCCTTGCTTAAATAGTGCACATTTTGCTTCTGTAAGGTATGGGAGATTTCTGATTCGTTGACGACGGCAAACTGCCAACCTTCTAGCAGTGAGATTTGCTGTAAATTCTATTTTTAATACAAATCCCTTTCACCTATCATAAGATTCCAATGGCGAACGCGGGTTTTTGTATGTCTCCATATTTCCAAGTATGATGAATACAGATACGCATGACAGAATGGTCGTTCTCTTCCATCTATGAAGACGTCCACACCTCCATATGACACCACCTGTGCTCCTTTTGTCCGCCGATTTGATTCAACGGGCACCAGTAATACCTCCATTTGTTCAGACCGCGCACAAACGTTGCCCAGTGACTTCTCTTCTTGCGAGTGACTCGAAGAGTCTCATATCATTATTTTTAAAGGATTTCATGAAGAGGTCTGACCATGGTAAGAGTTCCGCAGTGGCTTCTCCTTGTGCGAGGGACACGAAGATCACCAGCTTTTTCATCAGGGAATTTGGCAAAAGTCTGATTATCGGGTCGGCAGTCCTCCAGCAGTGTTTTGATATTGCGTGGAATCCAGTCGCCCACGCTCTCTAATAAAACGGTTCCTAATGAAACGCATTATACGCATGTCCGCCCCACCTATTCCTCCTTTCCGGCAGCGTCTATGATCTTTGATGGTTGGCGCAAGATTGAACTTAGAATCTCCTCTTCCAGTTGCGTAAAGCAGGATACTCCTAGCACAACACCTTCAGTTGAGCGCTCTGTGACGCAGTAAACAAAATAAAAACCAATGAAAACTAGAACAGCAAGAACAGATGTGCGAAACCCTGTAAACGTGGATTAACTGGAATGTTACGACGAGTGAATCCCAGTTCCGCAGTCCCAGCCAGTCGAATCGCTCCTAGACGACAGATGCTGACAGTCGCACGATTGAAGACATCTCTCCTTGTCTTGAATTCACAAAACTCTTTCTTAGGATCCTTCAAGGGAAAGTGGTCATTACGAATCAGCCTGTTGTTATTTCATCACTCGGAAGAACTAAGCCAAGTTCCATTTTTCAACTAACTAGGAGCCGACTAGAACAATTTTTACTACAAGGTTACTTGCTTAGTTTATTGGTCGTGGTAGGCCTGCTTTCATTAAATAGAGTCAGACATTCTAGTGTACGCACTGGGAAGGTAAGAGTTATATAACGTGCACAGTTATATGACACGAGACTCCTATACATTGCAAAAAAGTGATGTTGTCCAGTACATCCCTGAAGTCGTAACCTCGTCGAGTGAACTCCAACAAACTGTCCCGTCTAGGTTTCTACACTATATGTGTGCTGTTTACAGCGCTGCCAAAAATTCGCATCAGAGATCGCCCGTCATCGGTGTCGGAGACTATACTATCTACTGCTGCGATTATGACGAAAAGAAGATGAGGGGCTTGCGTGATAGTTATGAGTGACAACCACAGCAACCTGGTGGCGGAATTTTACTCACCGTCGTCTAAGTGGACTTTCGTACGGCTGCGGAGTCGCAGACATGAACTCTGGATCGCAAGTGCTACGGCAACCGCTGAGGACAACATTAACGCATTAACTTCTATGATGAATGCAATGCGTTGATGTCTAAAATACCCAACTAGCAGGTGGTTATTGCAGAATCGATGCAAATGCGGAGCTGGAACTTGAGCAATAATCTCATTCGCTGGAAAGATGGTATTATCAGGCAGACGGCACGTCGGATAACGTCAACCATCTGCTCGAATTATGTGAACAGTGGTGCCTCACCATTGCATCCACGTTAAGAGGAATCATCGATGCCATCGGTTCACGTGGCAGGGGTCAACAGTTTTAACGCCTAAAAAGGACCACCAGCAAAAGATGAGGACTCCCAAACGTCAGCTTGACTACGTTCTGACGACGAACATTCCTCAGTCAGATATCCTTAAACCTAGAGCTGTGTGGGACTCCACTCAGCTTCAGGATACGCTTTCACTAAAGAAAAAGAGGCGCTGCTTCTCGACCTAAGGCTGGCATAGCAGGTCTGAAAGACGAAGAAAGCAGCATGAAATTCCGCCAAAGTGTGTCTATTTACTTTGGAGCACGGACGGCTTTGCTTTGAGGATTGCTGCACAAAGGAAATACAAGACGCTGTAAAGAAAACTCTCCCGGTTCTGATGCCGCCACGTATAACCACTGTATGTTCTGCCCACAGCACAGACAATTTCAGCTATAAAAAAGGATTGAGATGGGAGCTAAGTCGTCGACAACAACAAGACCGCAATAACGAATCGAAGTCAAAGGCAAGAAGGTTTGAAAAGGCGTTAAACAACAACCCTACGTACAACATCGTTTGATGTGATAACTTTAATAAGGCAAAATGCAGTAGCCTTTCTGTTCGCGATCGCGATAACATTATGCGAAGAACACTCGATCATCTCATCTTTCCGACATTTTCTTAGCACCATCACCGGACACCTTTGACGGATTTCGAACATGAACCAATGTTGTTATATTCGCAGAAAGCAGTACGATACTTCAAAATCTTGTCAAGTTTGTATCGAAGCTAGCTGCAGCCTATAGACTACGTCTACGCGCTGATAAATGCAACCAGATGTGGGTCTATTCAAGACCCCAAACGGGAATCAGGGTGGACGGACAACCGATCGAACTCGTCGATGACTTCTATTACCTGCCCTGCATGCTGAAGAAAGACTGTAACCACGATGAAAATGTTCAGGAAAGAGCGAGTCTATCATGTTCCCGTCATGATGCATCGGATGCATGATCGGAGACTTGGCAGAACCTTCTACCTTCTATGATGGAGAGGCTTGATTGCACGAAAAGGAGGCTAGCTAGACACCTGTTTGCCTTTTGGCCTAGGGTATGCCACAATGAAGATTTTTACGCGGAAATTAATGTGCCGGCGGATGACACGTGGAAGATATCAACATCTTGCACCGCCATCGAAAGTTGCTTTGGTCGTCTTCGCTTCTTAGGTCATATGCCGAGGAGACGAGCAGATTTCTTTCTTCAACGAGTTCTGAGGAGCTTGTTGGATTCGAGCTGGAAGGACACTTGGCCGCAAACGGATTTCTGCACTCTGGTGGTGAAAGAGGACCTAAGGACATTCGGCGTGGATAGGTAGTTCAGGCAGGAGGTGAGGTTTCGCAGGATATGGAATAGAATAACGGATTGGGTCTGTGCATGGTCTTACTTAAAATTGAGAAGGTTTGGTAGAGCTATTTTCAAGGCCCGGCGAATATGCAGGCAATCGTGTCAGGTGATAACATCAGGCTACCGATTAAGTCGACTAACTCATGTGCTCAAGTAATCTTTCCTTTAGAAAAAGAAGCAAAGGAGTTTTCTTCATCATTCGTTTGAAAAAAAAATCCGAAGCAAAACGTACAAGCTCCTCGGCACTTTGCTTGCCTGAGCAACGCTTAAAGAACAGGTGAAGCGTTAACACACTTTATCTAATGCTCTTCTAATCACAGTCGGACGTTCGTCTCTGGAAACATAAGTGCTGGGACCTATGTCTAGGATCACCTGCAAATCTTCATAAGAGTAATCTGATGCCGTTGAGACTATCCACTTTGAGGAATTTGGTTCAGCGAACGAACTCCTGAAATTAACTAATTTGGGGATACAACCACTGGAGATAGGAGAAGAGCTGTTTTAAGTAATGTATATGGAAAGGTGAAGAATTTAGAAAGGAACATTTGAAAAAATGGATGTAAGTGTATAATAAGATCGGACTCCTTTTTTTCCATTCGTCGAACTTTTCATTGGGCTTCGGTACAAGCACCGGCCATATGATATGTGAGAACACGGCGATTTTCGAAAATATAGCACGGTCAAAACGACGTGAATGACGGTGCAGTTGCGTACGCGGCTGCGCTCTTAGCGGTGCGGAGGACCGTAGCAGTTATGATCGAGTGGGGGCCTGTGCTAGCACCTCTCATTGCTGCAGTCCGAAATGGTCGATCACAACCCTTTCTTCACCGCGTCGCTTGTAGCGCAGCCACTGACGCAACCGCACCACGCTTCTTGTCGTTTTCACTCGAGGGCATCTCGCATCCAACATCCAACTAAGAGGAAGCCGCCGCTGATTTTGAACTTTTTCAGCTGTTAATCTTCTGGACAGATGCTTGGGAAACAATTACGACAAATTCTGACAAAAATAATATTTTGTTCAACTAAGGTAATTACGCCAACAACACGACAACTCGTAATTATGCTAATAACGCAGTTACTAGATCAACCAACAAAATGAATACTTAGTAGCTCAGAACTCAAGAAAGCTGCTTACGTAGACATTATGACCACTTTTTTGGATATCCTCTAACCCTCCCCGAACTCCCTTTTCATCGATTTGGTTGCTGACAACTAGGAAGAAGCTGTCGTCGAGCTTTTTCCTGAGCACGCGGTTTCGTCTTAAAACACGCTTTTGAACGGCTCACCGTACTCTCCAGAAAAAGCTGCTTATTCTCTGTTCAGGGTTTTCATAGGTGTCGGCGTCGACAGGCGGTTTCGTTCTGCCAAATGGAATATATCCCAGGAAGTACAGCAGGCTCCAAGCAAAGAGACATGTGATCGTTACTTTCACTTTCGTAATAAAAGTAGCCATCTGAAGTTTCTTTCAAATAAAGCGGAAATAAGCGAAGAAGACTGGGAATATTTCGTAGACGATTCGTGAGTGAATTATCACAGGGATTAGTTATGTTTTATACAGAATAGATCTGGAGTCCTCTTCGACGAAATGTTTCAATAAGTATGAAAGGGAGTGACGCAAGAAGAGTTAATTTCGTTTACAACAGCGGGCTCAGCACGTAACAGTGCCATCATCGATCCCATCGAAATCTACTTAAACGACTGCGTGGAAGGCCACGTCGGAGGCCCTTCCACAGGCGAATGGCGAATCCAATGTAAACGGTACTCGCAGCAATTCTTCCTAACTCTAAAGAGAGTCTAAAGTAGACTTCCCTAATTCCCCATGTGATAAAAAAGGCTGCTCACATCGACGGTGATGAGCACTCCTCTACCAATTATTCGATGCTCATTCATTTCTTCTAATCCATCCCAAATCCCTCTTTTTGCTGACACTGCTGAGATTCTACAAGCTTCAACAAACTACCTAATTAGGGTGTTGTTGGATGTGTATTTAAAGTTTTGATTTTTTTTTGTTTCTTGAATAAATTGAAATGTACTAGTTTGGAGTTGCTTTTGCCAGGAACTTTAATGATTTGTGACTTCTGCAATTCACGGCTGGCGCCACCTTTTCTGCTTAGTTAATTTTATTGAAGATTGCAGGTATTTACAGTTGCTTCCGAATGAGAACACATTCCAGCTGAACTATATCTCTGTACCTTGGAGATTCTGTTTCGCTGTACTATCAGCCGTTCAGAAATCTTTCCATTTCTCCCCGGAGGGAAATCTATGATTACCTAATGCAACGCTTCGTTCACGTCTCACTACATCTATTTTTTCTTTCTATTACATCTGCTTCAACATATAACCTTATTTTAGGTAGTTTAAAACGTGAATCTTTTTTCTCCTTATTGAAAGCTCTTTATTTCGGATCCGTTTGTGTAGGCTGATTTGCGTTCGAACTTCTCGAAACCGCTGCAACTTTCCGCTGGTATTCTCTCGAGTTCATGACATCTCAAAATTTGTCCCTCACGTAGCAAAAGTGTCGTATAAAAGTAAGTGATAGAAAAGGTAGAAAATCAGAACAAAAAGCATTCAATGCAAGTAAATGTTGTAGCATTTACCTTTCCTTTATGTTTATTTCAGCTAATCGGGATTCGTATCACTTCTGCACCCGTTCCCAAACAGCAACCTGTATTCGATGCTACAATCATATCCAGATCATGCGTAAACGCTGCAATTTCCATTTATTACTTATTTTACTGATTATTTATTATATTGCATCACCCTGATGTACATTTATTTTCTATATTTTAAATTTTCATTCGTCAAAATACATTCAGTTTTGAATAGCTAAAAGAGTGAATATGTAAGAGAAAATGGAAAGGGGTTGCCGGTGGTTTGCTCTTGGAGAAATCGTCGCCAGCTACAGTTGCGTCAAAACGACATCAAACACGGACAGTTCTGTACGCGGCTACGCTCGAAACGGTGAGGTGGAGACAGCGGCTGGAATCGAGGTGGGATCATGGCGAACTGCAGAGATGGGTGGCGGTAGGGAGGATCCCTGCACGATCCCAACCGCTACGCTCCACCGCGAAGCTTCGAGCGCAGCCGCTTTCGCAACTGTTCGTGCCTCATGTCGTTTTGACGCAACTATGCATGCTTGACCCTGACCCCAGATATTCATGATGAGGTCCCAACACCCTCAATAGCCCGGTAGCTTCACTCGGATTGCAGAGATATGTTGAGCTAGCGGAAATCTCAACATGACCGCAACTTGAAGTGTCGCTCTGAGCACAACCGTACACTCAATACCTGGGCTTCAGATCGTTTTGGTCCGACGGTGGTTCCAGCAGAAAAAGTAGTCAGAAACGTCATAATACCAATGCTGCAAGTTGACAAGGAAAGAGAAAACCGGTATAGTTTCGCTCGGTTATTTTTTCTTGAATAAAGAGGATATCACAAAATATGTGGTTTCCACTAATAAACTTTGAAATGTGTAGAGAAGCGAGAGCTACTGGTCGCTAAGGTTCCTTGACTCTGTTTCTTGGATCTTGTTGTTGCAACGGAATCATAGAGATTTTGAGAACATGTTGCGTTCAACGAAAATCACCATCGCAGCTGAGTCAAACCCATCGTTATTGCAATAACCGGAGACAACAAGTCTGAAAATTGTGGATTTGTAGTATTCACTCCTGATGCGGAGATTACACTGAAATTAAACCGGTGATCATTGCAACAACGGAATACAACAAGCCTACAGAGGGTTTTTGGTGAACTACTTGTTCCTGGTAGGAATTCAATCGGGATCTATTTCTATTACCGTGGATGACAGCATAGAAACCCTTAAAGACAGAATATCACAGATTGCCGTGAATTGAATTGCTGGATTGAGATTGCCGTGAATGTTTCTCACATTAACATCTGGTGTTTTTTTAAGAATTATTTTGACGCAGTTACGATCGAATACTGGGAGGTCTTTGATGCATCTGGTCCGTGCTAGGGCAACGCTGCTATCAGTTCACAGGAACTTCCGAGTTGTCTGAATGTCCAGCTGTTCTATTAAGAACGCGAGGATGATGATCGCGAAAAGGTACTCGTGTGAAACTATACGTAACGACATTCTCGTGCGTCAGCGGGCGAACTGGATCTTTCAGCTAAAGGAAACGAGAGTAGTCGCGACTGTCAGAGTTTAGGCCAACCATAAGAAAGGCTTTTTCAATATCGCTAGAAATCAAGATCTTGTCAAAGCGGATTCGGAGAAGGAATTCTGTAAGATCGGGTAGCAGCAGGGGTCCACGATATAGGCTATCGCTGAGACTAAGGTTTCCTTTCATTTTAGCAGAACCGTCATAAACGCATCTGATTTTGATGTCGTTGCCTTCTTTTTTGAGCACTCCGTGGTGAGATAGGTAGTGCGCCGGTTTAGGAATGTCTTCATGAGGGACTTCTTCAATTATGCTTCTTTCGAGCTGATCCATAATAACAGCGTGATATTTTTCCATATATTGTTGGTTCTGTCGTAGAGACTTGAGCTGAGTACAGAGTCTTGAGAAAGCAAGTGAAAAGTTGTTAGGTAGTTGTGATGGATCGATTTTGAAAGGCAATTTCACGACATACCGTTTCTCTTCTAGGTTGTAGAAAATGGTGCTGTTGGAGAAGTTTAGACATTCTTCATCATCTCGTTTGCTTGGGTCGTCGATGATCCCAACAGTCTCCAGAATTTTCCAGAAATTTTCCAGATTTTAGTTACAAGCTCGGCTAAATCGTCATGGTGAGTTGGATTTGTCACGTTGTCGTTCACCATTATGGGAGTACATACAAGTGAGTTTTTCATGTTGAGGGACTCTTTAATAATGATGTCACCTACTGCGGTGTGAAGTAGTCGATATCCATCGGGAAGCAAGCGATAATGGAAGTCTTTGGAGAGTACTAAATCCCAGAAGTAATCGTTTCCGATTAGGATTGATGGTTTGCAAGTGGAATGTGTGAATATTTCATGGGGAGCTCCTTGAGTAGTCAAAATGTGTTGGAGATGTCCTGTGAGAGTGGGAACTGATTTCACCTCCAAATGTTGCGGTGCTTTTTCGGTAATTACGTCGATCGTATGATTTTGGCAGCGTAAAGGTAGAGCTTCGTCCGTTCCAAAAGTAGTTACGTTGATGTACTCTGTTGCAAGCACGGGTAGGTTAAGTGTAGCTGCGAGTTCTTGCGTTATTTATGATTTGCTTGAGTTGGAATCGAAGAACGCCGTTGCAGTAACTTTTCTGGAGGTGTCGAAAGGATTAAACAGATTTGTGCACTTGAGTGAGCTTGTGAAGATTGACGAATAGTTGATATGAATTGCTGATTCGAAGAACACGCAAAGGTTGCAGCGTCCTCAGAGTTTTCTACTGGTTGTCCAGTTACTGGTTCTGCTATAGCGATATCTGAACACAGTTCAGTAACGTGTATCGGATGGTTTTGAAGCCTCAGTGGTCGATTTGTTGTAGAGCTCGTTTTTTGTTGGACGCGAGTTGATGCGACTTGCGGCTGTGGAGTCTGATAGGTTTTCTGAGTGTTTCGGTAACATAAGGATGGTGCTTCTTCGAGCAGAATTTACAAGTGAACTTTGACGGGCATTCCTTGATGACATGACGTGAAGAGAGACAGTTGTAACATAGTCGTCGAGTTCCTACTTGTTCATTCCTTTGATTCGTACTAGTGAAGGTGTCGCAATCTGTCGCAATGTGATTTCGAGAACTGCAGAAAGAGCACTTTCTTGTTGATTTCTTTTGAACCCTTCTAGTGTGAGCTGAGCGTGAAGCAATCGTGAGGTTGACCTGAAACACGTGGTGGGATTACCCTGATTCGTTTGCTGTCGTGAGTGATATTTTATTTCGAAGAGGGTAGAATCTTTGCGCACGACATCCGTCAAAAGATGCAGAAGTTCGCTAGGAGTGACGTTGTGGCTGTTGGACGTTTTTGTCGTAGATTTGGCTTCGGACTCGAGCAGGAAGTTTGTTGAGAAGAAGTGCTCCCAACGCTGTTTGTTTAGAATCATCGGCACCGTCGCAGAACTGTCTCACTAGCGAGAACATGCGATTATACAGTGTAGGAAGTTGACTGCCCTCTGGATCGCAAACTAGTAATTGCGCCAATTTGGTGCACAGTATGTGCCTCATAGTGACCTTGTCGTCATAGTGGGTCTTCAGTATGTCCATTGCTATGCTGTGGTTTCCAGCTGTCTTTGAAAGTCCTCGAACCGACTGTAAAGCACGTCCACGTAAACATGATATCAGTAATGAGAATTTCGTTGTGTTATCAAGTTGAGACTTGTCGCCGACGAGTGTAGCGAATCGAGCGGAAAACTCGTCAATAATGTTGCCGTCAAATGTGAGAAGTTCCAGCTTCATGAGCAAACCTGAGTCCGACGGGAAATGAAGAGGTGCAGAGTTGAGTAAGGTTGACATTGGAGGAAAGTTGGCTGATATTTCCTTGTGTCGATGCCAAATTGCATCCGCATCTCGCGAGGCGGTATCGGAGGAGTCGGACGGTAGATATATTCTTGATCAACTGCATTCAGTAGGTAATCGAGCTGTTCCAGTTAGTTCACGGCGTTCATTGATTCGCGGTAGACACCATATTTACTGACACAATCTTCGAAAATTTTCTGCTCGCCTGCTTCGGACAGCTGTAGGTGCGTCCACTCGTCGTGCAGTTTGGTTATTTTGCTGTAGGCTGTGAGGAGACTTGACCTGGTGCAGTTCCGTTCAAGACGGAGGGATTCGAGTTCTTCTTCGTCGAGGTGTTCAAAGTTGCACTTGTCAGATTGAACGTGGTAGTCGGTGAGAGGGGACGGCGGAGGAGGAGCAGTACCGCTGGAGTTGTTTTTTGAAGAACTCGATTTGACGGCGAAGGACGATGCGGTCGGGGCGTGACATCGTTGCAGTTTACTGAAGGTGGAGAGGCGTCGAATGCGGTTGACTGAACTGGCGTAGCAGTCGAGTTGGCACTGCGTTGCAGACGGTGCAGGTTGATTGGTCGTGGGTTGCCGTGGTCGCCAATTGTTCAGCTCCAAGAAAGGTGGCGTATGAGGCGTTTATTCGGCTGCTAAGTCATGGGCTACGGAAGCAACAATAAGATCCAAGAAGGGGGTATATAGGAACCAAACCTGATGTACTCTCCATACATGATACAATATCTCGTTGATCGATCATCTGATCCAGTGACAGAGAATTTGATATTACATATAGAAGCTCGATGAATAAACATTATTGAGGAAAAGCACATATATTTTCAATTACTCGGCTAGAAAGGCACAAAAGTTTCGAAGGATGTGAATTTGCAATTCTTTTCTATTCTGTACCGTTACAGAAACCCAATGTCTGAACAATGGGACACATACGCTTTGAACAATCCATTCTACACACAAGTACAACATTGTGCGGCGAATCATGCAAGTGCCCACAATGGGCAACCTCATGTTCCTTCCACATTGGCTCGAGTACAACGATGTCAGAACTTGAAATGTTACCTTGGAATCTTCGTGAATATCGACCTTCCTATTTGTGCACATTCAACTTCTCCTCCACCTGTGACTCAACTAAGGAGATAGGAATCTTTAACCAAATACAGCTTTTTGGCGACAATATCCTAGTCATTGAAAGACTTATTGTGAGCATAAAAGACTACTTGGACAAGTACGACTTTGTCTGTGTGGACCGAAAAGGATGGCGAAGACGTCCAAACAGAAATATTACAGGAATATCGCATTTTTGCGCGAAACATGACTCCCACCCAATAGCGCGCCTATTCTGTACGTACAACAGCCCCCTCGCTCTTTTAGTCATCGATGAATCAAAAGCCGCAACGATGGGATCGATACCAATCAAGGCATGGGGATCAGTAATGAAACCTTACTACAATTCCCAATTCAGATAGATATCCAATAATTTCCCTCACAAAGGAAACATATGAGGAAATGAACAAACACGCTGTGAAGGGCTCATGGCTGCAAAACTCCTCTTCAGCAGGACTACTAGATGGAACGCTTCTTTTATCACTAGAATGCATTCAAGGCGGACTCTCTATATCAAGTCAAATCACATTTGACGTTATCGAAGCATGTATCAGTCAGTACTGCGCATTTGCACAGAATGTCAGCAGCCAGCCTTTCATCTTTCTGAACTCGATCATCATGTATGACCACAGCGCTTCAATCAAAGCGTGGGCAAATGGAAAACTTATCCAAGAAACGCGACTTTCTTGCAAAGTACACCCAATATGTGAGACACTACATTGTATCTTTTGCTGGGAAAGAATATACAATACACAGTGTTGGACAATGCTGCAAGACATATCCCTCATATGTTTCGTCATCATCATCTTCTTTTCTCTGCCATGGCTCTGCTTCTTTAGCAAAATCCTCCGCATTTTCATTCGGCTGTTTTGTGTAGCCACTTCGACATTGAATCCAATCAACAAGTTGAGAAATTCCTTGAGAAGACGACAACCACAAAACCCAAGGAAGTACATCAATCGCCGAAGACGAGCTCGCAGATTCAGTAGATTCTTCAACTTTTGCGTTATCTCTCTTATAGCACTTCTTCAACATACCGAAGAATGTTCACACGTCATTTCGATCAACACCCACGAAGAATTATGCTTTATCACTGATCATGCACATATGACGAAGCAACAATAATTACACTCCAATCTCTCGCGCAAGAAACTTGTCTCGCCTTCAGAGATTGCAGCAACAAAATCGTCGCATTAATTTCTCTGAAAGTGGACAACATCCAGTTCCGATGCCAGAATGTCGAATTCTTCACAAGAGACCACAAAATAGCGTCGGAATCCATTCACCGGTGCTACCTTGCCGGTAGCTGTGTGGAAAATGCGTATGAAAACAGTTTACCCGACGACAAATTGAAAGAATTCTCATATACAGCAAATGACAGCCCTGGGTATACCTTTTGTTCGCAAAGTTGTGGATGCATCACATGTGAAGGTTGCTTTTTCTGCCAGCCAGGCTGCTTTTTTCATCGTCTTTACGCAGTGCTGACTAGCTCTACTATATACACCTTCTTCAACTGTCCAAGCTGGGAAACAGTTGTTCTGCTCCAAGAAAGAGGTGGCGTATGAGGCGTTCATTCGGCTGCTTAGTCATGGGCTACGGAAGCAACAATAAGATCCAAGAAGGGGGTTATATAGGAACCAAACTTGATGTACTCTCCATACATGACACAATATCTCGTTGATCGATCATCTGATTCAGTGACAGAGAATTTGATTCTACATATAGAAGCTCGATGAATAAGCATTATTGAGGAAAAGCACATATATTTTCAATGACTCGGCTAGAAAGGCACAAAAGTTTCGAAAGATGTGGACTTGCAATTCTTTGCTATTCTGTAGCGTTACAGAAACAGGCAGGTTGTGGGCTTTGGCGATATGCTGGACTACAGCACCTTTTCGCAGTGTATGGGAACCTTAGGGGCCGCGTATACGAGTCTGATTGCTACCTGCACGTGGTGGCCCTGCTTTAACTAAACGCAATCAGGCGTTCGAGTGTACGCATTGGGAACGTACGAGCTATATAACCTGCACTGTTATATGGCGAAAGCTTCCCATACATTGCAAAAAGGTGCTGTCGTCCAGCACACCGCCAAAGCCCAAAACCTGAAAGGTCAACTGCCTGAAAGGAGCATGGAATCTTTGGCAACAACCATTCGTTTCGTGACGCTGAACTGCCGAACATTATCGAGTGAACTTCAACAAGCCGCTCTATCCAGACTTCTGCGATATCTCTGTGTGCCTTTTGCTGCACTGCAGGAAACACGCATGAGAGATCGGCCCGTCATCAGCATCGAAAATTACACCATATACTGCTGGCGATGAGAACAAAGTAGGTGGCTGTGCGATAGCTGTGAGGAACGATTACAAGAACCTGGTGGAGGAATTTGGCTCAACGTCGTCTAGATGCGCCTTTTTACGACTGCGGGACCGCGGAGGACGTAAACTCTGGATCGTAAGTGCTCACGCACCTACAGAAACCGCTGAGGACAACAGTAAGGACGCCTTCTATGATGAACTCAATGCGTTGATGTCTAAAATACCAGGCCAGCAGGTGGTCATTGTCGGAATCGACGCAAATGTGAAGATGGGACTCGAACAGCAATCCGATGTGCTAGGAAAATGGTACTATGCAGCGGAGCGCACGTCGGACAACGGTGACCGTCTGGTCGACTTGTGCGAACAGACGGGCCTCATCATCGCTTCCACGTTTAAGAGGAATCATCGACGCCATCAGCTCACGTGGCAGGGGTCAACCCTTTCAACGCCTGAAGAGCAGCGCAAGCGGAAGATGAGGACTTATAAACTTCAGCTCGACTACGTTTTGGCGAGGAACATTCCTCAGTCAGATATCCGGAAATCTAGAGCTGTTTGGGACGTCGCGTTCGACTCTGACCACCGTCCAGTTCTTCTCAGCTTCAAGATACGGTACCGCAAGAGAAACCGAAGGGTTCCTCTTCAACCAAAAATTGACGCAGCAGGTCTGAAAGACGATGAATGAAGAACAAAATTCCGCCAACGTGTGTCTATTCATGCTGGAGTACGGACCAGGAAGAAGCTTAGCGATGCAGATTCCTTCGCAGAGTGCATCCAGGACGCTGCAAGGGAAACTCTCCCGTTTCTATTGCCGCGAAAGAAGTTTGCCTTTGCATCTGCGGAAACAAAATCCACATACAATTCTGTATGTGTCGCGCGCAGCGCTGGTGACTTCAATCAGGAAAAGCGTCTTAGAAGGAAGCTGCGTCGTCAACTGCAACAAAACCGCGATAATGAGTGGACGTCAAGAGCGATGGAGTTTGAGAAGGCGTGGGAGGACAGGAACCGGCGGAAAGCCTATGCTCTACTAAAACAGTATAGCGGCAAAATGAAAAGATGTTCCCCTGTCCTCAACACTGCCAATGGGGTAGCTGTCGGTGAAGCAACCCTTCCAATTTGGAAGGAATACTTCAATACCTTGCTGAACCTGCTAGCACCGTCAGTCCCTGAACTCGAACACGTTCATAGACCGACATACGCGGTTAACGAGGACCCACCGACCGTGTCGGAGGTCCTGGTCTGTATTCAAAAAATGAAGAATGGAAAATCTGGCGGAGACGACGGTATTAGCGTAGAAATGCTAAAATATCTTCCTCCGTCTGGGATTCTTGAGATGACAAAGATCATCCGTTCAATATGGATAGACGAAAGGATACCTGATTCGTGGAGACACGCTATCATAATTCCCCTCCACAAGAAGTTATCCGTCACGGACCCCAGGAATTATCGAGGAATCTCTTTGCTGCGTGTTATGTACAAGGTATTGGAGCGCATTATCCCGGACCGACTCATTAAACATCGCGAAAAAACAACGCGCGACGGGCAAGCTGGCTTTCGTCCCGGCCGATCTACGACTGACCAGGTGTTCATCATCAGGAGAGTGATCGAAATCTGGCGGCGGTATTCGAAGCCAATGCAACTAGCGTTTCTGGACTTTGAAGCCGCGTTCGATTCTCCTCACCGAGGCCGTCTTCTCAACGCGCTGAGCGCCGCTGGAGTACCAGGAAAGTTCGTTCGCTTGCTTGATGACATGAATCAACGAACAACTGCTGCAGTTCGAACACCAGCCGGATGTACAATACCGTTTGAAGTGGTAACTGGAGTAAGACAAGGGGCAGTGGCAGGACCTTTCCTGTTCAGTTTCGCAATCGACGACATTTTGCGAAGAACAGTCGACCAGTGTCCTGCCGACATTGTCTTAACACCATTTGGGTGCCCCTTGACTGACCTCGAGTACGCCGACGATGTTGTTATATTCGCGAAAAGCAGTACGACATTTCAACATGTTGTCAACCTTGTATCGAAGCTGGCTGCAGCTTACGGACTACTCCTACACCCTGATAAATGCAAGTAGATGTGGATCTCTTCGAGACCACGAACGGGAATCAGGGTGGACGGACAACCGATAGAACTCGTCGATGAGTTCTATTACCTAGGCTGTACGCTGAAGAACAATGGCAGCTACGAGAGAGATGTTCAGCAAAGATGCGCTAAGGCCACTTCTGCATTTAACTCCTTAACGAAATGCCTGTGGTCGACCCCCATCACCAACGAAGTCAAGCTGCGGGTCTACCTATCCGCAATTCGCCCCATCATGATGTACGGATCGGAGACTTGGGCAGCACCATCAACGGTTATGGAGAGGCTTGACTGCACGGAACGAAAGCTGCTTAGGTGGCTACTTGGCTACTTATGGCCTAGGGTATGTCACAATGAAGATCTTTACTCTGAAATTGATGTGGTATACCGGCGGATGACACGTGGAAGACATCAACATCTTGCACCGCCATCGAAAGTGGTTAAAGTAAATCGTCTTCGCTTCTTTGGTCATATATTAAGGAGACCGGCAGATCGCCTTGTTCAACGAGTTCTGAAGAGTTCGTCGGGTTCGGGCTGGAAGAAGCCACCTGGCCGAAAAATGAAGTTCTGGACTGAGGTGGTGAAAGAGGACCTGAGGACACTCGGCGTGGGTAGGCAGTTCAGGCGAGACGTAAGGTTTCGCAGAATATGGAACAGCGACGAATGGATTGATTCTGTGCAAGCTCTCGCAGAAGATCGAGAAGGTTGGGCAGAGCTGTGTTCAAGGACGGCACACCTCGGCGAAGATGCGGGTAATCGCGTCAGGCGATGACATCAGCCCGCCGATTAAGTCAAGTAAGTCAAGTCATGGGAACCTTTCGCCACATAACACTGCAGGTTATATGGCTCGTACGTTCCCAATGCATACACTCGAACGCCTGATTGCGTTTAATGGAGCAGAGCCACCACGAGCAGGTCGCAATCAGACTTGTATAAACGGCTCCATACAACGCATATGTGCTGCTTTCTGGCAGTGCACTCACTTTTAAATGCAGAAAGAACACATCACTTTTTTCAGACTTTAGTGGCACGGTGCGTCATCCTTCGCAAGTAACTTCAGTTACAATGAGATAGAAAAAAGAATTATGATTGGCATCAGATTTGCAGAGTCGCAGGATTACGGTATTAACGTCAACTGTCATGCTATATGCTTCTAAAATGTGTGTTAATGTTTTGCATCCAATGAAGTACAACAGGCGGTGCAGTGAGTCCTGCAACGATTTCGAGTGTTTTGCATCTGTTTGCATCATTTGCGAGGCTACTGGCAGTAGCAGGATAGTTAGTAGAGAGTGCTCCTTTCCAAAGATACAGAACAATTAATTTTGTTGCAGTATATTTCAAGGCAAGGATGAGTTGGCGTTCAGGTCTAAATCCCCATGCACCTCTACGGTAGTTCTATATTCACTGCCACAGGTAAAACTCATCACGTCGCTACAAAAAAGTGCGGAAGGCATGATGCAGCTCATTTCGTTTCACCTTTACGTCTTGAAAACACAAGAACAAAAAATTATTCATTCGCTTTTTCTGTACGTCTCTCTATCCGGATATCTTTGCTCCTGGTGGAGTGGCCCCAAAAATTGGAGATGGCCTGCAATGTGAAATTCTTAGTTAACAAGTTATCTTCTTTTCCTCAGATATGGTGGAAACTCAGAACATTAAAATGCTAATTAGAGTAAAATTGTGAGCTGTTCGAAGGTCCTTAGTTAACCCGACTTTTTTTACAATGAAAAAATTAGGAAATTCTCGTACTTTCCACTGACGGCGACGAGCACAAACAGCAGCAAAAATGACACAACGTTGTAGAACTTCATCTAAAACTAACAGGTAACCTTGAATTAGTTTTCTTTTATCTTCACCTCGGACAAAATAAACGTGGAAAAAGAATAGTTATCTGAGGACACCACCTTCTATTCTATTTTACCAGTACAGAAATATGCGAGGTACAACTCATAATTTCTAAAGCATCGCCAACAATCGTTAACCGCTATGATCACAAGTCTTCGGCTGAGAGGTTTCAGCTCCCGGAGAGATTGCGATAGTCAAAGATGATCCTTTTTGTACAAACAGATCATTAATATTTTCTATTTTTTCCCAGCGATAAAAGGATCCACTGTTGGAGTGCGAAGTAAGCAAAAATCGTTTTAATCAGTGTGGTGTGATTTGCAAAGTAACGCGGACAAGGCACAGCATCGAAAGAGATCGAAAAACTTAAAGTTTTACGGGTTTCACAGTAGTCTGTGAATTATAGAATTTCCCACCTGGTACAACTAGGAGAAACGAATGCACTGTTATCTAATGCTAGTCGCTGTTTTATACTCGCCTCTACTATGCTAAAAGGACCACTAATGCATATTCAATGAAGCTTTTATCGTGCTAAGCGCTTCTAAAGTGTGTGTTAGCGTTTCGAATCTAATGAAATACAACAGATGGTACAACGATTCTACCGCTTGTGACGATTTTGAGCGCTGTGCATTTCTAGTTTTTCACAGAAAGGATCATCTGTGACAACTGTTTTCTCTGCGAGTAGCTGAAATCTCTCTACGCCGGAAACTTGTTACCTCGCGTTCTCAACAGTTGTCAGTAAATTAAGAGTTGTACCTCATACATTATATGTAAGTACAATGTGGCGCAATATTTTTAAAGAGCCCCTTATTTTTATTGTTTATATTCATCTTCTCCGAAATAAAGATGAAGGGAAGCAAAAACTGAGACCTCGAAAGTGTTAATTTGAATGTGCTACTTTCAGATGATGTTCCATAACGATGTGTCTTTACTGCTGCTGTCTGTGCTCTTCGGATGCGTTCAAAGAGGGTCCCAACGGATTTTCTAGCGCGCCCCAATCACGCCTAGGCAGGCAGTTAGCGATGGCGTGTATCTCAAAGAGATTCATCTTTGCTGCTACCTAAATAGCTGACTATGTTTACCTACCACTAATCATACGTCGCATCAGCCCCTAAAATATAGTCCACGAGCTGCTAAACTGTTTTGAAGGATCAGATACGTCCACTGGAATCACGATATTGATATGGTACTGAAACCTCAGGGAACCCGTACAGTTCGGATCGTAGATTACGGAACCCAGTATGCCTCCGCTCCACTTCCCCTAATTCGATGTATCCTCCATAAGTGTCTGTAGCAGTGTTCCTTCTTCTTGGGAGAGTTGCAATTTCCGGGACTGGAAGGGAGGAAGGGGAAGGGAAGCAGAGACTCAAAGAAGAGCTTAACAGCGAATCTGAGGTCAGTCGAAGACTTGAAGGTGTTCCTTCACAACGGGCTGTTACACGAGATGAGGTCTGGGAATTTGGGTGGATGGGAAATCATTACCAAATCCACTTTGGGATGCAATGTCAGTTCCATGTACGATCATACAAACCCCCGGCTTAATCATTACATTCACGTTTAATCAGCAGTGGACGGGGATAAAAGAATTTGTTAAATAATTTTAATGTAGTGAATGATAGTTATGCTGAAATTTCTGAAATGACAGACTACCCAGGACTACGGTATTAATTTCAACTAGTTCTGGACACATACTACAACTCATTTCGGCTTTAGTTCATATCTTCAAACACACAATCAGAAGAGAGTTAAATATTTCCTTTCATTTTGTTGTTGTTAAATTTTGAAGTCAACAAAATTGCGTTTCTCTAGCAGAAAATAGGTACGCAGACTAGGACTGCCACCTGTAATGTTGTGTGAGATTTCAGGATGTAGTCATTGACAGGTGTTCTCACTGATGCCTGCGAATATCTTTCTGAAGCGTTCAGTGTAAAAGAAACAGTAAACGTACTACGATCAAGGAAATTTTCTCCATAACATAACAAAACCTAAGACAATCATCGAGACACTAACACCTTGCGAATAGGGTCGGGTCAAGAAGAACGGACTTTTCTTCGTTCAGATGAGGAGATTTTTTATGAAACATTTACCTGCTGTCGTTCAGTTAAAGGCATCACCCCACGAATCTGAGGTGGGGATTTCAGGTGGAGTATTCGTATACAGGATGGGAGACTACGAAGAGGGGAGTGATTCCGTCCATTTCTTCCTAATTGCCGTAAAAAACGGCCCGGAAGATACGGCTTCATTCGTTTTGGCGCACCATTTTGTACGAGAGGTTCGATTGGAGTGCGCCAGTCTTGTGTGGCGCCGCATCTTCCGGGCCGTTTTTTACGGCAATTAGCAAGAAATGGACGGGATCACCTCCCTCTCCGTAGTCTCCCATCCCGTATACGAATACTCCACCTGAAATCTGCACCACCTCAGATTCGTGGGGTGATGCCTTTAAAGAGACGGTGGTTGTGGGAATATGTCTATCTTTATCGTGAAAGGATGTGTATTACAGGTATTAGTGAAAGTAAAACATATGTAGAGGGTGCCCAGAGATTTTGACCTAACCTTCAGCTCCATGGTTGCTTTGAAAATTAGAAAAATCTTGGGAAATAGGGTAAAGAATACCCTCCTCCTTTTTACAGTGTTTATCTTTATAGTGAGGTAATGATTTCTACTTCTAGCAACAAACATAGAAACAACTGTAGAGTTGCATGGGTGTCTGACCCCAACGCCAACTCATCCTTGGTTGAAATATACTCTAACAAAGTTGATGTATCTTCCGAAAAAAAGAGTGCTCTTTGTTTCTCTGCTAATGCCTTTATTCTCGCAAATGGTTCAAACAGACACAAACAGAACTCAAAATCGTCAGTGTGGGATCGTTGCACCGTCTGTTGTATTTCATTAGATTCAAAACGTTGACACACACACTTCAGAAGCGTTTAGCACGATAAAAGCTTCATTGAATATGCATTAGTGGTCCTTTTAGCATAGTAGAGGCGAGTATAAAACAGCGACTAGCATTAGATAACTGTGCATTCGTTTCTCCTAGTTGTACCAGGTGGGAAATTCTATAATTCACAGACTACTGTGATACCCGTAAAACTTTAAGTTTTTCGATCTCTTTCGATGCTGTGCCTTGTCCGCGTTACTTTGCAAATCACACCACACTGATTAAAACGATTTTTGCTTACTTCGCACTCCAACAGTGGATCCTTTTATCGCTGGGAAAAAATAGAAAATATTAATGATTCGTTCATACAAAAAGGATCATCTGTGACTATCGCAATCTCTCCGGGAGCTGAAACCTCTCAGCACCGAGGACTTGTGATCTTGGCCGTTAGCAGTTGTTGCCGATGCTTTAGAAATTATGAGTTGTACCTCGCATATTTCTGTACTGGTAAAATAGAATAGAAGGTGGTGTCCTCAGATAACTATTCTTTTTCCACGTTTATTTTGTCCGAGGTGAAGATAAAAGAAAACTAATTCAAGGTTACCTGTTAGTTTTAGATGAAGTTCTACAACGTTGTGTCATTTTTGCTGCTGTTTGTGCTCGTCGCCGTCAGTGGAAAGTACGAGAATTTCCTAATTTTTTCATTGTAAAAAAAGTCGGGTTAACTAAGGACCTTCGAACAGCTCACAATTTTACTCTAATTAGCATTTTAATGTTCTGAGTTTCCACCATATCTGAGGAAAAGAAGATAACTTGTTAACTAAGAATTTCACATTGCAGGCCATCTCCAATTTTTGGGGCCACTCCACCAGGAGCAAAGATATCCGGATAGAGAGACGTACAGAAAAAGCGAATGAATAATTTTTTGTTCTTGTGTTTTCAAGACATAAAGTCAAAACGAAATGAGCTGCATCACGCCTTCCGCACTTTTTTGTAGCGACGTGATGAGTTTTACCTGTGGCAGTGAATATAGAACTACCGTAGAGGTGCATGGGGATTTAGAACTGAACGCCAACTCATCCTTGCCTTGAAATATACTGCAGCAGAATCAGTTGTTCCGTATCTTTGGAAAGGAGCACTCTCTACTAACTATCCTGCTACTGCCCGTAGCCTCGCAAATGATGCCAACAGATGCAAAACACTCGAAATCGTTGCAGGACTCACTGCACCGCCTGTTGTACTTGAATAGATGCGGAACATTAATACACGTTTTAGAAACATACAGGATGACAGTTGACGTCAATGCCGTAACCCTGCAACTCTGCAAATCCGATGCCGATAAGGATTCTCTTCTCCGTCTCACTGTAACTGAAGTTACTTGCGATGAGTGTTCGGATGACGCAGCGTGCCACTAAAGTCTGACAAAAGTAAGCAAGATCCTTTACTAATTCGTGGACGTTCACTTTAAGAGTAAAATGACAAAAAAAAACTGTACAGAACCAAAACCAACCAACAAAACCTCTCTTCGAGTTTCTATCGAACAGGGATGGGTTTGAGAAGACATCTGGAATTTTGAAGGCATTGGACCTTCAAGACAAGTAGCATGAAAACCATCCAATTAATTGACCATCTACCATTATAACAAAAAGTGTTCCTCCGCACAGACATGTATTTTCCAATCGTTTTTCGGAAATTCTACACCTCGAAACTATTCATCTGTGAAAACAATGTGGGCTCAGGCAGCAGGACTGTCTGGTGTAGCTAGGTGCGCCGCCCATCAACTTATTGGAAGAAACTTTGAATACATGAGTGGCATAAGTATTCTGCACTTCATTGATAATCCTTCCTCTATCTTCTTGCACAACGGATCAAACGTACATGATCATACATATGCCATCGCGTCTTTGGCGTATTAGTGCACATGTCGTGGACTCCCTCCACAACGGTTTACCGCCTCGAGACGGCGTGGAGGTGACTCTGGGCGTCGAACTGCGATGCACAGTCGAGGTTCGTCTTTCGGCAGGGTCTCCCAAGCTGAGAAGGAGTTCGACAAATCCGATTCTTGGAATCGGACGCCTAACTAAGATTAAACCACTGCTAAGATTCGCCACCGTCTTGGCAAAATGTCGCAAGGTGGCGCCCTGATACATATAGGTTGGGTGACAACCTGTGGTGAAAGCTAAGCTCGCTGTGGCAAGGCTACTTAGTTTGGGAAAAAAATTTTTTGCCCCTCTAGCATATGCACTGCTTTAGTACCCTGCACATTGGGCCCTGGAGTCTCAGACGTCGGACGGTATGGCGACCGTTGAGAGGCGATCAAATCTCAGCTTGCTCAGGACGCCATTGATTCTGGACCAAGGCGGCACACGCAGGACTCGCCATGGAGACTGTCTCAGACTGTGTACTTCGAGAACGCGAGAACAGTGTCCACAGACGCTGACCTGTATGTCCTTCTCGGAGCTGCAGAGCGTATCAAATTTCATGTAATTGCTCTGCAGGAGACTAAGTGCAGAAGGAGCGACGTACGACAGATGAATGACGATACGATACACTCGTCATCCGTGGAGAGAAAGTTCCGTCGCGAAATGTAGGCGGCGTTGGTTTTGTTATGCACCCATCTGTCGTCCATGTTATCGATTCTCACGAGATCCTGTCTCCTCGTCTGGCCATTCTTCGTCTCCGCCCTCTGCGCCAAAAACCCGTCAGTATCATCAACTGCTACTCACCAACATCAGCAGCTGATGAATGCGAATTGGATGCGTTTTACGAAAAGTATGGAGGAAGTGGTTCGCAACGAGAAGTCCTTCTACAAGTTCGTTGTCTGAGACTTCAACGCAAAACTAGGAAGGGCTACAGAAGAGGAAAACAGGATAAGAAGATTTGGACTAAGGGACCGGAATGAAAACGGCAATCGTCTCTCCAGGCTGTTGTCAGCCGCTCGTCTCTTTCATGAGAACTCTCTTTTCATTAAGAAAGATCATCGTTGGTGGACATGGGAATCGTCCAATGGCGCGACTCGTGCGGAGATCGACCGAGAAAACCTTCGGAACTACCGTCTGACATGCTTGTTGAGCGTGTTATACAAAGTATTCACCAAGATCACCCTCACGCGTATGTCTAGGACGCTGGATGAAGCCCAGCCTCAAGAACAAGCTGGATTCCGCCAGAGGTTCAGCTGCTTGGACCACATCCAGACCGTGTCGAGGGTCATAGAGGTTTGCCAGGAATACCGCCTGCCCCTTGTTCTAACCTTCGTCGACTATGAGAAAGCCTTCGACAGCGTAGAAACGAATGCAATACTGTCAGCGCTGGTCGATCAAGGTGTGTACACTTCGTATGCGAGGACATTAGCCAATTACTACGATCGATGCACCACTAGGATACAGCGCATCCACCGCCCTTTCACCATACCCATGGGAAAGGAGGTACGACAAGGCGATACTATATCGCCGAAGCTATTCACGACTGCATTGCAATGGATAATGGAATCACTTTCCT
The DNA here is from genome assembly GCF_031761385.1 of Necator americanus. Classification (NCBI taxonomy): domain Eukaryota; kingdom Metazoa; phylum Nematoda; class Chromadorea; order Rhabditida; family Ancylostomatidae; genus Necator; species Necator americanus. The sequence goes on from NC_087375.1 coordinate 28,159,323, forward strand.
GGGAGGAAAGGGACATACGTGTTGATAGAAGATTTCTCTCGAACCTTCGTTTCGCGGACGACATCGTTCTCTTTTCGAGCAGTACCAATGAAGCAGAAACGGTGCTTCACGAATTGGACGAAGCAGAGAAGAGAATAGGACTGCGAATAAAGAAAAAGAAGACACAGTTCATGAAGAACGCCTACTGCGAGGATGGAGGAGTACAACTTGAAGGCTCCCAAATCGTGGAAACTTCGTCATACGTATACCTCGGACGTTCTATGAACATGGAAAACGACTTGAAGGAAGAACTGAATAGAAGAATGAGAGCAGCATGGGCAGCATTCGCAGCCAGGGATGCTACGGACCAACTGACGGACCAAGACCTTCGTGCCCATCTGTTCGACTCGACAGTTCTTCCAGCGCTCTGTTACGCAGCGCAGAGGTGGGCAGTCACCGTCGCTACGTCTAGGAAGCTACTTACTACTACTATGGAATGTGTATCGAAAGCAAAACAGAGATGGGCCGGTCACATCATGAGAATAATCGACGATCACCTTGATCACCTTGATCACCTTGACTCCCGTTGATCTTCGAACTGGTCGAGCGGGCGCCAGTAATTCTTCCATTTGTCCCGATCGCGTGCCAGAGTAGCCCAGTGGTTCCTCCTTTCGCGTGGGACACGAAGAGCATCATATTTTTCTTTCAAGGACTTCGTGAAGAAATCTGACCATCGGGTCGGCGGTCTTCCTGTAGTGCGCTTAATATCGCGGGGAACCCAGTCGCTCACGGCTCTGGTCCAACGGTTGTCATCAAAGCGCATCACGTGTCCGGCCCACCTTATTTTACTTTCCTTGGCAAACGCGGCGGCGTCTCTAATCTTCGATCGCTGACGTAGGAGGGAACTTCGAATCCCGTCCCTCACTTGCGTGAAACGGGATACTCCTAGCATCACTCTCTCAATTGCGCGTTCAATGACGCTCACCGCGTTTTCTTCCTGCTTGCGAAATGCCCAGGTTTCCGAAGCATAGGTCAAAGCAGGAAGTACGGTGGTGTTGAAGAGGTGAGCACGGAGCCGGGTGTTCCTGGTCTTCTTCACTACATCCTCGATGCTCTTGTACGCTCCCCAAGCCGCTCGTCTCCTCCTGCCCAGCTCGGGGGTCAGGTCGTTCATCATGTTCAGTTCCCGACCCAGATAAACGTAGCTGGTGCATTCGGATATGTTCGTTCCGTTGAGCGTGAATGGGGCATCCGAGACCCATCCGTTCCGCATGAACATCGTCTTTTGTAGGTTCAGCTGAAGACCGATGCATCCACATGTTTCGTCGAATTCGGTCAGCATTCGTTCCGCTTGGCTGATGCTAGGTGTTACCAGTACGATGTCATCAGCAAAGCGCAAATGGTGTAGCTGCCGACCATCAACCTTCACTCCCATGTCGTCCCATTCCAATTTTCGCATTGCGTTCTCGAGGGTGGCTGTGAATATTTTGGGTGAAATTGTATCACCCTGTCGGACCCCCCTCTTCACGTCAATGATGATGTTCTTGTAGAATGGCGAAATTCCGGTCGTGAAGTTACTGTACAACTCTCGAAGTACCTTTATATACTGAGTAGGGACGCCTTGGTTGTCCAAGGCTTCCACGACCGCTTCCGTCTCAACCGAGTCGAAAGCCTTCTTTAAATCGATGAAGGTGAGACAGAGCATCATCTTGTACTCTCGTGATACCTCGATGAGTTTCGAAACAGTGTGAATGTGGTCAATCGTGCTGAATCCTTTTCGAAACCCTGCTTGCTCGCATGGCTGTCCTTCATCCAAGACTTTTTCAATCCTATTAAGGATTACTCTTGTAAAGAGCTTGTAGATGACGGACAGTAGGCAGATTGGGCGATAGTTGCCGATGTCATGTGGATCTCCCTTTTTATACAACAACACGGTCTTGCTGGTCTTCCACTGTTTAGGAACCTTGCATTCCGACAGATAACGTGTAAAGAGCCTCGCCAGGGTGTTGATGAGTACTGGCGGAAGGCTCTTCAGGTGTTCTGGTCTTATTCTGTCGGGACCGGGTGCCGTACGATTTCTTACCGACATGATAGCATGTCGTATTTCGGACGGGAGAACCTCTGGAATGACTTGTCCATCTTCCCTCAGATGGTGAGGAGGCAAGTGGACATGGCTGTCGAAGAGAGATCAGAGTAGAAGTCGTAGATGATTTTCTCCATCCCCCTTCTCGATGCAATGGCTGTTCCCTTTGGGTTCCGGAGAGCAGTCATCCTCGTCTTGCGACTGGCGAAGTCTCGGCGGGCATAGCGGATGCTTTTCCCCGCCTCTGCAGCTTCAGCCAGCACTTCTGCTCTTCTCTCTTTAAGGTCTTCCTTTATCGCCTCTCGGCAAAGCCTTGCGAGCTCGGACGTGAGTTCTTGGTTCCCTGCGGCTCGTGCTGCTCCACGCTGGCGTATTAGCTCAAGAGTTTCAAGAGACAGGCGCCTCCTGGTGGTTTTAAAACTCTCAGCCTTCTTCGCGCAGTCGTGAAGGTGTTCGACAAGCCGGTCATATTCCTCGTCGATGTTGTCCATTGCAGAATCTTCCCAAAAGCCGGCTAGCGTAGCGAAGAGATCCCAGTTGATGGTAGTCCTGGGATTTCTCTCTCTGAACTTGGCGGCTTTCTCTGCTCTCCTTGTGAAGGAAAATCTTCCTCGGAGGAGGCGATGGTCCGATCCCGTATAGAACTTTGGTACAACACCGACGTCCGTCAGGCAGAACCTTTTATTGACGATGATGTGGTCTATTTCATTACGGTACCCTCCACCGGGTGACTCCCACGTCCAGCGTAAAGAAGAGGGCTTCTGAAATTGCGAGTTCCCATGGATGGTCTTAGTCGTCATGATGAACTCGGAGAGCCTCTCTCCCTGGTCATTCCATTGTAGGCCGTGGGTCCCGATGTGAAGTTCCTCCGGCGTTCTTCTTGGGCCAACCTTAGCGTTGAAATCGCCAACTATGACCTTGTAGAAGGCATGATCTTCTTGGTAGAACTTCTCCAGGTCCATATAGAAAGCTTCGACTTCTTCTTCTTCGTAGCTTGATGTTGGAGCGTAAACGACGAAGATAGTCAAAGCTGGTATTGGGCCACATCTTCTCATCCGCAGACGTCCGATTCGGGTCGTAAGTTGTTCAAAAGAGTCGATGTTCTTTGCCATACTCGTGTTGACGAGGACGCCAACTCCACCAACACCTCTACTGTCGCATGTTCCTAAGAACAGTTCTTCTCCAGTTTCATATACGGCGTTGAGAGGGTGACGTCGTCTCGTCTCGGTCAGTCCGATGACGTCGTACTTGATCTTCTTGGCTTGCATCATCAGATCTTCGATGGCCGCTTCCGATGCAAGCGTACGTGCGTTGTAAGTACAGATCGCCATCCTAGTCCTTTTCCGTTTTGGTAGCCTACATGACTCCTGCAACCCCGTCCTACCTGGCGCTACCGTACCAGGCTTTCCTCCAGAATCAGGAGACTCTTTTCTATTACTGTGTTTTGCTTAAAAATTTTAAAACCCATGGGCAGGTTGCAAGCCTCTAGTCCCATGAGTTTCTGGGAGAACTTTCGTTCTCCCGGTGTGGACATGTGGAGCTTATTTGTTGGAGGCGACTCCAAACCGCCTCCCTTGCACCTCCCAGTCACTTGATTGCAGGCTTTTGGCCGGACCGACGTGCGGGATACAAGGATGTCATGAGTCAGTCCTGGCTCAGCAGAAACAGGGAGTCCATCCCCTGAATCCACCTGCGTCTCTGGGCAAGCGCAAGGTCGCTTTTGGTCCGCGATTAGCCCCCTATCCGCCACCCGGGGACGCGCCACGTAGCCTCGCGACTAACCGGCTGTGATCCCTCTAGTGAGGGAGATCCGTGGAATCGACGATACATGGACTAAAAGAGCGCTAGAGTGGATCCCAAGAGACGCTAAACGCCCTCGAGGGAGACCGCAAACGAGATGGGTTGTGTTCGCTACACGGATGGACCAGCTGTGAGCTCAGCTGGATACCGCTCAAGGACCCCGTCAACGTCACTCACGAAACTTGAGAGCATCATGGATGACAATGGCGAGGGAACGAAACGACTGGAAGAGATGCTGGGGTCCGCACGTCCAGTAAAGACGGGCCATCTAAGTATCATTTCTTCGCGCTATGATCTTTCTTGAGACGGCATGCACCTATATGAAAGGTAGCGGATTCGGAAGTTTTATATAGGGCATAAAACTATGTATGTCTAAGAGCGTAGCTTGAAACAGTACATCTCTGGATGTAGTGGGATCAAAATGGCAAGATTTTCGGTACATTTGCGTATGCGGCTGCACTCGTAGCGACAGGGTGGGGCATAGTGGTTAGAAGGTGGGATCATCACGAACTACAAGAATGAATGATGTTAGCAAAGGTCCCATCGCGACCCCAATTGCTACGCCGTTTCGTTTCGTTCTGAACCGACTATAAATCTGAAAGACAAGAAATTGCGTTGGATAAGAATTAAAAGAAGTCATTATATAGCTTTGTTAAGATGATTACAGCTATAGGGCCGCCCTGAATGTTTTTACTTCTACTGTAAACGTTTCTACTGATTGATACGGGTACAGTGTGAATATTGGTTGTTTTTCGTATCATCGAGTCATACGCAACAATTATTTCTTACTGATCATTGGAACTGTTGGCTATCACTGCTGAAATATTCGCTATCGTCGTTGTGCAGATGTTCGATATGACTAATGACAAAGATGTTGACATAAAAAACGTCATGTATACAAACGCCTCGCATTCTTTACAGCTTATTGCTTTACATTTGATAGCCTGTCATGACATTGGTATCCGTATCCGTACAATCAGCGTATCTCATTCAATTCATTTGGTTGTTGAAGTTAATTATTGCAGTTATGCGCTTGTTTAGTCTTAGCTATAATGCAATTCAATTTCTTCAGGTTGAAGATTTCAATCCTTGTCTTATTTATTGTGGAAGATTTCATACTCTTTCTATGTCTTTACATAACATACAAAACATTAGGTTCTTTCCTAATGGTGTACGGTAACAGTTCAGTGAGTCGACTTCCTCAGACGTATCAAGTAGATTGGAAAAAAAGCAAAAACCAAAAAAGCATGAAATCACGCTTTTTCAGCGTTTCTAACTGTTTTTAATCCATCTTTTCAACTTTTCAAAGCATCCCAAAGACAGCATTAGGTTCTACGGTAATGTTTCGTTGTTGAATCAACTGATAATTAACACGACTCTTCTCGTGAGATTCCAAGCTGAATTTTTTTTCACCTCCTCCTCCCTAATTTCTCTTTCCACTAATCGATTAGAATTTAATGAAAAGATCCCTATTCCAAATGTTCCTTTGGCTAGAATGCCTTGGGGTTGCGTTTTGTGCGTAATAGGTGCGTAATGTACGAAGCCAACGCGCACGGCGCACTTTTCGTTTGAGTTGCTGTCGATTACGAAATTGTATGTGGAGGAGGCGGTGGGTTTAGGTGAGTCTTCTTGCGCTTCAGATTATTTCCAAGAAGATTGCTTTTCTATTGTTCACATATGCGTGGGCGGTTGCAGTGCAGTCAGTTGTTGTGTCAGCACGATCGACCGATCGATGAAAGGGCGTCCGAAACCCTGGTGCAATCACTGGCGCCTTTATTTCTCGAAGTAAATGACTAAATCAGTCGTGGCCTCAGACTTAAGCATTAGTCTTAAACGTCTATGACGTTTAAGACTAATGCTTAAGTCTATGACGTGTAAACTTGAGTTACTAAGAGAGAAAAGTAAGATAGAGCGTCCAGAAATAAGGGTGCCACTGAGTGCCCCCTACCCTCTACTAACCACATTTTCCCCCTAGTAGACTTACCCATCGTGCACTGGATTCGTAAACCTTATGAGCTGAACACAAACAACATGACATGCGAACGTTTCTGGTATTTGTTGTTAAACATAGTTTACACTAGCTACTAATCAAACTGGTGGGGCGAAAGAGCTCCTAGTAACGTTACGGTCGCGTCGTGGTAATGTGCTTCCTGTTCTTCTTACGTGCCCTCAATCCGTAAAATAAAATAAGGAACGTATGGCAAGTAGTTGAGTGGTGCATCATGCTTGCCTTACGTGTACCCAACGTCGAGGATGGTCTGAATAATAACTGGTCTAGAGCAATTTTAATAGGACACATCATGTTCGTGGAAAATAGTTCGATCATCCCCCGATCTACCTTTTCATCCGTCCGAAGTGAGTAGTAATTAGACTTGTGTGAGTGGATAAGAACACCGATTTAAGGTATCAGCTGGCGTCCGTAAGTCACCGAACTGCATATACGTTCATAAATTTTCACAATTCTGACCTGAAGAACGCTCAACATATACTTCAGTCTGATTGACTTACTCCAGAGAAAGTGGTCAACGCCAGCCATGTTCTTTATGTGATCTCATAACAAAGACGAGCCAAAGATTCAAGATGCATTCAGAAACAGATACATTCGACCAATCCTACTGAAGTGAATGGTTACTACTGCTGAACTGTCGGTTTAGTTTTTGTTAGAAATACACTCAGGTGTCGTTCACCTAGTGATCTCTTCTCCAGGTATAAGAACTTTTTCTTTGACCGTATTATGATGCTTATGTCTACCGGACTCGTGTACGCCATACGCGTTGTCACGTCCAAACAGCCCATTCCGAGGGCAGAGTGAACTGTTTCCAATGACACTAACAGTGGTTGACGGCAGCTTCGTTACTGATAAATATTAATTGTGGGGAAGAGAAGGAAGTGCTAACCTTCGAATCATTTCTTCATAGACACTGTCCACCATGAATGCTATCATCGAAGTTCATCGCTGCCATCGGTGAAAGATCTTCCTCTCGGGGAATTTACCAGCGGTAATGTTAGTGAAGGGGGAGGGGGAGAGATGAGTTCTCTTTTATTTTGTAAGATGCGTTTTTTCATTGCTACGATGGAGCTGTCGTACATAAAGCTTACGGAGAACCGTGAGTCATCCGCTAAACGGTGACTCACTCACACTCCTTCTCATTCCAGCTTTCCGGCTTCGTTGTGAAATTTCTTTTCAGCAATGTGATAATGGCTGCTTTAAATACGGATAAGGCATTTGTTGTGAAGAATGCGTCAGCGGCATCATTTGTGTTGGTCGTCAATAAAACATGCCTGATTGGCAATTTTGCTCCTTCACTTCGTGCCCCTCAAATAGGTGCAGTCATTGTAATTGAGTGGAGGTAAGTGTTATATTTCTCAGCGAACTTTATAGAAGCGCTCGTCGTACTTTTTTGGTAGCTCCGAGCGTAGAGGAAAAAAAAAGTGCAATTATTGATCCAATAATAACGACATCCAGAGTGGAAGGTACCGATTTATGAACGCTCCGTTTAGTCGAGGTTGCTCAAGTTGAAGATTTTATGCCTTATTTCACACGAAATGCACAACCTCTACCCGAACCGAAGAAATACTCCCACAAATTCTGTGATATGCACCACTCTAGGAGTTTTGGAGGCAAGAGGCCCTTATCACCAACCTTAGAGTAGATCGAACGTTTCTGCAAACTATTCATAGGTTGCATGTGACTTTTTTCTAACCATGTGCATACGTATTGTTGTGAAAAGGCGATGGGTGGTTATAAAACAAGTGACAGTCAAATCGCAGAAGATGCCCATGAATTCTTAAGGGAAGTTTGAAACACTTCTGGTCTTTTAGCATTAAGCCTCATTGCACACATCACACCTAGTCTTATCATCTGAAGCGAAGACCTTGATCTTCAGACGCGACGCGGCGCAGCTGGCTCGGCAAGGGAATAGTAGGGTTAGAGCGCTATCCGCCAATATAATACGTGCTTTTAAACACCTTTGTGATGATATTTTGGTTCATTTTCATGTTCAGTGGGAGGTTTGCGTTCCAAGTTTGTTATGTTATCTGAATTGTTATTTGCTACTGTTTGTTGTCAAAAGACGCTAAACATTGTTGAGATGCTTGATATTCTCCATTTACCATATGTTGTCTTTAGTCCTATCGATATCAAAGTTTGTGACGAGTTCAGACGTCAAACGGAAGTCTTGTTTTGATGTTACCTGCACAATTTTGCCCTCTTTTGTTTTTGCTTTTAGTTCTATGGGTTTCTGCAACTAGGTTTTACTAGCTCATGGAGAGGTGCTTTAACACTTTTCATTTTGTAGCAATATCAAGATCCTGACCCTGTATAGCTAAATATTACATTCCTTATTAAACCAGAATGTTGAACAATACTATTACATCTGTCATTCCTCGAAATACACACGTTACTCATAGCGAGGACTTTTTTCTACTTTTTTCACTACCAAACTTCACGATTTCACCACGGATTGATGTCATACTATAGTCGGGTGAAGAGCGACATGAAGCTCAGTGCAACTGCGCTCGGAGTTGGGCGGTAGAGCTAACGATTAGGAACGAGGAGGGATCCTTGTCAGTACCACTCATCGCTGCAGTTCGCTATATTCCCACTTCTATCTCCACCGCAGCTCTTCGAGCGCACCTGCTTGCCCAGTTGCACAGGTACCATTAGCTTGACAGGACTACTTGTTGTTTTCTTGGAAATTGGAATCTCATCAGTATTTTACTAACCCATATGTTCGACGCAATCCAGTTACATTTTCTAATATTATTCCTTTGGTCATATCATCTTATATGTTTCTCATCAACCAAGATAGTTATGTATTGGATGCTGTTACTTAAGCTTCCTTACCTGCTTACTTATATACTGCTTACTTTCGTAGTTACTGCTCTTACTTACGTGTTTACGCTTGTAAAGGTTCCTAGTGGTGGACATCTGCGTAGAGGTAATGGTAGCAATAACAATAATATAAACATTCTTATTATATTAGAGCTAACGCCACTTGAATAATCGAAGTGGAATTCTCATTCATACGTGCGGCAATTGCGCGCTCTAGCACTGCTAATGCTTGGCCGAGCTAATCGCGCCGCTTGGTGAGGTATCGCCATATGATAGTACATATGCCAGCAGTCCTCAAGGGTGAATCAGTTGAGTGAAACTGAGAGTGAAAATAATAACTTAAAAAAGAATAAAGTCGAAACTGCTCGGGTGGGTTTTCGGGCTACGGTAGTGACTGCTCGTATTCGCTCTACGCCAAACCTTTGTTGGGGCGTGGATGGGTGCTGCGGTTAAGTTGTTCAACTTTGATGTCATTAGTAGTTGATTTGTTATTTCATGCAGCTTGCGAACAGTGATACTGGTTCAATTATCCATATTTCTACTACTTGTTCGCATCCTTTGTGTTTGTATGCAGGGATTTGAGCCAGTTAGGTAGACATGCACACAGTCGCTGTTTTATAAAATAGAATTTACTTCAAATTTCATTGAACGTACCATGTATTAGTAACTGTTAAGCCAAAAATTAGTGCATATGGTCCTGTGTATTGTATTTTTAGCTTTTCATCGAACGAATGTATAAATAGGATAGATATTATTAACTGGAACCCATATAATGGTTATAACACAATGGCTTTACGCTTAGCAAGCGAAACAACGGACCCTTACCCCAAGGTTTTATTTTTACTGTTCCTTACAGTTTCTAAGGAGAATTTATTTTTAAAATTAAGTGTTACGTGATTTTTAATCTCGTATTTTTCGTTTTTCTGCGGAGAATTTTCGCAATGACAACTTAACAATTTTTAGTTCATTGGGAGCTTCTACACTTGCGGATGTATTCGCTACAAGGAGGTTCCGTTAACAAACCCAGCAATTTTCAATGACGTTATTGGAGTGGTTGATGACAGTCGCGGCGTTCTAGAGAGGAAATACATAGGTATTTTAACTTATTTATTATTTATACGATGCTTAAGTTATGTAGATATGTCTGTAAGTTTAAATTCGGCATTAGCGGTGTGCTATGAGCCTTTTTTTTAAAACTAGACACTTATTTCATGCCGAAAAAATTGATCTTATTTTTTGTTGTAACCATTGTCATGCTTTTTATTTGTAAGTCTTGCCAATGAACAAAAATAGGAGTTATTACATTATTCTACGTATCCTTTAGAGTTCTAATGAGAGACCCTTCTCTAATCTCAGTTTTCCTTGACATTCCCTCCAACCTTTAGATTCAGAAAAGGATTCTAGTGAAGCTTAATTTTTATTCATAATTCTTGCTCTTGATTGTAAGTGAAATTTAGGGAAGTTATGGGCCACTGTTATGTATTCTGACTTTCCATTTGGAGCGTCGTGGATTCTGTGTTTTGTAGACAAGTACATGGGGGAGACTTCTGACTATGTGAGTTCCAGTTGTTTTACGTATGTTCATTGGATTTTGGACTGTAGGAAGGATTTAACTTTTGATCTCCAGGAAAATAAGTTTCCTTACAAAGGAATAGTTGGCGCAGTAAACGAAGGCCCAAGAAGGATTGCTAACTACATTACTTCGCGGGATTTCCCTCACGATGTTCGGTTTTTCACTGGAAGAGACGTGTACGTTTCCTCCTTGTGGTTGATGTAAAGCCTAGTTTCAGTCTAACAAAAGCAAAAACTTGAAATCATTTGAGAACAATATTTTTTTTGCAGTATTTTAGAGGAAGGAACGAGGCAGATAGTTTGCTTGGACGCGAGGTGCTGTTCAACGTTCGTAAAGGAGACCCTGGTTTTGGTCAAAGCTTTTACGTGCTTGGAAAAGTTGAGACTACTGAAAACAGGTCACCTGTCATCATTTATGACAGATATTTTGCGGTAGGCTTTTCTTTGAAATAGGGTATTATGGTTGAGACCGGAAGTTGGTTATTCAAGGGTTAATTAAAAATTAGTAGCTCTTCGAAGATATTGCAGCTGCGAAGTTTTGTTTGTGAGTAATCTCTTGCGATGGTGTGTATTCATTCATGTACGCGCAAATGTTGCTAGCGCTATCTTCATCGATGTAAGCCGTTTTTTCTGCGTCATAGGACAAAACGTTATTACCCTTATCCCTTTACTTACTTAGATACTTACTTAAATGGCCCGTCTTCACTGGACGTGCGTGCCCCAGCATCTCTTCCAGTCGTTTCGTTCCCTCGCCATTGTCATCCAAGATGTCGTCAAGATTTGTGGGTGACGTTGACGAGGTCCTTAAGCCGCATCCAGCTGAGCTCTCAGTTGGTCCATCCGTGTAGCGAACACATCAGCCCATCTCGTTGGCGGTCTCCCTCGAAGACGTTTACCATCTCTTGGGAACCAGTCCAGCGCTCTTTTAGTCCATCTATCGTCGATTCTTCTCATGATGTGACCGACCCATCTATGTTTTGCTTTCGATATATATTGCACTAGTTCGCGAAGACGAGACGTTGCTCTTAAGTCGGAGCAGCGAAGCCCGGCTAGGTGTTGTGTGCGCCGGTTAAACTTCAGAATACATCTCTCAAGGGCTCTGTGGGTACTGACTAGTTGTTTTTTGTGAGTTTCCTAGACGTGGCCGCGCTGTCGTCTCCGCTGCGTAACAGAACGCTGGAAGAACTGTCGAGTCAAACAGATGAGCACGGAGATCTTGGTCCGTAGCTTCTCTAACGGGTGCGAATGCTGCCCATGCTGCTCTCATCCTTCCATTCAGTTCTTCCTTCAAGTCGTTTTCCCTATTCATAGCACGTCCGAGGTATACGTATGACGAAGTTATCACTACATGGGAGCCTTCAAGTTGTGCTAAATGTGCGATGCATTCAGATCAAGCCTCAAAGTCCTTTTTCTTTACAACAATTCCTTGTTGGTCTTCGAAATTCGATCCATCTTTGTCGCGCGCGGCTTCGAAGAACGTTCGGCACAGGGTCTAATCCTAATCCTCTGAGCAGCATCTCGTAGTCGTCGTTTGGGTCCTCCTCGATGTGCCAGTCACCTTGGGACAAGGAGTCCTTGAGTACGCTATCATCGTAGACGACTTCTTTTCTCCTTCGTTACCGATAGCAGATGTTCTTTTCCATCGCGTGGCTAAGTCGTATTTTCGCTTTAAGGAGACGGTGATCAGAACCACTACAAAAAGATGGTACTACTGAGATGTCAAGTAGACACCACTTCCGGTTGGTGAGTATGTGGTCGATCTCCGCATTGAGCGATTCCCATGTCCACCGACGATGATAGTTCTTAATGAAAAGAGAGTTCTCATGAAAGAGGCGAGCGGCTGACAACAGCCCGGAGAGACGGTTGCCGTTTTCATTCCGGTCCCTTAGTCCAAATCTTCTTATCCTGTTTTCCTCTTCTGTAGCCCTTCCTAGTTTTGCGTTGAAGTCTCAGACAACGAACTTGTAGGAGGACTTCTCGTTGCGAACCACTTCCTCCAGCTCTTCTTAAAACGCGTCCAATTCTGATTCATCGGCTGCTGACGTTGGTGAGTAGCACTTGTTGATGTTGGTGGGTTTTTGGCGCAGAGGGGGGAGGCGAAGAATGGCCAGACGAGGTGACAGGATCTCATGAGAATCGACAGGATGGACAACGGATGGGTGCACAACAAAACCAGCACCACCTACATCTTGTGACGGAACCTTCTTTCCACGAATGACGAGTGTACCGTCATTCATCTGTCGTACGTCGCTCCTTCTGCACTTGGTCTCCTGCAGAGATTACATGAAATTTGATACGCTCTGCAGCTCCGAGAAGGACATGCAGGTCAGCGTCTGTGGACACTGTTTTCGCGTTCTCCAAGTACACAGTCTGAGACAGTCTCCATAGTGAGTTGTGAGTATGTCGCCTTGGTCCAGAATCAAAGACGTCCTAAGCAACCTGAGATTTGATCGCCTCTCACCGGTCGCCACAACGTCTGAGACGGCAGGGCCCATTGTACAGAGTACTGAGGAAGTGAATATGTTGGCGTGGCAAAAAGACTTTTCCCCAAACTAAGCTGCCCTGCCACGGCTAGCTTAGCTTTCACGCCCAACCTATATGGATCAGGGAGCCACTTTGCGACATTTTGCTAAGACGGTGGTGAATACTAGGAGCTGTTTTGCTCTTAGCTAGGCTTCCGACTCCGAGAAGTCGGAATATCGGATGTGTGTCGAACTCCTTCTCAGCTTGGAAGACCCGGAGGGCGAACTTCCACTGTGCATCGCAGTTCGACTCTCAGAGTCACTTCTACGCCACTATGAAGCTGTAAACCTTTGTGGATGGTTCTCCTTTTAATGGAACGTTTTTCTTGTTTTATGAATTACAGCTATGAAAAGTGGTACTTTAAACAACTTTCATATTATGTGTTCTGTTACGTGAGGCTATTTCTTGTTGATATCAACAGTTTAGTGACTTGTCTTGTATTTTTAATTCTGTACCCAATAAGACCTATTTAGTAATCTTAGCTGCAGGATTCGGGGTAACCTCCAGCGTCATAGAAATTTGGTAGATTTCGAAGTGGTAGGGATTTGAACCTATCTATTTACTGATAATGGTCATTTCGGACTCAGGGAACAAAGGAAATTAGACCCTGCTAAACTTTGTTTCCTAACTTTGTTTCCTTTCCAATACTAGTTAATGGTCAGAAGAACTGGTAAAGCTAAGAACAGATGACCCTGCGTCGAGCTATCTTTTTTATTTTAAGTTGAAACTACTGGTGGAACACATTGGATGTACTGATGAACATGGGAGTAAGATTGTATGGAGTGAACAATGGGAGTTCATCAGGGACGAGTACGATCTTTTCGGAAATCGTGGTGAGACCGGTCTAGTTGCAAGTAATTTTAGAATGCTTATCAAAACTTATATTTTACAGATTACGGCATCTACAGGGTTGAAGCTATTAGGCAATTCAAGCCTGATGAGTTTCCGCGATGGAAGGTTAAAAAGATACTTAATGTTGTAAAGATCTATAAGAGTGGAAAGAATGACATCCTTAATTCCGTAAGTTAACTTTGTCAATAAGCATGGGTGTTATGTATCTTGGAAGTTGCAGCAAGCAGCTCTGCAATACAGAAGAACTCGGAACACTGAATATCTGAAAAGGGAAGGTATGAGCTAGCTCCATGTATACTTGATAAATTCGACAAATATTGTTCTAGGTGAAAGGAGTACATTTAATGAGAAGAATAGTGACTCTGGAATACAGCTGGAAGAGTTAGATGTTGGTGGCTTTCTAATATGGTGGCAGTTTTCAATTTTAATGTTTGAGCTATATTACAGGACAATTTAACGTCAAGAACATCAAGTAGAACTAGTGATCAGATATATCTAGAAAACACTTATAGTGACAGCAAGTACCGTAGTAGTACTGATGAAGAAACAGAGGTAAAAGTTAGCATGAACTAATATATCTTGTTGAAACATCTATAAGTATTTGCTCAAAAGCAATAAAAACTTAACTTAAAAAGTATCGAGTTGAGGAGCTGAGTGGAGAACGAATGCTTCGTATTAGTCTTCATTGAGTTTGTTTATCCATGATGATATTTTATGGTTCAGAATGAACTTCGCATGTATATGCACAAATGTTTGATGTCACTTAAAGTTAGAGCAGCAATGAAAGAAGCGAATCCAGAGTTATTTGAAAAGCTAGTTAAAGCTTTAATGCGTGTTTAGGTATGTTTCTCACGTTTTCCTGCAATTCTCGTTACCGTTGGTTTTTTTAAAAGTATTTCTTTGCAGCGAATTTCTGGGACTGGCTCAATTTTAAGTTCCGTTCATTTCTTCTGCCATTCTGATTGTGTGTCGCCAGCAGGTGCCTGCATTTTTTTCGTCGTTCAGGCATCTTCATTTTGTTCCTTAGAATTTACTGGAGGATTTTATTAATATTCTGAAATGTCAGGGCTTTGAATTTGTCAACTAACAAGAACTGTAGTTTTGATTGCTGTGATTGATGTATGTGTGGAATTGTGAAGGGTTTTCTTGCTCGCCAAAGATACGGATAGATTTATCTTATCCGTATTGCCACGCGGTCTAGTTGTCGACCAAGACTGAAGGATACACTTTATTTACAGTAAAGGTTTATACAGTATTGCCAGTACCAGATCACTGCTTGTTGGTATTGTTTATTGAAGCTGTGCGGGTATTGCGATGCTTGTTGCCTTGTTGGCCGTCGAATGAGAAAGCTGCTCGCACGGTTGTGGAACATCCTTTTATACTCAGGCAAGCGATATGGTTGCGTCGGCGAATGTCAGCATCAAGCGTTTCATGTGTTTTTCCAACCGTATTATTGAACTTTCATAGCGCAGCTATAGTATTGATATCTTTGCTGATATTACTACGCAGCGCAAGGAGTCCTGTGCCTGCTCCCGTTCCGTCCTGGATCCAAATCCATTCGTTTCAATTCATTTCATTCGACACTTCTAAATTCTTACTTCTTAGGCATTTACTTTCTGTCCCATTTTTTTTGTGTAGCTGTGCACAGTTTTCATCTTGTGTATTCGTAATACTAAGGAATCCATTTTTCGCTAGTTCTTCAGTTTCTTCTGATTCCAAGGCCCTCAAAGATATCTGTTTGTAGGAATTTGATTTATGCCCCACTTTTTGTGCAATCGTGGGGCGGGTGTAGTGTAGCGGTTAGGGGTTCCGCTTACTACACAATCGGTTCAAATCCGCCCTAGTGCTCACCAAGCCTTTCATCCCTCCGGGGTCGATAAATTGGTACCAGACTTGTCTGGGAGGATAAAAATACTGACTTGACACATCGGCTAGCCACTGCAAGTCATTGTATAGGCTAGATACACGTTCTTAAACCTCAAACGATTCTGAATTGAAGTGAACGATGGGGCGCATCCCAAGCGGATTGATTAACGCCAGAAACTTTATCCTTTAACTTTATCCTTTATCTCATTTTTCTAGATTTTTTTCTCTTCTGTTATGGTTGTTTCTTCTTAATTTGCAGTTTTTAAAGCTGTTGTTGGGTATTTGTTATCGTTAGTTTTGTGATTCATATATTCTGATTTTAAAAAGAAAGGAACTCTTTTTATCTTGTTCGATTGCTTTGCAATGGAACTAACATTAGTCATGTATGCTTTTACGTGTTAAAGAGAGGTAGTCGTGATTATGCATTATACTACGTGCTACTTATTGGTGATGCTTTTTCTTGCTTTTTTTTCTTTTCTTTTTCTTTTTCGTGCTTTTTCTATAGGAAAGGAGGTCTAGTTCCATTCTTCTATCAGATAATTTGCAGTGTCAATGAAATAGGTCACCAAATGCACAGCTATGAATTGTTTGTTCATGATTTTGTACAGTGCGGTCAAAACGACTCAATTTATCGTATGATACGAAGCTTCTGTTCATACTGCTTATCTGCTTTGATAGGCCTTATATTGTTGTCTCTGCAGATCAATAAAGATTTTGAGGATTGTTTGATTTACCTATAAATCTTAGTGGAATTTTGCAATAATACTGCATGATATATTCAGTGAATGACTATTTATTTCACTTTGAGAACTGTTTAGTGGTGTGCTTTGTGATACTATTGTTGTTTCACGTATTTTCAGGGATTCCTCGAAAATATGTAGTTGTAAAAAAGTGATTTTAAATTGACCGTTGCAAAAAGCGTGGGGTATCTCGGCAGGAATGCGCGGGTGTCCGGAATATTGGCTCACATCATCAGCGTAGCTAAACTAATGTAGTTTTAGTGGTTTCCAAAATTATCGGTTCTGGTCCCTGTTTGGAATTTCTTGGTTTTATATCTGTGTTCATGTAGCTAACGGACTTTCAGACGCACATAGATTCATGGGATTGGGTTTATCTATCCAGAGATAGTGTATACGGATCCCGTTCCAATATCCCAATGTACAAGCCCAAGAACATTACACGTTCGTCTCCAAGCTTTGTCACAATTCGCATTGTTCTGCATTATCGAGAAACTAGAAGCTAGTAGTTCACCCTCCAGTTATGGACTGAGGATGAGCGGTTGTTTAAAATGAAGACGCCGTGGTGCTGGGATTTCAGAAAATTCACGAGGCGAAGATTCATGATTCCTATCGTAAATTCATAAACTGATTACCCCACTTCAAGTTTTTTTTTTTCAAAGGATACACTTCATGCACGTTCATGAACTAAGAAGACTCTGAATTCAAGTTGGACGCGTTGGGATATCTGGTACTCAGTGGCGCCCTTATTTCCCGATGCTCTGACTTACTCTTTTCTTCTAGTAACTGAAGTTTACATGTCATAGATCCTCTACGACCAATGCTTAGGCCTTAGGGACCCGATTGATTTGATTATTCACTTCGAGAAATAAGGGCGCCGCTGAGTGCCCCCCACCCCCTAACGACACCTTACCCGGGACTTTCAGCTACATGGAAACTGTTAAGTCATTGCTGGTTGGGGACGTTTTGCTTGTCTGACGCGTAGGCAAAAAGCCTGTGTTTGCTCGACTCGACATCTTATTTTCTTTAGAATACAGCAATTCTTTAGAATAAGACGATACAGCTGTCATTGTTTGTGTTTTTGAAGATAATTAATCCGCATGTAATTATCCTTTTATTGTTGAGGTGCCCAACAACCGCCGGTTCTGCGGCTTTTGGAGCAGCTACTATGTGTGATGGCGCAGTCACCGTTTCACATGACTTCGACGCTGCTGCAGAAGCGAACTCTGATTATTCGTCAGATGAGGAGGACAAACTCTTGGAGCCCCGTTTCAAATATCAAAGGATTGAAGGACCTGATGCTAAGCAGATGCTGACTTCTCAAATCATAAGTACCATGGCTGCTCATCTCAAGCTTATTGTGGTTGGCACTCAAATGGGCTACCTTTGGATCATGGATCACTTTGGACATGTAGATCATGAACATATTCCGGTTCTCCGGCCGCATAGAAGTGCTGTAACAAAATTATCTATCGATGAGCAAGGAAACTACGTAATGAGTTGCGGAAATGATGGACGGGTTGCCGTTTCGGGCATAGGTTGTGATAACCTCAATCATGTAGTAAGTCTTTCTGTGATGCCTCGTTCTATTGCAATAAGCCCATTATTCTCCAAACCAACTCTCTTTCCTATGTTCGTTGTTGGTGAGAGAAACTTGACGATTTACGAGAAAAAGTTCTTTTCATACAAAGAGACGGTCATATTTCGTGGTGGAGAGAAAGACGGATTCATTTCTCAGTGTTCTTGGCAACAATCTCTCATAGCATTCACCAACGATGGAGGAACGAGGATTTTCGATAAGGTAACCGATCAACTAATATCCCTTATACCACCATCACACGACGTCGATCGAGCGCGCTCTTCACATTTTCCTCCAACTCACTGCTGGCTCGATGATGTTCTACTTGCTGTTGCATGGGCCGATACTCTCACTATAGTTAAAGTGACAGCGAGTGAAGGATCGCCTCGAAGAAGGGCTGAAATTCACTTCATGTGGCATCTCAACATGTTTTGTTCTGGGGTTTCTTACATGAACGGAACTTCTGGTGAACGTCCCGATATCGTTATTTTTGGCTTGAAACTTGGCTGTGATGATGCGGACACTTTGTGTGAGACAACGCCCGTGGTGTCGTACGAATCTATTGCGACAACTACGTCACCTGTACAACTTTCTCTTCTAGCCCCAAAAACATATTCGACTTACCGCCTTCTGGCCGAAGATCAGCTTAGTTTATCAGCGAAAAATTGCTCACAGCCATGGCAATTTTCGATGGCAGGATTGCCATCGTGCGAGTCGTATTTTCTTGCTAGTGCATCGGACTTGGTTATAGCAACCCCATACTGTGCGAAGGACACTGTTCGTTGGCGAGTCGAAAATGGTCTACTAGAAGAGGCATGGGAGTTAGCCTGCGAAAAACAAGCGGATCTTGAAGATACCGAGTGGAACAGTCGAGCTGTCGGTCGTATCATGATTGAACACTTGATTGCAAGTGGAAAGGCACGTCAAGCTGCAGCTAGGATGTCAGAGGTATGTGGCAAAGCGGTTTCGGAGTGGATGTGGGCTATTGGCGAATTCGAGCGTTCCTGTCTTTGTACCCTTATCGCGGAGTTTCTTCCAACTTTCGATCCACAACTTGAACCTGAATGCTACGAAACTGTGCTCCAAGCCGCACTCTATAACGATGTTGACCTCTTCAAACGTTTGGTGCAGCAGTGGTCTCCGAATTTGTATCGAACTGGGTTTGTGACAGGAATGACTTTGAAACGTATACAGGATATTGTGTCCAATCAATCAGAATCGAATCAAAATGAAGAGATTCGGTTGTACCACGCTCTGGCGCATCTATATCTTCACGAAAGAAAATTTGACTCAGCATTAAAGATTTATATCAGCTTGAAGGATCCCCAGATATTCGCTGTAATTGACAAGTATCAATTATTTGAGCACGTTAAGGATCAAGTGTCCGAGTTGATGCGTATAAATACGAATCGAGCTCTGCGCCTTCTTCTTGACAACGAAGATAACGTGCCAGCCTCGCTGGTTATGTCTAAGATTGCAGGTCAGCCTAAGCTGCAGTTGGTTTACTTATCAAAACTTCTCAGCAAAAACGAAGGAGCTGAGTTCGCCGATCAAGCCGTTCGCCTTTATGCAGAGTACGACAGAAAGAAACTAATACCTTTTTTGCGTAAAAATGAGAACTATCACATTCGGAAGGCGCTCGAATTATGTCGTCAGAAAAACTTTGTGGAGGAGATGATTTTGTTATTCGGAAAAAGCGGAAGTCATGTTGACGCCTTGGATCTGATGATTAGAAAGTGCAACCAGTTGGATAAGGCAATTGAGTACTGCAAAGAACACGACGACATAGATCTGTGGTCTCGTCTAATAGACGAAGTCATCCAGACACCTGCTCATGTCGCACATTTACTGAACCATGCAGGAAGTAGTATTGATCCTCTTCGCGTCATTGAAAAGATCCCATCTGCAATGTCCATTCCTGGACTACGTAATGCTCTTGTCAAACTGCTCCGTGACTATGCGGCTCGGGTTGAACTACAACGTGGTTGTCAAGAAGCAACGCGAGGGGACGTTCGGGACCTCTTGACGCTCCATCTCCAAATTCAAGCTCTCTCCGTTACTGTTACATCGGAGGCTCGTTGTTCGATATGTGGAAGATCTTTGTTCTTGTCATCAGACACACGCGGCACGGATCTTCGAATCTTCGGTTGCGGGCATGTCGCACATTCATCCTGTTGTTTGGAAGCGGGACCGAAGATGTTGTTAGAACCAGGGACATGCCCTGCATGTAGTGAAGCTACGAGTGACGTAACACTTTCTTGATGTCTCTACGGTCGTTCAGATTCTTTTTGTGCCACATTTCTGATCATCTCCATTTGCAGTTGTGTGTTTCTGGAATTCAATTTTCCATTTGCTATATATGTTGTAACCAGAGCCTGTACTTCAACATTGTTCCGAATGCAAACATATTCGTATCATCTTTTCATAAGCCGTACGGTTATTATATTATCAATCTTATCTAATCAACTAATAAAGTGCTGAAAGTTAATAAACAAAACAAAACAACTCCTCCACGATGGTTTACCGCCTCATCGTGGCGTGGAGGTGACTCTGGGCGTCGAACTGCGATGGACAACCGACGACGCGACGTGTGCTCTTTCTCGAGTTCTTCTGACCTCAAGGGGCGACTTTATTTGTTTCCATCGCAGATCGAAGCCTAGCCAAGAGTAAACCAGTGCCAAGATCCCCTACCGTTTGTTTTTTTTTAGAATTTGTTAGGTCAATGCAAGGTGATCTCTAACTAACAACAGATAATGAGAGCGCTCACTTGGGAAAAATTTAATATATAATCAGATCATAACGACATAAACCAATGTACAACTGCGTAAGCGGCGGCGCAATTGGTGGTGTTGACAAAGCCCACCACAATCATCATGCAACTGCACCGTACTTCATTTCGTTTTGACCCAACTATATACGTTGATGAAGGAATTCTCTCAAATCACTGTTGTGTGTGCGACATTTTCCCCTTTTTGAAAAGTGCCATTGACCATTGCGAAGCTTATGGACCTTTTAAATGATCGCAAGAGAAAGACGAAAGGAAACGACACTGGGGACAACAAGACAAGTGAAATAAGCCATACAGGTATCTAAGTGTACATAGTCTGTTGTAGGGTAGACAAATATGTGTGTACAGTAGGTCGTAAACTGATCTGAATGTTCTGAAAGCATCGTCCCCCGTGGACTGTTGTGCTACTCAGGCAGTCTATGCAACACTTTCTCGAATGCTCGTGCTTTTGTTTGAATCCAGTTCAAATATATTCTGGTTTTAAATAAATCACCAACACAACTGCGCGGTTATAACATAATAGAGGAGATATTGATCCGTTCATCAACTACATCGATTTCGTTGGTTCAACCGAATCTTTGCTCTTGTAGTAAAACTTTGATTGACTCGTAAGCTTTTGCACAGGGATTGCATAGTGAGAGTATGACAACCATTCTGATATAAGATATCCATTGAGTTTTATGCATTTCTTGCCTATTTTTGGCATAGTGGCATTAAAGCGACATGAAGTTCGGTGCAGTTGCGTAAGCGGTTGCGCTCGAAGTGGCGAAGAACCTGGCTAGCGGTTTGGATCGAGGAGGGATCAGCGCGAGCTGTACCGATGAATGGTGCTAGCAAGCCTTCTCTACGTCGTTTTTTCATGTCGTTTTGATCCGATTATAAAACTTCGGGTTTGGATGTATGCTGATTGCGGATATGATAACCACTTTACCGACTTCGTTGGGTTTATTTTTCGTTTTTTTTAATATTTGTTTAGGTTTGATGAAATTTTATCCATTGAGGTCTTCGCGATATATCAACTGCTCTCAGCGAAACATTTAATCCATGCTGCGCAGTGTTGCAAAACTTCAATGAGAAGTCGACGCAGAAAGTATCTTCTGCCCCATCAAACATTGTTTGGTAGATATGGAATTAGTATGGTAACTTAGGTACTTGAAAAGCTTGTAGACTGAAACAGATTGGAGAATGAGCATGTTCTAATGGCATGCATGGCTGCAATGGCTTACAAAGCTGAGAAAATCGCAAATGGCAGCCCGAGAGAAACTTTTTGGTTGTGCTACAGTAATGAGGTAATCATAGAAGCTCATCAGATTGGGTAATGTGCTCGAGGTGAATAATTCTTTTTCCTATTTAACAGGGCACAATCATGGATGGAAGAGCTGAAGTGAAGACTGCGAATGCTGCACTTCCTTGAGATTTATTGGAAATGGTTAGCAGTGCTCAGATGATGATTCCTCCAACAAATCCCTTTTTGGTTCTGCTATTATCAGTGGTTGTTAGGTGTTAGACTTCGTAACGAGTAGTAGTATAGACGCCTTTCTGTTGAACTGAAGAGTATATGAGGAGGAATGATATCCTGGTACCTAACGCTCACACATATAGTCGGGTCAAAACGACGTGAAGCATGGTGCAATTACGTAAGCGGCTGCGCTCGAAGCGGCATGATGGAGCTAGTGGTAGGAATCAAGGTGGGACCATCGCGACTCACAGCGATGAGCAGTGCTAGTAAGGGTCCCTGCTTGATTCTAACTGCTACGCTTACGTAACTGCACCGTGCTTCCTGTCGTTTTGGGCGGGCTATGCACATACAAAAATCATATAATCGAGTCAAAATGACATCAAGTATCGTGCAGTTGCGTAAGCGGCTGCGCTCCATCGCACCGCTTCGAGCGCAACTGCTTGGACCCTGCTTCATGTCGTTTTGACCCGACTATACTGTAGTCCTTTTCATGGACTATTGCATGGAAAAGAAGAACTATTAAGAAAAAGGAAAGAGCTCAAAAAAAGAAAAAAAAAAGAACTTGCTTAGTAATACGAGTAAGAAGAAAGGTAATCATGCATAATTACACAAAAAAAGAGTCAGATATTAAACCTACACAAACTAAGACCTTAGAAGACCGTTCGAGTGAAACAAACAAAATATTTTAGATGAATATTCTTAAATCTATACAAAAAGGAAACTATAAAGAAGGAAAGAAGCTTCGATGAGTTTGTTGCGCTCTGAAGCGAAAGAGTAGTGCACATCGTGGAATGCGATGCGTCTTCCCCATGCAACGCATTTTACGTCGACTATAAATATACTTTCCGGCAAAAATATTGACCATCCACCACGTTGTCCTCAACATTACATTGCGATGAAGAATCAATACTATCTGAGGTTTAAAGTGTGGTTGTGCAGAGAGCTCTAATCAGCTTGTTTAAAAAAGTTACTAAGAATACAAATGACCGTTCTTAAGTATTATATATCTTTCCCGTTCATTTATTTAAGAAGCATTTGAGAAGGCGATAGTTCATGAATCGACAAGTCATCACTGAAAGTGAATAGCTGTGTTAGTCAGGGTCCTAAAACCTAAGCGTTGGTCTTTGAGAATCCATTAAATGTAAGAGAAGAAGAAGATAGAACTTGAAAAACTGTACTTACTCTTCAAGCAGTCCTACTGGAAGTGAATAGCTAAGTCATATCATATAGTACATTCAACGAAATTGAAAATGGCCTCACGTGAGGCTTCTCCACTATCCACATTTCACAGTTAAAGGCATCACACCACGAATCTGGGGTGGTGCGGGTTTCAGATGGGTTATGCCTAAATGGGGTCGTAGATTATGAGGAGGAGAGGGATTCAATCTATTTCTTCCTAATTGCCGTAAAAAACGGCCCGGAAGATGCACCGTGTGCACAAGGTTGGCGCGCTCCAATCGAACTCGTCGTGGAAAATAATCCCCATAATCTACGACCCCGTATAGGCACAACCCACATGAAACCCGCACCAGCCAGACTCGTGGGGTGAACTGCCTTGAAGAACTGTTTTTGCGATCTATTGGCTTTTTTTTTGTGCGCCAATGTAAAATTCGATTAGAGCAGTGGTTAGCGGCGCCTCCCCCTCCCAACTACATTTTACTCTTATCTGAGAAACAGTACATCCAGCACAGAACAGCGGAAGCTAATACAAACTTAAGAGGAAACCAGATAACTATTTTACGAAACAATGTTGAGGGCTATATTCCCTTTGAGAACTGGAGATCCGATCTCGAGGAGATAATGTATAACTCGGATGGTAGCAGAGTAGTCATGAGGGTAGTGTATGACTGATTAGTGAGTGGAAACACTTACATATAAGCAACGTAAGCGGCATCATAATTCTGCTAGAAATCACGAAAGCTTTATTATATTCTTATTATTAAATTACTTTGCAAGCAACTGTTAATTTAAAGGCATCACTGGGAATCTGGGGTGGTGCGGATTTCTGGTGGAGTATTCGTTTACGGGATTGTAGATTATTAAGAGAACGGTGATTCCGTTCTTTTTTTCCTAACTGCCGTAGAAAACGGCCCGGAAGATACGACTTCGAGCGTTCCGGCGCACTATCTTCTACAATGAGTTCGATTGGAGCGCCCCAGCCTTGTGCGCGCCGCATCTTCCGGGCAGTTTTTTTTTTACGGGAATTAGGAAGAAATGGACGGAATCACACCTCTCTCCATAATCTAGTATCCCGTATAAGAATACTCCATCTGAAATCCGTACCACCTCAGATTCGTGGGGTGATGCCTTTAATGTTTTGTGTTGTGGTCAGATGATGGTTACATTCTAAAGTTATGTATTGGCAATGGCTTCTTCTTGGTATGGTTCAATTTCTTTCTTCTCTTTTTGCCATCTTTTCCTTTCTTATCGTCTTCGTGCTCCGATGCATGTTCAGGTGCAGCAACCGGCTCGACTGCATGGTCAGCGTCGTAGGGCGTTGCATAGGTGAGCATATACCTGAAGTTTGGAAAGTTTGAGCGAAAACATTGGGACTTCAAATGATTTCGCTAATTTCATATTGGTTAGTGCACTTACTTCCCATCGATCTCCACCTTACAAACCAAATCTCCGGCAAAGTGCACATTTTGAGCAAAGTCAGAAAGTGCAACGATGCTTTCGAATGGATGTCCGAACATTTCTTCGCTTTTTTTCTGGAACCGGAGCGTGCTTATTGATTCTCATCAAAGTCATATCTATTGATTTTTATTAAACATGTCGCAGTAGATCCCATATACGTCATTATGCTTAGAAATTTGAGCGTAAAGGCACTTTACCGACCTGTATAGTATTAGCCATTTTGGCAATATTGCAACCACTATATTCTTGGATATTTTTGATCTCTTGAAAAGTGTCCTCAATAAGATTGTTCAGCTGCAAATTGCAACACACATAACCTAAAATAATAGATTTTGCAAGCAATACGGTCCGATCAAAACGGACTAACTTGTGGTGCAGTTACGTAAGCTATTGTACTTGAGATGGGCGGAATTAGTGGTCGTGATGGGAGATGACCCATTTAAAAACAAAATAACTGACTCAGGACTACGCTGTTTCCAATTTTTTTTTGCTATTAAATTTTCTAACTCCCACTGGTAGAAACTGCTGTTTAAGTTTGGAAGGTAACCGATGAATTCGTGACAAAAGCATTTGGGGAGTGCTTTCGTGAGTGAAGGCTTTGAAGAAGGGCCGTCTGCGAGAAGATTAAATTACTGTTTTCTGGCATCTCCGAGTCTCTTTTTGGTGGGATGGGACCCACATGAAAAATTGCCATTTTTAGCAAATGCGTCTCAACTAAATAATGGAAAAAGGGAAAGCATAGGAAGCAGAAACTTGAAATTTGATAGAAAAAAATCTTCGCCTACAATATAGTTAGAATCGGACAGCTTTTCATCAAGTGTAACGACGACCAGGTCGATGTCCAAGATCAAACACTTTTTCACACTCGTGCAAAAATCTCAATTTTATCAGGTTTTTACATTCCAATTGAACTATGCCGTGTTTCGATAAATTATCCCCATACTTGGGTAGAGGACCTCTTGTAAATTTTGGCATGTTCATTCAAGGACCTCCATACACAGCACAAATTTCGCAAACAGTTTCGGGCCTTTCAGCACTCGATTAGATGAAAAAAGCGGAAAAGCAAAAAGCAATTAATAATGAAATTAAAGGTATCACCCCACGAACCTGAGGTGGTACGGATTTCAACTGGAGTATTCGTATATGGGATCGTAGATTATGGAGAGGAGGTGATTCCGTCCGTTTCTCCCTGTATCATTGGAAACGGACGATCCGGAATGTTGTTTCTTATGACGGATTATGTTGCAATGTGCAGCGTTTGCGCTCCGCCCAACCCCGCCCCGTCTGTGATTCGTCGAAAACCCAGTCGAACGAATCACAGGAGGGAGCGGCGCTAGGGTGGCGCACTGCAATTGATGACTTCGTAAGAAACAGCGTTCCGGGGTTGTCCGTTCCCACTGATACGGGGAGAAATCGACGGAATCACCTCCTCTCCATAACTTACGATCCCATATACGAATACTCCACCTGAAATCCGTACCACCCAGGTTCGTGGGGTGATACCTTCAATTTTGAAGAGCTGACAACGAATCATTCGTCTAAATAGTGAAGTTGAGTCATTAACTTCTTAAGTGCCCTCTAATTTTTTTAAAAGTTTTTTTTTGCGGGTATTTCGGTCCAGCGGGGACCGGGTTTCGAACTCGCGAATGTTTTCTGTTTTTGGTTTTTTAGCTATCTATTCTCTTCTGTCTCTCCCTCTCCTTTCTCTTTCTTCCTTTCTTCACTTGCTAAAACCCTAATGTGGACTTGAACGGGGACAGGATCCTCATTCAGCTCACTTGCTCGATTAGAACCAGCAGAAGCCCCACCGCAACTGCAAAATGTTACGCATTTACACCACAAATCAAGTCGTTTTGACCTTTGTAAAATTTAACTTCAACTTTTTTTTAACTACGAAGCCTTCTTATAGGAAAGAAGAAGTCATGGTTGCTGAGTTCCATCAAGCATATGAGTACCGTACCTGAGGGATTATAGAAACACGACGGTAATGGGACCGTTATTTTCGGAGGATAGTAGTACTTTGCGTTTGGAGCATCTTTCAAGCTTGCCATAATCATGTCCGTTCGAATCTGGGATTGATACGTTGATTAGTGTGTAAAGATAGCTTTTTCAGTAACACTTTCTGGAGTTACTGTAGAGTCCCCTGTGAAAAAATTGTAAAGTTAGGAACAAAACTAGTATTTAAAGACAGGTATGGAAGAATAGCCATAAAGAAGGCAGAATATCGACAGGAAATATTTGAAGTAGATCAAATTTTTTAAAATTATTTCGCTCAAATGCTCAAATGAAAAATTTGGTTTGCCGGTTTATTTAATTTAGAAAAGATACGGGGATTCTTTCGTTCATGGACTGGTATGTACTTAATTAAAATGAAATAAATAGTACCGATACCCACATTTGTACTTTCGCCTCCACCTTTTGTTGGCTGATCCGTTGTTGTTGTGTCATCATTTCCCTCTTCTTCTCCGTCTTTCTTCTCCTCTTGTTTGTCTTCTTCTCCCTCCTCCTCACCAATTTTTACTCTCATTTTCTTCTCTTTTCTTTTCTTAAGTAGAAGCTGCTTACAATGGGAAAAAGTAATGCTACGAAATTTTACTGATAAAAGAAAATCCAAAGTTGTGTAGATTTTCCTTCTTTAGAAAGTAGCGTTTCTGTGAACTCAGGTCGCTTAAAGGCGTCATCCCCAGGAAACTGAGGTGGTACGGATTTCAGGTGGAGTTTCCGTATGCGGGATCGTAGATCAAGGAGGGGGGGGGTGATTCCGTTCATTTCTTCCTAATTGCCGTAAAAAACGCCCCGGAAGACACGGCTCCGGCGCGCTATTTTCTACGACGACTTCGATTGGAGCGCGCCAGCCGTGTGCACACGCCTCATCCGGGCCGTCTTTTACGCCAATTAGCAAGAAATGGACGGAATCACCCACCTCTCCATAGTCACGTATACGGAAACTCTACCTGAAATCCGTACCACCTCAGTTTCCTGGGGGTGATGCCTTTAACTGCTGCGGGAGTAGTTAAAGGCATCACCCCCAGGAAATCGGAATACGGAATACTGCGTAGACGTACTTGTAGGTACATGCATCTTAATGCTCATTTAGAACAACGTCGAAATATTTTAATTTATAGCGCAGCAAAGCGTAAACGTCTACGCACGTAGCGGAGCGATTCACAACTGCTCGCAGACTGCGAGAGCAACATTGAAGCGCAACTAGTGGTTGGCTTCTAGGGTGAGGAACAGTAAGCGCCGACTTCTACTGCAGCTTTGTCGAAAGCACAATGGAATGTAGCGCAGGGTCCACAAATTTCCGACTAAGCTATATTACTGCGGTTACTGCGATGCACATGTGCTTGAAATGCGTCGCGTGCTTAAAGGGACCATGTCACAAAATTGACGATGCCGGGATCTCTGTGGGTCAGTTTAGTTTTTAATAAGTGAGTAGAGTAGAGTTGCCCACCCTCAATTCCCTCTACTCCTCTTGAAAAAGCGGCAAGAAACCAGCCTTCTTCCGCACGAAAACGCGTCATCTTCGGACACGCCCCGCCGCGTCCACGAGCGAGCGGGCGAAAATCGATGAGGTCTCCCCAGCAGTTGTACCGCACCGTGTACAAGAGTGGCTCATTTTGACCTAACTCGTAGGAACTAAAGGGTTTTCATGCCATTTTACAGGACAATCAGGGGAAATTGAGCGTGGTCACGCTCTTACTCATACTCATACCCTAGTAATCTACAATCCGACCTCTGTATTCTCCAACAGAGACTCCACAATCGTCAATTCCGTGATATGCTGCCTTTAATCGATTCGTTTTCGACTGCTGTCAATCGTATGAGTCAATCGTCTTCATCGAGACCAGGATAAGCTTTGCAACTTCTTCTTTTATTTGTTTCATATCATTTTAAAGGCGCCGCATGCGAGGTTCAGTTATAGTTTGGCATAACGGACAGATGCGTAAGCGGTTGCGCCCGAAGCGGCGCGCAGGAGCGTAGCGGTTGGTGTCATGTGAGGGATCCTCACTACCGCCACCCATCTCTGCAGTTCACCATGGTTCCACCTCGATTCCAACCGCGACGCTCCGCCGCGGTGCTTCGAGGAGCTGACGCAACTGGATCGTGCTTCATGTCATCTTGACCCGACTATGCACAATTATTCATTCCTCTGAGCTCGTCAACACATTTTTTGTGAATTGGAGGAAATTCTTAAACGTTATGGCTTCGGATCATAAAATACGTTTCATAATTGTTGAATTTTCTAACCTTTCCGTTTTTCTTTATTTCTTCAGCGGTTTGATCGTCATTTTCAGGCGTTTGCGATGTGGCTTCCATTGTATCGTCTTTCTCCTCATCCCCATCATCCTCATCATCTTCTTCATTCTTTCCTTTGTCATCCTCTCCTTCGTTTTCCTCATCGCTTGCACTCTCTTTTCCCTCTTTCATTATTTTTCCTTTTCGTGACTTTTTGGAACCGTGTTTGATTTCCGCATCAGTTGTTTCTTCCTCATCGTCCTCGGGAGCCTCAGTGGTCGATTCTGCATCAACATCTGCTTGTTCTACAGTTCTCATTTGTTTCTCTTCCATTTTCTTTCCTTTCTTTTTTGCCTTAGTATTAGGTTCACTGTCGTCGTCATCGTTTTCCTCTTTTGCAGAGTCCTCATCCTTATTTTTGTTATTTTCTCGCGAATGCTCCTCTGCGTCTTCATCGCCGTCTTCATCTACGCTATTTTCCGTTTTCTTCCCTCTCCTTTTCGTTTCCTCGCCCTCAACATCCAATTTTTCTTCTTCTTGACTCATTTTCTTTGGGCGTGTGTTTATTCTCTTCTCTTTTTCAATGGATGGTGTAATGTCGGTGTTGGGATCAACAGCATCTTTTGATTTACTTTCTTTCTTCTTGGAAGTTTTCTTCTTGGAAATTGCACTTTTCTTTGCGTCTTTTTCTCGCATCCTGATTCTTATCACTTCAGCTCGTTCTTCCTTCACGGCAGTTCTAAAGTCGTCGTCGAAACGTGAAGTTGTTGTCGCGATAGTGACAGAAGTTGCTTTTGTAACTGTAGTTTTTTGCTTTTCAGAGGATTCCTCAGACGAATCGCTCGACTTACTTTTCTCAGCACTGTTTCCAGAAGAGATCGTAGTACTGCTTGGAACAGCATCGGCTATAGTCGTACTTTCTTCATCCTTTCGTTCATTCCCGTCCTCACCCAAAATGTCCAGTAGGTCGGAAAGCGACTCCTTACTTTGAAGAGCATTTGTTGCCGATGAAGTGACGTCAGTACTGGTTATAGTTGCTTTTGTGATCGTCTCTGGAGTAGGCGTTGTTTTCTGTGAAGTACGTCTTCTGGAATTCTGTCCCGGTTGGCGTGACCGCGCTGAGACCGCTGTGCCATCCTTAGCATCCGCGAAATCTTCCCATTCTTCGTCGACACTGTAGTCGTCTATCTCGGATCCCTGAAAATAGCAATCAAATTAAGAATAAAATATATTTTTTTTTAAATAAAATAAAATATATTTTCATATATATATTTATATTTTATTTTATATATATATATATATTTTAAAATAAAATATAAAACTTAGGAATAAAATATAATAGAATAAAATATATTTTTTTAAACTTTAATCACGGCAAAAGGTCTTTTTTACCGAACACATACCGAGATTGTTTTGCAGAATATAGTCCTCATTTTTTAAAAGTTAACATTAAAGATTAATATGATTAGAAGTTATCTGCGCTTTCTAGGTTTCTCTTCTATCCGAGTCTTCGTTTTTATATCCATTTTATACAATGGAACAAAAACAACTTCACATCTTTCTTCTCTTTAAAAAACAATGCATGGGAATAGGTCCCTTCCTACTGGTGTTATGATCTTTTTGAGCCATTGACAACAGTGCGACTGACGTGTACGAGCTATATGTTGTATTCTTTTGTAAGAAAATAAAACCATTAAAAAATAAAACTCCAAAAAATTTAGCAAATAATAGAAAACAACCGCGTGAAATGAGTTCAGGCTCTGCGTTTCTCCTCGCTTAGTGTGGAAACCTACTGGAAGACACAAGAATTCAAGGTGTAGATTACGAATATTAATCCGCTCCCTTTTCCTAAGAAAAAAGCTGCGTGGGAACAGC
Source organism: Necator americanus (assembly GCF_031761385.1). NCBI lineage: Eukaryota > Metazoa > Nematoda > Chromadorea > Rhabditida > Ancylostomatidae > Necator > Necator americanus. The sequence continues at coordinate 28,190,146 of NC_087375.1, forward strand.
GTTTGTTCCTACGAGTTACGTTAGAACGCGGCACCGTTCTACACTCATCGGTTCTCTCAGTAGCCTATACATTTATATGTGTAGGCTGCTGAGGAGACCTCACAGATTCTGGACCGCTCGCTTCCGAATGCGGTGCGTGCACAAGGGTGCTACGTCCCAAGTTACCTCGCAGGAATAAACGCATTTCCCACGCCGTTTTTTTAGGACCATTAAGGGGAGTTGAGCGGAGCCACAATTATATTGGTAATCAACACCCCGCCCTCTGTGCTTTCTATCAGGTTTCCGTACTACACCATTTTCATTACACGCTCCTTTTAAACTTCATTCTTCGCTTTCAGCTATCAATGAATGTGTCATCAATGTGCATATAAAAAAATGCTACAGTTTACTTCGATATACATTTTTGTTCCAGAAGTTTTATTTAATAATGCGTGACAGAGCAAACAGGCTCTTTTAAACCCTCTCTTTTTTTCTCTTTTTCTCTCTTTTTCCAAACAATATACCATTCTGTTGTGTTTGCGTTCCTATTCTTCTGCTATTTAGAGGGTGTCTTCGATTTTGCGGGCGGGTGATTTCGAGATCAATGAACATCCACGAATTTTACGCATAATTCGTCGAAAAGAAGCTGCAGTGGCTTAATTTAGCTGATTTTTCAATTAAAATGTAGGTTACTCACAATTTCGTTTATCTTCTCGTCAACCTTGTTGAAATTTACGAACGAGGAGTCGGTGCCGTTGTTTGTTGTCTCAACCGCAACCTCGATATCCGTGTCAGCGGTGTCGGTGGAGTTTTGCAGATTCGCCTGATCTATCCCTATTGTAGTCTGTTCTGGTTCAGTCAATACTTTGAGCAAATCCGAAGCATTTTTAGCGAAGGAATTCTCGCTGAGGATATTCGCTAGGATTCCGTTTGCTATTTCCGAACTGCTAACGCCGTCGTCGGACATCTCCCTGGATGCTCTTGTCGACTCCACTTTGGCGACCTTCACATCCGGCTGAGAGACGATCTGACCGTTGACGACTTCATCTCTTTTGGAGAACGGTATCACTTTTGGCTTTCTGACTCCATTCAAATGTCTCGTAAGGCTTCGGATGATCTGACTGGTCCTCGATGGGTGGCTGCCAATTTTTCGTGGTTCCACCACTTCAGCACTCTCTATCTGAAGCATAGTTGATCTGAATTTTTGATAACAACCCCACTCTTTTGTTCCACTCACCTTGATCACGCGGATTGGCCCTATTGGAGTCCGATCATCAAACTCATCCCCACCAAGTGCTCTTTCGAACGAGTCAATAGGGTCCTTGTTTAGAGCCTTGAAAGAAAAGAGAATTGGTTCTATCGAAATTTGTTGAATTGAGACTTTCATGGAACTATTGAGTTGGTCCATAAGTCCTGGCGTTTTTTTTAGTGAAAATTTTGAAAAATCGACAGAAATAAAAGTACTTTCTGCTGTTTGCGTTTAATTGACGAGCCAAGACCACAAAAGTTGCTTTAAAAATTTTTGAAGTGTTTGCGAAGAAACGGATGCTTCTGAGGACCGCTCCAAATCGGTCCCAGTAATTCAAAGACGGCAATTTCGACCTCAAAGACATGTACCACACTGGATGCTCCGTTTAGGTCGAGGAAGAGCGACTGAACCAGTTTTTTTAAATGATGGATCCACACCAAACTACGAGAAAACAGGCGGAGATAGTGGATTGCTCCCACTGTACAATAGAAGGCTACCTTCACTCGAAGGGTAAGCGTTAAAAGTTGGGCGCATAGGTTCCTCATTCTTTGAACGACAGCAACAAAATCAACGAGCCACGATTACGAGGAAGGAAGTTGTAAACAACAACAGAGAATACATTATTGCTGTCGATTTCTTGTTTATTTTTGTAGAAACCTGAACTTGACCAACCTAATATAAGGCATTGGCCTTAACTGTCTTCGTTTTATCACTGATGAAATCAGAGCAGACTTTGACGCTAGGACACGAAAAGTTTCGTTATGGTCGTAGAAATGAAAACTAAGATTTCTCCATTTTCAACTGAGGAAATGAAAATTTGTGGAAAGTTGTGAAAAGAAATAAAAGATGAAAATATAGAATGAAATGAGAAAACTATGCCTAGTGAACACTACACAAGAAATGAGCTCTCAAAATCGCGAATGAAATTCCAGTTCCAAATTAATTAAATTATCGTACCAAACTTTTCACACCGTGCGTACGTCTTTTCACATTTGCCTGATGATGAACAGCGCCACTGATCTGGAACTGAAATCATCAATATATTGATTTTATATCATCAATCGATTGCTGCCCACCGATCGTTGTGGTTGTCTAAGGTGTAGAAATCGTTCCATTGTTTGTGGAAGTTGCTGCGTTGGATACGTCGACAATGACGGACGTAGGTTAAATTCTATTGCCGGCTTTTCGAAAACATGTCTAGCATTGGAACTTTGCCGTCGTCGGATATCACGTCCACCGTAAATGACATGAGTCCACTGAATTTCTCTCGTAGGATTTTCTAACTTTGTCAGACAACGACGTTTAGGTTCATATAAAAGAAATGCAGATTTTTTGTTCCATCAGTTTCAAAACTAATATAAATTCAATTCTTTCAAAACTAATATTTCAAAAATATTTTATAGCAAGGAGTTAAGAATTTTGTACGAAGTATTATACTGTTATTATATTCTTGGAATGTTCATTTCATGCCCTTTCTATAGATATATATGGGATTTAATCCAAGGCGCTTTTTCTAGAATAGTTTGGTTTTTATCTTCAAATTTCTGGTCACAATTCTCGTCTGATCTACTTCTACAAGTTGCTCAATGCGCTTGAAGTGTCCACACAGTATTGGCCCAGAGAAGCGCCGGTGATTGCACAGTACAACGATGGTTCCAGAAATTCCGTGCCGGCAATACCAGTTTCGAAGGAGAACCACATGGTAGACGCTCTCCAATACTCGATAACGATAAGCTGAAGGCGTTGTACTGTGCATTCGTTGACATTTCCCCGGCCCCATGCTATGTTGATGTTTCGAGCGGTTTGAGCGATCTGAACGGTAGTTCAGCCAAGTTTGAAGTCATAAAAGTACATTTGACAGGAAATTCTGATCGGCATCTGAAAATAAAGATCGAGTTATCCTAGAAAAAGCGATAAAATTTCATATAAATATTTAGAGACGTCATCAAATAGGCTCTTAAAAAATGTATTATAAGTAGATCGCCCAAAACTCATATTTTCTTGCTATAAAGCAGTTTTGAAGCTGATCGAGGAAAACTTGCATTTTTTGTATTAATCTAATAATTTTACATACATAAGGTTTGACTCGAACGCCGCGTAGTTGATTAGAATTTATCCTGTCGCACGGCCCGTTCACATCGTCTGAAATGAGAAGTTCTGAACTCCTAATAATTGAAATATAAAAAGATATAAAAAATATGAACAACAACAAATAATAAATATAAAAATGAAACTTATGTAAAATAAAGATAGATGTGAGCATTTTTTTCCTTCTTTCTACAAGTTCTTTTTACGTACAAAATTTTCCACTATTTTCCTTTCGTTTGGTTTTATGCGGAGTTTCAGAAAAAAAAAAAAAACTCAAACCACATCTTGGCCCTGAAAAATACATGTCGCTCTCGATTTTTCGATACTTTTTTGACTGTGGTGAGTGGCCTGGGATTGTGAGTATTTTGGGTACAAAACCGCCTCTAAAACCTCGTGCTAAGAGTTTTCTACAACAAATTGGAATTTGTCAAAGAGACGTTGTTTATAATTTTAACTAGCTAAGTTAATTAAACACTTAATCATGGTTGAGAAAATTCTATAATCACCGTGAACTGTGAACGTGCGTAGAAGCTCTTTCCGAGTAATCGTTATTGTCAACGAATTTTATTTGTATTTTCAAGCTACAGAACTAGGTACCAAAGTGACTATAGTACTAGAATGAACGAATTCGTAGTTAGTTGAAATTGTTTGATTTCAATTTTTGCTTTGTCGCCAAAATGAGTCTGGAGATCACTCATTCAGTGGTGGATCAACTATGAGGTACAGCAATTAATTTTCTCCTGCCTCGCAGAAAAAAAAAATCGAAAAATTCTCAAATTGTTGCCTGCATTAGCAGCACAAAAAATCCTTCGGGGAACATTAGGCTGAAAAAGAGAGAAGGTTGCCAGAAGTTTTCTAGCGGTTTCTCTACAGGATTTCTTATTTCTCCCAGATTTTGAGCTCTTTTGAGACTCTTCGGGGCCTGAGTTCATCATAGATAATGAAATTTTATTTTATGCTCCACCGTTCCCTTCGAAGAGAATGCAGAATCAGGAATGATTAATTTCCGGTATCATGCTGATGAAAATCCTTGATTTCCCAGAATATTTTCGAATATATGTTCTTTGAAGATCAGTCAAAGTTCTAAATCTTCAACGAAATTTATTCCTCAATGGAAGGAAAAATCGCAAATAACGTGAAAACGGCAATAAATTGTGATACGATTTTGAAATCCACAATTCGTTCGGAAATTAAGAACTAGAATCGAAATAATCTGCGCAACTTACCAGGTACACATTGAGGTAGAGCGATAGTAGGGAACAGTAACAAAAGAAGTAGAAGTAACCGCATACGATATGTGTAACGATATAAAACTATCGCGAACTATCAGCTCGCCTATCAGTAATCAAATTATCATCAGAAGCCGCTTCGGAGGCCGGATAAACAGCCGGGAGGGGCGGCTCGAGGACGTCCCCGTTGCGGAAAACAATCGCGAGAAACCTGTAACACATACACACACATACATACATGCACGGGTCACTTTCGTTGTATCTGTGGTATAGAATGCATAAGCAAGTGAAAGGATCGACGATAATTCTCCCTGACGTCCAGTTCGCACGCTAGGGATCCATCTTGAAATGTTTCATTAATATTCGGGTGAATTCTTGGAAGAATTTCCTGAGGAAGAGATCAGTGAAACATCTCTATACCCTCATTCTAATCTTCCAGGTCCTGAGCGAAGGTGAGCGAGGAATGGACAAATTCTGGAGTGATTTACAACTGAAAAGTCGACGGTTTTATCCCAGATTTTCTTTTGTAGCTGCCACCTTTTTCTTTACATAACAGTTGTTTTCATCACTCTTCCATTTAACTATTTTTTAGCTTGTAGTTCATTTACTCATACTATTGCTGTTAGTTGTTTATACGCTTAACTGTAATCATGTGATAAATAAATAAATTTTGATGAGGGATTGTAGTGCAATTCAAACACCATTTTATTCCTGAGTCGTTAATCTATACATTCTGAGAATTACTTCGACCACAGTTGTCACGGAAATTTCGTATTTCCATAGAAAACCGAAAAAAACGACAGATTTCTATTCGAAAAAAAGCTCTTACAATTGTTCTTCTTATAAGCGAACGGTGAGTAGAACATAAGGGAATTATGTCCTAATCGAGTACAAAAAATTAACGTTGTAATTTTTCGTAGCGTAACTCCACTTACCTGAATTAAAGGCATCACCCCACGAATCTGGGGTGGTGCAGGTTTCAGGTTGGTTATGCCTATATTTGGCCGTAGATTATGGAGAGGAGGGTGTCTGTCTATTTCTTCCTAACTGCTGTAAAAAACGGCCCGCAAGATGCGGCGCGCACAAAGCTGGGGCGCTCCAATCGAACTCATTGTAGAAGATAGTGCGCCGGAACGCTCGAAGCCGTATCTTCCGGGCCGTTTTCTACGGCAGTTAGGAAGAAATGAACGGAATGACCCTTCTCTCCATAATCTACGACTCTGTATGGGCAAAACCTACCTGAAACCCGCACCACCTCAGATTCGTGGGGTGATGCCTTTAATCGGCGAGCTGATATTATCGTCTGACGGGACTACCAGCATTGTTGCGGTGTCTTGTTCTTGAACATAGCTGTTCCCAACCTTCTCGAAATTTTGCGAAAGCTCGCAAAAATCAATCAATTTACCGCTGTCCCATATCCTGCGAAATCTTACGTACCGCCTGAACTGCCTGTCTACGCCGAGCGTCCTCGGATCCTCTTTCACTACCTCAGTCCAGAACTCCCATTTTCGTCCAGGAGGCCTTTCCCAACTTGAACCCGACAAGCTCCTCAGAACTCGTTAAAGAAGGGGATCTGCTCGTCTTCTCGGTATATGAGCAAAGAAGCGAGACGATCTTCTGCATCCGTTTCCGATGGCGATGTAAGATTTTGATACCTTCTGCTGGTCATCCTCCGGTATACCACGTCGATTTCCACGTAAAGATCTTCATTAGGGGTACCCTATGGCAAAAGTTAAGCAGCCACCTAAGCAGGCATTCATTGCCTGGGTGGAGAGGCTTGATTGCACGGCATTCTTCCTGTGCAATCAAGCTGCTACCCAAGTTTCAGATCCGTACATCAGTGGGGGCAAAACGAAGGGTTGTTGCCAGGGATCCTATGCTCGCTTCGGGCAGTTCGCCCTCCAGGTTACGGGCTCTGGCGATGTGTCGGATGACAGCAGCTTTTTGCAACGTATGGGAATCTGGCGCCATGTAACAGTGCAGGTTGTATAGCTCGTACGTTCCCAATGCGTCTCTCTCTCGAACTCGAGTGCCTGATTTCATTCAGATAAAGCAGAGCCACCAGGAGCAGGCAATCAGAGTTGTAGACGTGGCCCCAGCGTTACATACTCCAAATTTTCTCAGGCAACCTGATCGTCTTATTGGAAATACCCATCTAATATGTCTTCTATGCCAAGTTCTTTTCTTCCTTTCAGCAACAGAAGAGGACGAAAACCAATTTTTAAGTGGTTTTCCGGGAAGAAATCATCGAAGGACAAACCAGCTATCTTCAAGTTCGGATATACTTCCTGATTTTTAGCGGACCAGACCTTGTGCAGATAATCAGGGTCTCATCAAGATGATTCGATCCGAACCTGCCACAGCAGACGCGTTGCGCTCACCCGACTGAACACTTCCTGTGCCGACAGTGCTCTTTACTCGGAAACCTTATCAGTGACACACTTACTGACTAAAGTAAAGGATAATGTGTCTGGCGTTAATCAATCCGCTTGGGATGCGCCTCCACGTCCACTTCAATTCGGGGACGTTTTAGGTTCACGAACGTGTAACTGGCCTATGCAATGACTTGCGGTGGCTAGCCGATGTGTCAGGTCAGTGTTTTTATCCTTCCAGACAAATCTGGTACCAATTTATCGACCCCGGAGGGACAAGAGGCTTGGTTGGACCGTCGACCGATCGTGCGAAGAGACTTCCGCTCCTCAATTTAGAGAAATAAAAGAAGCGTATATTTGTGGGGCGATCCGATAAGGATACATAGATACATACAAATACATACATAGATAGATAGGGATAAATAAGCACCAACCATGTCAGATACTGCCAACGATTTGAGGTTCCACATCTCTTAGCTGAGTATCGAATTCAAATGCCTTAAACGTAACAGTTAACGCTCTATTAAACGACATTTCGCACGAATATACTAACGATCCACTTCTCGAAATGGAAAGTTCCCCAGTCCAGACGTTTTCTGCTTACTGTACCATCAAAAGTATGCATTTCTTAGGCACACAAAACAACACATCATACGACATGCTGGGTGCGACCCATTGTGCGTCACCGCTTCTGATGGTTGGGATTCTTCGTTGTAATGATTTTGGAGTCTGCTTTTTCTATCTGAGTGATTGCTGATGGACATGTTCCCGTAACTTTTTGGCTGTTTTGTGTATTTTTATGTATTTAGGGTTTATCTGAGTAGTTTAATTGTTTTGTGATTATCGTTTTTCTATAGGAAAAAGTCTGATTGACTTCAATATTTCGATGCGCACAGCTGTTCCTCTTTTCTGGATTTCTCCATGCTTTTAGACGTTATTTTAGGCAACAAGAATGGATTCACAAGGAAGGAAGATTATTGTTGTCGACAACGGGTCTGGGGTGAGTCTTTCTTAATACTTTCTTTGTTACTTATGGAAAGAAAAATGTCTTTTAGTTCAATCTCATTCGGTCTCGCTTTCCTTCTAAAGTTAATTTAAATTTCACAACGTTTCTGACATAGTTTTTCCATATGAAAACTTGTTTTGCAACAATCTCTGTCTATTTTTTTGCAAAATAAATGACGTAGCATTTTGCGTTCTCAGTATTGCTTCTTCTAATCTTCTGCATTGTTTACTTCTCTTTCAGTTTGTAAAATGTGGCTATGCGGGCACAAATTTTCCAACCCATATTTTTCCATCGCTTGTTGGTCGACCGCTAGTGCGATCGTCTCAGAAAGTCGGAAATATAGAAATCAAGGTTCGTTTTTGCCTATCCATTTTTTTATACTTTTCTTTTGCTGGACATCATGAAGTTGTTTGCCTTATCCACTCTGCCGCTCATAACTGGTTCTATTTTTTCCATCACATTCGCAGCATTGAAGGGTTCCTTGTTTCTTGATTTCACTTTTCTATGATAAGGGAACTTGTTAGTGTTCTGCTTATTAGACCATTTTTATTCCGACTTCTCTGTTTAAAAGTCAAGTTTGATGGATATTTTTTCCTTTCCGCCTGTTTTAAACGAAGAGTAACCCCAATTTTCTATAAAACTATTCTCAGCAGAGGTACTTTATTCTCAGTAATTTGTTGGAAGCTGTCGAAGTTATGGTTTTTGCTAAACACATGTGAGGTTCCGTCCACTCGAGATCCAATTTTTCCTGTTTCATGTTCATACCGGCTTATTTCGAAATGCCCACAAAGATATACTAAGTGGTGTACTTTGTAATGCTATTACTACATTATAAATGATATTGTAGGGAGTACCCAAACATTTCATCATTCTAATTGTTTTTTATGTTTAATTTTTCTAGTACTTAGTGTTGTGACTGGCTTAGCGTTGCTTGGAATTATTTGTAAAGCCATGGTTTTTCTTTTGCTCCATGCAAAAATCGTGTTAACTTCATTCAGCAGTGCGAAAAAGGTGATGGTAGTTTTCTTTGCTGAATTCCTACTCTTCTCACAACAACGGCAAATCAAATTATTTGCTGAAGTTATGAGGAATATTAAATTATGAGGAAGCCTGAGATTAACTAGTACAATTCTGTCAACTGTCTATTCGATAGAAAATATTTTAATCAGTTTCGTATTGTTTTGAGTAGTTTGGCAGTAAGTCCACAACTTCTGATTTTATCCCTTCCCAATAAGCTTGAAAATGCTGTGCCTGCCTTGGACTCTCACTGATAAGAGAATGACGTGAACATCATAAAGATTTTAAGCATTTCAAGCAGCCTTAGTGATTTTATATTTTGTTGATGGAAACGGAATAAATTTCTTCACCTTAGTTGTGCAAAGAGTCTCCGAGGTTTAAGTGTCGTTATATTTAAACTATTAAATTATTAAAATTAAACCAATCATTAAAATTACTAATAAATTATGATTAACAGATCAAGCCTAAATCGAACAATTGATTGAAAAGGCGCTTAAATTAGTCGCATTGACATTTCTTCGAATTATTTGACGTTTCTTTCGATATTACGGAAATTGCGTATTTTCTTCAAATCAGGCTTATCTGACCCATTTATCTTAGTCCAGTTTTTGAAAGGTTATTCTTTCCGTTGCTTGAATAGGCGTATTCTCGTGCTTATCGTATCTTCAAAATCTTCAAAACTGATCATATCGATTTTTTTGAGCTGGTTACTTTCCCTATATTTATGAGTGTAGTTCCAACATTTCAGAGCACTAAGGATAGAGCTAAGCGTTCTCTTGTCCTCAGTTTATCGGTTAACTGTATTGTGTGTGAAGGCTTTGCCGATGAATTTTTAACTGATCTTCAGTAGTTTTTCTTCTTTGCGTCCGCTAGCGATGTCTTCATATTCGATGTATTCGGCGGTATTTCCATTATTATTCTTTTTCATTTTGATAACTAGAATTTCCCAGTTTTAATGGTATCTTAGAGGGAAGTACGAAGTTAACATCAAGATGTTATAGGTTTGTTGTGCTTTGCAATTCTAGTTGTGAAAACTAGAATAGCAAAATTGGTGTTTTAATTCTGGATTTTACTCTTGATTTTGAAATTTTTATGAGGAAACTTGTGTTGTAGTGCACCGGATATTAATGGTTATCATTTCATCGCGCAATATTATTTAGGACCTTATGGTGGGCGAGGAATGCTCACAACTTCGACAAATGCTTGATATATCGTACCCAATGGACAATGGCATTGTACGTAATTGGGAGGACATGGCTCACGTATGGGATCATACATTCGGGCCGGATAAATTGGATATCGATCCGAAAGTGAGTAGCTCTCGTCCCGAAGTTTTTTGATCAAGATTCTTTTGGACTTTATTTTATTTCTTATTCAACCTTCTGCTTTGAAAACGTAGAAAAGTTGTTGTTGTTTCCCATTGCCTGCGCCTTTTGTGATGAAATCGCTGCAGCTATTATGGTATTAGTGCATCGCAGTCTTCTTTGTGTGGCCTCGTTTTGGCTGAGTGCGAATCTTGAGAGTTCTCAAAAGGGGTGATGATGGTGGCTACGGCGCGAATTCGTTGTATTTGTGCAGAAATTTGTGTCGATGGAAATTCGTTGGGATTCCTTATAGATGAAGAAAGGATTCTTGCCTCTTATGGTTACTTGTTGACACATCTGTACCGGAGACCGAGACCAAGTTCGAATTTGTACAAAATGATCACCATTTTTGTGGAATTCTTTCAATTCTGCTATCCGAGAGTTTCCTCGTAGATCTCGCAGTGTATGGCTGTTATACATGACTTTGCACAACAACTTAGACGTCAGCATTTGGTCACATTTCGCGAAAAACAACAAGAAACCCTCATCGCGACGATCATAATCATGAACAACTCGAACGTCATTCCCTTTGCTCGTAGCAGTGTTTCAAGAGTTGAAAGATCAGCACAAGAGAGATTTTATCAATAAGGTAGCCGCGTAAATCTAAGCAAACTAGTTAAATCATGGGAGTCTTTAGAATAAGAGCACTGAAAGCTCTTATGAAAACGATGCTAATCATTTTTCGAGAGGAATTTCCAACTTTTTGGTGTCTTCCAAAATTTGAATCATTACGGAGTGTAAACAGACTTTTTTTTTAATTTCAAGTTCTTAAATGTATTGTCAATTGAGTACAAATAGAAAGCTGCTTCGTAACAATATGCCTTGAATGTTGAATTGGGTTTTTAGGTTCTTAAGTAAGGCTTTTTGTTTTATGATCTTTTTCGTTTCTTTCTTCTTCATGCTAAGAGAAAGGTATGCTGCGTAAGAACGTAAGAAATTTGTTCCATCAAGATTTTCATCCTTAAAAAGAGGTGTTGTCAAATATTAGTCAACTCTCATATGGTAAAGGATAACAATTTATAAGGCTTCCTTGAACGTGGAAAGGCTGCAAAATACGAATACGTACTTTGCCTTTTCGAAATAAAATGAACTCATACACATAACCAACCTTTCGCTTTATTAGATATTATTATTTTTTTGTTTTGGAAATGTCCCTAAGAATTATTTGCATCTGCTTGAGCATGGAGTTTGTTCCCAAAACACACAAATTGGGGTGATTCAAGCCGATGACTCGGGCAGACAATTATGATTTGAATCAGTATTTGTGCAGGCGCATGGTTAATCTGAGTGACTCAGTTATGGTCTAACGGGTAGGTTAGTCATGCGCTATGAATTTGAAGAAGACGTTATTGGATCTGGTCCGCTCAATAAGGGAAGAAGTGTAATAAGGAGACGATTGACCCTCAAGTTGATTTCTTTCAGCAAAATGGTTAGAACGTGGCGAGATAAACCCAAAATTTACCCATTACCCAAAATTTTCCAAAAATATTCTGTGTGTAAACGTTTTGTCTTATTTCAAGTTTTTTTCGTCTTTCTGTTTATGAGTTTGGATTTCTACACGTTACTGATCCTTTAAAATAATAACTGAAACGTGCAATTTGTAAAATCGGGTAGTTCGCGCTTGGAACATTAGTCAGCACGCATTCGTCACCAGAATGATACAGGCAGGTGAAGAGCGCTTTTGTGTAGTAAACCAGGATGGGTAGTAGTGAGGGTAACTGTTTCTAAGATAAGTTGTCCCGGACGGTGACAAATCACTTTTTTCATTGGCCTTGTTTACATTTCCCCACTTCATGTGAGGTCAGAATAATTTTTTTGGTTACTTTCTTGGTTTTTAGTTTTATTCCTCATATATGTGATATGCTGATCATAGTCGTGACGTGCATTTTTTTTTTACCCAGAACTCGTTACAGCGAAGTTTTGAAGTTATGTTATAGGTGTACTGTAGGATCTTTTTCCTTTTTCGGAATCTTATGGGACTTTGTCCAGTAGAATTACTTCGTATGCGATAACAAATATGCTATTTTCTGATCTGATTTTCTCAGAATTCGTGCGGGAAAACACTTAACGCAAGAATAGGAACTATGATTCATAATAATATATATCCTCCTCACGGAAAGTGAAAACCCTTGATAGGCTTGGATCCAAATCGACGTTGTTTTCTCGCCAGATTTAATTGGCATCTTCAGCAGTACACTCGAGAACAGCGTACATCTAAATGTATTGAATGTCGGCCGCCAAAGAGATACAGTGGGCTTCCGTATTCCGCGTCTTTTGGCAAAACTAGCGTTTTTTTTTTTTGTTCGCGAACTTGCACAATAAAGGTAGATCCTTCATCAACCGTTGCAGAAATCTGGTAGCAGTGTTTCAGATTTTTTCAAACCCCCAGCTTTAGTAAATCTTAGCCTAGCACCATTATCTAAATGAGCCTTCCAAAGAGGTCCTATCATTTACCTGCGAGACTTTAAGATCGTAGCGACTGTTCGTGCCTTTATAGTTCAGTGTTGAGTGTATAAATTTTTAAAGGAATGCAAATTGCTGTTGACGGAACCTCCGCTGAATCCAAGCAGTAATCGTGAGCGTCTCTTCCAAGTGATGTTTGAGCAGTATGGTTTCCATTCGATACATGTGGCCGTCCAGGTAGGATTTTTTTTTCAAAGCTTAGTCCAGCAATCAATAAACAAGTAGACACTTCTGCATATACCAACACCGTATAGCGGGAGTAGTCTCAAAAAGCTTTTCAGTTTTCGCTTAATTGCAATCTTCTAGTTTTTTTTTCTCTAATTGGAAAATGATTTTTTTAGGCAGTTTTGACTCTATATGCCCAAGGGTTGCTGACTGGTGTGGTGGTGGATTCGGGCGATGGAGTTACACATATTTGCCCAGTATACCAAGGCTATGCTTTGCATCATCTGACACGACGACTAGATATCGCTGGACGCGACATCACCCGTTATTTGATCAAGGTTGGAAAATTCTTGCTAGACCTTTCCTGGTCTTTATGATGTCTATATACTGATCGATCTAGCTGCTTCTGCTTCGTGGATACAACTTCAATCACTCAGCTGATTTCGAAACAGTACGGTTAATGAAAGAGAAGCTGTGCTACGTGGCCTATGATGTGGAGCAGGAACAGAAGTTGGCGTTGGAGACCACAGTATTGTCTCAGACGTATACGGTAAACTTTTCCTACCGTTTTATTTTTCATTGCTTTCAATTTAGTTTTTTCTCTTTTGTAGCAGCGGATTTGCCGTTTTTGCTTTCGCTTCCATGTCACAATTATTTTCCAAAGTATGTATTGACATGAGAATTTTTTTAGCATTATCCAATCGATTTTATCATACTGATCCGATTGTTGACTAGGATCTCTCTCCTGTTTCTCTGAAAACATAACGAAGCTTCTGAAGAAGTGTTTTTGCTTGTCTTTTCTAGAAGCAACTTCAATTGCACAGGTTGTTACTTCCCTGCAGCTATTTCATCGAAATAACTGCTCAGTTTGTTCCTATTTCATGTTACACCTAGTAGAATCATTTTTATTGCACTGTGCTCAATTTCCTGAAAATAGTGCCAAAAGAAGTAGAATTTTTGTTTTCGTTGTCTTATTTACTATTTCAAGAAATCTCTGATGCACCTGTCCCAAGCAAAAATAGTGGTCTAGGGTTTCTATGAGGTAACAAAGTCGTTATATGGTATCTCCAAGATTATTCTCTTCATTTTTCGTAGGAGGGTAGTTTCTCGAATTAAATCTGATGAATCTTTCAAATTTTTGTAACGAATAATTGCCACCAAGAGACAACATTTTTTCCTCCTTTTTGTCGTTTTGTGCCCGCCGCTGCTATTTTTCACTGAGCCATTTGATCTTTGAAAATATCTATTCACAAGCAGTATTTCGACTGTTGCACATTTTTTTAAAATCTCTGATCTTCGGTCTTATCTTATTTTTATTCTACTATTTTGTTGAAATGTTCTAGTTCTGTGCCTTTCTGCCTGTTTTAAAACTCAAAAATTCGTGAAATATTATGCAAATAGTTTGGTACTTCCGGTCGCAAACTTATGGAAAAAAAGATCCCTCTAGTCGAGTAAACCCGAACTTTTTGTAAGTTCGACTTTGGAATGTCATAATAATGTGTCGCACTGTGCTAATTGCTGGAACCTCGTTTATGTGTTGGAAGTTCTGCGCATGTATTTTTTGCCGAACTGGCGCCAGTATTATAGTCGGGTGCATTGCTTCAATTGGTTCGAATTCACACGAACGAATAATAGTATTATTATCCGGACTTACATAGGCATAACTTCATTGCTTTTGAGGTATATCATTTCGTTCGGATATGACCAGGACTACAAATTTTCATGTACTGCAGGTAATAGTTCAAAATATTGAGGAAATAAACATTTGAAAGCAAGAAGAACTTATTAGTTGCGGATTGCTGGAGTGGGATGTCATTTAGGAGTCTAACCTTTTCTTAGCTTTTTCTTTCTCCTTTTTTCCTTACTCTAATCTTTTTTAAAAGTTTTTTTTTTCATTTTATCACAATAGAACTTAAGAATCTATACTTTTTGTAGTGTTGGAACCATGGGATTTGCTCTCAATTTTTGGTTAGCGGAAAAACCAGAGCTCTTCGTCTAACTGACTTTATTTTTAGAGACAATTTTTTCACTATTTCTTTAGAAATTTTAAATGTCGTTTTCTCAGAGCTGAAAGTATCTCTATCGTTCTGCAGCTGAGTTTTTTTTTTCATATTGAGCTTGCACCTGAAGTGTATAGTATGTATATGTTGAATTTGCCTTTTGAAGCTATCTTTTTCCTTTTGTTCGGTTCTTTTCTTTCTATGAGCTGGCATGGCCGCTAAATTAATGACAAGAATATCAAGCTATACGCATGTACTCATTTGTCTAAAGGTAATTGTCGATGCAGTAGCGATGTTATTTTTTTTTTGTTCCGTGTAACGCTCCGAAGCTTATACATCATTGTAGTTCCTTCTTATAGATTGCAGAGGACTAATAAGAGAAGAGTAGGGTCAAAACGGCATGAAGCACGTACGGAGCTGCTTGCGCGGGTTCTCTCGAGGCGCCTCGGTGGAGCGTAGCGGCTAGGAGAGCGGTGAAACCCTTGCTGGCACCATCGCTGCAGTTTGCGACGGTCCCTACTCGGTCCCAACTGCTGCCTCTACCGCGTCGCGTACGCAAATGCACCGCAACTATACCGTAATTCATGTCGTTTTACCCGATTATAGAATAGTTATGGTGTAGAGGGAGAGGCGATCTCTTTGAACGGTTGTAATTGAATGTGGTTCAGTCCAGAGGTGGGCGTGATCCTTCAAACGAAGCGTGTGGTTTTCGAGCACTTACGATATAAAACAAAAACTAAGGTCAGATTATGGATATTAAAGAGGGACGGCATTGATATTGATATATCGTTGTATTTGCATGAAAATCAAAAATATTCTGGTGGAGCCGACACTTTAATTTTTTGAAAACTCGCTTGGGGCCTGTCACAGAAATTGCCAAGTTTTGATCTATATGGTTCACTGATCTCATTCCTACATTCTTGATTATTTATATCCGCCCCAGCCATTTATGTTCAATTTTTCTTAGTTGAAGGCTAAGTCACATCATCTAGGTGGTCGTTAAGTCAATTTTTTTAATCGATTTGCAGTTTTCTTAATTCTTTTTTTGAAGATACTATCAACTTATAACCAAAATTTTATATTTTAGTTTAAAATGGTCATTGTATGCTTATTTTTTTCTTGACGGGTACTTCTGAGTTTTTTTTTTTCGTTTTTAGCTGAGATCATGGAGTTACGCGATAGGGTTTTAGAGGACACATGTTGAGGTTGAAATTTCATAGATATTTACTCTGAGTTAGTACTTTTTGAGGGTTCTGCAAATCATTTCACATGCTATCTTTATACCTTTTCCTCTATTAATTCTATTCCAGTTGCCAGATGGCCGTACGATTCGACTTGGAGGAGAGAGGTTCGAAGCCCCAGAAGTGCTTTTCCAACCTCATCTCATAAATGTGGAAAAACCGGGACTATCAGAGACATTGTTCGGATGCATTCAATCTAGCGATATTGGTGAGCTAAATACGAACACATTTCGTGGAAAATAAGCACTTGAATGAGATGTGCAGATACTCGGCTCGATTTCTACAAACATATTGTGCTGTCCGGTGGATCAACGATGTATCCTGGTCTTCCAAGTAGACTGGAGAAAGAAATGAAGCAGTTATATCTAGATCGTGTTTTAAAGGGAAATACAGATCTCTTTCAGGTTGGGTTTTTTACTCTGATTTTTCCTACGTTTGTCTCATTCACTAGCATTGGAATCTTTTTTTCCATATTCTCCTTTTCAAATAAGTATTTGTATTAGTGTGAATGAGGTGGTAGCGGGGTTGCCGATTAGGCCCAATCTTGGTGATTTAATAATCGAATATCGATTAATTGAATCTTATTCCCAGGAGTTGTGGGTGATGAAATCGATCGATGGCTATTGAAATCTACTGATGAGTGGATCAATTGTCTTTCTGCGGTACTTTTTGTAGCTTAGATTTAAGCAAATTCGTTGAAGCTCTCAAACGAGAGAAATCAAAAGTCGCTTCTTCATTCTTTTGATTAGTTTTTGATCTCCGATCCCTCACTGCTGTTGGTGTATGACAAACGACAAATTGGTCACGCATGTCCCCGTGCATGTTTGCTGGAAAGTTAAAGACGTCACTCGTGGCTTTTCTTCAAGTCATGGGAATCTAATCAAACCCTCATGTGGTCCGAGCAGTTTTTCGCTTGAAACGCTCATCACGATTTGAACGAGTTTTGTCCGCGTCGTCTTTTTGCAGTGCATATTATGGTAATGTTTTCGCATGTATTCTGCTTGTTCTACGAGCAGATCGACTGTGGCCGCATGTTCCGGCTTAACATATTCAAATAGACATTTGCCGTACACAACTGAGGGACTTGTTGATGGGTCATGTACACACATTTACGATGAAGATAAAGTATGAAGTGTCTTGTGAGAATTTTCATTTGAAATTTTCAAGAGAAGTCAGTATATAAACATTTAGTTAATAATGACATCTTTGAGTAAGACAGAAGCGGCCCTTATATGGATCTCCTCTGAAAAAAAAAAGTGTTTTCCGTAGCACAGGGGACTCAGTTTGATTGAAAATTAGCACTGATAAAGAGTATAGCAGTTGTAGAGTTTGTTTATTTCAAGGGTATTGTTCACTGTAACTCTAGTAGATGATTTCACGCTTTTGATGGATTGGGTTTGACCCAGGTGTACGCAAGTCGTATGAAAGTTCTCCAATTTGTCAATTTCGACATGAGAAATGCAGTTCATAAGTATTTAGTTTACGAGCTTTCAGCAAAATACTCACGTATGTTACTGTTTTATTTTGTAATGGACATTCTAGATAAAATTTGAATAAAATTTGAGTACCTTAAGATGAAATTCACAATTCATGACACAGTTCTTGCACAGTTCTAGTGCAGCCATGGGTAAATTTTCCGGGATTGAGGAATTTCAAGTATTGTTTTTCATTAGTGTTGTATTGTTTTGTTTTTCTTTAAAAGTTTTTCGATGAACCCTTGGTATTCTTTAACTATGAGACCTTTGGTATGGAATGAAATAACACTTGTGTTCTTGGTTCAACTCCAATCCAATAAATGCCGCAAGTTGTTAGTGTGGAACTTCAGTTTAAAAGTGTGATGGGCATATTTGAACAGAGGAGATCCTATCTCTAATGAGTGTCCGTGTAATTGAATGATGTTGGGTAGAAATCCATCAAGGAAAACTGTCAACCTGTTTATTGGGATGCAGTTTTAGTGTTTCTTCATTCGCAGTTAGTATATTATATTGGGATACAATATTCTGCTGTTCTGGTTATTTTTTTTTGCTGTGCCATCATTGAATACCAATCTTTTTCTCTATAGCCGCAAGTATTGTGCTAAAATTCTGCTATTTTTACAGTTACAGCTGTAGTTACAAATTTATTCTCTTTACAGAAGTTTAAAGTACGTATCGAGGCGACACCTTTCCGAAAACATATGGTTTTTCTTGGTGGCGCTGTGTTAGCGAATATTATGAGGGATAGGGACCAAGTAAGTAATTTTCCTCATACTTTTGTATTTGATATTCGTACCTATTTATGCAAGATGATTTTTATGGAAGGACTACGGTTATTACATTGTCATAGTGTATTTTACCCCTTCCATTTATGTCTTATTGTAGAGCTGCAGTCATTCTATGTACTTGAACGTTTTTCTAGCGTTTTTTTCCTCTTGTCTTTTTAGTTTGTTCTTCCGCGGAGGCGGTTGTCTCTTTGTGTACTTATGTAGAATGTCGTTTTCCTTGAAATTCCATTTTGTTTCTTTTCAAAGCAAGAAACGACCTAGTCCCAAAAATGTATTATTTCTTTTACTGACCGGGAAGTGCGCGATGAATAGCTTTAGTACTCGCCGACGAGTTTTTTTTTTTTGCGTGATGTTTTTGCTGATGTTTGAAGAGTGACGTGCTGGTCAAGTGGCTAATTTTGTTATGTTCTTGCTATTTGTTTGCAGCAAACTTCAGAAATGCCAAAGATTTGTTGAGTTTCTTTGCAACATTGCTAGATTTACATTGGATGGGGCTCAAATGAAATAATGATTCCTCCAAAAAGAAGTTTTTCCTCTGAAAGGATAGTAGTTCCCTTATTCCCTTATTGTCAGGTGTGGTCAAAAAGTGTTGTAGCCTCATAGAAAAGTGCATGGAAACTTGATTTTTGGTTGATAAACAAAATTGCTGGAAGCAGCTGACGAAAGTCCGCCTTAGGTCTATCTAAAAGAGCTAAATGTTCTTTTTGCATATGTCTGAGAGCTTTCTTAAATCAACACTGTTGAAATTTTTTGAAACAGGTGATTTCAGTTATCAAGGTTATAAGAAAGGCCCTTTCTGTATTTTGTCTGCTGTGTTAACATGGAACATTGCGTTTCTACGCTTCATTGCGGATTCTTTGTGTAGATACACGTGCAACAGCCTATTTTCTTAACATTATTGGGATTCTTGGGATAGTTTTTCAGCTGGATCAGTAATCATTACCATTGCACTATAAAGAAGTTTTTGCTAAGCTAGATCCCAGTACAATTGGGGAATCATTTGGAAAACTTATTCCTTCTTTGGTGCTTCTTCAGTCATAAATTATTGGGAAATTACAGAAATGGAGGGTTGTTTACTCCCTTAGACGTCTAAGTTTTTGTTAACCGTCAAGCAAAAGTTGTATTTTCTTTTTCAGAACATTTGTGATTTAAAGAATTGGTTCGCCTTTGATTCGTCCTTACCAATGTTTGCAAAATGCTACCCATGTAGGTCTTTTGGTCAGACGGTGGCACAGAGACCAATCTATAACGAGCACGATGGACGCGTCCTTTACAAAGAAAATTTATGCCACCTGAATTTCTTTTCTTTGAGGTCTGATTGCTTTTTCTTGACAACAGCACTGGTTTGGTGGGATAAGGCAAATGTTTACCCTAACATTCACTATCATAGCTCTGGATAAGAGTTCCTAGTTTAGAAGTTTGTGGAACTTCCAAATCCTATAGAATAATCCTTTTTTACGGTGCTCTTCTTTTTTCGACTGGGTTAAGATCGTTCTTTTCCGGGTGTGTTTGTTGTTAGTGCGGTCAGGATCAGATGCCATGCCAGTTAGCATTTGACCGTGTGATTTAATCCGTACTTTGTGAACTTGAACCCATGAAAACTATCGAAATTCTTTTTTTTTTCATCGATCTATCACCATGTTCATACCCCTGCACTATTTTTTGCCAGAAATGTTTTAGATTAAAAAAATCTTCATACTTGCTTGAGGGCAAAGTCACGACTAAAGCATAATTCTTTGACAGAACACTTTTTGGGGAGCAAAAGAGAAATTTCATAATTGAACTTGTATTTCCGTTGCTCTTTTGGTCATATACATGATTTTCAATATTTAACCATAGAATAAGATAGATAATAAGATAAAATAGCTTACCTTCACGACTACTCATAATAATTGTGATGACTCTTCTTTTCCCTCAGCCGTCAGACATGAAGACTTTTTAATCCTCTGTGGTGTGAGGAGGAAAGTATAGTTTTTCTTTTGGCGGGAGAAAATTGAATCAAGCTCTCAGATCAAAGAATTTTGTTTGGCGAAAAATCTTTATCTATGTAATAGGTGTACGATTCTGCATTGTCCCCATAAAATTTGATGCAGATGATCAAAAAGTAATTTTACTTTTCGATTTGCAGTATTCACAAAAATGTTGCCCACTTTTGGGAGCACAGTCTGGAATATCCTGTATGAAACTAGTTTATATAGATCGGTGCAAAGTTTTTATTCAGAATATTGCCTGGCGAGAGAGCTGAACGCACAGGAAATAGGAAAAGGGAATATATAACATTGAAAATGTGTAATTTTAAGCATTTCTGGTCACGTTGGATGTTTTATCAAATTTTGGGTTTCAGTAAGATTATATGCTAAGATATCTCTATTTCATCTTTGAAATCCTCTGTTCTTCCCATATTAAATTCTTAATTTTTAACTTATCGGGGTCCAATATCGGGTTGTTGAAGATGTATAGGTCCATCTAATTTTTTCGATTTCTGAGTGATTTCAAGAATTTTTGATTTCTAGTACCAACAAAATGCATGTGCAGCAAAGTTCTAGAACACTACGTTTAAAGAACAAATGAATTTTTCATTTTTTTTAATCGAAAAATCTTTGGGAACGATTTTATTTTATTACCACTTCAAGTTCTTTAGTATGCCTCTTCTAAAATTGTTAGGATGGAGGAATAGCTTATGGATAGATTTCAGGGCTTCAAAAACAATCAAATTTTGGTGGTAAATGTAAAACCAGCATCCACGCATAGCAGAAAGCTGGAGAAATCGCATCCACTTGTGGTTAATGATTCAGCACTAATTATTAATTAAAATAAATTATCAATCAACTAATTATGTGATCTTCAACCGTTTTCTATTCGTGTTTTACATCTTTTGAATAGGTGTTGACAACTCTAAATAATAAGCTTTTGTAATTCGGACAAAGGCTGAATATCTTCATTCCTTTTTTTCGAATTGCAAGCGTACAAATATTCTGCAGTGGTTGTAAAAACGTACCTAGAATTATTCATGGATAAATATGTACAAAAAGTGTTCGCCGAGACGTTTCTATTTGAATTTACGTAGAAGAACTCATGGAGCGCGCCTAATGTGGTCACTATCACGTTGGTCTTCACATAGACATGTTAAAAATTTTTTAGCAATCATTTCGCATTTTTCCACCAGTGTAAGAACTGTTTTTTTTCTTTTGTATTTGTCTTGTTCTGCATATTTTTGCACTAATTTCATTATCATGTCAATAATATGGAAAATAATTTTTTTTCTCGCTTCCATCGTCTAACGATAACCGATAACAGTTTGAGCAACTACGAATTGACCGTACTTTTAAAAACCGCTTGAAAAAAGAAAGAGAAAAATTCCTACGATAGCAGGAACATGGGTTTCTTCCTGATTTCCATTATTCGCTCTCTTTCCCATGACCGTAGTAAGGGCATCTGCTTCGTAATTTTTACACGTATTCATCTCCGACAGGTTCTCACGAGACCGCTTGAGAAGTTGCAGAATTCGAGTGATGACTCATATACTTATTTCTATTTATTTATTTATTTATTTATTTATTTATTTATTTATTTATTTATTATTTCTATTTCTTATTTTTCTTATTTTCAACATTTTGTAGAAAAATTAATTATAAATCTTTCTAGGACTTTTGGATCTCGAAACGTGAGTACGAGGAAGGTGGTCTGCAGCGATGCTTAGTGAAATTGGGCATTAAATAAGTTCGTTGTACGATAATTCGTCAGTCAAGGAGGTTGTTCTGAAACTCAACTCATTTTCTCGTTCCAGTGCTGCATGTTCAGTTATATATTGAAGGTGTTTTGTTTGACTTTTGTAGGACGGTTTTCTAATATTTAAATTATTGATTTTTTTTGTCCCAAATGTGATAGTTATTATAAGGCTAATAATGCTCGTCTTGTTAATATGCGCCGTATGTGTGTTGTTATCGGTCACTTTTTTTCCTATATATGTATATGCTCTACTGCTCACTCCGAAGCTCTTACGATGAACTCGGTCGACACTCGCGTGTACATTTTTTAATGTCTCTATCTGTCTGTCTGCCTGTTTGTTTGTCTGTCAGTCAGTTATTCAGTCAGACAGTATGTCTGTCTGTCTGTCTGCACTTGTCCACCATTTTCGTGTGTATTGCGTGTTAAAGGTAAAGTAGAATTTGCTTTTATGTTTGATATACATACATATTTATTTTTATACTGTTCCCCTTTAGTAAGTTCTTTATTAGTTCATTTTTCTATGTATGTGAGAATGGAAAAAGTTTTTTTTTTCGAATAGTAAAGTGTAGAGTTGTGCAATGAACCGGAAATTCTGAATATGTCAGTCAGGCACACGCCGGAGAACCTTACGAGTTCGTTCCCACGCGTGCCGTTGAGAACGTGCCGGGAAGCCACGCCCACTTCTATCCACCGTTCGACTCTTTTCATGGCCCATTTCTATAAATGTCCTCTCTCAATCTGGACTTGCTCTTTGTTTGCAAAGAAAAAAAAAAACTCAAACCTTGGGAGATTTCTGCTTTTATTTTTTGGGGTCAGAGCTGAGTTCGAGTCTTGAAGGAAAGTTTAGAAATGGCTACGATCCTTGTAAAATCAATCGCTTGATCGTCTTACTTGAATTCTCTTTGAATAATGGTTACCATAAGAATAAGAGGTATCCAAGGCGATATACTGCTATGGCACCTATTCAGCTGAATAAAGCATAGGCAGGCAAATTCCCCTCTCATTTTCGGGAATGGCGCCATTAATTTAAAACCCTGGATTTATTGCTGGTGCGTTTTAAGGTCGCCTTCCATCCTAACTTTACGAAGCATGTTGTGGATTTACGCAGTATTGCTTATTCGACGATGAAGTACAGGAAATTCTTCTCTTCGATTAAAAAAATTGTTCAATGAGGGATTTCTCTGGTAAAGTGGAATGTTTCAAGAACGATCGTGACCACTGTCATGATTTCACTTGCCTCTGATCCACGGTTTTCTTTGATTAATCTGATGAATTTGGATTATTCACTTCAACGCAGTACTTTTTCTTCCTTTGTTTTATGCTTGGATCGAAAGTTTCTTTTTTTTTCGGTAATTTCTGCACTGATTCTTAATGATCCCAAGTTCTACTGTTGCATATTTATGTAATGTGTCGCATGAGGCTTGAGAACCTCTCCAACAACTAATTGAAATTTAAAATAATAATAAATTAAATTAAATTGAATTACTATTTCTTGTTGTCATAGGATTCGCTAATTTATGGTTTTCGTGAGATTTATAAATCAAAAAAATTCTATCCACCCATAGGACATTACAGTCTGGGAAATAAGCTCCAGCTTTTTCTCTTCCTGCATGAATTATGAAGACGATTTATTTAAGTAATAGGTCATTTTTACGATGATCGCATTTCCACATTGAGTGATTATTACAGTCTAATACCTGGAACTTATGAATTTCAATGGTGATTCGGTGAGACGAAGATGTAGACGTAATTTTTCGAAATGATCGCAAATCGTAACACGATCCTTTATGTTTGTTCGCTCGAGCTGTAGCCAAAAATGGTGCTGATCTTCATTGACAGGTTACGTTTCGGCGTTACGCCTTCGCCGGAGCCTGGAAAAATTAAATGCCATCAGTGATTTATGAAGCTCTCAACCGCCTCTTCACCTTAAAGGCATCACTCCACGAATCTGAGGTGGTACGGATTTCAGGTGGAGTATTCGTTTACGGGGTCGTAGATTATAGGGAGAAGGGTGATTCCGTCCATTTCTTCCTAATTGCCGCAGAAAACGGCCCGGAAGATACGGCTCTGAGCGTTCCGGCGCACTATTTTCCACAACGAGTTCGACTGGAGCGCGCCAGGCTTGTGCACGCGCATCTTCCGGGCCGTTTTTTACGGGAATTAGGAAGAAATGGACGGAACAACCCCACCCCCTCTCCATAGTCTCCCATCTCGTATACGAATACTCCACCTGAAATCTGCACCACCTCAGATTCGTGGGGTGATGCCTTTAAAAGGATAGATGGGTGGGTCCTAAGAGGAAAAGATGGTGTGAAACAACGCTAACTATGTGCTTGAGTCGGTTAGGAGGAAAGAGAAATGTGTTTCGATGGTTGTGTTTCAATCTGCTATTTCAAATTAAAAAAATAAAAATTATAGCGGAATAATTTAATGATGTTTGCGCTATAAGTAACTAAATCGTACTTTTTTGGTATGGAACAGTTTGTTTGGGTTTACTAAAAATTTTATTTTGCTCATACAGTTTCACATTCGGTTCCGGGAGTCATTCTGGTAGTGCGACCTTCTAGAACTCGTCCTCAAGGAGATGTGGAGGGGGATGAGTTAATTACTTACGACTGAAGTGCCATTTCCCTCGTATGATGTTGTTCTATTCTCATTTAGTGTATTTGTGAAAGAAACAGGATGCTAACACAATAAATGAGAAAAGGACACCATCCCATGAGAAGGGACGACCACGCCCACCTACTTGACGTGAATTCACAACGTAGCCTGTCGCGTCCTTGAGGTCGAGTTCGATTTGATCCTCCAAATCATCGAAGAGTGTGGCATTGCCATTAGGTCGAGCATGGGACGCAGTGAAGAAAAAATCAGCGGACCTTGTTTTTTCTGCACACGAAAAAGAGAACAACTCATGCTGCACTTGAAAAATGGCGGCGAAGTTTGGATTATTAATTTATTGTGCGGAAAGAGAGAAAAATAAGGTATTTTGAGATAAGATATATATGTATATATAATCCATAAATTAGTGAAAACATTAGGATTACAATAACAGTAGGAGTAAGCGAAAGAAGTTAGAATTGAGTGGAACGTACGTTCACGACTGTGCTTATGCTAAGAGGTGGACGATTTTTAATGTTCTAGGTCCCAAGGCCCAAACTCTACCGCGTTACTTTTGGTGGTTACAACTTTTAACAACTATAATACCTAGAGAAATTTTTGTTTACTTTCATTACAGGATTTGTTTCAAACTTGAAATCGCTGCGCCAAGTGACAGTAGTATTGTACTCAGTTCTGAATACTCTTGTATTTTATTATTATTATTTTATTACTATTTCGTATTATTTATTGTATTTTTACTGTTTTGCCGTTCAGTTTCATGGATTATTTCAAAATACGGCAACGAGCTGACATAATTTGTTCGCAAGCTGTAAGGGTAAGTTTCGAGTTCAGCTGAATTCATCCCAAAGATACCCCAAAGATCTGGACACCTCGTCAGTGTCACTTAGGGAAACTGAGAACCACCGGGATGACGGTGGCGGAAGAGAGGCGGGTGAAGACGAAGTTGGGCCCAGTTTGGTCGCTGGAGAAGGAGGGGTTGGATAAAATTCGAGGTCTTGGTGGAGGAAAAATAAACAAAGGAAATCAATTCAGGGCAAAAAAGGATGAGAGAGTACTAAAAACTTCTGGATCTGATTTCCTACAATTTCCTTCACGAGATTTGCGAGATTTCGTTATGCCCTGTGTTTTTCTTGGATTGTGCAAAGGTCCACAAAATTTCGCTTCAGCATCCAAAAATAAGAATGTAGGCAACCAAAAGCGTTGTTATGCGCTCAGATCGCAACACAAATGAGAAACTTTGTTTTTGAGGAAAAAAAATATGACTTTTCAGATTTTTCCGCGCTGCACTGGATTTGTTTTGTAGAGATGGTTACCTTCATCCCTAGTGTGAAGCATAAATCCTTAGTTCGTAAATTACGGTTGTACAACAAAGACGCAGTAAAGTAGACAAGGTCAGAAATCAGATTTTTTTTGAAGCCGACATCGTGGATGTTATTTTCGCCATTTTCGGACCATAAAAAAATAAAATCAAATAAAAGTGATGAATGGATAAATAAGTGAAAATAGGGTTCAACGAATTTTTATCTGTTTATTTATAAAACATCTGTTTTTGTTTTTGAAATCATTTGAAGCGCTTGAAAACTTTCAAAAAAGCTCAAAAAATCCTAACCGACCAGCTAATATCAAAACTTTCCTGGATTTGGCAACTATGTGCTGCTTATTCCTAGAATTTTCCGTTTCTCTCCGCTTTTTTTCTCTGGAAGCGACCTTAAAGGCGACGACGTGAGAGGGAGGTGAGGAGGTCCGATAGTGCCAATCCTCATTTCACTCGACGTCCGTTTTTTTTGCGATGGTGTGCATCGAGAAATGCCCTTTCCTGTTCCCTGTCTATCTTAGAGTAATGGAATCGTCGTTTCGGAAGATAGCATACCGCTCCTTTACTCTGTTTTTCCACATTCTCTCTATCGTTCACTGCAAAACTTGAAATTCCGTTCCGGGTTGTGTCTCGTTAAATTAGTTCGCATCTCAATCGCCGATGGTCACTTTATTCGCACGTTCGCTAATCAAGGCGAAAGTGTTACTCGTTACTGTACCTATGCCTAGTTCTCTGCACAGATTGTCGCTTGTGGTTTTTTTTGAGGATTTTTCCAAACTTCTGACAATATTTAAACGATTAGAATTATCTACGCTCCAACTTTTAATTCAACGACTACGTGTCGTGGCAATCTTATAAAGATCTGCTTTCCGACATTATTGCTTTTCGTTTCTGCGTCTTGGACGAATTTTTTTCATCTCCTAAAATGGCCTCTTTCAGTCAAAGAGGACTAAATCTCTTTGCTGAGGGATATAGTAGTTTTTTTTTCGGGAAATTTCCATTTTTACTAGTTCTTTGAAAGCGTTTCTAAAGTATTGACGAGAGAATATTCAGTTGTTTTTTTTCTGCCAGAAGATCTCATCGTGTTGCTCTGAGGTTTTTTTTTTTTGACAAAATTTATGATCTATAAGTCGTAGACAGGTTGAGAAGAATTTTGACTTTTGTATTTTTCTAATTCTCTAATTTTTTCTACACTCATCACTGTGGTTCTTCTTTTTCTTTTTCTTCTTCTTCTTCTTCTTCTTCTTCTTCTTCTTATTATTATTATTATTATTATTATTATTATTATTATTATTATTATTATTATTATTATTATTATTATTATTATTATTAAACGGATACGATGCAATGAACACAGCTTTATTTTATTTTTAATGGATTTCTCCAATCATTTGTGTTTCGTTTTCTTCTTCTAAAAGTGGCGAACGTATTCACGACTGAGTTTACTACCTTCGCCGCTTTTTTCCCCCGACGTTCTGCGTCAATAACGTGCTGAACAAGCTATTGCTATCAAATAACACTTAAATAAAAATTGCTGAGTTTTCTCGACGCTTGCACTTTCATTTTGTTGATGTACGGCTTTTGTTGTGAATATTAACCGACGATGCTCATCTCCGACGAACGATGCTATTTGCTATTTGACGCTTTTATTCTGGAGAAATAATGCATATTGTTGTAGTGATGAAAATGCTAGTTACGATGTCAGCTCTTTTTTACATTTAATTTCTGTGTTCAGTGCTTGTACGAGAACTGTTCCCTGCTCAATTTTTCATTTTTTTCAATTGTCGTACTCTGTGGATTTCAAATATAGTTCAGTTTTTTTTTTCAAATACCTTCTATTTTCTCCATCGTTACGCCCTTTCGACAGCGTTGATGTATTTTTTACTTTTCTGCATATTTACTCGCATATTTTTCCTCAAAAATGAATACTGGTTTTACTGTAGATAAAAGGAAGAAATAAACGTTATATAATTGTTACATAATATAAATATATAATAATAAATAGGGGCGAGTGTAGTGTAGCGGTTAGAGGTTCCGCTGCCTGCACTATCGATCGGAGGTTCGAATCCGGCTTAGTGCTCACCAAACCTTTCATTCCTCCGGGGTCGATAAATTGGTACCAGACTTGTCTGGGAGGATAAAAACACTGACTTGACCATCGGCTGGCCCCCGCAAGTCATTGTAAAGGCCAATACGCGTTCCAAAACCTCAACGATTACGAATTCCAGAAAAACGCGTTGGCGCATCCTGAGTGGATTGATACGCCAGTGACTTTTATATATAAACGTAATAATATATATGCATATAAAATATATATATATATATATATATATATAAGCATGCATAATAATATAATAAATGAGGTGAAGATATTCTAAATTAGTGGAAATAAATTAAATTAAATCAAGAATTAAATTCTAAATTAGTGGGAATAAACTAGTGGAAAAAATAAATAATAGTAATTGAAAATAAAGTGAAATTTGTGGTGCTGCCGTTCACCTCATAGTTGACCTGTTCGAGGACCGTCACCAGCTACATGGGCCTTGCTGAGAAGAGCAGGGAGTAATTAAAAGCAGTAGCAGTAGAGAAAGCGGCGAGAAGATTTATGTCTCCTTTTACTTGTCATTCAATTCTATTTACTGCATTTATTATGTTTTTTTAAACATTTTTTGAATTTTACAATGCATGAACATCGTTAAAATTAAGTCATTCTTCTTGCGATACTACACACGTCCTGCTGTTCGTTGCCAACTGCTTGCACTCAGCCATTCCTGAAATCCATGTCCATGGGGTAATGTTTTCGATTTTTTCACCAGTGATGCACTGCAGGCAGACATAACCAGATGAGCTCTCAACTTATGTGTGATCTGTACACTTTGATGGATTTTCATCCGGAAATATGCAAGTACACTTTCGCCGCCCTCGGAATTCGAAGGAACTTGCAAGCGTTCGTTCGTAATTTTAGCTGTTCGTAGGAATCAATGATCAGCTGACACTGGGAATTTCTATCTCCATTGCACCTATAATTCCCTGGTGATCTCTTTGGATTGCTTTCCTCGCAGCATTGTTTTCATCAAGCATTCTGGGAATTTCTATTTGGACAGTCTGGATATGGTCGAAGGGTATCGGGAATCCCTCATGGCTCAGTGGTTTTCCTTGAGTGATAAGAAACTCGACAATACTACGCGAGTACAGTTCCATTCCTACCATTTGAGTCCAATCAGGGCTTGGAGCCAAAATATTTATCCTTGCGAGAATAAATAGGATGGAAATGATTTGAACTGAGTACCTACCTCTTCTGTTCTTTTATTTGTACATAGTGCAGACCTAGGACTTAGCCCATCCACTGTTGCATGTATATTTTCTAGGAACCCATCCGTAATAACTTCATTCGACGAGTCTTGAGTTTGTAGTCGAAAGGATAAAAGGACAAAGTCACTGTCGTTCCAATGAAAGGCTTAGCTGGCACTAGGGCGGTTTCGATCCATTGACCGTGTGGCTGGACCTCTAACCGACTGCACCATACCCGCCCTAATTTGTTATTTTTGTATTTATTGTTATTTTACTGTCAGTTGCAATTATTGGTAGATAAGTTAGCTGAAAGCCGGTCGTTGGTGAAATCAGACGCCAAAGCGAGTATTCTCGTCCACTTCTTGGTTGAAAGCCTCAACAGAGGTAATTTACGACTACTCGCGTAAAATACCACTTTCCAAGAGTCATCGACTTTCATTAAAAAGTTTGCACAGAGGAATATGTAGCTAGAATTACGGGGTCCCAGACCTCCTATTACTTAGTCCTCTAAAGAGAAATATGATGCTCTTTGTGTCCCACACGCGAAACGAGAAACTACAGGGTCACTGCGACATGACGGGAGTCAAGATGATCAAAGTGATACTTACTATGATTTCCAATGTTGCTCCGCGATCCCTACAAAAATAAATAGTCAGAATCGTACAGAAAAGCTTCCCGAAGATCTTTGGGAATGTAAATGTGAATAAAAAGTGTGTGGTACGTATTTGATCCGGGTGTTCCTTGGACTCCTGAATAAAAAAAAACTTCAGAGAGACCTCAGAGACGGGCCTCTCATCGATACCTCAATCGCAGTTAAATTTGTCGTGGAGAAGTTCAGGGGTTTCATCTGACCAAGGTTTATCCGCCAGAGAGCGCGGTGATCCAGTTGGATAAATGATGTTGGATATCCAAAAATCTCCAAAAATATCATTTGCTGAGATGAAACCCCTTGAATCTTTCCAGGACAAATATTACCCCGGTTAATTTTATTTGAAACTTTTAAAAATAGATTTTGCAGTAATTACCTTTAGTAGTTAATAATAATTAATAGTATATAACAATATAATAGTAAAAATGTAATAATATAATAATATATAATCACCAATAATAATTAACTTCAAACAATTAATTTAAATCTAATTTTCAATATTTATTTTGAACCTAGTTCCACTCTCGCCGTCTCCGGTCTGACCTGCTTCCTGGTGAAAGCTCAAATCCAGGTATCCTTACCTAGGTGGCGAGTTTTTTTCTCAACGAAAAAGTCCCTGCTGATCTTCTAGCAGTGAAAAAACTCTGCAAACAGAGGATTCAACGAAAATATGCTAGGAAACACGGAACACTAGGTGCTTGAAACCGGAAAAAACCGGCCTTAAGTATCGAAGAAGCTCTTAAATTCCCGAAAATTCTCTGCTCTGCGTCTCTAATGTGGCTGTTTATGCAAACGGTGTATGAAATGCTTCGAAATGTTGAAGAATTTGTTATTTATCAAATATTATTATATTATTATTTACTACTGCTTTACTATTGTTTTATATATTGTCATTTATTTTATATATTTGTTTACTTATTTATTAGGTTCTATGGACTGCCAAAAAGAATGTGAAAAGGACAAAATAAAAATAAGAAGTATGTAATAATATATAATTTATAATGTAATAGTGTATAAATATAATATAATATAATAAATACATTAAATAGATGGTAAAAAGGCAGGAAAAAGAATGCAACGACAGATATTCGGCGAATACGAAGAAATGCACATGAAATGCGCGAGAAAAAAGCCGAAAATAACCATAAATCTTTTTATCTTTCGCCGCTTTTTCGAAATAGTCTGGATCGGACGGCATCTTTTATGGACTTGCACAAAACAGACCCAGAGACACACGCACGCAAATATGCAGAGTCACACTTTAACGTAACGGGGCACAGCGGTGAAGTGGAGCTATTAAATTTGACAACGACCGATAGTGGCGTTCTCTCAAATCGGCTACAATGTGCATGGAATGCTTTGTTGAGATGTCTATTCGTGCTTGTGATCAGTTCTCTTTCCTAACCGCTGTGTTTCCTAACCGTTCTATTTCCTAACATCATGATGAATTCGTGTTGGCGGAAGTATTAGGCTGATGCATAAGCGATGAAGAATTTTAAATTATACTCCCCCACAAAGAAACAGTTTACCGTTATGTATGATTGGCAACTAATTTCCCGCCATTTCTTTAAAATTTGCACCTCCCTTATGCCATTAAACTTTCAAGGAGAGTGTTTTAAATCATCCGAAAGAGTATGTTTTGACCTACCGTAGTCTATGTTTTGTTTTTTATTTGAGCTAATTTGTAATAACCCTCAGATCACTAAAATGGAATGTCAAATTCGACACCACTTTCTTCTTGCTTTTGATCAAGCTTTGAAGGCCGCAAAAGCTGCTCGCCGCACTTGTTCTGTCTCCATAGGGTGGGTCCCATAGCTGAAAGAACCGCTATATAATATATAATATATATATATATTATTTGGAAAAGATAGTGTCTTTATCATTTTATACAAGACAGTGTCTTTTTTGCTTTTTAAAATTTAATTGGCGTTAATTGTTAGATCAATATAATACAAACATTTAAAATTAGTGAACAAAAGACATGTGGATATTTTTGCGCGATATTTTACTTTTCTTTGATGTTCTGTCGTAGACACATAGCCAGCGTAATGAATCCTCAGTTCCTCATCGTTTCTGTCAACCTCTCTCTGCCTCTGGGTTCTCTAACCATTGAGTGATTAGCAGAAATTTTTGTCGTGGACTTATATGACTTTTTAACTTTTTTTTTTGAATTTCCAAGTGTATAAGGCCAACGCAGGTACATAGATGATCTAAAACACTTCTGTAAGTGTAAGTTTAGCAACTAATTGAAACTGCCGGATTGAGAGGGAAAAGAGACTGAGAAACTCAGAGCGTTATACCTTTTCTTCCTAGGACCCACCCATCTATCTTTTAACTGAAGTCTTTGTTGCTTCAGCTTATGTACAGATTAGAAGTGATGTCATATTTACTCCGACAAATGACAAAATGTCAAATAGAAGCTGGTACGGAGATGATTTATTCTGAATAAATCGCAAAAGTGGTGGTCCCGACCACTCGACACTTTTTGATCGATTATCGATCGATCGTCTCCACTCCTGTATTAAAATGTCTCAATGTTTAAATGGGAATTGTAGTTGTGTTATGTGTTCAAAAGTGTTTTCTTCTTTACTAATAGAAGTGAATTTAAATTTTCTGGATTCCAAATATTCGACGCGGAGAAATGTGAAAATTTACTCCTCTTGCGATCACTTTTAGGTCTAATGGTTAGAGATCTATTTTTACAAACGTACCTCGATTTGAGTTCCTCTTTAACGAAAAAGAAGAATTTCATAGCTTTTTCATCGATCAATAATTGAGGAAATTTACGAGATCAAATTTTAGAAAATTCTAGCGCATTTCTTGAATGAAAACTTACTTCTTTCTCGTACAAACAAATCTTTTTTTGTTTTTGACCGATTTCGATCGAAATCACTTGCCTGGAATTGTCTGGATCAATGAAGAAACTATCACTCCATTCACATTTCTTCGCATCATAAAGAGAGAGGGAGAGAAAATAATTTCTGTTCAACTGATTTTTACTGAAATCGATGGAGATGTTATTGTTTCATTGATGGGAATGAACGAGTTTTTCATTGGAATTCTATCGAAATTTGTGCACTTTCCTATCATTTATGTAGGTGCGTTGAGATTCGAAAACGTCTAGGGGTTTTCTATTGGGGCAAAGAAAAAATCCGATGGAAAGTAATTTTTAAAAAATCATAATGCAAGTGATGTGAATCACAAGAAATGGGTAATTGCTTATTGTGATCTACAAAAAAGCACTTGATTTTAAGCAATTTCACCGTCTCACACGCAAAAACCTACGGTGATACTATGACGATTCCGTTTTTTTTACGAAGAGAAATGTGACAACCTAAAACAGAAGAGGGTTTTACTATTTTGCATCTATATTTTTTATCTATATTTTTGAAATTTTTCTATCTATGTTATCTATCTTTTTTATTTTTTAAAACTATTTTTTAATCTATATTATCTATCTATCTTTTTTTAAATCTATTTTTCATCTGCATTTTTTTAATTTTGCAAAAAAGGATAATGGAGCGTGCAATCGCACCACTTAGAACCTAAATTCGCAAAAAAAAAATTAGAATTCAATTCGAACCCACTTGAACGTGTATTGCTGGTTATAATCCATCGTAGGAAACCAGTTGCACCCAATTTGGACGCGCACCTTAGTGACTAGGAAAAATGGCGCGGCTGTAATATTGTTTATTTATTTATTTGAAAACACCCATAGGTGTGACACAAAACAGAAAACAGAAACGAGAAACTCCAGAGCTCGCCAGAATTTCGCCAAAGTTCTAGTTCTGTACAGAAACGTTGGCGCGTCATTGCACATGGTGTGATGGTTTGACAGGTCATTCTTCTCCTACAGAAAGTGAAAAATTCTAAAATATTGTAATTTTCGATGTGATTTCAAGACAAGGGCAAGAAATAACTACCTCCGTCTTAAAAGCACCACCTCCAAATCGATGTGGTTCGGATTTCAAGTTATACTTATACGGGGTCGTATTTCTCTCTGTATCAGTGTAAACGAACGACACCGCAACCCTGTTTCTTACGACTTTTTCTATTGCGACGCGCAACCCTTGCGTCCCGTTCATCGAATGAAATTAATTACCTATCCGGGTGTTACAACGGATTTTCGACGAATCGCAGGCGGGGGCGGGACGCAAAGGTGACCCTTTGAAATAGAAGACATCGTAAGGAACCGCATTCCGAAGCTGTCTGTTCACAGTGATGCTCAGGGAGATAGGCAGAATCACCCTCTTCTCCACAAACTACGACCCGTCACAAGTATAACCCTCCTAAAATCCGTGCCATCCCATTCGTGGGGTGATGCCTTTGAGGTAAATGTTAGTCAACAACTTGTACTTTGTTAATAGAAGCTATAATTTGCACTAATTTATGTTGGTGCATTGAGAGAAGCATTCATCCATTCATTCATTCATTCATTTTATTTATACTATATTATACTATTTTTACTATCTTGCTAGCGAAGAAGGTACACTAAAGAGATGAAAGATTCTCGCCAATGCAGATTTAGGTTTTGAAATTGATGGATGAGACGTGTTAATTTTGAATTCCAGTAAGGCTCTATCACAAAATAAAGAAAATATAATATAAATAAAAAGTAAGAATAAGAGATAAATTAGGTGAATGAAAAACTAAAGGTCTGAATTGAATTGTACCGCTTATTGAGAATGTGAGAATTGTGCGTATCGGTTCTAATTACACGTTCCTAAATAAACAGTTTAGAAGTTACAGTAAACAAAAATTATAAAATAAAAGTAAATAATTGTATGTATGTGATATAGTATGGTAACCAAGTTCTGAGAGTATTTCATCTTATTTATTTTCTTCTCTCTTTCCATTTATTTTTATCTAGTTTTTTTTGTGATCCGGGGAACCTATACTATACACGCCTCCAATTCTCCGGCAAGAAATTCGTACCGCTTATCTCCGGGAAAGTGTCGGTGTGTGTGTTTTTTTTTTGTTCCCGACGAGGAAGATGCAAAGATGTCGCGAGCGATTTGTTTCCGGCTGTCATAGGGCGGCGGAAAAAAAAACGAGAGACCACCGATATTGGAGCGGTTTATTGCCCTGATTTGTTTTATGAGTCACTAGTTCGAGACTTTCACTGAAATCACTTGTGAAATATACAAAATACAATGACAAAATAAAAATAAACACATAATAAGGGATGAGGGATAGTAACTGCACCAATAATATAATAATGTAACATTATATTCTACTAAGATCGATCTTCAGAGATAATTTATAAAAAACGAACACTAAAGTGTACTTTAATGTATTTATAAAATTGTTTAGAAAAATTTGAAAAGTAATTTATTTACTCTACATTCCAGTGCTCAGGAACTAGCAACTATAAGAACATTTTGGCAATCACTGTACATAATTTCATGTACAAATAATTTCGAGAAAAATCTTTTGATGAAGTTACGGTAAGAGACTTCCTTTCGCTGATTTCTCTCTTTCTATCCACTTACTGTAGCATTATTTCATTGTGTAAGTAAAAAAAATTTTCAAAGGAAATTCTCATCTTTTTTCATATGACTAGAAACTATTAGAAGACTTTGTAGTAAAATTTATAAGCGACGAAAATACACAAACTTTTGAGTCAACCTTTAAATAGTTTGGGAAAACCATAAATTTCTTGGAAAAAGTGATAGAAGGTGGAGCAGAAATTTTTACCGTTAAAAAAATTTGTCACTATTTTCAACAAGAAATCCGTCAAATAAAAATTTGACGGAAAAGTTATCTCCAATAGAATAAATAATCAATAAACTAAAATATATAATGAATAATAATATAATAAATAATAAATAAAATAAATGTAAATAAAACCAACTTCGTTTTCTTTATTCCTGCAAGTTTACACTTGAACTTCGTAATCGTTAGACATGAAATTCAATTTGTTTTCCGATTTCTCATCAATTCTTTCCTTTCCTATTTTGAAATTTCAGAATTTCTCTCTACAATTACTGTAGTTACTTCGTTATAGGTATTTTCAATAGATTTAATAGTGTTCTTGGGATGTGTGGCAAGGATTAAGAGTTATAAGGGCATAACCTCTCCATGCATTTCCCACATCTTAGCTCTATGTATTCGGCACCGAAAATACAATTTTTAAAGTCATAATTTTAATACAAACCACTATAAACCAGGGAAGTTTCTAGTAGTTCGTAGAGGATACGGTAAAAGTGTTGGGAGAAATTATTAAAAAAGAACGCATTATACTTGTGGTAGCTGGCGTTCACATTACTGTTGCTGTGGTTCTGTAATGTTGTCTTTTTGCACTGTTAGCGTAATTACATACTTTTGCAATGTTTCAATCCTGCTACTCGATTCCTAATAAGTCGTTATTTTTTCAAAAGTAATTAATTTTATTAAGGTAAATTACTTGGAGTTGTTTTTCTACGGGTTACTGTAACTCAAAAACTAAGTTTTTGGTATGGGACAACACGCGTTTCAAAACCTCAACGACTATAAATTGCACGAAAACCCGTTGGTGCATCCCAAGTGGATTGAAACGCCAATGATCTTATCCTTTTTTCCTTTTTATCCTTCTTACAGTAACCAATTTTTTTGTGACTTCATCCGACTGCGACCCTCTGAGACCTTTTGATCCTCCGCTAACGAAGCTGATTGAGCGATCGTAAATCGTCTAATCGTCAGATGAAGTACGAATAGGGTGTGGAAAGATGCGTACGCTGCATAGCGAAACAGTCGTCAGCGATTCGCTCCGATCTCGCTCCTAAGCAAGGCCAAATATCATTTTCATCGTCGTTACAACCCCTCCCAGTCAATGATACGACCGGCACGGGCGCTCCACAAACTGTTGATCGTGTTTCCTTGCCTTTCGCGCGCTGGAATCCGTCGCCCCACCTTCTTTTCGGAGTTCATTTACGGGAAATTCCCAAAAATTATTCCCCGTGCGTTTCCTTGTCTTCTCGAAACGTCTCAAAGTGTATTTCGACCAGCATTTTATGACCGTTTTTACTTTCACAAAGATTCTCTTATGAGATTTCGTGCAACCCGAGCTCGTAATTGCAAGCAGCGTGGTTCGCTGTTTTTACGACCTACACAAAAGTATAAACGCCTACGAACCGTGCTCTAAAACAGCCCATAACCTATCGGATTCTCCAATTAGCCAACTGGTTTCCCACTTCTTCATCTTTTAGCGTGGCGTGATTTTATGAGTAACGATCTCTGTTACTAGATCACGACCAGGTACATCTGTACCGGCGGCGAATACTCACGAACCGTAGCATTCAATCGTACCTGCTCCTCTTCTAGAAGCTACAGTAGCCAGTTTGGCTATTTCAAATGCATACTGTAATTTCTGGCTCCGCTGAATTTATCTGAAGCCTCGTCATGATCCGCAGACTAATGAGGAAGTGTTTTCTTTCGCGATTTTTGCAAAAACTAAAAAAGAGGATACACAAATTTTTATTTCTTAACTCTAACGATTCGAGAAACTTTAGAAATTCAACGAACTGAATTCTCATTAAGAGCTGCATTAAAAATCCGGACACGATCACTATCCATAAAAAAATGGTTTAGTGATCTCCATAGTATTGATTAGATGTTTATGTTATTGTTAAAACTTATTTATTTAGATATGCCTATTTAGAATTGATTTATAAAAAAACAATGAAAATACTTTGATATTCCGGAGTCATCCTTGGAATTTTTTCATATCAAGTAAAATAGATAGTTAGAGAGTAGGAAAGCTCACGAAGTCACTCGATTTCTTGTTGTTGTTTATTTTTTTTATTCGTAGTTATTTTCTCTTCAAAATACTTCCAAACGCTCTTTTTCCAACAGACGATGTCCCTTTCGGATTTTTAATTGTTGTTGATTGAAATTGATTTTTAATCGTGGTCCTGTGGTTTTCATTCTGGCAGCATACCGTATTTTTCGGATTTTAGAATGCCCTTAGCATATTAGCTTGAATATTTGGGGGCGGTGTGGATTTTTTTTTGGGATTTCTCATAATTATTCCTGGAGATTGTCGAGAAAAAGAAGTAACTCCGGCTAGCATACACTTTTTAGGAGAGTTCCTTTCACTTCTGTACTGAAAACTTCTGTTCCATCTTTTTCTCAATGAGAAAATGAGAGCAGGTATTCAATCGAGTTGTGCGATTTTATGTCATTTTTATAGTTCTCTTTTCTTCTATGAAAGGATTCAAAGAATAAAAGTTGCGATTACAATTTGAAATTGGATTCGTCGTAGAGCAAAGCACGAATACGTGTGGTATCTGGAGCATTTTCACTTAATTATGCTTTGTTATCGTTTTCACGGTTTTCAATCGCAATTCGATCGGAATCGTCCACAAATCCGGTTATATATGTGGTTTTTGTTCGAGTGTTCTTTGACGCTTCGCACCTTCCAATTCTGTGCCTCAAAAAGCTGTTGATAAGTGCCGCAGTGCATCTAAAACTCTGAAAGTTTTCAAAACCGATTAAAACTGCTCGCCTCTCTTCATATCATTCATCTACATCTCACATCCTTCTGATTTTTTCCTGTCGCAACAATCTACGGAGCTGTTTTCGGCAACGATTTGCGCTGTGTACAAACCGCGCCGCAGCTTTGCACATGCTCCGCCCGCTTTCTGCGGCATGGTCACCTTCTTTTCTAGACCGAATTCGGGTTTAGGCATTGTCATGTCACAATAGATATTTATCGTGATTTTTCTTACTTAATGTACATTTATTAGGAGATTCACGGTAATACTGAGCAGATCTCGGTAACTGGCACATCTGTCATCAGTCCATCATCCATTAGCTTCACCTGTTTCCTGTAATTGCAGAAATCGAACAGGTTTTTTAGGATTCCTATTACGGATAATTACATTTAATTTCCAGCAATTTTAACCAGTAAATGTGAGTTTCCAGGCTTGACCAAGGCGTCATTTCCATAAATTGAAAGAAGACGTTGAAAAGGGAGTAATGATGAAGTTAATCGCTACAGCTTTCATGCAAAACCCGTAATTTTACCGGTTCTTGAAATCTGAAGACCTCTTTTAGCGTCTATCAGAACAAATCGAACGATTAAACTTCAAACTTTTTTGTATCCTGAAATCTCTGCATATATCTGTTTATTTTAAGGCAGCGAATAACCGAAACGTCAGGTAAATAAATTTCCATTTTTAAAAAAAAAAGCTCGTAAACAGACTAAAGAATTGAAAAACGAGCGATTAAATTCTGCTAAAAGAGTACTTTTTTTGGAATGTGAACAGGCATGTTCTAGGCGAATTTTTTCGAGCTACGGTAGAAATTTTCTAACATTTCCTTCCCAGATCCGGTTAGCTCGCAGCTCCAGAATTCTTTCCCCGAGTTTTCTGAGCCGTCAAGATACTTTTTTATGTGTATGTCTACGCTTCTCTCGTGCCGCCCCATTGACCATCAACGTTGGATTTCACTTCGTATTGTGTATGTCGACCACCCACTGCAAATAGTGACGTGATTTGCATACCTTGGATGGAAACGCCCATACGTTTGAGAGTCATAGGAAGGTTAGAACCATTCAAGATGGAAATTTCATGAGATTCTGTGTCGCAGCAGGCGCTACGGTATGCATATCAGATCAATCAGGTCAAAGATGTTCAAATATGCGGTCATCGTCGTCTAAAGGCATCACCTTACAAATGATGGTACGGATTTCAGGTGGAGCATTCGTATACGGGTCGTAGATTAAGGATTAAGATTAAGAGATTAAGATTAAGGAGAGGAAGGTGATTCCGTCCATTTCTTCCTAAATGTCGTAGAAAACGATCCGGAAGACGCGGCTTCCAGCGGCTGTCTTAGAATCTTGGGATTTTGGATACATATTTAGCTTTTATTCATTTGTTTGACTTGCAACTAAGATTAGTATTGATCCTTATTAACAGCTAACGTTTCGGCGATTTCATCTTCGTGAGAGCCTGGAAAAATGAAAGCAATCCGTGATTTATGCTCTAAGCGCCTCATCTCCCTACAGCAATCATTCAAACGATACGTAAACTTAAACAACAACACTGTGCAGATCTGGCTCGTAAGCTTCCAATATCCAATGGGTACCGAAGTGGAGACACTCGACATACATGACATCCCTCTCAAAAATTCAGTATATGACACAGAAAAATGGCTTTCTTTAAAGGCATCAATCCACGAATCTGAGGGGGTACGGATTTCAGGTGGAGTATTCGTATACGGGACAGAAGGCTATGGAGAGAAGGGTAATTCCGTTCATTTCTTTCTAACTGCCGTAAAAAAACTGCGCGGAAGATAGGCGTTCTTCTTCAGGCGTTCTGGCGCACTATTTTCTACAGGGAGTTCGACTGGAGCACGCCAGCCATGTGCGGCGCCGCATCTTCTGGACCGTTTTTTACGGCAATTTGGAAGAAATGGGCGGGATCACCCCCCTCTCCATAATCTACTATCCCGTATACGAATACTCCACCTGAAATCCGTACCACCACAGATTCGTGGGTTGATGCCTTTAATTGTGTAAATCCTCGTCGAGTTTGCATTATCGCCTGTACTCATCTCGAGCCAACGACTATTTCTGCGTTATTTCTTCACATTGGCAGACTGAGCCAAAAATTCAAAATTTTCTAGCTCGATGAACTTATTTTTCTTTGAAATGGTGTAGAGACGAAGTGGAATTGATCAACTCTCGTTCTCTGACTCTCTACCTATCAGTTCCGAGTGTTTGTTTTCCATTTTACTTGCACTTCTACATTTCAAAAAAAAAAAACATAAATAAGAAGTGGGGCGCTTTTAAATATTTGGGAGTTAGAGCGTAGAAAACCAAAGTAATGTTGAATTCCCGCGAGTTTTTGTAGACCCGTACTT
Source organism: Necator americanus (assembly GCF_031761385.1). Lineage (NCBI taxonomy): Eukaryota > Metazoa > Nematoda > Chromadorea > Rhabditida > Ancylostomatidae > Necator > Necator americanus. Next base: position 28,231,030 of record NC_087375.1, read on the forward strand.
GCCTAACCCTTCACGAATATAAACGCCATCAGAAAAGTCGCGAGTGTAGTCTCACTTTCGGGGTATAACTTCATATTCCATTGAATTTAGCTATCAGCTGAAAAGGCATTTATTCAGCTCTAACTGAACAAACTCTAGTCAGTTTGCTTCTTATTTATTTTATTTCATTTATTTTGTTATCGAAACGTCGTGCGAGTCGTGCGAATCTCAGTGCATAGATGTTTGCACCTATGTTGTCCCCGGGATCGCGACGCGTCCAACGCGATTCGCAGGCTGTGCTTGTGTTGACGCGGGTGGCGCAACTCGTTCTACGCAGTTAGCGTACCTCAATCGGATGTACATATGATGGTTCGACGTACCGTACCGAACACAGGCGACCGCAGCACGCAACAGTTAGCGAAAAATTAATTTCTAATTAATTTTGCAATTAATAAAGCTTATATTCAAGGAGCTCTAATTCAGAAGAGTAATCGGCAGAGGGAGCGAGGGTGGGGAATGGAGGGGCACACTAGGATTTTTCCGTCTTTCTTGCTGTATGATTTAGGAAGTGAATAAAGCTGAAGGAGGAAATCTAAGGGGTCTCTTATAGCGCTGTGTTATGCACATCTGAATCTCGTAAACCTACAGCAATTCAGGAGATTCAGATGCGCTCGAGGGAAGAACCTGGACACGTTTTGCTGCCGCAGTACCGAACGAAAAAAAAGGCACAAAATTAAATCACATTGTACATTTCTGATTTTTTGATTTTTTTCACCGAATGTCTTTGTCTCCGGGATGGTTGTTCACTAAAAACTTTTTTTTTTGAAATTTCATTGGTAGCTTTCACATATTTTCTCGACGATATCTTGTTCTCTTTCTTTTCACCATTTATCGCAGTTTTAACTCTTCCTGCTTTTTCTTCCGTTCTTTATTGCTGGAGAACCGTTCAGGTAGTTTGGGATCCAGCCCTGTAGCTATACTCCGCTAGGGTGAAGGCGACATATTTCCGATGCGTATTGATTTTTGTCGAGCGGTTGCTCCGGCGTTCAGCGAACACCTCCTGAAGATGGAATTGGCATCGCCGACGATGCTGGTCATAAGTGTTAATGACTGCGACTGCTGCCGCTGCTGCACACGGCGACACAGCCCGGAGAAAAAGTTGATTGAGTTTTCCCTGCTCGATTTAACTGCTCCTCTAGATCGGGATTTTCTGTTCACGACCCCTTTCAACCAACCACCATTGAAAAGCGAAATATACGGCACTAAACATTCTAATAACCGCATAGTTTTTTCTGTGTTCCTATAAAAGGCGGTTGCTTAGCGATCTGATTCCATTTTGTCCATTCCATTATTCATACACTCGTTCAATTTTGCAATTTTCATCCCAAATTTTTTTTCGAATGTTATTTATTTTTCACAGCGTTCAATTTCATGAGTTTTGTTGAGGATCGATCGTCGGCCTCATTGATTCCTCTTTTTTTTTCTCCTGCTCAGCATGTAATAAGCACCGCACAGATGACGTATCAGCTGATGGAACGGTTTTGAATTTGACACTCAGCCGTAAGGTTCGAACTTCGTGATCATTTTGCTACAGTACGTGGTAATTTTGTACTGATTTCTCTAGTAATAGATAACATTCCTTAAGTCATTTTTTTTTCTACAGAGATGAGTGGTACGAATTTTTTTTTATTTTGACTTTTTTGATGTTTTGGTTCCTTCACACGTACTGAACCATATTTTTGAGTCGGAAGCTAAGTTTTTCCCGAACTTTCCATAATATTCCTTCACACATTTTCTGCACACATTTTCTCTTTTCTTGCGGACGCTTTTCTGGAAATGGTGTTTTATTGTGGAAGTTCATTGTTTCTCTTTTACAAGCCAGTTTTCTTCCAAATTCTTAAAAAGGAGAAAATTTCGCTTCTAAAAAAAAGAGAATTTTCTTGACCTATGCGTCTTCATTTCAGAACAAATGTTGAACAAAATGTTTTTAATAAGAAAATTTCACTAAAATAAAAAAAATAGATGAAAAATTACAAACTAGACAAATTCTAAGAACTTCCATACAGATAACCATTAGATTCTACTCAAAAATTACTTCACTAAAATTTCAAATTGAGCTAGAGGAATAGTTTTGTAGGTATTTTATTACGAAGCATCATTGTTTCGGTTCCAAGCGGTACTTTGTTTACTCCGTAGTCTTTGTTTATCTTGTTGTTTTCTTCTTAAGCACTGATAGAGAAGAGTCTGTCTTGTGGCTCACTTCTTACGCTCTAGTACTTTTGTTTTCTACTGATCGGTTTTTATATTTCCAAAAAAAAAAAGAAATTATCCACCTACGCTAGTTGGGGCACGAGTGAATAGTTTCGTCTATTTCTAAGAAAATTTTCATTGATAGTGTCGAAAAACCACGACACTTAAGTAAGGAACAACATTGACAAAGCTGAAATTTTTTTCCAAATACGAGAACAATCCTTGAAATTTGCGAAGATAATTTTTTCAGTTCGAGATTATCCGCTCAAATATTCCTCTGCCTTTCTCGAAAAAGAAGAAGAATCGATTTGTTGTTTCTTGAAGAATTAAATTCTTAAAAACACTTTTGACGGCTTTTCTGGGAATTTTCTATCAAAGCTAACAATTTGAACGCATTCTTATCGAAGGCTTATTTGATTTTCTCACATTTAGGTGTGAATCATCACCATCGGCATCGAATTCTGCTTCTAATCGGCTTTCATTGGTTTTTCTTTTCTTTTTTTCCGATCATTTTTATCACGACGTGCCACGCGTGCCATTGCCGTGTTTTATTCACGAAAATTGTTCACATGCGTACCAAAGTCAATTACTACTGTTTTTCGTTTCTTTTTTTCCGTCGCCACACTTATAGTGTTATCGCTTCTCGAAAAATTTCTGGAATTCTATGCATTTTATTCGCCATCCGTTGTAACGACTTTGATTGTCACCCACACACACACCTGTCAATGTCTCTATTTTCGTGGTGTTCTCTTAGAGGGAAGGTGGGGGCAGACATGGTGGTGCCTAAAGGGATAACATTTCCTTTACAATCCAGACAGCATCGTCCACTTTGGCTACACGGTTTGCGTAGAAAGATGGCTACATACATAGAACTAGATTCAAGAAATTAAGACCTAGAAAAAACTGCGATAGTATAAAAATTATTAAGTTAACTGGGCGGTGCAGCGCAGTCGCTAAGAGGTTCCGCTGTGTCTACACGATCTATGGGAGGTTCGATTCCGCCGTAGTGCCAACCAAGCACATCTTCCCTCCGGCGCCGATAAGTTGGTAACAGAGTTGTCTGGAAGAATAAAAACACCGACTTGATGCATTGGGTAGTCCTTACAATTCATTGCACAGTGTTGTTATGCGTTCGTCAGCTTCAAACGATTCTGAATTGAAGTGAACGTGGTGACGCATGAGATCCCAAGCGGATTGATTAAAGCCAGACACTTTCTCCTTCAGCCTTTATTAGGTTGATAAAAAAAAAACTCCTGTCATTGTTCTTTGAAGAATCCAGAACTTTTTGATCAATACCCATAATGTTTTACCTGGTACTTGTTTATCATTTGCGACGCTTCTCCGCGAAAAAGGTATATATAGAGACCTTTCTTCAACTTTGAGTAGATAGCAGAGCAGCTCTTGGAGTCATCATCTTCTATGAATGGCAGAACGGTAGTGGAGCCAAGCACTTCTCCCTTCCGGCGCCGATAAATTGGTAACAGAGTCGTCTGGAAGAATAAAAACACCAAAACAATAAAAACAGTCCGCAACATCAACAGCACATTGGAGGACTGAGCCTCCGCCATCAGGATTATCCAGCGCTGCTTCGCTCGCTTTGCAAATGGAGGCGCGATCTTCGACACCAAGCCTCGATCGGAACGCTCCAACGTTGTCCTACGAGCTGTGCCAGCAATGTCATACGGTCACCGCCGCATTCACGTCGCTCAGCTCCAGAAACTCGCGTAAGCTACCCGAGAAAAGCGGTCGAGACAGGCTTGGGTGTATCTCCTTCATAGTAACGCGAAATCCCATGTAGCTAAAGAGAACATCTTAAGATCGAAGAGCTAGGCTGAGACACAGTAACTCATCTCTCAGTTTTTCTGACGTAGACCCCTGTGATTATTCCATCCTATTAAGACTTTCTTGGTTAAGAAAACTTTCATCACGTCCGCTGACATCAGACAGGCGTTTGCGATTTTTTCGACTCCGAGCTTTCCCACTTTTGAATGAAGTATTGAACCGCTGACCTGCCTGCTAAGTGGAGCGTTGTAGTGGTTATTGAGACACAACGGCGATTATATTGTTGTTTGATACCCGTTGTATGCGAAAAGAAATTAAGAAGAAAAAGTTACAAAACTGACAAGGCGTTCTTATCAACTTTATATAATTGGGTTCACGTGGCCGGATGTGGAGCACCGGTAAGAAGTTCCGCTGCTGACGGTTCGAAACCACTCTAAGCCACCCAAATGTATCATCTCTTCGTGAGATTTAGGATTCATTAGGACGCATATACGTTCGTAAACCTCAAACAATTCTGAATCTGAATTGAATTGAAATCAAACGCTTTGGAGGGTCCTAAACGGATTGATTAACAGTAACCACTTTTTCCTTTATCCTCCTGGAGGCAGCGTAACATGACGCATTTGGGAAAGCTTTGGGAAAATATAGAGTACAGTGTGGAGATTTCGAATATGAGCGTTGCCACGTTCAATTTTCTCTGATCGTCCTGAAAAACGGCGGGGGAACCGCTTCAGTTCCAACGAATTACGTTAGAACGCCCACCCTTGTACACGCTCCTTCAGCCTATTCAATGGTTCTACTTGGATAGCCCGCCGAGGAAACCTCATTGATTCTCGGCTGCTCGCTCATGGATGCGGCGCGTGCACGAAAGTGGTGTGTTTTGGCGTACCTTGTAGAAACAAATGCAGTTTCCCACGCCGTATTTCAGGATGATAAGGGGGAACTGAGCAGGGCCACGCTCATAGTTGTAATCTTCACTCCGAACTCTATATTTTCCCACAGGTTTCCATGCTATGCGAAGTTCGTGATACGCTGCCTTTTATGGAAGACGCAACGGTTAAAACGGTTACGCGTATGAAGTTGGTGGCACAGAAATTCTTGCCAGTGGTATTCTTTATGGGGAAAAAGAGCAGGGTCATCAAAGAAAAGGTGTCGCGCGTGGTGTGAGGATAAACAGCACGAGAAATAAATTTAAATATAGCAGCTGACTAGAAAGAAAAAAAAAAGAGAAAAAATATAGAAGCACGGACTGGAAATCTGTCACTGTGCTTTCGCAGTTTGTTCACGGAAAATAATGTAAATTTTCGAGGAACTTGCAAATCCGTTCTCGAGATGTAAGTGAAAGAAGCGACAAAAAGTGCTGCACAGATAAGATTTTATCAGATTTTCCTTAACGAAACGAACGATGGTGGTCATTGAGCTGTAAACAACTTCATTTTTCCAAGCTAAGGAAAATTTTTGTAGGTTGGTAGTTAGCAGAGTTTCCCTTTTTGGTTCGTTTAGCAATAAGAAATTACTGACGTGAGTGAGACACAAAATGACGAACGAAAAACGACAAATGTTCCAAACGATTACAAAAATGTTTTCTTTCCTCAGGCGAAATGCACATGTACAAGAAAATGTCTGCTCGGTTCATAATTGGGTGAGCGGAAAATCGTTTTCACCAATTGTTAATCAGATTTCACTGGGTCCCATTTTCCTAATTTAGCCTAGTAAACACAAGCACAAGTAGAGTAGTGATCTGAATGTTTTTGTGTAGTTCCAAGTTATTTGATTCAGGATTGCATGTTAATTGCTGCAGAAATGCCGGAAAAGGCGTAGAGGCTTCAAGAAAGTACCGGTGCTAAATTAATATATATATTTTTTTATTTTTGGTAATGAGGTTTTGGTGAAGGATTATCCAGGATCTTTTTTTTATTTTTGGCAATGAGGTTTTGGTGAAGGATTATCCTGACGGTTGTAAAACTTCGTCTTTACTAAAATCGAGCCTCACCGACCAGCGGAGCTGCTGAACTACCGTATTCTTACCGACTATCGAATACCGATCCGAGGAGCCCCGCTAGTCGGTAAGACTGGCCCTGTTCCTGCCCATGCATAAAGTTTCACCAAAATCTTGGAAATCAAAGAAAAAAAAACAAAAGAGGCATAAATCTTGTTTGTAATGCCGAAGTTCGAGGAAGAGAGAACTCGGAGACTGTTGGATAGAAAACCGGTACTGTGACGAAATTTTTTCTCCATCGAAAAAATATCTGGAAAAAATCCAAAATTTTCTGCAAATTCTTCAAAAAATCTTCCCTGGCTCGATTGTAAATCTACTTTTTTGTCATATATTTACTTCTAAATAACTTAACAATAAGCCATGCCATGCCAATTGGACAACAGTTGTAGCCTTCTCCCTTCTCCTCGAGATCCCTAAGATCACAAAAGACTAAGGTTCCTAAGATACTGTGGATAAAGGAGGTGGATAATTAATTACAAGTAAGAGAAAATAAGCGCATATGTAACCGAACTGACGAACGCGGAAGTAGAAAATTATCGGTATGTTAACAGATGAAGAAATTGCAGCTGCTGCGCATGTGGGAGAAAAAAGAGGAATGATTAAAAAAAAAGGGGAGGAAGAGGAAAGGGAGGAAATGAACGAATGGAAAACGAGTAAGACGAAGGAAATAATGTGCTATTTGAGGCGGTAAGATGTTTTGAAGAAATCGACATAGCTATCAAGGAGGAAAGGAGATTTAGAGGAACAATAAGGAGTGATAAAAAGAAAAACAGAAAAAAAAAATAGAAAGGGGTGGGAGAAGTAAAGAAAAGAAGTAGAAACAGAGAGAAAGAGAGAGAATCAGAGGAATCAAGATTTCGCAGACTTTATGCATACGAAATAAAGGTGCCGTTGTTTTTTTTTTTTGAATGAGATATCAGGTTTGAGAAAATTTCTTTAGAAAAAAGAAGAAAGGGTGACAGTAGCACAAGAAACCCGTAGTTAACTAGAGGACTTAGTTGCTTTTAAAGTTCGTGAAAATATTTTGAACTTTTTTCAATCTATTATATTAGATTATTATTCCATTTTCGTTTGAAAAAGACGTCAAGATTTAAAAAAAATTGTGAAATTACACATCTTTGCGTAATAATCGTATTAGTAAAATTTTGATAGGTTTCGCTTTTTTGCAGATGGCAAAGGCAGAAAAATTAGCAATGGTTAACCAAAAAGTTTTGAAATTTGCCGACAGTGTAAGCAAAAAAGCAGACCAAAAATTGACAAATGGCAACAAGAATGGGTGGGGCGGAGCCTCTGCTCGGTCGACCAATCGCAGAATGGGCATCTCTAGTGATTGATCTTCCCCGACCGTTTATCTTGTTCTCGTACAATCGGTTTTCTGCTGGTGTGTGCAAATGTCGTTGTCATGGAACACTTCACTTCAAAACACAAGGAAAAACTTGTGTCTGTTCCACTCACTGTCACGCTAATCTTTAAAAACTTCGTAAGGTTGTACGATAGTGCAAATTTGCGTTGTTTAGCAGCCGCGATTGGATGGATGCCTACATGTTGTACGTTCTCAAATCAATCTTCATTTGCCTTTCAACGAACGACCTGTAACAGGTACCTGGACGAAAATCGTACATGAATTATTACTTGGCGTAAAGCGTTATTTTTCCGTGAAGTTGTGCAAATGCACGATAGTTCGGGAACTGTTTCACCGTTTCACTGCAACGATACTATTAACGGTGTTTTTTTCTCGTTTTTCGTCCGTTACACTTCCCTTGACTCATTTATAAAACAGCGCTTTTTAATCTCTGCGTCTCTTAATGACCTAATCTCTACTTTACTAAAATCAAAAATTTATGTTCTTGCTGGAGCTACGATGTTTTTGAGAGCGAATGTGTTGTAGTGTCGCCACCTCGCTTCGCACAAGGACGTCGACCGTCATTTTATTTTCCATTGAGTATCGGTGCTACGTTCGTGAAGATGAATAGCTTGAATAATTATTCTTCAGTCTTTCTCGATAGATTTTAATTCTCATCCTAACTTCAAGCCTGAGATGAGGGCATCACGCCCACTTTCAGAACTGATATCCCCTATTTGTTCTTTTTGCTTGGGAGGAAATAATAATTTCTACCACCAATGGTTTCGTGGATCTCTTCTGGCTCTTCACTCGTAGAAATCTGAACCTTCAGATCTACTTCAGAGTCAAGTTGAGGATAACATTAAGACTGTTAACGATGCTTCGTAGTAGGGTTAAAATGACGTGAAGCACGGTGCAGTTACGTAAGCGGTTGCGCTCGAAGCGGAGCGGAGGAGCGTAGCGGTTAGGATTGAGGTGGGATCATTGCGGACAACAACGAGGAATGGTGTCAATAAGTGTCCTCCTCAGATTTTAACTCCGCCGTACCGCTTCGAGCGCAGCCAGAACTGCATCGTATTTCTGTCGTTTTGAGCCTACCATACATAAGCAACTAGGGCGACGAGGCGACGCGGTGAAGCGTAGCCGTTAGGATCGTGGTGGATCGTGATGCAGGCACTATTCTTCGCTCTATCTCGGGATCTCGATCCGAACCACCTCGATCCCAACCCTTCTCCGCTACACGGCTTCGAGCGCAGCCGCTTACGCAACTGCACCCGCGCTTCATGACGTTTTGAGGCGACTGTATGGCTATATGACTATGGGAAGCCGAAGACGACCTATGCACACATATGTGTATATGTGTGTATAACTGCGATGGCGGTCGGAGCACGGTCTCAGCTGTATGTATATCAGTATATGTTGGTATACGGTACATGTGTCCCAGACACTTCAATCGAACATAAATTGTTGTACCATTTTCAAAAAGGCAGTAAGCTAAAAACCGAACTAGGGAAAAACGAAACGTTGCCTCATTTGTCGTAAAGCAATGACCGCAACGCTATGGAATTGTACCGCTAGCGGAAAGTATTGTGATGTCCGCATCTGACTCACATCAAACCCCGTGTGGATCAGATCCTGCCAGAGGCATGTGAGAGTCAGTATATTGGAGAACCAGTCTTGCTTTTTATTCATGTTAAGGGTTTTGGGAGTTATCCAAAAGTTTCCTAACATTCCGCGAGCCACGATTTCGGCTTCGCGCGACGAAATCGAGACAGCCATGCAGAGCTCACTCAACGGCGTCCTTATTTCTGGAAGTGAATAACTAAATCAATCGGTCCCCTAAGACCGAAGCATTAGTGTTAGAGGATCTATGACATGTATGCCAAGGTTATTAAGAGAAAAAAGTAGGATAGAGCGTCCATGAATAGTTGCTCCGCACCCCCAACCACCTTTTCCTCGCGAATTCTTGAAAATAGGGTTTCTTGAAAAACATCCAAATTTTGCCATGCCGTATGAATGCCCTTTCCCGAATACACAAGGGTTTCTCCGAAGTAGTGCTCCCAAGACGAATGATAAGGTAAATTACGCATTAGGTCATGCGATCTCGGCTCCTACTGGATGGACATACGGAGCAACTGGGAGTTGAGAAAGTGCGATCGTAGATTCGACTATGAACCAACGCGGTTTACGAGCTGTACGCGGTATATCCTTAACTCTCACACAATCCTGGAGAGTACATTTTCGAGCACATGAACTTCTCCACTCATATTGCGTGAAATTAGAGGCAGGAAGAAGTCGAACTCGTGAAATTTAGCTCTCTACAGTACTTCGCGTACCATATTTATCGAATTATTACGTTTCTGGATGACAGACGAATGATGGTCACCCCACTATATCTTTGTTCTGATGACTACGCTATATAAAATGATGGTCATATGATGTTCTATGTTAAATTCTTTTGATCAATTAAATTAACGGGCCTGGCTTGTTGCAATCTAAGAGTTCATCCTCGTCATCTGAATGACATCCAAACATTACGCTGTGAAGGGCCAGCTTTGCTGTGTAAAACTTAGGCGAAATTCCACTAAACTCTTGTTTTTTGTTTTATGGCACAGTTGTAGGTGTTTGAAATAAATAAATATGATTTTCTCCTAACTTATTTCCTTATTTTGGATTACAGAGGCTTGGGAATGAAAATTACGAGTTGGAGTATGCTTAGCCTCACGTTCTCCCAATCGTCCAAAAAAAAGGCGTGGTAACCGCTTTAGTCCGTACGAGGCACCTTAGAACGTGGCATCCCTGTACACGATCCGGTTCATTTAGCAGGTTATTCGTTGGTTTTACTTGGATGGGTCGCTGATGAGACTTCATTGATTCTCGACCGCTCGCTTGTGGATGCGGCGCGTGCACAAGGGTGGTGTTCCGACGTACCTCGTAGGAACAAATGCCTTTTTTCACACGATATTTCAGAATTCTTGAGTGTTCGGCCACGGAAAGCCCAGTTTTCGTCAGTTTCGTTTTCGTTCTATCAGCTACACTATGGTTAGTAAGACGGCGTGACAGACTACTGCCGCAATGTGGCAACAGGAGTACTTCAACCGAGAACATCTTCTGAAGACCTTTTTCTTTGAAATTTTATTATTTTTCTAGACAAATTTCCACTCTTATCGTTTCTATTTTCGACGTACTTTCGATGTTTTGTATTCACTCGATGAAATTTCACATTTCCCTTTTTCAAGTGCTCCTCTAAAGGCTATAAATCAGCACAACTGGGCCTGTCCAAGGTCGAACTAGTTTGCGACATGAGAGGGCTCTCAAATAACCATTAATCACTCTTTTCGTTGTAGTCGTTGAAGCAATTTTTTGAGATTTTTATCCTTAGAGTCAAGAGTTGCTGAACATCAGAATTCCGTCACTGTTGACGGATACGTTTGACATTGTGTGAGCTGCATCAGAAATTTCGTAAATTTGTAGGTGAAGGCTCTCAGGATGGCCTCCATGGTACGGAATATCTATGGTTTCGATAGAAAATCATGCGGAAAATGTGCTGCTCGACACCGATTTTCTTCTCGCCTATCTGACAGTTCGGGAAATGAAAGTTTATTTGTTAGTATTCGAACTAAATCCATTTATACAGTTAGTTTTATGAAGAAAACATTCATAATGACACTACTAATGCATTTGTGCTCTCCGTTTGCAGAAAAATAAAATTAAAACTTGATTTTTAATAAAAATTAAAATAAATGTTTATTTCTCCGCCGAGTGATTTGTTTTGATGCGCCGTTGCTGCAAAGGTAACAAGAGCGTGGGCGTTTCGTTCTTGGATGATGGATGAATCGCTCCGTAAGCGTCTTAGCATAGGGTGTTTGTGATGTGATTTGGAAGTGGAAGGAACCACCACGTCGTCAGGGCGGCTGCGCTCGAACGTTCCTTGTCGGTTCTCGTCTCGTGCTTCTTCTTGTTACAGTTCTCCTTACTGACCACCTTTTTATCTCTTTTTTTTTCTAAAATTTACTTCAGTGCCTCAAAAATATTTGCTTTATTAAGAAACATAGATTTTAAATTTACTGTTCTATTTTTGGTGCTTGTCTTTTGATGTGTTCAAGTCCTTTAATCCTAGAAAATCGTAGAAGGCGATTAGTGATTTGAAATCTGCAATTACTGGCCCTTATCTTCAATTAAGAGCCGAGACTCGGTAATTATGTTTAGTTCTTAAAGTAGATGCAATACGTAGATCCAATAATAATCAGGAAATCAATCAAATCAGTCAATAATAATTAATAATAATAGCAATCAATATTACTGCTCATTTTAATCTAACGAATAACCCATCGATATGTCCTCTTCCTTGTTTTTTCTTCGTTTTTTTTTCCTTTTCCGAAAAATACCGATGAATCATGTTAGGAAATACAGCTAGTGGAAAATCTCTTTTCTATTTCTTGAATTTTCTTTCTTCTTGAAATTTCTTGAAATCATGGTTTCTTCAAACATTCGTGGCGTTTTCGCAAATTTCATGCATGGATGAATGTAGAAAATAATGTTGGTTACAGTTGCTTGTGAAAGTTATTACTAACTATTTATGATTTTTCATCATTCGCTCCAGTAACGCTTCAATGATTATGGAACTGAGAATAGTAAAGTCATTTCTGTGCTGCTAAAACTATTTCTGTGGTTGTCCTAGTGCGAGATGAGTTCAAGAAAGCGCTTTATAAGCATTCCTCTTTCAACGTGCAAGCCTATTTCGCGTATGCGAAAACTGGTCCCTACTGCCTTGGTCCAGCCGATTCAAGACCGTTTGTCTGTCCTCCTTCTCAGGGTAAAAGGTGTATGTCCAATTGACAATGTCAAGGAATAGATAGGATGGTTAACAGTCTTTATTACGGCTAACGTTTCGGCGTTGTCGCCTTCGTCAGGGCCTCCGTAGCCGCGTTGCCGTGATGTCAGCGGACATCCGCGTCCGTAGAATCGGTCCGATTCCTTGACATTTGAAATCAATCAAATACTTGCAATCATTGTTCCAAGATTCAAGGAAGGTCTAACTTTTACTTCGTGCTTCGTGTATGTTCATTTCTTTCCATACATTTCCTTCTCCTTGACTAATTTTGTTTTAGACGAGTTATTTTAAAGTATCATGTGATTTTGTGATCTAATTGAGCTTCTGAAAACACTTCCGCTGACATCTCGCTTGGGGACCAGTTCTCGCTGCTTTGACATATTCTTCTATTTTATAATATTTATTCATTTATTTATCCACATACATTAATGGTGTACCAGAGAAAAAAAGGAAAAAAAAAGAAACACTTTGTCAGTGTAGAAATATTGAGCATTTTTCTATAGATATAAATTATAGATATAAGATATAGTTTTTATAAGATATAAATTTTTATTTTATCTATTTTGTTTTTTTAATACTTTATTTATTTTTATTTTTTATAAGATATAGCTTTTTCCTTTTAGATAAAAATTTCAATAGGATAACACTTCACTAGCTTCCAGATTGACAGATCTCTTATTCAACGTAGTAGTGATCCAGAATCTTTATAACTGCCATAATCTTGTACGTAATTGGATGTGGTGAATTTTGGGTCGCATTTTTTCGGCACTACTTGTATCCGTACTCGCATAAACACATGCGGATTTATTTGCAAGCAACAGACCGCGAACTAATCCTCTGCATATAAGCGGGAGTGACTTCGAGAATTCTGCGGAGTATTCTAACTTCTGAGTGGTTAAAAATGTCTCAAACTCCTTTTTTGTTGCTAAAACTCAATTTCTCATGTTTTTTGGGGAGACTTGACCGATCATTGCAAATGAATCGCGAAAGAAAAGTGCAAGTAGCGTTTGGACACGATTTGAACATCTTTGAAGGGTGTAGTATAAGTGCAAGGCGGAACGACGTCCATCTGGCTATTCATCATCCGGCTCAAGTGCTTCCATACTCGGCCCGTCGTTTTCTCCTCGAGGTTTTTTTTGCGGTATTTTAAAGCTGCAGAATTTGAAATTGTTTGGAATTTGCAAAAAAAAGCTCTGTTATTGTTTTGCACTTCTTTCACTCGTATTCCTTTGAGACTGGTAAAAGGACGTTTTGTGCATACAAAGGAGAATCTTCGATGGTTTCGTGGAAATTCCTTTTGTTATTTATAATTATGGATCGATGGACAAAAGATTAAATGCAGCCCGTCTGAGGATACGCTGGGAATTTCAACGGGGCAGCAACTCGGGCCCTTTGTTTTCCGCTGCCGACGTCTATGGCTTCTACGGTTTGCTGAATAATTTGTGGTGATGGTGTCAGCGTAGTTCTTTTTAAAAATTATGTCCTTGCTGAAGAGAAGAATATCGAAATAGTTTGAAATAATATTAATAATAATAATAATAATAATAATAATAATAATAATAATAATAATAATAATAATAATAATAATATAAGAATAGTAATATAAAATAAATTTGAAAAATTGTCAAAATAGGTCTCATCGTACGTAAAAACGCGTTCGACTTCCAGAATTTTATTCAGAATTAATAAATTTATCTAAATACAGCATTGGCACCTCAAAAAAAGGAAGAAGAAGGAAACATACTTCGGCAATGCAGAAGTATTGAAAAATTCTTAGGATAAATTTTGAATTATTTTAATTTCAAATTATTTTCGAATTTATTATGAAGCCTGTGCGGTCCGTAGAATGACTTGCCTAACCGAGCCGATGAATTAATTCAGAGCTTGTATATCTCGGCAGATAGGTCTGCTACCAGTTTATCGACCCCGGTGGTATCGAGACTGGGTTGATTGCCCCGAGGGCGGTTTCGAACCGTCAACCATGCGACCACAGAGGAACCTGTTTTTCCGTCTGAATTGAATTGAATTGAAAATTGAAAATTGAACCAGAATTGAATTATATTGCAATATTTTCCAGGATCATTCTTGAGAAAACTTCATGTTATACTTGTTGTATCATCTCTTGCAGTACGTTTTGTAAATGTACAGATTTGTGCTTGCTGTTCCATGATTTTTACTAAAACTTGTTATGATATCGCAGAAATTTTTTGAGCTATTTCTTCATTTTCCCTTTCCCCTTTGTGGCTTTTATTTCTGGAATCTAAACAAGAGAAATTTCATTTTTTTTTGTATGCTGCAAGATATTGTATACATATAGTAACTTCTCCATCTTATCAACTCGAAAAGCTCAGTATAAATGCATCCAGTTCTCGAACTGGTGCGAGAACTGGTCCTTCTGAACAAAACTAACCATTCTTGTGTTGTTTTTCTCGAAATGTTTTCGTTTATTAAATAGTTTACATTTAAAAGAGAAATAGCTAATGTAGATTTTTTCTGATGTATTTGTATACGCCGGGACCAGTTTTCGTTTAAAAGAACTTTTGAATTCGATCTGTAGATAGAGTGAGTTTTATGCTCTCGAAGTTGGAGAGGTAGATCCGTATTTGTGTACAAGTCTTCTCGAAAGAGTTTTAAAGCCACATACCTTAAATTTTACTGATTTCTTTGCACTTCCTACTTTTTCACTCAGCAACAAGCAAAAGTCAACGTAATAAGAAAAGTGTGGATTCATTTAATGTATTTCGAGTGGTTGTAATTAAGCCACGCCCTCTTCGTCGGTGACCACAAATATTTTTCAAGAAAGGGAATATTCCCTGTCTTTTCATGGATGCAAATTGTCCAGTTTTCTTGCTACTAGCCAATCTATTCTCAATCTCAATGCAATTTTCAATAATTTTTAGACCTTTCTATTTTTTTTCACTTGAAAGTTGTTCTGTTCTGTCTTCTTTCCCTCTTGTTTTTCTCTTTTTCTTCATTTTTTTTACTATCTAGGCTACCGTACGATGTCTGATAAATTTCCGATTTACTGAAAATTGAAAAGAATTGATTAGTGGGAAATCTTGTAACGCGTCAGCCATCGGGGATCCTACAATGTCAAGACGAATTAATGGTTTTTTTTTGGGTGTTTTTCTCAGAGTTGGACAATGTGACCTCATCAATCATCGTTTCGCTATCATCTGACATCTATTCTTAGCCGAGAAATTCTAAATGGTCACCTGACCTGCTCGGTGCCGATTGCCAACGAGTTTCTTATTCGTATGCGGAATGAGTTGAAGCGAGAATTTAGTCAGTAGCCACAAAATGCACTAATGACTGTGCCAGATGAATCACTTCCTTGCTTCGCTGACGTCCCATTCTCTACATCTGAAGATGCTCATCGTCGGGCGCATACTTAACTCGTTTCGTTTATTTCCTGCTTCTTGGAACACCCCGTGGATTTCTGAACGTTTCGATGGATCTACTGTAGTTAGGGTCCCCTCTCAATCTCGTTCTTTTCAATTTTTTCAGCTGAAACCAGTGTTGAAGGAGCTGGTTTCACTCCGTCGAATATGTTTCAAAAGCTATGTTGGTACATCTGCTACTCGTTTTTTTTTTCTTTGTCTCCAAACCGAAACGAACTGTAAAAACCGTAGCCGCCTGCTGTAGCGTTTTTTTTTTCGTGTCGAAAGGCGGAATCCAATATGGTAAAGCGTATTTTCAATCATTGGGGAACTTTTTTTCTCAGCAAAAGCTGCATAGTTGTAAAACGAAGTTATAAGTTGTAGGCTGACAATGACGCTCGTATGTCATTGTCAATTCTGTCAATTTTTTGTGTTGTCGAACTTCTGTCGAACTGTCGAATATCTTTAGAAAGGCGCGCGCTTAGAATGTGGGAAATTTAGAGGTCGAAGTACTCATGCTTGCTCGCTGAGATAGCAGATAGAGGACCCTTGGACTAATTTCCGATTCCAAAGGTCTGATTTGAAACATAAGAACTATAAACACAAAGTGTTTAGCGTGTTGTGCTAACATCAGTCGACCCCACTGAAGATCTCGGAATTTTCAATGGTAGTACACAACTTCTCCGGAATGAAGCAGAAATTGTGCACTGCCATTGAAAATATAAAAACCATATTTATTTAAAATGCATTTTACATCTATACTCCAATTTACTGGATCCACATTAGATCTTTATTGATCGTTTTGGATCTGAATCAGAATTTCACCATTCTTTGAGGATTTATAGGTGTTCTGAGCGCTGCCGGAACCTTTTCCTTCCATTTTCTGGTTTTCTTACCTTCAATTCGTTGGTAACTCCTCAGTCCATCTTTATTAGCTTTTAGAATGTACTCCCAGTGCATGATTGGAGACTACTCAAGTAAAATTCCAATCTACGATACGCTGAAGAACATGTAATGAAGTGCAGCGCAATGGTAAGAGACTCTGCTGCTGCTTCTACGATCGGTCAATGGTTCGAGACCGCCCCACTGCAAACTAAGCCTTCCATCTCTCTTGAGTCTATAAATTGTTGTTACTGATTTGTGAGTGAGGATAGAAACACTGATTTGATACATCGGCTGGCCCACGCAAACTTCACACGATTCTGAGTTGCCATCGAACGCATTCGCGGGTCCCAATCGGATTTTTTTCGCGGGTCCCACCCACGTCAATTTTTTTATCCTTTGTCCTTTAGGGAACACAGCGTTTCTGGAGCAAATCCTGGTGCGGCGCAGCACTCCTTGAGTAGATTGAGGTTAACTGTTAGCGACTGACCTTGTTTATGTCAGGTTTTACTTGTTTACTTGAAAAAAATAAAAATATTAAAGAGCAATATAATAAAATTTGAAAAAAAATTAAAATTGAAGTTTTTACAATTAGATAAATAAACCAAGCTTAAAATTCGAGGAAATTTCAATTCAAAACCGAGATTTTAATCAGTGTGTTTACGCATTTCTAAATTCGAAGATTTTTGCAGAAACACAAATAAATAAACAAAAATATTGATTAAATAGGAATTAACTGAGCTTCTAGGGACACAAATTGAAAGGAAACAAAAGGCTAAACGTGTTTTATTTTGAAGTTCCTTGCTTCCCTGATTCTTCGCGGGGAACATTTCACGCAAATCACCTTCTCCTCTACAGTAGAGCTCTGGTTTTACATTTATTTTGTTCTTTCTATTTGATGCAATTAATACGCCCCTACCGCTAATTTTTCCAACTACGTTTGATTAAATTGAGGTTAAGCTTTTGTAAAATTAAGGACAAACGAACTTTATCCTTTCATTTTCGAACAAACACTTGACCTCTATTTATTCAACGTATTGGGTTTCTTTGAAGCTTAAACCGGGTGTTACAAATTTCTGACCACAACCATTCTTTGTGGATTTAATTATCCAGGTCAGCATGTTCAGTCATTTTCCAGACTTTTCCTGCTTTTACTCATCGTTAATTTAAGTTTTCTTCAATTTTCCCTTGAAATAAATTATGTTCACGAGGGTTTTGTCCGTTTAGTGGATTCTGCTTCGATCCAGATGATGTCCTAGCCAAATCTGCAGTGCTGCCCGTTCAGGATAACTGTTTTGCAGTCGTCCGTGCAAACGGACGGTGACTGTGTTGTGTAGCCAGCTGACATCGCATTGCTGACTAGTGTCGTCTCCATTTAGGTCGTTTAGGAACACAAAGGTACACAAAATTCTGGAAGAGTTTTTCATTGTTGTCCGCCTCTGACAGTAAGGAATCGATCGATATACTCCGGAAGAAATAGTCAGTTTTGGTGTAAGGGTACGGTGTGCCTTGCATTGGTATGTGATCTTCGGGTTACTGTACACATCCTCCACAACACAGTTCTATTCATCCACATTTTATCCAGGAAGGGAGAGGTGGGATTGACGTATTGCTAAGATCAAGGTACAAATTTGGTTGGGTTGCAATGATCGCGTTTGGCGACCTGAAATTTCTTATCTTCTGGAAACGCTGTAAGATTTGAGGTAGTTACCGTGGATGAGCACATTATGTGTAGGAATTTTCTCGAAACTTCCCCTGTTCCGGACTAGAAGAGAGAGAGTGTGTGGAGAAATTCCCGGATTCAGTCCCTTTCCACTTGCAGAAAAGGATTGGGATGTTGTTTTCAAGAAAGGTAATGAAAGCACGAGACATCAATCACAAATTCAGGTGCGGAAAGTCTCAACAGCAGTTGAGACCTTCCGCATGGTCTCAGTTTACCCGATGACACAACTCTTTGCACTCGTGGGAATGATAGATTTATTTCACACGCTTCCATTCCATCACTCGCGTAAAAAGTCGTCTCGCCATGTGAACTCAGACAGCTCTGATCCGTGGATTTCAAGGAAATCTTCCGTGTCTTCGTTGTTTTTTTTTTGAAATTCGCGAAATCTACGGTACAAATTCTATTCATCCCATAGAAAGAGCTGGACGATGAAAATTTCCCGCAGGGGTTATCCTCAAGTTTTGCATTTAAACGTTGTTCTGGAAGTGATTGCGTGGTAGTAAAAGATTATTCCATGCTCGTTTCACAATATGACCCATTTTGGCCCAATTTTTAGGCGTAGTTTCATTATTTTTTTTTAGTTTTTGTATAATTTTTATTCGTTTTTCTAACTCATAGAAGGAAGTGAACACTAAAAATTTCTCTCAGGGATTATCTTTAATTTTTGTACTTAAATAATGTTCTTCAAGTTATTGCACAGTAACCAAAGGGGCAGCTTTTCTGATTTCGCAGTATGACACAATTTGCCTAATTTTTAAGCGTAATTTTATTGTTGTTTTTATTTTTAATTTATTTTTATTTTTTAATGCAATTTTTGGCATCCACTCGAATCAATGGCGGCTACAGTTCGTAATGGATAAAGTCGCGCTATGAATGGAGTAAAATGTGGGAGCATCGGACTTCTAAGTAGGTGGTATTTGTATAAATTTACATACAAATAAGAATGGGAGTGAGGCACGGCTTTTGACCGCAATCAGTTTTCCTGATGACATCATCAGTTCATCTCTGACGGAGGTTTTCCTTTTTCTATGAATTTTCCCTGCTTCTCTCTTGTTAGATCCTATCTCGTATGTTTTCTATCGTGTGAGTCTCATTTTGGAAGGTCTTTTTTTAAGGAAAAATTATTTCATGCTGCGCCTTTTGCTACGTTTTTGTTCCTTTTTTCGAGGGGGGGGGGGGGGGAGGGAAAAGCGAGGGTTGGGGGGGGGGCGGTGGGGAAGGGGAGAGAAGGGGGAATACAGCTGTCATATGTTCCTCCAGTAGGTTTTTCGTTAAGAAATGCGATTTTCATTATTATTCAAATTATTTTTGTTGTTATATTATATTAATTATTTATTCAAAAACATTATTAACATTTTATTCCATAATATATTCTCCACAACCATCATCAAAACTCCGCCAACGTCCACGTAGAGAGTGGATGCCCACCTCGCATAATTCCTATAATTTAATTCTGTATAATTCCTGTAATGTATAATTAATGTTTAATTCTTATAATTTAATTCCAGTAATTCAATAAAATTCTTATAATTTTTTTTCTCAACATATCAATAATTATAGATATTGTATGTCCAGGTATCACGTATTGATGAAAAAACTTATCTTGACTTCTTCTTTCTTTTATTCCTAAGGAGAGAAGAAGACGCCACCCGTCTGGCTTCTACGGAATGTTGTGAAAAAAACGTTTCATAGAAGTTAATAACGAGAATCCACACAACAAGGCAACATGTGAAATCATCGCGTTTCTGAATTGTCGTATTCTTATTCGGATTACGGTAACGGTGACTGTGCATTGTAAAAAGCAAGCCGGCAGTGGTACAACGTACTACATTTAGTTTTACGGCCAAAGATTTTTCTTATTTTGTATGGTTTAGTCTTTTCTTTAATAACAACTTTCTCAACATAACTTCCATAGTAGAGATGTGTTAAAGGACCGGTGAGCTCTTGGTGATGTGATGCTTCTTATTATTCGTATTAATCAAAGTACTACTTTGTATTTTAGTGTTTGCTACATTTAAATTCGAAAAAAAGTAGGAAAAAGAACGAAGAAGCAGAGAATTCCACTTTAGATGCAACACATCGCAAAGTTCCCATGATCACATGCTGGAATTACTGCGCTGGTAGATATTGTAATAAGTCGGAAAGTTTTTAAAAGCATGAGAAGGATCACGCTCAATTTCCTCTACAAATGTAGAGAAAAAGGCATTAGCTCTGTGTGATTTCAACCGTCCAACGACACAACTTATTACGGGCAATAAGACGCAGGCTATCCGCAACGCATCTACGATTGTGCGCGAGTGGTCTGTTTCTTCTTGTTTTTGTTGATTATTTTTATCATTTATTTTACTTCTAAGGTGCCTCTGAAATCTTACTTTGTAAGGATTCAATTTATGTCCCATTTTTCCTTTGCAATTCTGCAGTGGTTTTTTTTAATTAGCTGGCGGACGTGGACGTCGCACAACGATGCTTGCCTTTTATCGCGTAAAAAGTTGCATCGTTGGGGAGGCTAGAACACAAAAAGGCTACTATAGACTTTTTTCTGAGTTTGTGATGATGGTTTTCATAAACACTGTGAACTACACGCGTACTCTTACCTATTCGCGCAGGGATCTCAACACCGAAAATTTCGTGGTAGGCTGTCACACTCAAAATTGACACTTTTTATGCGAGTTCTGATAATTTTAAAATTAAATCGGATAAAATCTTCAAGTCCACTCTTCTTCAAACCTCTGCTTTTCAAAATAGGGTTATGTGTTCTTGTTTTGTCAGTGAAACTTTATTCATGTATTTATTTTTATTATTTTATTTTTTATTGTATACCGGCTCCACTAGTCGCTGGCCCTATCTTTCCTACACAAAATAAAACATGGTCATTTTCTTGCTATGCTACTTTTGAGGGCATCAATCGGTGAAATGTGCGATTTCAGTTTTTCTCTATTGTAGTAAATATCGGTCGTCATTTTCAAAATGGTGTTAAAGACGAGGAATAATCCCACAGATAGGTGAAGCAGATGGATGAGGTTTGAAATGCTGGACGTTTCACCTGACGATGCAACTCTTTACACTATTATGAGTAAAGAATAGAGTATGGTATGAAGTGGAGTATTTTGGGAGTTCTTTCTTCGAGGTTTTCCACAAGTCACCTTTACGTGCTTTCATTTCTTCATTTCCATGACTGTAAAGAGGTGTTTCGTTGGGTGGACTGAGGTCTTTGGTGATGCAACATTTCAACCATGAATGGTGAGTAAAAAGCGCGTGAGGTGAATCTTTTAAACTCTCTGTGTTCTTGGATATGTTGGCGCTATTTTGTGTTTTCTTCTACATCCCTTCAAGATATGGCTGAATGGTTATTTACTGAATTAGAAGTAAAAATTTTATAACATGCAGTAATGCTCTATGACGTATTTACCCAGAAACTTTATGCTGATTCGGAAAAAAAAACTTCCAAATTTGCGTCGATCCGTTTTTCCCCTGAATCCCTCTGAGTTTTCGACAAAATTTTGGATAGAACCGGCCTCGAATAAGGGCCGCTTGTCTTCACATTTCGTCGTTCATCCGCACTCCTTGCCCCCTGCCGAGTTGAAAGACGAACACGACGCGTTTCGCGTTGTTTCGTAGTCGATCATTGCTCTAATGTGTTTGTGTCGGCTGTAAATGTGAACATTTTCCGTCTTTTGACGACCGGCCACACCCTTTTCACAAGTTTTTCCCTCACGATATTGCCACCGATTCAAGCCCACTATTAAACGGGAAGATTTCGGCGAGAACTAGTCCTATTAATGCGTTTCTAATCAAGGTGAATAGTTCGGAGAAAACTGAACCCCATCCATATGAGGATGGCGGTGTCGAAAGAGAATCTTTTGATGGAACCGTCGTTGAATTCGGGGAGGAAGATGCTCCGGGGATTATTTACGGCTGAAAAAAATTGGAATATTTTGCGTTTCTGCCTTCCGTACGCTTCTGGTCTGTCGATTGTCGTTGAAATGCACTACGTTCCTGTTTTTTTGTGATGTTTGAATTCCTACTAAAAAAAATCACGGCTCTACTCTTTTTAAAAGTGTTTTTGATTTTAACATTTTTAATCCACTTGCTCTTGATGTTGTTCTACTTAGTTTTTGGAAATGTTTTACAAGCAGAATTATTGATAAAAATACTAATAAGTAATAGGAATTAAATTTCAATTGAAAAGTTAACGGCAGATAAACCTTCATATTCTTAAGGGTAGTTATATATGAAGATTTTCTTCCTTGAAGAGAAAACATAACTGTACCAAAATTTCTTAGGTCAGGAATTCTTTAGGAGTGGTTAAGTAAAGTCGTTTCATCAGAGCCTAATCGAAGGCGTCGTCGATTATTTAATTTAATCGTGTGAACAGAATAAATAAATAAATTTTCTCCATTCCCATCCTACCTTCAACATTCTCCTTTAAGTCTTTTTTTGAAGCTCTTCTTCTCTATTTATTTATTCGCCATAAAAAAACGAGTCTTCTTAAAATTTTTCTGATTTTCTGTCATTAGAGCTAATTTTGGAACGATAATAAATGAAAATATGAAAATAAATGAGATGAATATGAATACAAAAGTATAAAAAATATAAAAATATAAAAAATACAAAAATAAATGTAAAATTTATATATATAAAATATGTATATAAAAATTAATAAATGAATGAATTTTTGAATTTCTCTTCTTTTTCAACGATGTAGAAAAAGAAGGAAATCAAATCAAAATGTAAAGTTCTTTTTCCAAATCATACTGAAATAATCAGCGTAACACACTATTAAAAGGTGCTTAAATTTTTATTTATTTCCCATAGTATGTTTTTAACATATTTCTTAGAATACACGGCAAGAGCTAAACTTCGCTATGATTTCCGTGCTGCCAAAGAGTCCACTTTAAATATTTCGGATATGCATTTCGACTTCTCTCACACTGAGAAAAATGAGAGCTAACATGAAAAGATCATTTTATGAAGCTGTTCCATGCTTCAGGGCTTTTTTCTTTTTTTTTCTTTTTTTTTTCTTCTTCTCCTCTCCCATGGCTGAGAAAGTCGCTGGCTCAGAAAAATAATTGGAAGATTTTTCCATTTTTGTTAAAGCAATGGAAGTAAAAAGGGAGAGAAACCCGAGTTTTTTTTCTTTCGGAGCAGTGGAATAAATCTACCCATTTTTCTAACAAGAAGAAGAAGATATCGCATTCCCCTATTCACAATTCTTCTTTGTTTAAGTGGGTCTCTTTAGAGAATTTATAGCGATTTTGCTTCGATTCTTGTAGAAACGACAACTTTTTAAAATTTACGTGGACTTTTTCGATGTTTTCTATTACAGTAGATATTTTTTTCAAAAATAATCCTTTCCACTCTGTAAATTTCGCACAGCTTGAACAAGCAGCACTGAAATCTCTCGGAAGAAGAATTTCTAATCCATGTTCATTTTTCCTTTCATTCTTTGGAAACGATGACGTGCAGAGGGACGCTGAAAACATTAAAAACTTCTAAACATCTGGCTAATATTATAAACAGATTTCAACACAGAGAACGTTCTTCTGAATAGCATAAATAAAATATTTCCTGCAGAAACTCTTCCTGGTTAGGCGAGAAGCGAATCCTTGAGAAAATTTTCTAGTAATTTATGTATCTTGTCAGGTTCCAATTATTTTTCTTTGCGGAAAAATTTTTATTATGCTCAAATTTTGGCGGATTCTGGTAGATTAAAACATCACCAACACTTTCCGAATATATCGAGACTTATTTTTCACCTTTCAAAAAGAAATTCTTAAAAATATTCCATTGGACCGCCACGTTTCGTGGGTGTGCCGGTAAAATGTTAAATGGACCCGCTCTAGAGCAAAACAGGCCTCTCGTCCTATAAATGGAGCTTATAAGATTCATTTGAGAGGATAAAAACACCGACATAAATCTTGAGGTGCCATCTACCTACCTCCCCTCTCCCCTTCCTATCCTTCCCTCTACACGGCGAAGTGCCTGGGTGAACCACAAACGAGTTCATAAACATCGGAAATTCACAAGTGAAGTCAAACCACCAAGCATTCGAAGAGGCAAAAAACCTCGGAGAGGCCAATCAACCTCATTCCTTCATCGTTTACCATTTATACAATACTTTCCTGGAACATTCGTGAATGAGCGCCTTTTCTGCTCCGTTACACTTACAGCTGCATCCTTTTTTGCTAAACTCGGATTAAAAATTAGTTCTAACAGTTGCATGACAGTATACCTACAAGTAAAAAAGTCTAGTCTACCAAGAATGAGCGTTAGATAGGATATTTAAAGTCTAACTGTAAAATTTCTTCCATAAAAGATGCACACGCCTTATGGTGCAGTGAGTCACCCGTGTCTCACGCAACCATTTAAGGAATATTATATGCGAAATAACAACAGGCCTCTTTCGTTTCCTAATCATGAAATCTTTTTCATGATTTGGAAACGAAGAAAAAGGAAAAGACTTCGTTTCCTAATCATGAAATCCTTTCCTAACCAGTCGGTTAGAGGTGCACTGTGATCGCATGGTCGACGGTTCGAAACCGACCTGGTGCCAACCAGGCCGATGATCCTCCCGGGTTCGATAAATTGGTACCAGAAATGTCCTGAGAGGATAAAAACACTGAGGCCTTCACCAAAACCTCAATAATTACGAAGTGATACGCCAGAAACTTTATCCTTTCTAAATTTCTCCTTTTTTATGCTTTTTTTAGTCGTCTGTGCGCGTATGGAGTGTGCATTTTATCATTATTATTATAATTTCTGCATATTTGTCTCCACAGCAACGCTTTTTCTTGTTTCATTTCGTTGTGGTATGATCGAGTCATCATGAAGATCTACCTTGCAACGGATTCTTTTCCCAGGAGCTCTACCGGAGCTGTGCCAGACCATTAATACAATAACATTTTTCTACTTGGATAAAAGCGCTCCAGCGAAAAAATATCCCTTGGTTGGATAGAAATACGTTTCCAGTCTTTCTAGGTCCCGGCTAGGTCCCGCAGCGAAGTGTCGTTGTTCCGATTTTGCACCAGCGAAATAACTAAATGATTTTGTATGGCAGGGCTGCGAAAAGAAATTACTTATGGTTTTGTTTCCATCGTACTTAGGATTCCAATGAAAAATATGAATACGGATTGGATACGGGATCAGAATTCCGTGACCAATTATTTTAATAATAATTTTAATAATAATAGTTTTGACAAATTATGTCCGAAGTCCGCGTACCGACAGGGGCTGTGGCCGAAATGAAACATCCAGAAGGAACTCGTTGATGGGCGTTATCCTTAGGTAGCCGCCGTATATACGGATATCGAAATTGTTAATAGTGGTATTTGTGTGTTTCTAACTGATTTACTGAAAAATTCGATGTACACACAAAAAAAAAAGTGAGTAAACATAAACAGTTGAGAGTTTTCGTTTCGGCATTCCGCAGAACAATCTGAACCTTCAGAAACCCCTCTTACCTCAAAAAGCCACCGTACATGAATTCAGCTAATGATGAAATTTGATGAATTTCCCACAAAAAAAACCAAATAATAAATGGTAGGTAATCAATTTAATTTGCTCACAGCTCTAAACAGATCCGCGGAGAAAAAGAGAAATTTGTTTTATTCAACATGAAACAAAACGAGAAAGAGAGATTATGATGAGGGAAAAGCGTGGAGGAAAAGAGTTTTGTGTTCACTTCCCACATAAATCATTTCCAAGCGCTCTCTTACTCATCCGCATCTGCTCCGATGCACATGAGTTCCGATGAGTTCAGAACGCCACTCCCACGAGGTCCACGCGGTCATTCTCTCATCAAAATTCGAGAGATAAGCCATCAAAGCGGCGCAAATGTGACACGAAAACATATGGCATGATTCACTCGATGGAGATTCCTGAGAACAGACGACTTTGACGTCAAAGAATTTGTCATTGCCTAACAGGATGATACAGTAGCTTATCGCGGATGGAATGAATGATGTGCGAAAAAAAACCGCGATCCCACCGCGAACGTCAGATATTTTCCTCCAACCCTTTTCTTTTTCCAAAAAATGTTGAATCGAACCATAGTAAGAAGCCATAGAATATTTTTCCGAGAGTTCTCTCTGAAGCTCTGAGAATCTTCCGGCAAACTTACCAGATTACATTTAATTACTTAACTATTTAATGACCTCAAAGTGTTCTGAAAGAATAGACTGGGAAAACGATTAAAACCCAAAACTCAGAGCCTACTAAACCTCAAGAAATATCATTTCGCTGATCATAACTTTATAGAGAACAGTACTTGACCAAACACATTAAGGATACTAGTGGAAAACTCCATTGAGCATAAAGATTTGAGCTGAGATAATCCAGTAAAACTTTCGAAGCTGAAAGAATTAGTCGAAATCAAACAGAACCTGTATTTCTAGCTTAGCAACCTAATGATTTGCCATTTCACATCCACACAAAGGCTTTTCTAAGGAGTTCTTGGGTGAAGGCGAGAAAGATCCCATTTCTCGGACCACATCTCTGAAAATTTTTCACTTCTGCAACAGACCCTTCCAGAAATATTTTGAACCTCGATTGAATTGTGTCGTTCTGTAAACGCGAATCATTTTCGATTGACCTCAATCGTTGTAGGCTTAACATTTCAAAAACTAGCTGCATTTCTACGTAAAATCCTCTTTTAATGGCGATTTTTGGTTTTGCGTCCTATTTATTGACCTCGATGCGGTGGATGAGTTAGTTTACACGGCTGGAAGTCGAGGTTTAGCCTACTGACCCTGGCCAGCCATAATGGATTTGTCATTAATTAGAGTTCTTCTATATTTTCACATTCTATTTACCCTGAATTCTGGATTCCTGAATTTGTGGCAATCCATAGTTTTTTTCTCTTACCCGATTCTTCGGCTCTGGATCGCTTCTTTCCGGCTAAAATCCAGAGACACCCAATTATTCAAGGTAGCGTACGTAGATGGGAGGATAGTGGGAAAATGTATAGTTTGGGATGTAGATAGCGAAAATGAGCATGGCTTAGCTCACTTTCCCCTGATTGTCCTTTAAAACGCCGTGGGAAAATTCTTTAACTCACACGATGAACCTTAGAACGCATCACCTCTGCTCGTGCGTTGCAGCACTGGCGAGCGGTCAAAAACCAATGAGGTTGTCTCAGTAGCCTTTTCAAGTAAAAACCAACGATTAGGCTGCTGAGGGAACCCGAACGTGTACAAAACTGGAGACTAAAGAGATTCTCACGCCGTTTCTTTTTCCTAGGACGGTCAGGATAAATTTAGCGGTCCCATGCTAATATTCGTGATCCAAACCCCGAACTCCATATTTTCCCATAGGTTTCTCAATTACACCAATTTCGTGATACGCTGCCTTAAAACCAGTTCTTATCGCGCTGCAATAAAAGGTCTTTTGATAATTTTCTGTTGATAATCTTTTTTTTTTTGCAAACAAAGGAAAATTAATTCTCCTTTTCTCCAGAACCTGTTTTAGGCGAGATCGCCTCATTTTGATGAATTCTGTATGAAGACATCATTTTGGGAATATTTCTGGAAGTTGTGCTGTCATTTGCGCGTCCGCCGTCAGTGTTGTCTATATGAGAACGGTCTGATTTTAGTATATTAAAAAGTAGAAGCACCAAGAAAAGGAATAGAAAGGAAATAGTAATAAAATCGAGGAAAATTGTGTGCAAAGCGAGGATATTATGATCAGTCGAACTGTAACGATATTACTGCGTCCGCATTGTTTTGGACACGTCATTGGTATTCTCACCTGGCTCCGACCATTCTCGATGTTTTCACCTTTCGCTCTATTCATATAGTCATCGTGCTTCCACACACCTATCCTCCTAATTCCCTCTCTTCCCGAATTTCGTTAGATCCTTTTCCCTTTTTTTCTGCTTTGCCATATAAACATATAAAGATGGTGCCGTCCTTTTTTTTCCTTATTCTTCCTCTATTTTTTAAATCTATTCAATTTCCACGTGCTACTTTTTTGCTCACGTCATTTTTTTCCGTGTGCAAAGCGGCTCCTTCTCGTCGCAATCAGCTGATCGCCGCTGCCGAGGGCATTCCTTGTGGAATTTCCGACATTTGCATGCGCTGCGCGCGATTCGTCGGCGCTGATTTTGCGCATAAATACCTTAAATGAGCAGAATTCCATAATAAGAGCATATAATGTCGTTCCCGCCACCGCTTTCCGAACTAAAATGACTACCGCTTCAGAGTCGGCACATTCTCTTCGGTAACCAACCTGTCACAGGCTCCGTGGAAACCGTACAAAACAAAACGTTGTTTTGTTCATCCGTTTGTGTTGTCCCCATCCCGACCACAACGTCCGGCGCTGACACATCCGCTGACGTCGACTGTATGTGCAAATCGTTCGCTTGCACGTCCCTCACCTCGTTTTCTGCTTTTTTTTCCTGCTCAGCCTTTATCTTCCAGTATCTGAAGCCATTCCGTTCCCAAAAAACCTTTTTTTGCTCAGTTTTGCGCAAATCCACAGTTCGTTTGGATTCGATTTCTAACTCACTGATTTCGCTGCTTGATGCAGGATTTTTTTTGATTGATCAGCTGATTGATTAGTCATCGGCGCAGGCATAGCAATAAGCGCTGAGCGCTTATTGCATTAAAATTCATGCTAGAAATGCGGTTTCCGCAGAATCGCCATTCAGATGACGTCAGCGAGAAGAAATCCAATTTTTAAATGATTTCGAGAGGGTGTGCGATTGCGATTTGGAGCAAAAGATTCCCAATTATTGTCTGATTTGATTCTTTGTTTAGTTGCTATCACCTTTTAGTGAGTTTAGCACTTTTACGAGCACCTTAGGTACCTTTGTCGTTTTTCGCCCGCACTTCACTTTCTTCCTGCTTATTTTCGCTCTCTGTCGCTCCTCATCCTTCACGCCCACTCATCTCGTGAACTACCCATTGGAAAGACTATAAATTAGGAGCGAAGGGAAAACCCTGCGTAGAAAAAAAAAGAACGGCCACAGTTATTCTTCTGCGATGACGTCAAAATTCAAAAATATCGCCCCCATCAACTCGTTTTAGTGGCAGTCGCAGAAATTTTTCTTCGAATCAACCTTTCATGTGAACCTTGTGTACATCAGATACTTGTTCATACTTTTTTTCCGCGCTGCAAAATCCTCAGTGGGCGACGGTCTGACTGAATTCAATGTCGATCATATATCCATCCATATGCGCGATGAGCGATGATTGCTTTCATTTTCGTTGACGGCTGGAAAATCGTGCAACTGTTGCATCGTTCTTTGTGTTTTCTCTACTTTTGAATCGCTCCGCATCAGCAATGTGTTAACTTTAGTTTCTCTGTGTTCTCTTTCGTATACACACTATTTTCGCGGGTGGTACATATAAAGTGTGGGTCAAAGCACGGCAAAGAGGAGAAAATCTCTAATTTGTCTGTAAAAATCTGTAATTTGTGCACGTGTCTTCATATTTGGTGTCGATCCGTTTGCAGACGGCAGGAAAATCGATATATCGATTGGGGACCAGATCAAATAAGCACCTAGCAAGGTGGTGGTTATTTGCAGTTTATTACGTACACAAAGCTTCGCTTGTGCGTGCACCACACAAGCCAATCAGCTGATCGGTCGGCTGTTCAGAAAACGAGAGAAGAAAAAATTTATGGAGCAGCTGGCTTTTAGGCATTCGCGGCATTTTGTTTTCGATGTTCGTTCCATGTCTGCGGTGGCAACTTGCGGCTGTTTCGGCGGCGTCGTCTTTCCTTTCCCTCTTCTTTTCCTCTTTTGACTCACTCGCTTTCGTCAAAACTTGAGGAAAAGTGAATTTCAACCGAACCAAAACAAACGACGGAAACAAAAAAGGCGCCATATTACACAATGGTTTGGAAAATATCACTGCTCAGAATTAGAATCTTTTTTCCCCGAACCTTTGCATTTTTACTGTGTTTTTTTTTTGAGTTCGGGAAATTTCCATGCCACTTTCTCTAAAGAAGGATTCGATAACGCAGCGACGTGGTTCGCCTGTTCTATGGCAGTATTATTATTTCTGTTGATACGGCCTGCAAAAACAATAAAAACAATTATCTAAATGTAATTTCTGTTATCTTTCTGTCAATCATTTTGAATCAATTTAAATCTATAAATAATTTGTTGGCTCAAATAGCCTCAAACAATCGATTACTTGCCTCCTTGCTACTTTGTTTACAGCTATTTATTTATTTTTTATTATATTTTATATTATTATACACATTTATATCGGTACTATTATTATATTGCACATTATGTTGTTGCATACTTTATATTTATTTTTGTTTATTTGTTGTCTGCGTTTGTTGTTTTCCCGTTTATAATTTCGGTTTTTCTGTTAAGTTTTTCTTTAAATTCGATACACTTCAAAACCGAATATTTGAAGAAGTGATTACTTCGAATAATTTGGAAAATTCAACTGTAGCGGAAAAGCATAAAATTTTCGAATTGTGTCCTTCGTCATTGCAACTGAGTCTGAAAATAAGAAAATGCTCTCAGGTTACATATTTCGCCAAACTTTAACATGCACTGGTGATGCAACAATTCCCGTGAACTCCTTGCCCCGCCCACCGCAAATGTTGGCTCCTCCCATTAACAGTTATTGCCGCAGTTTGAATAGTGGACGAAACATATGTATATGACACTGGCGATGATTACTGTCAAAGTCACTTGCTCCAAATGATAACTTCTCTGGAAAATTTGAGAAAATATGGTCAAAATGGAAGTCTGAAGCAAGGAAGGATTTAGTTCTTACATTTTTTGTCATGCTCGGGATCCATCTGATCAAAAAAAGGTGTGGCTATTCAAAGAGTCAATTTCATTGCCATCAGAAAAGTTTTTTAAAGAATTTTCTAAAGGATTTTATGTACATGGAAGACATCTTCCGCGCATGGAGTTCATTATTTTTTGGAGCACCCACATCTGTTCAGATTTCAAAATTGATTTCGAGATCAGAAAATTCTCGTAAACAACATATTTCGAATACGCAGTCATTTACGCTTATAGCATAGAAATCACCAGAACACTTGTTCAAATTAAATTTGGTTATAAAATGAAAAAAGTTCTAAAAATGCGTGGAAAAACTATCTGTACCAATTTGGAATACAAGCGAGTCTCAAGCCACAGGGGCTGCGATAGTGGTCCACGCTGGTCCCTATCTCAAGTATCGCAATTTTTCCCCGGTTTTTTCCTGAAACAAAATCTTCGGGAAGCTAAGTGCGATAGCTGATCTAAAACAGCAAAACATCTCTATTTTCAGCTCGTGCCTTAGTGGGAGTCGGATTTCTCCACACGTGGACGAGATATCCGATTAAGATGCGTCGTTTCCTTGCGCATCTTAATCTCTTCGATCTCTAAGATCTGTAGCCACGGATCCTATAAAGGCAGGACCTCGAGTTCCCTACGGAGATATCATAGCCTTCTGGAAGATCCAATTCATTTTTCAAGAGTTTTGCCCTATTTCACGCGTATATTTGTGATAAGTAAAACTGATTAAGCAATAATTAATTATTGACAATTTATAATTTTTATATTTGCAGTCGATACCAACACACCTTCAATCAATATAATAATACAGAGGAAAAAATATATACAATAATATAGGCAATAATATGCATAATATAAATGACAATACGATTAATAACACAATACAGTAACATCAAGAATTTAATGTTACTGTATTATAACTTCTTAGGACAAGAATATTACAAAATTTCAAAAACACTTACCTACCTACTTCGCTTTTACATAAATGGGAACAATTATGGATTTCAGATGAAATCACCACTGCTTCTCAGTTTTTTGAAAGAGAAGTTTTTGGACAATAAAGCATACTTATAAAGGGAAGAATGTCTCAAAGTTGCTTTTAAATATACTCCTTTTTACCATTGTCGGATTTTTCTCCATTTTTTTTTGCGGATGGATAGAGTAGAAGTGTTAAAAATTTTTGGGACCTTCCTGCGACCGTATGGCGTAACTGTGGAATTATTCTTGGAAAAGTCTGCACCTAAGGCTTCGACAACTCTGGAAGTCGCAGTCGTTGAAGGATGGAGTGTGCTTACTCCCGTCCAAACCTGACCACCATCTCATCCGAAAAAAAAAAATCACATCCGAAGCGATACATGTCTCCTACAACTGATTGATCTGTCATTAATCGATCTCGACATCTTCAATCACTATCTCTGATTGGAAATTACACAGAAATGTTGCGTGGTAGTGTACGAGTTGTTGAACGGCGGATTTCTTCGACATTTCACCATCACACGTCAATCGGTCATACTCTAATGTGATATGTGTTTCTCGTTGACCTTAATGTGCTCCGAGTTGTCGTGCGTACGTACGTCCGTCCGTCTGCACGTCCATCTGTCCGGAACAAACAACAATTCCTTGATACGATCATTTATTTGATTAAGATATTCATTCGTGGATTTCTCGATGAAATTCTAACACTTTATTTTTTCTCCGTGAAAACTTTGGTAACTAAGGACTTAACATGGCGTTCGCGGCGGTTCACACATCCGAGTTGCAGAACGCAATTTTTTTTTTCGCGCGAGTTTCTCACGAAATCGCGTATTGTGGAATAACAAATTATTGTGCCTAACCGATATGCGTGTCCGTGTCCAGCCTTCGATTGTACTGATACACGAACACGCTGTCGCACGCCTCGGTGCATCGGTGCTATTTTTGAAGTGGCAGTACTTCCTGCAGAATCCAGTCGTATTCTAGAATATTCTATAGCACAATTGTATGAGCAGCTCCCGCAGATAATTTACTTTAATTTCAATTTAATTTTTTTCTTGAAATTCTGCTTCGAATAATAAGAATAAGAGGTAGCGGGAATCTTTAATGGGTAGCAGAAACCAATTTTCTATGACCTAGCTGCTTGCATTCCTTTCATAGTCAATAATTCATTGGGTTTTTTTGGAACAACCTCTAAAAGTTATATCTCTGTGAGGATCATTTAAGGATATTTTTGTGGTTTTTTGTTCTTTGTTTTTGGCATTTGAAAAGTTTTTGTAATCGACTCCAAAGTGAAGCAACGTATACTTTCAAATAATTAATGTATTATCCATATAAATATGCGTATTTAGATAATATATAGGTATTTTTATTGCTGCATATTTGATTATTGGCATAAACCAACGGAGTCATCAAGTAATTGGGAATAACCGTCGTTTATTTCTCTTTTTTTTTTTTAAAGAGAAAATAAAATCAAGGAAAATTTGTGAAAAAAAGAGCTCGAAATATTTTGATCTTGATACAATATTATAAATTGTTTTGTTCTGCGTTTTTTTTTATTGTT
Source organism: Necator americanus (assembly GCF_031761385.1). Taxonomy (NCBI): domain Eukaryota; kingdom Metazoa; phylum Nematoda; class Chromadorea; order Rhabditida; family Ancylostomatidae; genus Necator; species Necator americanus. The sequence goes on from NC_087375.1 coordinate 28,264,485, forward strand.
TATGAGTGCCGTTCTGTTCCACCTCATTTGGAACTCGCTTACGATCTCACTTAACCGGATCTGAACTTATACGCTGTTCACGACCTGCATAGGTTTTCTTGTAGAGCTATTCAAATAAATAGCGTCCTACATATCACTTTGTGTCGCTTATGCACGCTCGCTCGCTAATTTTACTCGCGCCGTGTCGCTTTTTCACGTGAGAAACTATAACCTAAAATATAGCACATCGAGTAAAATTTAGTAGATATTTAAATGTACTCAAATATTTTCCAAATTTGATACTCTAATTTAATTCTAATTGAACAGCAAAGTTCTCTTTCGAGTATTTTTTTCACCACTTTTCATCACCTTCACATTCTTCTTAATTTTCTTTCTTTAATAAATAGCTTGCGTTTGGTTGCTGCCTGTTTCTGATTCTGATACTCGCTCGTTTTTCCCGGTGCTTAAAATTTCTTAAAATTCACTCTGAGATCTCCTTATTAAACTTCATCACCTCGAAATCCACCGAAGGTCCGACAAACTGAAATTTTTCCATTTCACTTGACCGATGACATAACTGACGTTTGTGCTCCTCATGTAAGACACCCGAGCGCTTTTTTTTGTTTGACGGCTCGTTGACGATTATGAATCGCCGTCCGTGCTTTGCATGAAAACCCGTTACTCTTAGCACTTGAGAAGCCCAACTTCTTCGAAAGTTTCTCCTTCTTCTGGCAATGTTCATTTCATCCGAGATTCCGTTGTTTAGCCTAGAAATATACAGGAACGCAATCAGGATATTTATCTGTACTTTTCCGTGTTCGTAATTCGTGCAAATCCTGTTCCATCCCTGGTCTTTCCGGAAAATTCTTTTCTCCAAATCAAATTCAATCAAGCTGTTTTAGAAATATCTTCTGTTTCTTGCGAACTTAAAGAAATTCACAAAAGTCCATGTGCTCTATTCTCGCTCGCGTTTTATTCTCGCCCACGCAAGTTTTAAGCGCACACAGAATGCGTGATTTCTTTCCAGTTTAATGGTATCACAGGTGTTGTGGAAAAAAAGGAATCAGTTATTCAGAAATTTTATTCACATTCCCAATCTTCTTTTTTTTTCAAAATTTTCTTCAGTTTCCTTTTCTTTTTCCTCACGCTTTCTTCCAGAAGCAAAAAGATCAGAGCTGATTTTTTTTTACCATTTTTTCCGGAAATCCTGTTTCTTGAAAAACGTTCTGCTTAAACAAGAGGTATTCGATCGAAACCTGCTACTCATTTTTCTCTGAAAAATCTGAACTCACCGGAGTTGGAAATTTTGTGAAAAGTATAGTAGAGACATTGATCATCTTTTGCCAGCGGTTTAATAGCAGCTTCTTCCCGTTCGCTGAAGATTTGTGAGGGATATTGCGAGGACGACAAGTTGGCCGAGTCGAGCGGCTTGCAAGTGCACATGCGGTTCGTGTGGTTCTGATTCTTCCGGCACGCCACACTGATGCGATCCCTAGAAGGACCACCATAGTGACGATGTCGTAGCGCGCTAATCGCTTTGTACTTGAGTCACGATTGAGGCTCGTCTTCCCTTGAACGCGCTGTTTCCGGTGCTGTCACTCAAAATTTCTCCTCGATAAAAAAGCGACCGAGTGACCAGTTTTTCTCCTGGTCTTTGTTTCTGTCGTCGCTCATTCTTTGTTTATTTGTTTGACCCTCGACGAATGATTCCTTAATGATGGGCTTGAGTCGAAGCGGTCCAATGATCCAGCTTTAAAATGTTTTTTCGTTGTTTCTTGTGTTTTACCAGGAACAGTTGTCCAGGCTACTTCTATGCGTCTATCCAATGTCTCTCGGACATGCGTTGGACACAACGAAAGTTTACTGGTTTCTGGCAATTTCGCTCAGCATCCACATTTTCTCAATTTTTTCTTACTTTACTCGTTCTTTGGAAAAGAAATCTTGCGAATTTTTCGTTTCCTTCAATTGTCAAATACTCAGTACGGCTCATTCCTAATTTTTAATTCACCTAACCTATTTATTTTTTTCATAATTTTTTCAGTTGCTCCTGATTGATTGACGGCTTAATTGTTTATCTCTAATCTTCATAATTCGCTTCATCACGCTATTTTTTGTCTTAGTTCTCCTTCTATATCAGGTGAAAACTTCTTTTATTTATTTTATATTCTGGTCATTTATCGTATTACTTGAAAAGAACTGGGAATTTATATGCTTCTTGTTGTAATGGTTCATGACAAACTAATTCATTAACATTTTTACCTAAATGTTTTTCACACACTTTTCACTGCAAGCCTTTTTTTTGGAAACGACACGCTTTTACTTAAACTAAAAAGTAGTGTAAATTTACAAATGTCACGTTGTTTTAAAGTAGCTTTTCTTTTAAATTTATTTCTTTATCATTTCATTAGCTCCGTAACTGAAAGTCATAAATGTTTTCGATCAAGTTGGTGTTCAACCGATTCTATATTTTTATTTTCCAAGAAGTTAGGAGTTTTAGTTTTCTTAAAATAATCCAATTTTCCTTTTTTCGACCTGAAATCGATGTCAGCACTTTTATTTAATTTTACTTGAATGGTCATTTCAAGTAAGCGGAGGAAGATTTGAAGCCTGCGGTGATTTTTTCCTTCCAGTGTCTTATTTATTTTTGATTTATTATATTTTTATTTATTTATTATATTATTTAATACAGAGTACCTATTACTATATTCACGTTGTAAATGAACAAATGTAAACTTCGAATAGAGTACTTTGATAAAACGAAGTTCCTAATTTTTTTGCCATCTCTGATGCTTCAACTAACTGAGATTTTCATGTATTGATCGAAGGTGACCGCAGGGAATTTTTTGTGTTGACGTCATCGGCAGAAAAGGTGGGGCTTATCCAAGCAGCGCAAAGGAGTCGGATTTAAAGAAGTGACAAGCAAGGTTGATATCAGAGTTGGAGGGAAAATGTACCAAAAACAATGCTATCTTTCCTTTTCCTCTTTTTCTTCTTCTTTCTCCCTCTCTCTATCTCGTTCACCTCTTTCTGTGAGCCATTGCTCTCAGTGGACGCTTGTAGAAATCTTCTATTTGAGGGGTTAGGAAAATTCCTTTTTTGCAAATACTCTTTGAAATTGCATTTTTTTATATATAGTCATATGCGAAATTCCGTTTAAATAGTCAACAAAGTACATACCATGAAACTTCATTTTTCATAAAATTTTCTATTCTCACACGCTGTTGATTGCTGACGCAAAAACAACAACAACAATTCACGGTACGCACTTTGTTGACTATTTAAATTTCAGATTTTTTTTTCAGATGGATTTTTCAGAGTTATCCGTGCGTTCCGCAAGGGGAAGCCTTGGTAAATAAAGATCCCGCTCAGATCCTTATTTTGGGTCGAGTTTGACAGATGCGCAAAACTTGGTTAAACTAGTGTGGAGGTCTAAAACATTTTTTTTTTCAAAAAGATGCACTCTACCGATAAGATAAAGCAATGAGGATTTTTCTGCAGGAGTATTTTGTGCAACGTTTTTTGCCGATCGAAGTTTTTAATAAATTTTCGACACTAAAACTATGAAACATCCCAGGAAATTTAAACAATTGGTGGATTTATGCGCTATATATAACCCAACAGTAGGACACTGGTTAAACTACTCAACAGCCAATACCAGTTAACTCAATGCTGACGCAAAGCGGACATTATATCCGTGATCGGTGGTTACATGGATTCCTAAACGGAAACGTCACTGTTAACGTTCTTTTTTATCTCTTAGCCTGTAACGACCGAAGTACCGTTGTCATATTTTTCAATGATCTCCGCACATCTATTCAAAATTTGAGGAATTTTTCTCATGTTCACACGAGCTCCATTCATAGTGAGTAATTTTTTAAACTCCTACTAACAATTTAATAAATTTGAGAGAAAAAAATCCAGAAGTTCAGTGTGATAGAAGAAATTGAAATGTTCACATTTTTGTTAGACTTGAACTCGCATATTAGGTAAACATTGCAAACCTGTACTTTTTGTGAACAATTTTTCCGGAAAAGGTCTCAAGGGAGCAAAAAACAGTCAGAGCGGCATTCAACAATCTTAACGATGTCATAATAGCTCACCTAGAAAAATATAAAACAAATAAAATAATAAATAATAATAAATAAATAACAAAATAAGTCTTGAAAAGGTTTTTCTTAGTTTTTTTTTTGCACTTGTTCTCTATGATTCATAGAGTATAAGTTTAAACTCTCCATATAATTACGCAGTATTTTCTTGCCTTCTCGAATTTTCTGATAAATCGGACCACCAACTTCCTTTCGCACTGCTATTCTGGCACATCGTTGCCGAAAAAACGTGAAAGTACTCCCTTTCTGGAAGTTTACTCCCGAAGCAACTGGAACTCATGAAATGTGGACAATTTTTATGGCATCCCATCCAAAATTGCATAGCATCGTTACTTGAGAGTCCACGTTCCTCTTGTCTGAGTCAAAATGTGAAAATTTATTGCCTCAGGCAATGATGTTTAGCATTATTCTGCCGAATAGGCGGCATCGTCCATCGGATCCTGGACACCGTTTCGAGTTTCACTTCTCGCCGTCCATCACAAATATTTGTTTAAAAATTCATCACTACTCGTACGTATTCTGAATATTAGCCTAACGATACTTGAGATTGTGACTGAGTGGTTATTCGATAGTCGAATCGATTGCGGATTATTCGAAACTCAAATAGTTGGGAACTAATAAAAAAAATTCTCGGTGTATTGACTATCAACTTGCTGTCAATGTTGACATAGGGTTCATGACTAATGGGATTATACGTTAGTGTTATGTACGTTGAAAGTAGTATTCGGGAAAATTTCTCCGAGGTTCGGTCCCATCCAGGGAAGGTAACCTATGTTGTATGCAACTATCACAACGAGAACGCGAAAAACACCATAAAGTTCCAGCTGTCAGAGATGTCGGAATCATCAATTTATCCGACGACGCAACATTTTACAACCACAAGCTGCGCGTAGATTAAGATAGTTAGATTTTAAAAAAAAATGGATAGCATCAAATCTGTGCTATTATGCTATATTTATAACATAAACTATATAACAATATAATACATGTAATATATACAGTATGTAATATAAAAATAATAATAAAGCGAATATTTGGGTTCCTTCATTTCCCACCCTCTATACCCTCCTAATGCTTGGCCGTCATCAATTTTTGAATGTAAAGAGTTGCCTCGTTGGGCAAACTGATCTCTGATAACTGTTAACTGATATCTGTCAATCCCGGATTTATACTTCATCTTTACTTTATCTACGTCGCGTATATTCGTTCCGATACTCACAAACTGGTAACCATAGTTATTAGTGGAAAGGTCCCAACATAGAAAGCACTGCCTTTATTCTGCGAGAATTGTTCTTCGAACTTTCGTCTTTCACTTTTCCTCTGGTTCTCTTTGAAACCTGTTTTCTGCTCTGTCTAGATCTATCAAAAATTCGTTCCATTTTCTGACCCCCTATAATGAGATAGAAGGCAGAGAGGAAATTTTATGACTATATATTTGGATTAAATATTACCCCTGTTCGAGAACTAGTTCAATAAATACAGAACAGTCATGAGGTTACTTAAATACAGGGGTGTCATTGCTGCAGAGGACCTCATATGTACTGAATGTCCTCAAAGGTAGCATATCAAGAAACTGACGTGATATGGAAATCCCAGAAAAACAAAATTCAAGCTGGAGATTAAGGAAACGACCGCGGCTTCGCCCATCTTTCCCCAATTGTCGTAAAAAAACTTCTCGGAAGACGTCATTCTTCCTTTAGAAATCAGTCGCATCGCGCCTCCATTGCGCACCCGCCGCGCCCACAAGCGAGCGGTCGAAAATCAATAACGACTCTTCACCAACCTATGCAAGCAGAAACAATGAACGCAGTTGCCTTTCACCGATTTGATCGAATTGGAGCAGAGAGATAAGAAAATGTGTGAGGCAGAGAGGAAGAGAAGAGGAAAAGGAGGATGCGTTGCAGCAGAAGCGTCGCGGTCAACTTGTTGCGTACCTAACATTACATTCAGCACAGTACATTCAGCTCCGACTATAAACTGCTACTTTGTCACCATGTTCGACCGCATTTTTTCTCGTGTAGTTTTAGGTTAACAAATCATGTTCTAAAAAAGAGTGGATTCGTTCAATAACTTAGTAAGAGTCGAGTCAACGCAAGAAATTGCAGGTGATTGAATTTTTCTGAGATCACTTAGGTGTGTTGTATACTCTGCACGCCCGCCACTCGATTTGCGCACAGCTGTAGGTTGTGATATCTTTTATTTAAATTTAATTTTAAATAATTTAAAAAAATAAATCTAAATTTGGAATTTGAAATTCAAGTTCGATTCAATTAATTTGTTATTTTGATTTAAATTTTTTCAAAATCTTTTCAGTATTTGGAATGGCCTGTTTACAAAGTTCTTCAAAACTTTTTTCGTGATAGTATTTTGTGGTGTTCGAAACTAAAAAAAAAGAATTTCACTATGCAGACTTGCATTTCCCTTTCTCTATTCGCCCTGACAAAACTTTCGTGGAAGAATCGAGCGAGTCACGTTTGACTCCTTTTTCGGTTTTGCTTCTCTTATTATGGTGCAATACGGCATCACGTCATTCTGCCTTTTCATCAGGGACTGTAGTCTACAGTACGAAGTTAGAATAAGTCATTGATGACACTTCATCCGATCTTTAATTATTACACAGTGTTATATATTTTAATTTCATGGTACAATTATCAGATGAGACCAAAAAAAAACTTGATTCAAGGTTACGGTAGCAGCAATACCTCTCTATATATATTATTTACCTGAAATGTTCATCGAGAATATGTATTACCATCGTCATGGTTCAGAGATCATCGAACAGCACATTAGCATGCGATTCAGCACTAAATTCATATTTTACGACTATTTATCCAGCATGCGCTTCGTCAGCGTTACAGTATCTCTGCGCCAGTTTTTTTTTCTCAATGTCATAATGACTCACATCGAGGCTTTCCCCGCTGTCTCTGACGCAACCAAATGGAATTAAAGTTTGTGTCGCTGTTATTTGACGAGGATTTCTGCAAGGAAGGAGAACCTTCACTGCCCCAGCGGTGAATTTCAAAATGCATTCATTTTTTCACTTTTCCTTTCAATATTTTGTGGCTTTCTCGATTTTTCTTGCTCGTTTGTATTTAGACGTTACTTCGATCCTCGTTCCTATACATATGAATTCACAACTGAGGTACCGTATACCACGTGGAAGTTTTTTCTTCCCCACACGCCGTTATAGTGGTCGTAACTTGATCGTCTATGGTAAAAACCAATCAGAGGGTCATTTTACAGAGGCGAACTGTACGTTACCGTATTCGTGTCATTTACAAGTTTTTATTAGACATCCATTACTTAGAATTTCTGCAGCTATTCGGAAAATTCCACGCTTTTTTGATGGAATTGCCTCGTTCATGGTTTTTTCCTTGCTCTTAGACCACCTCTAGATATTTTTGGTGAGAAATTATTAAATAGGTTGTGCTAATAAAAAGTTGTCAGTGGAAATTATTTCAGCGGACTATTTATGTAGAAATAAAATTTATTTTCTTTTTTCCCCCTTTTTTTCCTTGTTCTCTACTCTTTTTCTTCATTCTCAATGTCATGCTTAACAATTAGCAGAAAAAAAAACAAAAGCAATCAACTGTCACCTTTTAAAGTAAATTTTTGATTCTTATTTCTTTTCCTTTCAAAAGTACAGCTAGTTTTATTCTTTCTTTTTTCATCTTCTCATCACGTATGCATTTAATCCTTTATGGTTATTTCGACGGGCTAGTAATTTTCTGGAAAGTGAGCGCAATTTTGTGAATTTTCCTCGGGAGATGGATTTATGGTCATGGTTTTCCCTTGGACAGTAGATAATTTCATTTACAGGAAGATTTACTAGCCGACCCATGCTTGTAACCGCTCCTTACTCTGTTTCAACCGAGAGTTTTCCATTTTGATAGTTTTCCACGCAATCCATGTTAATCATAGAAACCTCATCCTTAACATGTGCTTTCCACAGAGTTCTTCATCTTTTTCGCCTTTTTCCGTTTTGTCGCATTTTTTCTGGAGGTTGGGTGGATTTTCTTTTTTTTTAATCCTCTTTTAGGACAGATCCTATCGCGTTTCTTTTTCTCCGCTGGTTTCAGATCGTTCAATCACCTGATTTTTCTTCCACTTTTCACTATGACACGGTCTGAAATATTTCCACATGTTCCCGTTTTTTTTTCGTTTCTTTGCTAACAAAGCACTGCTGATATGTATACAGTCATCCGTGGATTTCGTAACTCCTATCGTAATCTCCCCTCTGAGTCCTGCGTCTCGTTGCGTTCGCGAACTCTTTCGCTCCGTTTCCTATCTAACGATAAAAAATTATTTCCAGCTGACTACCGTGTCAACGTCCGTATTTACTGTCTGCTTCTCTGCCCTTCCCACATCTATTTCGGCAGAAGTGGGCGTGTCCAAAAAGTGGGCGTGTTCGTGGTGAACGGACAGAGCGTGCTAGCCGCTGAGAGCACGTGACAGGCAGACAGTGTGTGCAATCGGGCAGAGACGCAGAGGGAGCTGAGCCGGGCGGTGCGGCGAGAGCGCGCGAATGCCGGCTGCTGCTCGTCGCGGACGACGACTCTAGGAGGTGATAGATGCGGCGGTGGCTGTGGTGGTTGACAGCGGCTGCGACTTTGGCTGCGCTACTAGCGCAGCATTATACGCCTGTCGATTCGCTGCTACAGCAACACGATCGGCATGATTGTCCCGAGCGATGTCCTCAATGTAGAGAACCGCAATGCGGAAATACCGTACTCGACCAGTGCGGATGTTGTCCGGTGGGTTGCGTTACGTTATGCTTCTGCGAATTTTTTTACATTGGTTCTATTCCAATTCCATCCGTTTTTTGACGTTTTTCAATCATTTCTGCGTGTAAGCGGTTTGCAGGATTCAACGGGTTTTGACCTGGTATCTCAAATGAGTTTTCTTGTTTTAACATATCCTAATAGGTTCTTACACGTTTCGACCTGTACGGTCCCGGTCCAGAATTTGGGAACAACTTTGATCTATCGATTGGGTGACCACTTCATACGTACATGCAGTGCGCGCCCATCCAATTGCGCCCCAGATTAGAGATTCAAATTTTCTTACTTTTTCTCTTTTTTTCCGAGTAGTATGATCTAAATATGTTTCTATGACATAAATACGTTTCTTTACCTTTTTCCTATTACAATCGCTTTGACCTCAAATCTCCTCCGATCTCTTCCTCTTTGTATCTCTTTTCATATCACTAGTGATTTCCACTTGTGGTTTCGCTCTGTTACCACTTTTTAGACCTAAGCAACCACTTTTTCTTTTGTAGACATGGTTTCACCGATTATCCTGTTATGAATGCTTTTTCGCCTTGTGTTTTTGTTGTTTACCCTCCTGCTAACATGCAAATCCTATCAAATTTAACATTTCTACGGTGGTCCTATGAAAATTAACTTCTTATCAAAATCTGAAGTGCATACCAACTTCGCGACCTAGTTCTCATTGATATATTCCTTGAATATACACTGGACCTCTTTGCCACCGTTGTTCCTGGAAAATTCGATTTTTCACAATGTGTGGAGATCAATTCGCCCAGATCAGATTGGAGTTAATATTTGTCGGAATTGAATCGACATAATCCTATGTGTTTTCCCTTTGGGTTTTGGGCGTTTTCTATCATCTACCTCCTCTTTTGATCTATCGATCGATCAGTCACGTCTTTGCGCACGAGTCCTTGCGCGCGACTCTCGAGAAACATGTCGAAACGTTCGCGAATCGTGAAGAGTCAAACAGCAGCAACCGGCCAGCAGCTCGCCGGCTTTAAGGCGCCTTTTGTTTGCTTATTTCGATGATTGCGTCGGTTCGATCCCGACTCCGGCTATGAGACTTCATCGCATGACTTTTGCTTGGAGATCGACTTTGACCGGCTGCTGTTCTGCCGACTGGGGCACGAGTTGAAATTTCGAGTAATTTCAAGAGTAGCAGCGGTGTCGAGAAGGTTCTCAGATATTTGAGCAGAAGTCTACTGAATCTGAAGTCTACTGAACTGAGTTATGGGGTTTCATGGGGACAAATTATATTTGTCACTGCTGAAATACGCAGAACACAAAGATTCCAAAAAAAAACTAGGGATTTGAGAGTGGAAAATTAAGTTGATGGGATCGTAATCATTTGGGAAGATGGACAGGAGAGGTTTCGGCTAAAAGTAAAAGTACTACTTTTGAACTCTGCCAGAAAAAATAAAGGTGGCTCTCTGCATCCCACTATTCCAACTATAATTGTTCCTAATTCGGGCTACAGGTACTGTATTTGTTTAAAATTCGCCTTTTTATCGTAGCCAGTATTGGAAGTATAGAACACCACAAATCAGTGACATGTTAGTCTAGTTTTATTTCCGTCCTTGAATTGATGTATTGACAATTTTGTTTTTCCCGCCATTCTGATTGAGTCGAGGAAGTGACCATAGAGCTCGTCATATGGTGACTAACTATAATGTACCATATCCTGAGATCTTTCACCATGAACAATGAAGAAATGAGAAATTCTTCACAGACATTGCACATTGCTTCATTACCACCCCATCTTCGTGACAGTGGAAATACTATTTGCGGCCTATTCCACCAATACCAAAATATGTCCGTTTCCCGTTTTCTCGCAGTAACTTTTTTTTTTAAAAATTCAAAACGGTTCTCAAGGGCATTCATGCATCTTAATCAAGTTGTTTTCAAGGTCTTTTCAAAAAATAACTCGGAATCGCATTCAATTCATAGCGGAACATTGAAAATGATTAGATTTTTGAAAGTGCAAATAGTTACTGCAAAGTATGAAAAGTTTTGACACTGTCGTTTTCTTTTCGCGTGAAACAACATTCATTCATCAGTAGCGCTCCTGTTGTAATGCGGAAGTTGTGAAACGTTGTGATTCCCAAACGTTAAACGGCTCACAGTTCATCATCTTAACACGTTGGATAATGCCTTGGATTTTATCTATGATGCGAAAAAAGTAGTCCTATAGATTTCTTTAGGATGAATTTTTTGTCAAAAGTTTCGTGAGAATTATTTAGAAAAAAAAAACGAACTCCAAGAAAAAAAAACTTTTCAAGAAACTTTCAAATTGATGGGGATACAGTAGTCCAGCTGTTTCGATCCAAACCATCTCTGCGTAAGAATCCTAAAAAGTGGCGAAGAAGCCTTCTTTTCTCTAACTCCAGGTTATTTAGTGGCGAACCCAAGGTATTGGCTATTAGCGCATCGCTCCGCGTGGTTCTCGCCGTCCCTTATAATTGAGTGCTAGAAAATCAGGTTGGAAAGTGCGCGATAAGTCTTGTTCTCCTCTCTTCGATGTCAGTTAATGAGAAAATTTCTGTTGCTCAGAGATTAGTAGGAAAATCGAGTTCTACCCGTTTCATGGTGCTTTAAAATTCTCAAATATTTACGATGCTAAAGTTTTGAAGACCCAAGACAAGAGAAGTGTTTTTTTTTTAGCTGACCACCATTTATTGTTCCATGAGAACTTCTTGGTATAAATAGTAATTGTCGTCCTGGAAAATGATGGTTACCATTTCAAACAGTACTGGTTGATCGTCTGAAATGAAAAATCCGGCTTAAAATAGTTTTTTTTTTTTTTGTTTAAGAGGAACTTTTTCTTATTGCTGCCTGGTCGTTTGTTTTGTCTCGCTTTCTAATGCAAAAATTGGAAATTGCATGAAAATTGTAGGACAACTTTTTTTCTAGAAAGAACCTTCCAGAATAAGTGTCCTTAGCCTCCTCATTTATCCGATGGCACTTCGCTGATAGAGGGTAGCTACCTATCGGTGAAGTTACAGCGAATATAACTACAGAAGGTCATCTGAAACCTAAGAATACCTTAAAAAATACCTTATAAAATATCTTCCTTTGCAATTTTTGAGCGTATCTCTTTTTGTTTCTGTTCAGTGAAATAGGATGGGTTTACATTAATTTTTATTCTATGCGGGATTTTTTTTAACTTTAAAATTCTATTTTTTAGGTCTTAAATTTTGTTATCAGAACATATAGAGGGTGCTTGGTAACTATAGGAGAAATAATTGATGACCATGGTCTATCATTTGTCTCATCCGTACTTAATTACAGCTCAGCTCTTTAAGCTAAAAGAGCTTCTATAATTGTGTTTACGTAACTGTCGGGAGTGTAATTGCATCGGGAGTGTAATTCCGAGAAGGTCTTGCACGTTCTAAGATTATATTAGGATCACTTGCATAAAATATCTGCTTGCTAATTACAATTATCAATTAGAAAATCACTCGAAATCAAAGCAAGATTTTTTCTTAGAGAAATTATCCTAGACGGAAAATCCTGTGGGAACTGTTAGTGCAGAAGATTCTACAACTCGTTCTAGGATCTTGTCATTACTGTAGAATGATTTAATCTGAGTAATACCTGCTCCTATATTCTATCCACCTGTTACAAGATTGAACCAACTGATCCTGACCGTATCATTTTATCGGAAGCATTTTTTAAGAACTTCCTTAAATTATGGGTACTTTTTCTTGGAGCAACATTTGCGGTTCATACTCCAACTATTCCACTCATTTCCTCTCCTACTTTCATCGAGCCATTAGGAATTAACGTTATTTCAACGTCTTAAAGCATTTCTTTAAGATCACCGGATAGTTCGCTGTCGTAGTTGTTCCAGAAAAAAAATATTTTTTGGATCCGAAAAATTACACACGTCTACTTTAAGTTTGGAAAGTACTTTACTTTGCAGGCTAAGAGTTTGTAGTTTTGAAACGTAGGCCACAATATCCGGCAAAGCTGCTCTAAATCCATTCAGAAACCTTTTTAAATGATTTGAGTAGCTTGTCGGTCATAATTATTGTTTGTTTGCATTTTTGGACTGCTCTATAAGTTGCTACATATTCTGTTGTGAAAACTCTTTCCTCAGGTAACTCTCACAGAATTTTTATCAGGGATTTACAAGAAGTTCCCGTCTAGACAATGTAACAGTCAGGTTAATATCAACTGAAAGCCTAAAGCGCATCAGCGGAAGTTCAATCGCTGTTGTTTCCAGAGTTTGACGTAACCTAAGGCTCAGATCCAGGCATGTCCTGCTGCGGCGAAGGCGAGTGGAGAGATGTTGCACTGCTTTCGCTTACGGGCCTCCGAATCGGAATCGTTCATGCGGCGACTCGATTCCCCAGCGTTAAGCCGAGAATTAAAGTCGTTGAACAAACAGTCGTCTTATTTAAATTTAAATTTTAAAGTTTAGAGGACGTATGGGAGTTGACACAAATAAAGCTTCCTTTTCTTTTCCAAGAATGCGCTCGAAGGAAACATTTCGCAAAGATCTCGATTAAAACTGTCCCCGTAGAAACATATGTGCGTTAGAACTACTTTTTTTTTGTGAATCAGCAGTTGTTCTGGAAACAATATATCCTGCAATTTTTCCCTCCTAAATTTCTACATAAATGTTTTAAATGTTTTAAAGAATTGGATGGGAAAGGTTTCCAATTTCACTGCTCGCTTGTTATCTCTGAACGAAGATTTTTACTTTCTAACAAAATTGTTTCTAACATAATTTCTGAATTTCTAGCAACAAAATTACCAGTACTGTTCTAAAAGTCCCGTGTTTTTATGCCTACTTTTTTTTTTCGTGAAGATGAGCTTTTTTTTGCAGCCGAAGTGGTAAATGCAATACGAATCCAGATGTGTTTTTGGACCTGAATAATAGGTTTTGCAGAATTTGGAATAGTTATAATCCTAGCACTTATCACAACGTAAAATCATTTCGAGAAGTTCCAGGTGGTGAGCACGTTTCATTCTTGGAATAACGACAAACTGCGCAAATCGGTTGAGTGGCTTTTTGTGTGAATGGCTCTAGCAGCGTTGTTTTTCTGAAGTTTCCCTGAGTACACACGCACACACTCGGTTAGAGAGCGTTCAGAAGAATCGTCTAAGCGCATCGTTACCACGTGTAAGAAGCGCTCTAGTGTTGTTTAACTTCGCAAAAGTGAATGTTTGCAATGAGAGCTAATCCACTGTCTTGATTCTTTATACACCCACCCACACACACACCCACACACATGTCGATCATAGCGCCTTATCCAGCATTGTCTACCTAACCACAGATTAGCTGTCGTGTGAGGTAGGTAGAGGGTACTTGAGATGTTGTTGGGATTTGAATTGACGGACGGGAACGGTGGCAAAAAGCCCAAGGCTCTCTCGGTTGTACCTGGAAAATGAAAAAGAGAAGGGATCGTTGTTGCTCCTGCTAGTGCGTAGTGTGTTATTTGTTTAAGCCACCACGCTGTAGAGCGAATCGACTGGTTGGCGCCGATTGAGGTGGAGCAGCTCTCGGAAGGAACAAAAGTGCCATCGGTTTTGAGAGAAATTTGAGGAGAAAAAAAAACAGCACATACTCGTGATCAGAAAGAAATCGGGAGAGAATTGGACAGGGGAGGTAGAAGAGAAAATCTTTGGAAGTTCCTTATATCATTCCTGGAGATGTGGATTCGAATCTCCTATATCTCAAAATTTGGCAAATTTTCTGACTGTTTCCGAAAAATCACTGATCATTTGTTTCGTATTTGTAGATTTTGAAGATTTCTAAAATTTTTGCATGATATTAATGGAGAACTTGATGATAAAGTGTTTCCGCGGTGAGTAAAGAAAATATATTGATGAGAGGTTCAATAGAGAACAGCGAATATCCAGAGAATGATGGATAAAGCTTCGAAAAAAAACAATCCGATAAGAAGGAGACTTATTATCTTAAGAACGTACTACGCACGCTTCCTGAAATCTTACGGAAAGAAATACTGAAGATATCTAAGCCTTCTAGGACTACGGCAAGCAATATTTTCGTAGTAAAGCACTTATTCTTGCAGTAATAGCGTCCACTGGCTAATTTTATGGATCAGCAGTAGGGATTTCTACGGTGACTCCATTTGTTTGTTTCGATCTTGGAGACCTAGGATATCCTTCAAAAGTTGAAGCCATTTCACTTACGGTCCTGATTTGACCAGGTCCTAGTTATTCTGGAGCGTTCTTTGATCTTCTTAGAGATTTCCAGTCACCAGACAACTGTTCAATTTATTTTCACCATTTTATCTATTTGGACTCTTACGTTTTTGAATTTCCCGTAAGAAAAGACGAAAATCTTTTGTAACCACTTCTTCGGCCAAGGTCCGGCCTAGTGCCTGTACCTAGGTTAAACGGGGAAAAAAGAAACATTTTTGTTTTGAAGTCGTTGATGTTCTTTCTAGTGTGAGTATAACTACTTTGTTTTTGCAATTCGATTCGAATTTTTAAGAAAATGTTTGTAATGATGGCTTCATCTACAGTTGGAATGAACTGTTTTGGATTTTAAACTGCTTCTGGACACTCACATCAATTCCGTTCTCGATTTTTTCCTGGAATTTGCAATTATTATTCCCAATTGTTATTATTTATTTATTATTATATTATTTTCAATTATTATTATTAATTAATTATTATTTCCAATTATTTTTTATCGCTTAATTAATTATTTCTTCCAATTATTCTTATAATAAGATTTAGAGTCATGTATTGTTTCTTCTGGTTATCTTCTTTTTTTCCTCCTGCTCTGTAGGATATCATCCTTGAAGATTTAGTTTGTTCTTCGCCAGCTCGCTCTCAGCGATTGCGCTTTGATCAACTATTGTCAATCAAACGGCGCGAGTTATGAGGCCACATTTTGATTGACCACACATTAAATCATCTCAATGGACAGTTTTTCCTGTACATAAGAACAAATCCATTGAATATTAAATTTTGCGCAAGAGATTTTGCCGTTAGAACTGCTTTATGATGGTGAACAGGCAGCGATGAAAGAGGCTCGCAGAAATACTCGAAGCTTGTCGTGGGACCTGAGGTTGAGGTCTACAAGATAAAGCGGTCATGTTTCGCGAAAGCAATTTGTGCCGCCGGTCTTGAACGAAACCACCGTAGGTATTGGACAGCAGAAGGTACCTTCCCTTTTCTTCTGATGAATCCACAATGAACAAGTTTGAAAATGAAGGTCGCCTAAAAAAGAAAAAAAAACAGGTTGCCCAGAAATTTGCAATCACGGCCATTTTGGCCTATTTTAGGTTCGAGGATAAGATAACTGGAAGCAATTTGTCTATATAAGAGTAATGTTTCATCGATTAACGATCCACATTATCCTCATTATCCTCATTAGCTTCAATCTAACTTCTCTGAACTCCTTTTACAGAGCGTTTCGTGGGAATTTTTTTATTTTCAAAAAAAGTTGGACACGACTAGGCTCCAAGGTGCTCTCTCCTTCCTGCCGCTACTATTGCCTTACTATCTCTAGAAGAGGTGTTCCATAGAATTTTATTGTAAAGAAGTCACTGTAGACCATACCTTACACATTTTCTAACGTTGTCTATTTTCGGGAGAGCTGCTTACTAGAGTTTTTAGGCTAGACGGAAAACTTCAAAGTGTGAAGAAGAATTTCAAAACTAGTTTGATGTTTTTGTTTTTTTCTGGGCTCTTATTTCAAACGAGTTTCGGATCATTTTAACGGTAATATGAGAAACTGGATCTCCTTTATTAGCTTTCCGAACAGGTTTCTGATGCTCTGTCCTCGCTCTTGGCCGGACGTTACAACGTTTCTGGAGAAGCATTTCCGGAAAAAGAGTTACTTTCTTTAGTGACCGGAATAGTTTTTGTTTAAACCGGTTCTAACGCAATTACTCATGTAATAGGATTATTTTGTAACGGTATAACCGAAGCAGTTAATTGATTCACGGTTGTAATTTTTGTGATAGGTTTTTCATGATTTTCTCGTCAGCGCTTTAACGGGTCTATGTGGGTGTCCAGAAACAGTTCACAAAACACATTCCAACTGTAGATGTTGTCATCGTGACGAAGGGAAACATTTTCTTGAAAGTTTTTCTGATGCATTGTTTTGCATCATTCGTCAGTCAACCCGCACAAACTTCGTCACAAATGACGTAGAAGGGCCTTTCAAGTAGACTCAAAAGGAGGAAAATTGAGGATGAGATTAACTGGAAGGGGTTATTCCAGCCAAAGAGTGTTTCCTAAAGCACTGTCGCAGGAAGACGAAATAGGAACGAACCCAATACGTTAGTTTTATGGGGAATTCTACGATGTTGTGCCATGGATGTAGATCCGATAAGTTACAGCTATCCATCGTCAGAATAGAATGCTCATTTTTTTCATGCATCAGAATGGCCGTTTTTGTGCTCATTACCCGTAATTTCCTGGGGTTTATAATGCATAATCCTGGTTTCCCGGCTTTATTGTCTCTATTGTTTTTTTTTGTCCTGAATTTTCGATAGCACGTGCTCATGGATGGAATTTTAAAGGCATATTGGGTAATAGATTTTCCGAATTCTTTTTTCTTCTCCTCTTCCTCTCCGGTCTTACGGATCTATAACAAATCCAATAATGACCCGCCCGATTTCTCTAGAATAATTCTACCCCATCCTTTCCTCCTCTCTAACCTCTCTCTGGAATAATTCTACCCCTTAGATTCTCCTCCTCTCTAACCCCCAGATTTCCTGAATTTTCTTGAGAGTTTCGACCAATGGAACATGGAAATGATCAGAATTTTCGTAGTTTTCATTGTGGATTGTTGGAAATAGCGCTCATAAAATAACTCTTTAAAATTGATCGAAGTTGCTGCAATCCAAGAATTCCATGAATGTGTGTATCCAAGAATTTGTGACTTTTTTGCCTTATGTAATGTTAACCTTGAGTAAGCGAATAACACAATGCATTGTAGATCATTTTTCTTAGAAGCTTTGAAAGTGTTACATCAATCACGAAGATGGATTTGGTAGAAGAGACGAAAAATAATAAAAATAAATAAAAACAATCAAACGAAAAATATGTAATATATTAATGGGCGTTTTCGATTTTCTACTCTCTATGACTGAGTGAGAAATTTGAGCAATTTAATTATTTTTTTCATGCATTTCATGGATTGAAGCTGAGAAACGAAAAATAATACCATTCCAACAGTAATATTAGTAACAGTTGTTTATGCTAATTATCTGTTCGTAAATTTCGATGGCTCCACATTCAGGATTTTGGAAACTTTTTTTTCAAGTAAAAGTTTTTCAAGCAAAGTAAAAATTTACCTTTTGCGGTAAATAAATATCATTTTCTTCCTGGAAAACATTGAATTTCGAGACAATTTTTGTTGCTTTTTTTCAGATATGTGTTCGACAAGAAGGCGAAATATGTGGCGCAGATGCGGGCGTTTGTACCGAGCATCTACGATGTACACAACAAAACGATGAAAACGAGCACGGTATCTGTACAGGTGCGGTTGTTGTTTAATTATCTTTTTTTTGCCGCACATATTTTTTCATTCCTGCTATCAATTGCTCTAATCTACAAATCTTCCTCATTCACAGTTTGTAGGTATCGCGAAAATTTCGTTACTCAATTTTTTGGGACCTCATTTGGTTTCGTAAGCTTTCTCCTACTTCTTTCTTCCGTCTTTCTGTCTTCCTCTTGAATTTATCATGTGATGAGTCTTTGATGTGCTCGACCGCGTGCACTCATCCATAGCCCTTTTATGGTCTGATCGAAAATTCGTTGCATAAAAAATCGACTACGAGCTATCATAAATTTTTAGGCGATGCTTCGCACGAGCGAAAGACATCAGAAACCCTTAGGCTACTCAGGAGAGGGATGGGAGGAATGGGAATTAACGGCTTCTTAATCCTTTTTCAATCGGATAATTAGCAGTTAAGCAAAGAGTATGGAAAATGGAGAAATCAAGAAAGAAATGGAATCAATGCGTAGTATCCATAAATATGTACATAATTCAAGGGATAATATGTAGTGTATGGCAGAATTAATACATCTGAGGTAATCAATATTAGATCTTTCAAAAAGAGCTGTGGTGGAAACATAACAATTACAATCAATGCCTGGAACATTTTTTTTGAGTTCTGGCTTGAACTTTCCTTTTTTCAGGTTTGGAGTTTCTAACATTAATAACGTTATTTAAATTTTCGTGAATTACATTAACTTGCTTTGTTCTCGTGACGCACATGTCCTATTTTATCTAAATCAATTCTAATCAATGTAGGTTCATTTTGCGCAGACTAAGCTTTCATTAAACGGAATCTCTGTCTCCTGGGACACACATTGAAATAGTGAGAATTCTCCAGAAAGTATATCATAGGAGCATAGTATGGACATATAGGTGAATCCTGAAAAGGACGTTCACCTCAGTGGTACGTTGCAAAAGTGGGCTAGAAATCTCTTTCTAGGTTTCCTAAAATTTTTAGGAAATTGCAAGAATAAGTTTAAGAAGAAACAGTCATTGTTTCAACACTAGAACTCAAAATTCTTCAATCATATCGTGGTTTTCGTTCAAATTTTCGTTCTTAGCTCTCTCTCTTTTAGATTTTGTTCTGTTTGCTTTGTAATTTCAATCGAATTTCATTCTCATCATTTCACCCCCAGATAAGCACATTTCTTTTGAAAGAAATGGATGCTATCAACATCTATGAATCTCCTTTGATGTTTAATCGATCCTGAATGAACACAACAAAAGGAAAAGTTCTTTCGTCAGAAGTTCAGCAAATTCAAGTTTTTATTTGAACATCCACGTCTATTATTTGTACCTCTATGTGTGCGTTTTGCAATTTTATTGATTATGCACCTCACTCTTTTATCCTCCTTGATACTCATTTCTGTGTGAATGGGATATGAATTTTCTTAAGTTCAATACCCGAGTTGTTTGAGGGGTTATTCGAGAAGTTCTGAAAATAAAACGAGTAGAATTCTTACTAAATAATATAAAGAAAGGATAACCAGATCAGTAGAAAAAAAAATTGATTTAGCGGACTGTACATTGTACTTCTATTCGGTCAGAAACAATTCTCTTAATTTTTTCCTTATTTTTTTAAAATATTTTATTAAAAATCAACTTGCGAATTCTTCACAGTGAGAAAAATAGTCAATTATGTGGCATAGAAGATCATTGATCACTCGATTTTTTGATGTGGTTATTTTTATCGTATTTAGTTATTTTGCTCTAAAAAAAATACTTATGGAGCCTCTTTTAAATGTTCATGTTTTCAAAATTGTCCTTCTTTTATCGAGGTTTGTTGCAGACTTTTTTGTTGCTTTTTTCCAAGTGCTATTTACCGTTCCTTTGTTTTTTTTTTCTCTTTCACTGAACACTAACATGATGTTGCTTCGCATTTCTGATCGTAATTATCTCAAAATATCTGAAATATTTAATTTCCCAGTGTAATTTATAGAAAAACTCTTGAATTCCATCTCTATCTCACAGTAAAGCCTTCTGAAGAGGTTTTTTCTCCGTGCTGTTAACTGAGATGAGTGAGATTTTTCAGTACGAGTATTTTTCAGTTCATTTTTCTTCTACTCTTTGTCTTTTTCTTCGTATTCTGATTCTTTGGGGAACGCTTAGAGCATCGCAGTCTATGCGAAGAATTTGCAGCTACAAAAGTGCAAACAAATGCTTGCAAATATTCGTCTTTTTCTGTGCAACATCTACGTCAAACGTAGTATTTGCCATCGCTGTATCTACGCAACAGCAACGATTACGGTAGCAGAGACATCGACGAGTAATGCGAAATGTCCTCTAGTGTGCACATGAATTATTTGAATGCTGAGGTCCGATTTCACCTCATCGCTAGCGAGGCGTTTTTTTCTGTTGAAATTTGACCCACATAGCGGGTACCGCGCCTGAGAGAAAGCAACGATGGCCTGATGGGGATTGAGGGGTCGTTGGCCCTAGTTGTGGTTTGGTTTCTTTGAAAAGAATTAGCAAACCTGCCTGGAATGTAAGAAAAGAGAAAAGTGTATTTGCGACGAGGTTCTTCTAAAGTTTAAAGAGTGGTGACGGAAATAAATGGGTAAAATTAGATTTTTTTAGACTTCACAGTACTCATTCCTAGCAGCGATGGAAATTTTCAAAAAAAAAAAAATGGAGATTTTTTTTTTGGAAATCAAAATTTATTCCTAGTGAAGAGTCTCGTAATTTTCTTAGTCCTTTCTAAAGTTTTTTTTCCCAAGATTAAAGTTTGAGAAAAAAATCAATAGTCCTGAATCGCATCATTTCGGAAATAAACTACTGCTCTAAGGCTAACGTCTTAATGTGATAATTGAATTTTTATGCGAGATGAACCCAATATATTTTTTGATGGAGTGGAGGGTCGTTTTGGATTTTATTTTTAGTGGAAACCTAACAGATTGTTCGAACGATTCGATTACATTATTCTTTATGTGTGATTTTTTCACACTTCCTCCTCCTCCTCATAAAGCGTGCCGTTGTGAAATGGCGATCCTCTGAGTCAGTTGCACAGCTGTTCTTCTTCCTATTTTTAAACAGATCATGAAAACCACATTCCAGAGAGCAAAGAATATGACATGTAGGTTTTTAAGGATGTCCGATTAGCGTTAATGTGGTCGATGAATGTGAGGTATTTAGAGTAAAAAACGATGACTTTTACCGTTGCTGTCCAGTTTTTGTCGATTCATCCGTTTTCGTTCGAAATTTGATGGGATTGCCTTTAATTGATAATATGCACACTTGGAAAGAATATGAGATTTTCCACAACCGAAGTGAAGGCACTGACGCAGCATTTTTTTTCTTTTTTTCTCTTCATGAAGCTTTCTTTTCTGTGTGGAGATTTAGTTGAAGCGTAAACGTAAGAATTTTTGGTCATCGAGAATTTAGCGTCCTATTGTTGAATGCTGGAACAGAAGTATTGTCTATTCGGATGATCGATACAGTATACTTAGCCTGTCTAGTTCTGTAATTAATTGTTTTGCTTCTCATTTCAGTTATCTTAGTTTGAATGGCACGCAATTGCACTCCTTTTCCTCTTAAATCATACCGCAACCGCCGGACATCAGTGGATTTTTGGCGAATTATTTTATAAAATTGAAGAGCTTACAGTAATTCGCGCTTAAGTGGATTATAAATGAATTAAGAGCCGTTATTAGTGGTCAAAAATTTTGCGATGCTCTTGAACATGGCGGACCTGAAGGAGTAGCCGCATCACTCCTACCTCGTGCTCTTATCAGATACTTTTTTTTTGAGAATTTCTTTTAGCATAGTCATTTTCTATTCTTGCATACTAGTTTGCGTTTTATCCTGTCTCCATTTTTATTATTACCGTTTTTACTAAAATCTGAAAAAAATTCAAATATAATCGTTAATAGGAATGAGGATTCGTAAAATAATGTGTTCCCTCCAACAACTTGTTGCAATCTCTTAATTCATTTTTCAGTGGAGAGTTATTTTGAGGCAGCTACATAAATTTTCTGAGATTTGAATTAATCTGTAACAAAACCATGTTTCCTAAATACATTTGAATTCTTGCTAAAAAGTAAAACCTTCAATGGAAAACGTTTATCACTCCGTTTTGGATGCCCAAACACATTTAATGGGGTTTTTTTTTTTGAACTTCTTCTTGCTATGTCACTTTTGTGAAATTCGTACATAATCCTTACTAGGTCTGCAGAAATTAAAAATTCATGGGAGTATAGGGAAATTTTTAATGTATTGCCTATGTTCGACTGTCTTCGAATCTTGGCATGTTGAACGTAAAAATTTTTCGAAGCTCCGATGAAGTCGATAATGCCTAAACGTTAGCTGTTGTTTAATAAAGAAGATCAATACTAGTTTTGGCTACAGCTCAAGAAAATCAATTGAAAATTACAGTGTTTGACGATTCGGTAAAGAAATGGTTTCTAACACTTTATTGTAACATTAAACCACTGAACTGTACACAACCCGCTAGAGCTGAGCTTCCACTACGTGATGATTGGCTAAGGTCATCCAGAATTACTCGGTGCGAGGGGAGGGGACTACTGCCTCCCGATATTCCGATGCCATATTTACAAATTAGAGCAACTCGAAAATAACCAGTTTGAATTAGCGCAACAAATTCTGTTTACGGTGCATCCATTGTTTTAGAGTGAACCTACAGGAACACAAATACCTAAGGGGACTAGGCGCCTTCTATTGTTTAGAAAATAAGAACAAAAAGAAGTAACGGAGTAGCAACTATCATAATTTGCTGGATTAGTATTGGGAAGTAGGGCAGGGTGAATAAGTAGGAGCAAACACTTTTTTATTATCCCAAGCTAACATTGTTTTTTTTTGTTAAAAAAAATAACCTCCAATAAAACTCGATCATTGTGATTTTTGACTATCTAGCTTCAAACAGATAACAGGTAAGCAGGCTATTCTAAAAATATTCAAAACAACAAAAATGAAATTGCTGGAAGCACTTCATTTTGCGAGTAACAAAGTAAATAGAAACCCTTGTATGAGAAATTTTATCAAAATTGAGAAATTTTATCAAAAATTCTAGTGAAAAATTATCTTCAATGTATTCTCACACGCTCAACAATAAGTGTGCATTCTCCTACATACATGAACTCAGTCGTTGCGAGACTCATTACCAGTTACGATAAAGCTGTAGGTGTCCACATCTGATGAGTGTAGTCATCCTCAATTCTTATTCACAGCTTGGATTTTTTTTTTATTTTAGAAATCATAGTTTCACTATGTACGTGTAAGATTGGTTTCTAAATTTTGAACTATTCTCTGAGTAACAATTTTATTTTTCATAAAACGTTCAGATGGTAGTGTAGCCTAAAAACGAGATAAACAAAAGAGGTAGCAAACGTTTCGGGACATTTTACCTCTTATTACCTCAACTTTACTCTATTTTACCTCTACTCAATTGACTTATGAGAATATTGGGTTAGCCAGGAATTTATGGATAGAACGGTGTTTTACAGCTTATTTTGTCGAAAATGTTGTCTTCAAATCCTAGTTTTTTTTTGTAAATTTCAGGTTTGCATGAGTAATCCCGAGAAAATATTTTATAAATAACTCGTCTGGAATTAAACGTTTATCGATAAACAATTGTTTGTTTCTCGACGTCTCCTCATTTCCGCTTATAATTTGACTCAAAGAACATCCTCGTCTTGACATTCTTTAAAGTGATCTGTAGTTATTGTTCAGTTGCACTCGTCTTTTAGTCAGATAAACAACGATAACTTCAAAACAACAATTTTTTGTGGGATTTGATGGGCATATTTGTAGTGCAATTTCCATGAAGGAAATGCCACGTGCCTTTCACTTGTTCCGATTTCCCCGGTACTCGAACTGGACCTGACTGGCTGAGCGATGATGTTGATGGATGTGGTTGGCATGCGAGGTCGTTTGTTACATGAAAGCGTTTACGATGTGTGTCCGTATCGGTCAAGACTATCGCATATCGTACGTTATATCGCGAAAATGTTTGGGTTTCGCCGAGGGAGGAGCACTTGGGGGATTGCCAAGACAATAATCTCGGGAGAAGCTTCGGTTTTCACTTTACTACAAATATTCTCCAGCGAATACCAACATCTTCATCTCCACCACACGGTGAACTTAATCCAATGAAACATTGTCACTTCTAGGCTGGGTTAAAGGCATCACCCCACGAATCTGAGGTGGTACGGATTTCAGGTGGAGTATTCGTATACGTGATGGGAGACTATGGAGAGGGAGTGATTCCGTCCATTTCTTCCTAATTGCCGTAAAAAACGGCCCGGAAGACACGTTTTCAGGCGTTCTGGCGCACTATTTTCTACAAGGAGTTCGACTGGAGCGCGCCAGCCTTGTGCACGCGCCGCATCTTCCGGGCCGTTTTTCACGGCAATTAGGAAGAAATGGACGGAATCATCCACCTCTCCATACTCTCCCATCCCGTATACGAATACTCCACCTGAAATCCGTACCACCTCAGATTCGTGGGGTGAAGCTTTCAAGCACTTCCGCCTGACGGTGTCAGCGTAGCGTACGATATATCTGTCCGCCAAAGGTGTGACAGAATGTTTGCTAATATGTTGAAGTGTGCGCTTAGCAGCGGGAAGTGCAACGAGTGGACGACGCATCGTCGACGGTTTGTTAGCTGCGCGGCGGATGATCTCAAGAGGCGCCAAACCTCTGTGAGGTTAGTGAAGCACCGTAAACGGATCGCAACTTTGCTATTGTTTGGATGGGGACAGTTGAATGAGGGATCGCAATGAAAATTTCTATAACCCTACGTAGCGTTTTACAAATAAACTATTCTATGGAACTCCTTGATACGCTAATCCCGGAAGAATGTTGTTGATAAACTCTTACCTTTTTTGCTCAGTTTATGTCCCTATATAAACGGCGTTACGGTTAAATAAAAATTAGTGGTAACATCTGTTGGTGCTGGAAATTTCTGATGCACTTATTCACTGATGACCTAGAAAAGGTTCAAGATCTAACAAGTTAATGTAGCACTAAAGACCTTTTTTTCCTTTTTGTTCGTAAATTCTTCTCAAGGCCCATTTTTTAATTCAGTCTCTGTTTTTTTCCTTTATCTGATTCCCTGACCTCATTAGCGACCGAAAACAAATGGCGTCAGCTGCGCCTGTGAATGCCGTCGTTGAAAAAAAAACTTGACATTTTCTCATGTGTTTTCATTACCGAAAATGCGCTAATTCATCGCGGACAGCGTTTTTATTCAAATGCTTTGATGTAACCGACTGTTACTGGTGACGTCCTTCATGACCGTGAGAAAAACGAAACAATTAAGTAGTTGAATATGTCAGGTGAAAAAATGAGAGGTTTTTAGCGATTACGGTACTGAGTTAGTAACCTTTTTTTGCTAATCCCTTTCCTTGTCGAATTCCTAACCTATGAATTCTCACGCGCTTTCGTTAGATTAATCTTTCATTGAACTATTTATGCTTATTGTGAGAATTCACCATTTCACTCGAGTATCAATCGTTTACTAGTCCTCTTCAAATTGTCTCCATTTATTAACTTACTCACTCATTCATTTGTCCATTCATTCATTCGTCCATTCATTCATTCATTCATTCATCATTCATTCATTCACAAAATCATTCATGCATCCATTCATACTGTCACTTGTGGAGTCTCTTCTCTTATTAATGTTCAGACACTTCTTTATCTTTTTATTTCAGTTTTGTTGTTCGTATTCCTCACGTTTGTCAGATTTTTGGTCTTGTTTTGTTCTCCTCTTTCATTCTTCTCGATTTTTTTTATCCCTTACTATTCCTTTCATTCTTATCAATTTATTCTTTCTTCTTCCCATACTCAATATCATTGAGCCGTTTTGCCAATGTCACTGGATCGGTTTCTGTCGGCTATCGACAGATGTTCGATGTTTTTCTTTAGCGCATTCCATGAACAACTTATCCTCTTCTTTACTTTTCTTTTATCTGATTGCCACACTCAATTTATCTCTTAAAGAGCTCCTGGAATGCA
Organism: Necator americanus; assembly: GCF_031761385.1. Classification (NCBI taxonomy): domain Eukaryota; kingdom Metazoa; phylum Nematoda; class Chromadorea; order Rhabditida; family Ancylostomatidae; genus Necator; species Necator americanus. The sequence continues at coordinate 28,290,809 of NC_087375.1, forward strand.
ACTGTTATCCTGTGGCCTGCTCCTTAAAATGTTCCCAATGTGCAGTTTTGTTTCTTATCCTACATTTCTGCGATATTTCAGTGTGTGAAAGACATTTCACGTACAGCACTTCTAGCTCGGCTATTTGCATTCACATGAACTTCTTTCTGCTTTTTTTTTCCTTGTTGTTACAATTCACCTCGTTCTCTACGTATGTGTGGTAATTTTTTTCATGTCTCATCGTATCTTCTGAAAAAGTTAGGAGAACACAAAGATTATGAAGTGAAGAGCAGGTCGAACCAGTTGTTTGCTATATGCAAATGATTTCTTCGACAAGTTCCACAAGGTGCTGCTGCCTATTCATTTTTTCGAAGGTGAATAGGGGATCGGAATGCACTGTAAAGAATCTGGTACACCGATCCAACTAACTTTTCAGACTATATAAACAATTGTTCGTATTTTTGCAATCAACACTAAAGCTGACTTGTACATAATTTTTACTGGTTATTTTTATCTAACCTTCAGAAAATATAAAAAAAAATTAGTTTTCTATTAGATTTTCTCCTTCAAGAAACCATCTCTTTTCCTTCTTCTCCCCTTTCTGACTCTCTTTTTCTTGTAGCGAGTGGTTTGTTTTGAAAAAATTATGCCGGTCTGCTAAATTTATAGAATGTGGAGGATATGTGCAGGAATATTTTGGAACAAATCCTTTCTGTACACAGCTAAGAATGAGCAATTCTTTTTTGTATGAAAGAATTATGTTGATGTTTATTATTGTTTATTCGAAAGCTCTAAACTCTTCTAAATGCGACATGCAAATTAGGATAGAAATATAAATTCAAAATATTAAAATTACCGAAGAGATGTCATGAATGATTTGCCGACATTTTTGAAAAGTCGACCAGTGCAGTAAAAAATTTATTTATTCACTCATCGTTTACTCTTCGTTTTGCTGTTATCGGCTTAGTTTTGCGTGCATATCATTTGCTTTAAAAAAATAGTAACTAAAAATAGAGATGTTGCGAAAAGGAGAGTAATGTTTAATTGGTGTTACGGATCACCATTTTTTTTTACGATATGTGTTATGGTGCATGGGGGAAGACAATAAATACGTTAGTGAGGCTTTAACAGAACGTTGAAATTCAAATACTTCCTTGAGTTTCACTACGGAAGCTTCTTTTTCTGAAGCCGTCTTTTTCCGCTTAATGTAATTTTCGACTTCATTTTCAACTCATATTTCTATTAGTAGCAAAAGTAAGGACTTTTGATATAGGAATTCGTTCTGAGGGAAACCCATAAATTGAGGATTAGGAGAATGAGTAGTTTAATATGTCAAATCATTTTTGAAACCTTCTTTGAATTTGTGATTTTCGATTTCTTTCACCTAATTCGAGAATAATGTATAGTTTGTTCGTCGTCTTCGTACACATCACATTTCCTTTCTTTCTTCATTTCCTTTCATTTTCTTCGATGATGATTTCTTTCTGGAGCGCTTCTTCCTTTCGCTTTTCTCTTCTTTGAAGAGTTAAAATTTGGAATTTGTGATTACTTCGACTTATTAAATAATGTTGATCACTCTAAGTCTTTCTCAGTCCCATCACCAAAAAATTGCCGAGTTCCTTAAATGTTGGAAATGCCGGGGAAGAAATTACTGTGGTTTGCAGCAACTCAGCGCTGTTACATGTTGCGCTTGATTTGATCTTTTCAATAGACATTTCTCTTTGTTTCGTAGCGCTTCCGCGTAATGTCACAAACTGCAGCGAGCGGCGGTGGCGATCTCGGCGATGTCAACTGTACGCTCAGCAGTGAGCACTCACTGAGTAAATACGACAAGACTCATCTTTTTTCCATCACGGAAAGCCATCGTGAAAGCTGGGTATGCGATGCTTAGCAGGGGACTGACATAGGAAGCGAAGCAAATGTAAAAGTCCGCTTCTTCTCAGCAACGCCTTCAATTTTAAGGATTTTGTCGCGGCTACTTTGCGAATTTTTTTAAGTGCGCGAACGTAGAGCATTTCCCGTAAAGACGAATCGTTATTCCGCATTTGTCACCAAGCATTCGTATTATTTCGTCAGAAAACTGACTGAATGCAGTAAATGAACTATTTTTATAGGTAAGGGAATTTTCCTTCTATTTTAGGAGCTGCTAAATGCAATGCGGTTGATTGGGTTCTAGTTGCTCATACACTAAAGTATTCCATTAAGAAAATTTGTGGCCGAGAATGCTTTGGATAACGGAAACGTGCTATGGAAGTTATTTCCAGCGCGTCCATAAATCACTATCCTGAGATTCATTATGCTAATCAGGATGACAATCATTTGTAAAGTAGGCCACTCAGCGGGACTCAGCGTTCAGGCTAGGGGTTTTCGAGGATTGGATTAGTTAGGGCAGTTTTCCATAGTTTATACCCTCCGGATACGGATACGTAACTTCTACCACTTGTCCACTGAGAGATATAGTAAACTGTCTTCATTTTGTACGTTTACATGGGGACCGAGCTCTTTAGTTGCATCGTTGTCGATCCGAAAACCAGAACTGCATATGTTACTTTCGCTTTTCAGCAGAATAGTTATGAGTGCAATTAACGGCGCTTCTTGCCAGACATGTGACAGAATTCGTATTTCTGGATATCTGTAGAAATTATCGCTGCAGAACGAACCATTTCATCGCATCCATTTCCTTCAACTAATCCATATCTTTCATGAGATCTAGACCTAGGGTTTCAATGAAAGGACGTGTGCACGAGACGTGCCAAGCTTTCGCGGAACTGTCCTTTCTCAACAGTGCACTTTTCTCATATGAATCGCCTAGCGAGTTGTACCGCATCCAATCCGTAAAGTCATCCATCCATCCGTTCATATGAAGGATGAACGAGAATTTTGTTGACATAGCTGCATGATTTAAAAGTGCATTGTTTGACCGTGCAAACGAGTATCTGTGTGTGTACATGTGCTACTGTTTAGCAGCATCCACAAAAATCATTGCAATAGTGAGTTTGTGTTACCAACGTGGCGCTATGTAGAAGAGTGAGTTAGCACTTAACTCAAGTACGTTCGTCGAGTGAATGATGCACAAACACACGATGTCAGATATTATCTTATCGAAATATCCACATGTACAACACACCGCCACTAACTTCAGCCCCAGAACTGCCATGTCCGACGGATTAATCCGTCGCAACCCGTCGAAATCCTTGGTAGTCGCCAAAATTAAATTTTGAAAATAAACTTCAAGTACGAACGTGCCCCTGATTTCGAAAATAATTCCAGAATTTAATAACTAAATCATTTTGTTATTTTTTTTTCTTTTGTGCTTCTGTTGCAAATTCTCAGAGTGTTGAGATCCGTTATGATGACAGGCAATGATCCTGAGTGTATGTGTTTTTTCCTAGATCACATCATGTACCTGACAGATTTCAGAATTTAAAATGTTCTTCTTTGATCGCTGTCAATCAACCATCAAAACGACGCAGTCAAGAGAGTCACGTTCACTCACGAACCCAATCTATTCCTGCAAAAATGTCCACAGAACCTTCTCATTGTCTTCTCTTTTTATTACATGGGGATAGTTGCTGAAATTTATTTATTTTATACTAGGGCAACCAAATTATATGCAAAAATTCACAGAAAGCCTCATAACTTCGTTTACCATCAGTTCTTTCTGCCTGCAAAAGAGTAACCGACGGATTTTAGAAATTAGAGCGAAGAGATTTAGAATTAACTAATCTGCTATGGGTCTCTTCTGAATCTTGGTACTTTATAGTAATTAAATCTTCTGATCAGCTTTACTTTAGTTATAAAAATTGCTCAGATTGGGATGATGCAGCTCTGTCATATTGGGTGATAATGCTGACAAATTGGTTTCCTTCCCTGCAGTGAAAAAATGAAAGAAGAAACATAAAAAAGGAAAACATAAAACCAAAACACATATACAGCGAAGTATGCTGTCTGAAGAAATAGTATCCTAAGGATAGTATCCTAAGCGGATCACTACCGCATAGATCTCGAAGCACTTGTAAAGTTTCTGTTACATACATAGTGATACCTCGGCGTGTACTTGAGGACTCTTGAATCTTCCCTGATCAGGGACCCCACTACATCAGCCTTTCATAGAAAATAGTGAAACTTTAATTCTAAATGTTGTAGATTAAAGTCTGTGTTGAAATAGAACGAGGCAAAAAAACGTAGATGACAGACTTTACGAGTACTCTTCTATGCACATACTTATCCTTGTGTTCTACTTATATCTCCAAGCAGCTAACCATCCAAGAAGAAGGCCTCCACCACTTTTCTTTTATATATAAACTATAAAATATGTATAAAACGGTAGTAATTTGATTTCCGGCTCCTTATTTCAATCTGATCAGAAGATGGTGAAAGTTCCTCATGTGTGACTCGGCAACCACTACCAAGAACATATTGAAAGACACACTAGGATAAGCAAAAACGTTTCGTGATTTCTATAGTTACCAATGATAATTTTTTATAGTATTCTGAAATGTTGCCTTGAATAGTACTTCACTTTCCTCGAAAATAAAATGTATTATTTCTCTTTCATGTGACAGAATGATTACAAATATACGATCAGATGTTTTTGTAGGGACTTTTTCCCTTCTTTACTTCCCTTATCAACTCATTTTTGAAGTACTCCATGAAATTAGGATTGGTGATCAGAATGAACTGGTCATACAGTATCAGAAGATTTTCTTTTTTGTACTAAACTTGTTTAGTGCAAAAAGAACACCTCAATACCCATCATAATGCTTTTTCACAGGCGCATTTCAGTTGATGCTGATTTTGGTTGTAGTTGTTGGACCTCCTGGAGTACTTGTAAATGAACTTACAATACAATATTCTTTAATCTGGACAAAAGGAAACCGTCTTGGTGAAAACGGTATGAAAACTAGAGAGAAAAGCAAGGACAAATTACCTTATTACCTTCTATTTATTTATAGAGACCTGAAATATGACGGAACCTGATAAACATTATCTACTTCGATAAACTGCTACCGTATATATTTCCGGATAACCGCCCAGTCGTATTTCTAGATCTTGTTTTCGTGATTCAGTGCTCTAGCGTCCAATAGTGACCAAACTCCGAATGGAAATCTGGAGACCTGCCACTTTTTTGGATCCTAATTGGTCACATCCTTAGTCCAGGCAATTATCGGCAGGCTGCGGTTGGCATATGTTCGGATTGCATAATGAAGTAATGACTAGGTTGTGTCCATTATAAGGGATTCGCCAGTTTTTTTATCCCTTTGTTCCTAAGGGATGCTGAATTTTTTTCCTCCACATTAAATCATCTTAGGAATACATCTTGTTTCAAAGCTATAAGTCGCTTTTTAGTGGATTTTTCTAGCCTGGTAACAGCTGTACATTTGCACATCTGAAGAAACAGAACGCTTTCAGTTTTTCTAGAGCGATTCGACATCGCGATGACGAATCGCCGGCGAATCGTTGACTCATGCGATAGCTGCAAAATGTTCCATTCTTATGTTTTGTCGTGATCCTTTGCAACTACAGTGGCATCTTCAACCCACTTTGATATTTAGAGAGCTTTTCATTCCGTGAGATGAACGAAAGGAAGCGTCTTTAATCGCTTTCCGCTCACTTTACTTCTTAAATGCAGATGGCTTATGAATAGCTCGTTATCCGGCAACCCGCGTACTTATTAAGGATTAAGAAGATTGGCACGATCTGTCGCCTAAATTCTTCACTTGAGAGTGGAAAAGAAGGGACCACTGTCGACCTCTGTGTGGGACCCATCTGCGTCTTTCCTTTCTTGTTTATTTGTTCGCCTTTCTACAACCGCATTCATCCTATTTGCTTATTTTTTTTAGTCTTTACTTCACTTATTCTCTCTTTTACTTATTTATATTAATTAATTTGTTAGCTCCACTCAATCACTGGTTTCTTCCGATATCCAGAAGAAAAGTCCATTGTCCAGATCTATCTGGGCCGCTTGGAATGTATCTGTGTCATGAGATTCCATTGCATTCCAACGTTCTTTACTTTTCACTTCTTCAAGCAAAGCGTTTCGTAAAGCTGATTAACTGTATCGTTTCGTTCCCAGCACATGATAAAATCACGTTCTGATATAATGTGGTCCTCAACTTGATGTTAGCAGTAAAAATAAATATTTTTTCTTCAGAAATGTTTCCTGAGAGATGTTTGAAAGCGAAATGTTCGGTCGTATTTCATCCGGAATGTCCAGCAGACTCACGACTTGTCATTTTACCACCACCACATGGCGAATGCTGTGGACGGCCCGGTACTTGTCATTGTGATCAACAGGTATGTAGGAGTGAATGTGATTAGGCTTAACTGCAACCGTACTATCCCCATTTTCCAGAAATGTGAAGCATTTGTTCCGATTTGCGATAAGGGAATGGAAAGGGTATTAGTGAAAGAAGGTGGCCATCAGCCCGGCTCATGTTGTGATGTGTTTGAGTGCCGAAAGCGAGGTACAGCACTTATTCGATAGTTGGTCAAGCAGAGATGTTATGATGAGTTTAGAACTTCGATGCGAATCGGTACAATGCCCATTGCATGTTTTCGACGAGGATGAAGGTGTTGACTGTCCGGCGGATAGCGTTCGTCCAGCGGAACATGTCCCGAATGGATTGTGTTGTCCAGTGCGACCCGGGTAAGATCTGCGTTTGGCATTTCATCGTTTTGATTTCGTGTTTCAATGCTATTTTTATATTTGTACGCAGTAATTCTACAACTGTAGATGTTATAGCGGTGTTCAGATCTTTTCTGTATTTCTTGCTGTTTGTCTTCTCTTACCTTTTTCCTTTTGCATCAGTTCTGCATCTCTGGTCATGTTCCTTAATAACTAACAAATTGGTCTTCGTAAAGAAACTTTCTCTTCATAAGAACTATTAGTTAACCGCTGTG